>NC_141913.1:8750000-9375000 GCF_057802395.1 Ceratotherium simum simum
GTTCACAAAAGCAAACATGTTTAATATTCCTTGCTTTGTCCACTTTTTAAAAAATAATGATTCACATCTTAAATGGTCATTTTTCCATCTGTGAATTGATCAGTTTATTCACTACTGGCAAATAGTTGTGATCTTTAATGTACTCATGCCTCACAAGTTACAGCTATGTCTTCAAACACACTGGCTGACTTTTTTTCCCAATTTTCCTCTATTCTAACTATGCTTGAGAAAGACAGACTTTGCTTAAAATATTGGCTTTTTGCTTTCCTTAATGCAAATGTTAAGTCTAAGGTTAAGGAATCTTTGATAGTTACCTTTCCAGAAATGTTTTACTTTCAGAATTCAGTTCTTAGAGGAGACCTTCAGTTTTAGTCAATACTTTTTCAATTTTACTTCAGTTACAATGAAAATTATTAGAAATGTATAGTGAATTTAAATTATGTTTTAATTCACTTCACACCCTTGGTGACAATTTTTTTGTGTGCACTATTTAGGATACTGAGAGTGATAAAGACTTCCTCTTCTCAAATCTAGGACACTTTTTGTATAAAGTGACCATATGCCCTGACTTACCAGCAACAGTTCTGGTTAATGTCTGTTGTTCTGGCTTGATTATTAATAGTGCTCCCATTTACTCTCAAAAACGTCCTAATTTGGGTGATAAATCATATGGTCAGAAACTTTAAGGAATCTGAAATATAAACTAATAAAAAAGGGAAGATTTAAATGACCTTTTGTAGTCAGGAGTATTTCCTTCTCAACTATATACAGACCTATCTAAATTCTTTTTAGGGGCCGGCCCGTGGCATAGTGGTTAAGTGTGCACACTCCGCTGCTGGCAGCCCGGGTTGGGATCCCGGGTTGGGATCCCGGGCACGCACCGACACACCGCTTGTCAGGCCATGCTGAGGCAGCGTCCCATATAAAGTGGAGGAAGATGGGCACGGATGTTAGCCCAGGGCCAGTCTTCCTCAGCAAAAAGAGGAGGATTGGCATGGGTGTTAGCTCAGGGCTGGTCTTCCTCACAAAAACAAAATAAATAAACTCTTTTTAAATATAGATAATATAAGCCGTAAGAGAATTGCGTTTTTTGATTGATAGTACTCTGAAATTCCTATGAGTTGAGAATGATTTAATACTAATAGAAAATGGATTCAAGAGCAATTGGTGATGGTAAAATACAAAGTACTTATCCTACATATCTTCTACTTTTAACGTAGAAATAACTGTGTCATAAAGGTAGAACAGGTACAGTTTTCATCTTTTCACAGAGATTGAGAAATTAGGTGGTCTGACTAGCATTATATGTACAAACTAGTAGATAAGTTGACCGAAGACTCCAAACTCAGTCTTCTGGCTATAAATCCTATATCTGTGCTCTTTACAGTACACCACACTAGTTTATACCATGCTCTTTTTGAATAATAGAATCTATATAAAGCTTATTCTGTGCTTTTCTATTTTTCAATTTAGAAAATGTTTTTGAGACAATAACCAAATAAAATTTCTGAATTTTGATCAAAAATTATCACCTAAAGGCTAATTTGCAGTCCCGGTACATTTTTCTATTTACTTCAGAAAGCTTTACATTATATGAGGTTACTAAAAGGACTTGTAAATTTCATAGCAATTTAAGTCTCATAATTGGGAAGAAGAAAATAAACTGGGCTCCCTCAGTCAGGGTTGGGTGAAGCACCTATTATATGGACCAATCTCAGTTCATTTTTTCAACTTTTTTGCATTGTATTTCTTTGTAATTATGGCGCACATGCTCTTTTACTTGCCTTACAGTAGGTATAGATATTTGAGAGATACATATAAATTGACTTCTAATGGAATTAGCAAAAGTGTTATACTTGTTTTCCTAGCCCCGAGAAGTAATACCCTGAGGTATTACTTCTGTAGTAAGTTTAAAACTAAGTATGTTGAAGGGCCTTGAATTACATTGTAATCTCAGAAAGGACCAGAGCAGGAAGTGCTCCAAAAAATTGTGGCCATGTTCTATAATGAATGATGGCATATAGCCACATTCCCAGCCTATGGTACTGTGCAAGTTTTGAACTGGGAGCCAGGACCACGGTTTAAGCTCTTGCCCTATCTCTGATTATCTGCATGTTTCCTAGGCAAGTCTTATTTCCCCAACTAAAAAATGAGAATACTCATACTTACTGTGTCCAAGATTGCTTTAGGAATGAAATAATATAGGGGCCGGTCCGTGGCTTAGCGGTTAAGTGTGCGCACTCTGCTACTGGCGGCCTGGGTTCAGATCCTGGGCGCGCACCGATGCACCGGCTTGTCGGGCCATGCTGAGGCGGCATCCCACCTACAGCAACTAGAAGGATGTGCAACTATGACATACAACTATTGGGGCTTTGAGGAGAAAGGGGGGAAAAAAAGGAGGAGGATTGGCAATAGATGTTAGCTCAGGACCGATCTTCCTCAGCAAAAAGAGGAGGATTGGCATGGATGTTAGCTCAGGTCTGATCTTCCTTACAAAAAAAAAAAAAAAGAATGAAATAATATATATGAAACTTCTTAAAGAAGACTTCATAGAAGTTTTAAGCAGCATGCCTGTTGGGAGCAGAGGAGTAGAAGGCTTTCCAGGCATGTGCAGATGTTCTGCTCAGGAGAATCATTGTGAGTTCTGGAAACTGTAAGTATATAGTAAAGTATTTGTATAGGTTAATAGTGGGGAATCAGCAGCAGCTCCGCCTAATTTGTTGGATGAATTCTAATTTTTAATTATAATCCTATTAAGTAATTTAACTTCTCTGTGCCTCAGTTGTTTATCAGTGATATGAAGAAAATAATATATACCTTGGATATTTCACAGAATTGTTGATAGGACTGGGTGATCATGTATATATTCAAACAGTGTAAGGAACTGGTGTTAATAGTAGATAGATTTAAGAGCTATAGCTAATCAGAGAGATCTCTTAAATTGCTAAAGTTAATAATTATAGTGAAATTGTTGAATTGCTATGTAAATTGTGAGAGATTTCTAATTATAGAAGGGATTAGATTACGATTTTTTAAGTGCTTTTACATACCTTATTTGATTCACATAATTAAATTTAAAATAAGTCAAGTAGGGGCCGGCCCGGTGGCATAGTGGTTGGGTTCCTGTGCTCTGTTTCGGAGGCCCGGGGTTCGCCAGTTTGGATCCTGGGCTCGGACCTGCTCACCACTCATTAGGCTGTGTTGAGGTGGCGTCCTACATAGAAGAGCTACAACTCTACAACTATGTACTGAGGCTTTGGGGAGAAAAAAAGAAAAAGAGAAAGATTGGCAACAGATGTTAACTCAGGGCCAATCTTCCTCAAAAAAAAAAGCTTTAAAATAAGTCAGGTAATATTATTATATTGTTGTTGTTTCTATTATATTCCAAGGGACTTTACAAATCATCTAGCCCAACCACAGGATTGTATAGAAAGAAGAAACTAATTTATTCATTTATTTCAGAAATTGGTGGTTATAAGAAATCATTTATTGGGGCTGGCCCCGTGACGTAGCAGTTAAGTGTGCATGCTCCGCTGCTGGCGGCCGGGGTTCAGATCCTGGGCGTGCACCAATGCACTGCTTGTCAGGCCATGCTGTGGCAGCATCCCACATAAAGTGGAGGAAGATGGGCACAGATGTTAGCCCAGGGCCAGTCTTCCTCAGCAAAAAGAGGAGGATTGGCATGGATATTAGCTCAGGGCTGATCTTCCTCACAAAAAAAAAAAAAAAAATGAAAAAAAGAAATCATTTATTTAGCAGAGATTTATGATCTACTAAGCTTCAGGTCCAAGAAAGGGAGTGTTGGTGTCAAGTTGATTGTGATCTGAGCTAGTTTAGTGAAGGTCTGAGTATATTTGATAACTCCTTTTGAAAATAGGATCTGTTGTTGAGCTTTGTTCAGCAGTGTGTGTCCCGCTTTTTCTTATTTCTGTTCCCTGCTCAGTCTAGTTTCCCTGTTTCATCCTTATCAATTCATTAGCTAATTTAATCTCCTTCTAAGAGTTTTTTTAAAAACTCAGATAATTATTCTATTTTAATATAATTCAAGTTAAATAAAAAGATGATATGCTTTTAATCAGATTTCTGTATTTGTACCTATCTCTTCCTCGTTTTCGCTAAACTAAGTTTCTGTCATTATGCAAACAAATATGGTATTTACTTAATTAAAGCACGTAAGTGGCTTAATCTGCCTGACTAGAGCCTCCATCTAACGTATTTTTCAGAGCCATGCTCCAGGATCACATTATACATTATAATGAATTAGTTCTTGTAACTAGACCCTCTTGGACACAGTCCAAGACAAACTTGTACTATTCAAAATTCCGTGTTTCACTATAATGAGAAGTGTTACTTGAGGGTTCAGCATAGTCAATCTCTTTTTACTAGAATTTTACCAATGTAAACTTAAACAATAAAGTCTTTGGATCAATGCTGGAAATAAAAGTATTTACAGAGTACATACTAATTGTTCATTTTGCTGCTGTTTGGCCCTTTAAAAATTGGCAACCAAATTCAGGAAATGAAATGTAGTTTATTAGAAAATACCTTTCTCACAGAAGATCAAGTTTCAGTGCATCTCATGTTCTGTGGGAATGGGTCAAATATATCAGACAAAAATAGGCTCAAGTTCCTCACTTTCCATTTGAAATTG
Source organism: Ceratotherium simum simum (assembly GCF_057802395.1). Taxonomy (NCBI): domain Eukaryota; kingdom Metazoa; phylum Chordata; class Mammalia; order Perissodactyla; family Rhinocerotidae; genus Ceratotherium; species Ceratotherium simum. The sequence goes on from NC_141913.1 coordinate 8,754,652, forward strand.
CTGTACTCATTTCTCATAAAATCCATTTTAGTTATGTAGTGTATTAGTTAAAATTATGTTGGTAAACTAAGGAAAAAGCCGTTTCACCATATTTGTCCTATAATAGTGATGTACTGGATACCTTTTGGGCCCTGCTTGCTCCAGCCATTGCAGTGACAGCCAGATTCACGCAGGTGAAACCTGACAGCCCCTCGCCTGACTTTCTGCCCTGGGACCTTCTCTGAAGCCTTTGGAAACAGCAGCACAACCTGAAAATATGAGGAAATAACCTATGAGGCAACCCTTAACGGATGAAAGTCAGAACGGGTGACTAAGTGCTCCTCTCTCACATCTTCTCGCAGGCAATTCTGAGGGAGCTTCATGGCTCCTAAGAAGGTACTGGGATTGAGCCCCATTAGCCCTAGTCGGGGATAAGCTACAGGGTGCACTTTGTATTGGCTTTCCCTCCCTCCCCATTTCCTTCTCCTAATTCCCCACTCCTCTTCACTGGGATGACTTCCCAAATAAAGAATTTGCACGTAATCTGGAGGACGCAGGCTCTACTTTCCACAGAGAACCCAACCTAAGAGATAAAGGTTAAACATAAGATTTTCATGTCACTATTTTTAAGTTATTAGTGAAAAATTTAACTTTTGAAAGTTGGCATTCATGGATGGGACAGTCAGATTAATTGTGTGCAGTAATTTGTAAGGATGTTAATGTTGACCCTGGTTTGGTTGGACCATGTGCATTTGAGGCTATTTTTTGATAGTGATAATGGCTGGATTTGAAGGAACTCATATACTCTTGCTCAGTCTCTTATGGGCAAGAGAATCTTTTCTTGCTGCTTCTCAAACGTCGTTGGGGCCGGCCCTGTGGCTTGGTGGTTAAGTGCGCGCGCTGCGATGCTGGCGGCCCGGGTTCGGATCCCGGGTGCGCATCGAGGCACCACTTCTCCGTTCATCCTGAGGCCGAGTCCCACATGCAGCAACTAGAAGGATGTGCAGCTACGACACACAACTATCCACTGGGGCTTTGGGGGGAAAAAAATAAAATAAATAAAAATCTTTAAAAAAAAAAAAAAAAAAGTCGTTGAACATTAGAATAATCTAGAAAATATGTAAATATATAGATTCATAGGATCTACCCACTAGAGATTCTAATGTGATATGTCTAGAATGGAGTTCAGCCGTATGCATTTTTGATAGGCATCCCCCAAGTGAATCAGATTGTCCAGCAACGACACTTTGAGAAACATTGCTACATTATTACAGTAGTAATACTGCTGGATATAATCTGTGACTACAAAATAAATTAAAGCTAACTGACTCCACGAGGACTCAATTAGTATCATGGCACCATTAATCACATGTTCTAATAAACTGAGCAGACAAACCACAGCCAGGGAAGTCAGATTAAAAAAATCCCAATTTTAATTTGAGTCACTGTGCTCTTCTTTTGTAGAAATTTGATTTGATAGTGCTTACTTGGCTTTAACATTAGTATTAACATGTGGTTTGTTATGGTAACAAGGAACTGCTAAGAATTTAATTTACGCTAGGTGTGTTTAATTTACGCTTACTAGTGGAACTAGAACAACATGTCATTCATCTCAAAGAAGTAAACACTCACATCTTAACAAGTAAAACTGTGGGAAAAGAGACTGGTATCGTCATGCTGGAATGGGCAGGACAACTTTTCTTGCTGAATGGCCTGCAGCCAGGTTCCAATGTAACCAGGTTCCAGGTCCAGTATACAGATTCCTGGACTGTAGGCAGGTTCCAGTGGTTAGTTCTATATTATAGTTAAAAAACAGTACACTTGTTCCTGAGCAACATATATTTGTTTTAAATTTTGTCAAACAATAGCTTGGAAAGTGACTAGAGTGGAATTTAACAGCTCACTAAAATGCTATGTAGATGGTATTTACCATTCAGTACTTATTATATTATTGAATATTGATTACAATATTAATGTTTTCAGAAATGTGAATAATCCTTCCATCTCAGATTGTATTTCATCTACTTTCAGTTAGGAGACCCCTGCCCTCCAAATTTAGACCTGTATATGTTAAATGTAAATTTTTTATAGAAGACCTCAACACAGAATTCTATAATATTGCTCCATGTCTGTAAATATTATACTGCAAGCTACATAAAGTTATCGATCTTGTATTTCTTAATGTTTCAAGATTCATTCAGAAATTCATTAGATTTAAAGTGTTTTCATGTTGGAAGGAAGAGTTTCTTGCTTCTAATCTAAATCATTGTAGAAATGATAGGCAAAGAACCTTCAAGAGAATAGACTTAAGATAGAATCCGAAACTAAAAATTTGTTATGCAAGGTATATTTTCACTTTGTCAGTACTTCAAAGATAAGTACTTTTTTAGTGTTCTGATTACTTTTAAGGTTATATGTCTTTAACACGATGAGCTTATGACGTTTTCTATTTCCCAGTTAGTTTTTGAAGCATAATAGTAAGTTTGGTTGTTAGTCCTGAATTATCCAAATTAGCTATTTATATAGAAACATTTTAAAAATATATTTTAAATTTATATTACTCTGCCTTCTTTTCAGTTGTTTATTATAATATGCACTCTAAATGTATGAAAATAAATGCAAATTAAATACTAATTTAATGAATAGTCACATAAGGCTAAATTGCTTATGTATCTAATAAAATAGTTTTAATAAGAATAATTAGTGGGCTAAATTGGTGAAGTGGTACTTTTGTCTTTAGGTATACCATCTACATATAAGCTTTTCACTTGGAGAAAAACAAAATTCGTTTACCATGAATATACATTTCAAATTATAGTATCAGCGTAAAGCTTATTTATATAGCAGTTAAACATCTTTCAGGAAATTAAAGTTGATTGCAAGAGCTCAATAAGATCAGTTTGTGTTATAAGCGGATCTATTTGTTGGTTCTAATATCAAGTCATAACCTATTTCCTGTTCTTTATTCACACATTGGAAGATGTGTCAATTGACCCAACCTTAGTTAGGCAAGCTCTTAGAATGTTTTGTCATGTTATTCTGAACTACCTTCTGACCAATCACATACATTTCATAAATATCCCACTTGTGAACTTTGCTCATTGGCTCTGTCTCCTAATCAATCTATCAGTCTAAGGCTAATTTAATATTATTTTTAGAAAATGTTAAATCCTATTCTATCTTTTTTTTTTTTTTTGGTGAGGAAGATTGGCCCTGAGCTAACATCTGTGCTAATCTTCCTCTTTTTGCATGAGGAAGATTTGCCCTGAGCTAACATCTGTGCCAATTTTCCTCTATTTTGTATGTGGGATGCTGCCACAGCGTGGCTTGACGAGCAGCGTGTAGGTCTGCGCCTGGGATCTGTACCCACGAACCCCAGGCCACTGACGTGGAGCGTGCAAACTTAAGCACTACGCCACCGGGTCGGCCCCCCCATTCTATCTTACTTCTTACACTCAATACATTTTGGACTTACTCTCCCTGTCATTATTTACTATCAAGAGAATGCAATATAATTTAATACTAACCTACAATAAATTTAATTTGGAAGAGAATATTTTGGAGGAAAAACATATTCTAGAGCCCTGAAGAATTAATTCAATTGGTAGTAGGAAGAGCACTATCCTTTGAGTATATAGAAATCCTTGGCCAACTAATCTGATGTCATATGAAATAATAGATATAAATAGATATAAAATGCCTTTGGAAAACTCAGATACCAGGTACAGTAAGGTATAACTTGGACTGTCAATGTCACAGTTCCTTTCTTTGGTATAGATGATTGCAATTTGAATTTTTTAAAATTATTTAAACCTTTTAATCACCTTGGTATATTGCTCTCAAAATCTCAAAATACATTTAACAAAGGCTTCTTCTTTGAAGTGATTCTTTAATTGGACTCAATTATATGGGTTTCTAATTTTTTAGTTTATTTTTTATTTTTTTGTGAGGAAGATCAGCCCTGAGCTAACATCCACGCTAATCCTCCTCTTTTTGCTGAGGAAGACAGGCTCTGAGCTAACATCTGTTGCCAGTCCTCCTCCTTTTTCTCCCCAAAGCCCCAGTAGATAGTTGTATGTCATAGTTGCACATCCTTCTAGTTGCTGTACATGGGATGCGGCCTCAGCATGGCCAGAGAAGCGGCGTCGGTGTGCGCCCAGGATCCCAACCTGGGCCGCCAGTAGCGGAGCACGCGCACTTAACCGCTAAGCCACGGGGCCGACCCTAATTTTTTAGTTTAATAAGGTTAAAATATTATCCAATATTAAATCTTAATGCTTTCCAAGGTTGCTGATACATCTCTCTGACAAAAATAAAATGTATATTCTAAGTTAAGCTTTGACTTCTCTTACTCAAGCTATTTGTTGAAATTTATTACATATTCTAAAGGAGTGGGAAGTATATTGACATTTGCTGCATCTACTATGTTCTAAGAACTGTGCTAGGCGTTTTACACACAATATCTCATTTAATCACTTAATCCTTCTGACACCTCTTAGAGAATGGTATTAGTTTCCTTAACTTACAGATGGAGAAAAGAGAACTCAGAGAGTTAAATAATTCCCAAGGATAAACTAGTTTGTAGCAGTCAGAATTTGAATTGATCTCATTTTGGCTCAAAAGCCCATATGTTTTTCAATATACTACCTTTTCTCTTAATTGTAAAGATAAGAAAGAAATGGAAGTAATTATTTTCCAGAGTCCACTTGGACTTAACTAAATTTACCAAATTTAGAAGCATCCCTCAGGTAGGCTTTTACCTGTGAAAAGATAAGGGGATTAGGAGAATTAACATTTAGTTCCAGGAATCTGAATTGACATATTCTGAGCTTTTGGTTCTGAAGCTTTCTGTAGTCCCATTTCCTTGGAATTCCTGAAGTTAAAAACGTTTAAAGCATTTTTTGAACACTTGTGTGCAGAGCATTGTATCAAGAGCTCACCCCTTAATTAACAGGTTCTATCACCTGTAAGATGGGTTTTAAATCCTGCAATTCTGGTCTTCATAACCTTATTGAAATTTTCCTGTCAGTTCTAACCAAATTTTAGAAGTACTAACTTCTTAGGCAAATTGTAAACTATATCCATGTGAGTGACTAAAACAATGCAAAAATACATACATACATACTAAGAAAATAAACAGTTGAGAGTTTAAAGCAATATTAAGTCAGAAAATGACAGCAGGATCCACAACTACTCTGGGCAAATGTGAAGGAATGTGAGGTACTCTTATCGGTTTGATGCAAAATTTTATGATGGCATTAAGAGATTAGGGTTGGAAGGGGTAGTCACCTTCATTACCAATGGCAACCCCATAAATTCAGCCACTCTGCCGAAAAAGTTTGGGGGCAGTAATGATATAGATTAACATATAAAAGCAAATAATTTCTTAGTTCAGCAAAAACTCATTAACATAACTATATAACACAATTTTACCTTTTTACAAATCCTTTAGAAAACAGATTAGATTTCATGTAGTATTCAGAAGAGTCAGTGTAGGATACTGAAAAAATATTAGTCTGAGTTTGTATTCAGGAAACTGGGATGTTCTGGTCCCAGCTCTACCTTTGGATTGTGAAGTAGTGATACAGCTACATTTTTGGGCTTTTCATTCAACTCAAAAATGAGGAGTTGGATTCATTAGTTATTCTTTAAGAGTCTTTCTAGCTCAAAAATGTCACGATTCCAAGTGCTTTTGGTAGGAAACACATGCAGATATTCAGGAAGGAAAGAGGTTACAGTTGTTAAGAAAGCTAGCATTGTTGACAAAAAGAGGCATTGTGTGCAACTGTGTGGCTAGGAATAAAGACAAAGGAATGCATCCCTGGCTAGACTTAAAAAATAAAAAGATTTTTAACTGAGAAAACACTTTTTGACCTGGGCCCTGAGAATATAGGGCTATATATACACACACGCAGACACACACATGTACAAACACACTTGACTCTTAATTTGATTGAAATCCATATTCCTTAATTTTAATCGAAACATCATGAGTTGTCAATATTAAAAGGAATCAATTTATGGAAAATACATAAAAGTCATATTTAATACGACTTTTATATATTTGAAACTGAAAATTCTAGTAAATGAAAACTATAGACTAGAATCCCTCTCCAGAATTTAGAGTTAGGCTTGAAATTTTACCCATAGATTTTATATGAAATACATATCTAGTTCCTAAATAGCTTTCCTCAAAACCGTAAACATAAAAAGTGCTCAGTAAATAAATTAGAACCCCAGATTAAGTTTATCTTTAAACAGTAAGCCTTGTATTTTAAACAGTATGGTTTACATTTTCTAAATTACTCTATATATTTACCAGAAACACTAAAGTATAGTGTATTGACATATATCTATATCTTGCTTGAAAACTAATTGAAAAGAGTAAAATTCAACCAACTAAAAATTTCACTCTGTATTCCCCCCAAATTGTCAGAATACAGTTTATGCTGAATAAAATTAATTTTGGTTTGCTGAATCAGCACATTCCTTTTGCAGATTCAACATTACATAGCTTTTTAGAAGTTTAGCTAAATTATCAGAAGTTTTATGCAGAATGTCTTGGAGTAGGACTAAAAGGTATCCAAAGGGTTTCCCTGCAAAAAACTGAAATCTCATCTGAACGTTTCGTCTCACATATTTTTTAATTCTTCATTAACATCCTAGAGAAACTCTTTTAGCCTTTGAGTTTGAACGTGGACTCCAGGGGCAATGCAAAGGATGCATCAGTCTTGCTGTTCAAAGCATTCATATTAAGATGGCCTACAGATAGCTCTTGAGAGGAAAATATTCAGTATAAATCTGTTAAAAAAGTTATTTTAATTCCCAGATAAATTCATATGTCAGCTAAATTGATTCATATGTTATGCTAAATTGAATGCCCAGAAGATGGGTGCATTTAATTCAATCTAATATTAATAACCAACGGGGTAATTTGGTATGCAAAATAAAGGGATTGGTAACTTTCATTTTAAATGACACAAACTACTAAAATAAATTAGAGCAAAGAAAGAAAAGTAAAAGAATTATTTTAAAATATAAATGAAAAGAAGATCCAAATATCCTTGAACCTAAAAAGTTTTTCAGTCCTAAATAGGCATGACAAAACCTGTCTTCATTCCTTTCTATTCAGCTCAACAAGTACTTTTGAGCTCCAATAGTTAATCAGTTACCAGATTCCACAATCTTTGTTTTTCACACTTCTCAATTCTTGCTGTGAATTGTTCCTCTATGTACTTAGGATCACCAAGCAGGCCGAGACTATTTTTTTTTATGCCTTAAAAAGGCAATTATTATTTTATCCACAATTAGGTTTACCATATAAAATTGTTGCCATATAGCAACAGCCTGTAAAACTTAATAGTATATTATCAAAGAAGTAGATGGTTCGAGATGAATCGTTAATAGATGAAATATATTTAGTAAAATTATTCAGCCTTAGCTTTCTTAATGACTATAGCCATGCCCAACTTACAAAAAAAAAAATAGCAAAAGTGTATTATATACCAAATAACCTTTATCAAAACAAATCAATGAACATGTATGCAAGTATTATAAAACAATATGTCACCAGCTTTACATAAAAGGTATAATGTAAATATTACCATGTTAAAAATAGATAAGTTCTTAAACATCATTTCTTAATTTAACCTTCTAAAAGTGCATAAAAAATTGAGAAATACAAAAAAAGTATTAACTTACCTTTCAATTTATTTAGAAAACCTCTGCTCTTGGCCAAAAGCAGAAGGTGTTTCACTGCTGACTTTCCCTGAAGCTATGAACTTGAACAGTAAGACAGAGGAAGCCACCCCTCTGGACCATACTCGAGTTTGCTAGACACTACTGCTGTGTGGAAGAGTTCTGCTGCATCTAAGCTATATACAGTGTGCAATGAAGAACCTAATATGCCTTTCATTTAACTGGCTGGGCAGGTTTCTACCGTCTGTGGAACATGGAATCAAACCAGAATATGTTGGCATAACAGGCCAGTCAAACCGGTTCTTCTGTAGATCAGGAACCTGTCCAACCAGTCTGCATCAAAGGCTTGCCCAACAAGCTGCAGCTGCTCAGCCCTGCTAAGCTTGTACCGGGTGAGTTATCCCCACCTCCGTCAACTCCCAACAAACTGCTCAGAATGTTGTAGCCTCCAGCAAAATAATTCAGAGTTCTAGTAGGAGGGGTAGATCTGTAGCAGGTATAGAAAGAGTCCATTGTTATAAACCTCTCATTGTAGATACTTGAGTATCTATCATCCTCAGAGGTAGGTAATCCTTTTTTTTGTTTTGTTTTGTGAGGAAGATCAGCCCTGAGCTAACATCCATGCTAATCCTCCTCTTTTTGCTGAGGAAGAGTGGCTCTGAGCTAACATCTATTGTCAATCCTCCTCCTTTTTTTTCCCCCCAAAGCCCCAGTAGATAGTTGTATGTCATAGTTGCACATCCTTCTAGTTGCTGTATGTGGGATGCGGCCTCAGCATGGCCGGGGAAGCGGTGCGTCGGTGTGCACCAGGGATCCGAACCCGGGCCGCTAGTAGTGGAGCTTGCGCACTTAACGGCTAAGCCACCGGGCCGGCCCTAGGTAGTCCTTTTTAAAAGGTACTCCAAGGATCTCTGCAGACTAAAGCCTCTAGAAAGAGATTATCTACAGTAAAGAAGAATCCATATGCCTGACCTTTTCCACTAGTCCGTTTGTCTCTAGTTGGTCTAGCTTAGCCTTGAGGGGGAGGTTGATAGTCCCCACAAGGGTAGTGGCCCTGAGAGCTGGAAGGAAGGGTTTGTAGAGGGAAGAAAACAAAGCATAAATTGACCAAACATTTGCCTGGGTGTGTTACCTTCCTTGTACTCAAATGATCCTCATACCATTCCAGTCCAAAAGTGGAAAAACTGCTATTTCTTTCTACTGGGACAGCTTGGAGAGGTTTCCCCTTGCATATTCAACAGTTGAACACAAATTATTGATATCTACTATGTGCCGGGAACTGTGCCAGGAACTGTGCCAGGTATAGGGTTACAGTGGTGAAAAAGACAAGTTTAGTAAGAGATGGGAGCAATGTCCAAGTTCACAATTAAGCACATCTAGTAATTTTTTGGAAGGAAGAAGTGAGCAACACAAGATGACATTTTGACAGAAAGTGGTTTGTATTAAGGGAGATCATGTGAGATTTGTTCTTACTCTCATAATACTTGCACATTTAGAGACAGTCTTTCCTATCTACTGTTGCAGTGATTCTCAGACTTTCCTGCTTAAGTATCATCTGAAGTTCTGATTAAGAACGCAGATTACTGGATCTCCCTGCCGGAGGTTCTGATTCATTAGGTCTGGGATGTTACCCGAGCACTCCTGGTGATTCTGCTACAGTTGTTGCAGAGACGGTAGGCCCAGACTCCATGCTGAGCTGCTTTTCTATTTTTGTACCTAATTAAATAGAATACTTATTTTGCCGTATTCATTTTTGTATCTCCAGTGTCTAGAACACTGACACTTAGAATGTATTTAATAAATGCTTATTAAGTAAATATCTATTCAGCTGCAGCACCTGGTAGATCCTAGGTGAATCACAACTAGTAACAGTTATGTGAATCAAACTGTATTAACTACTATAATTATAATAATTGAGGTAGGAGCACAGAAAAGGGAGCAAATATGACTGAGTGTGGGAAAGACTTCACAAAGGAGATGGTTTAGAGACTTTCCCCGGGGCCGAGCCGCTGGCATAGCGGTTCAGTGTGTGTGATTTGCTTCAGTGGCCCGGGGTTCGCAGGTTCGGATCCTGGGTGCACACCGACGCACCGCTTGTCAAGCCATGCTGTGGCGGTGTCCCATATAAAGTAGAGGAAGGTGGGCACAGATGTTAGCGCAGGGCCAATCTTCCTCAGCAAAAAGAGGAGCATTGGCATCAGATGTCAGCTCACGGCTAATCTTCCTCACAAAAAAAAAAAAAAAAGGATACTTTTCTTTTTCAACCGTGACCAAAGATTGCTATCTGCAGGATAACAAAAGGTTGAGGGAACAATCGAAAGAATGCCTTTGATTTGAAACAGTAATAAAAGTTTTAAGTACCTGAAGACACCATGACTTCAAAACTTAGTAAGGTTATTTTCTAGAGCAGGGGTCAGCAAATTTTTTCACAAAAGCTCAGAGAGTAAATATTTTATAGTCTGCGGGCCAGATTGTTTCCACTATTCAACTCTAACATTGTAGCACAAAAGCAGACATAAACAATAGTCAGTGAATGGGTGTGGCTATGTTCCCAATAAAATTTTATAAAAACTGATGAAAGGCCAGTGGGCCATAGTTTGCTGACCCCCGTTCTAGAGTGAAACTTGTGAAAATTAACAAGATTGCATAATTGTTTAGAAAAATGGTGTTGGGAGTCAGAAAGTCTTGGGTTCCATCCCAGTTCTGTTCCGTATTAGCTTTGTCACCTGAATCAAGCTTTAGTTTTATTTATAAAATGTGGATGAAAGTGATAGTATCTACCCCTTAGAGGTATTATAAGATTCAAATAATAAAATTCCTGTGAGGCTTTATCCAAAAATCTAGTACTCAGTAAGGGCCCAATAAAGTGTCAGCTAAAAAATAAAACTAGTTAAGCATGGTAGTTGAACATAAGTATTTATTTCCATTATTTCTTAAAGTCCCACTAAAATGACAGTAAAGAACCAAAACAGCATGAACTCTTAAGGATCAAAAAGAATGAGAAAGGAAGCAGACAAAAGATGTCCATAAATTTTGGAAGAAGGAATGAGGATGAGTGGTGACTGATTTTTTTTTTTTAATTGCGGTAACATTGGTTTATAACATATAAATTTCAAGTGTACATCATTATATTTTGATTTCTGTATAGATTACATCATGTTCATTACCCAAAGACTAATTACAATCCATCACCACACACATGTGCCTAATCATCCCTTTGCCCGGTCTCCTTCCCCACTTCCCCTCTAGTAACCACCAATCCAATCTCTGTCTCTATGTGATTGATTGTTGTTGTTTTTATCTTCTGCTCATGAGTGAGATGGTTCGCTATTTGACTTTCTCCCTTTGACTTATTTCGCTTAGCATAATACCCTGAGGATCCATCCATGCTGTCACACATGGCTGGGTTTCATGGTTTCTTATGGCCGAGTAGTATTCCATTGCATATATATACCACATCTTCTTTATCCATTCATCCCTTGGTGGGCACCTAGGTTTCTTCCAAGTCTTAGCTATTGTGAATAATGCTGCAGTGAACACAGGGGTGCATGTATCTTTACACATTCGTGTTTTCCTGTTCTTTGGATAAATACCCAGCAGTGGAATAGCTGGGTCGTATGGTAGTTCTGTTCTTTTTTTTGAGGAATCTCCATACTCTTTTCCATAGTGGCTGTACCAGTTTGCACTCCCACCAGCCGTGTATGCGAGTTCCTTCTCTCCACATCCTCTCCAATACTTGTTGTTTGCTGTCTTGTTAATTATAGCCATTCTGATGGGAGTGAGGTGATATCTCATTGTAATTTTGATTTGCATTTCCCTGATAGTTAATGATGTTGAACGTCTTTTCATGTGCCTGTTGCCCATCTGTATATCTTCTTTGGAGAAATGTCTGTTCAGCGCTTTTGCCCATTTTTTAATTGGGTTGTTAGTTTTTTTGTTGTTGAGATTTAGGAGTTCTTTATATATTTTGGATATTAACCTCTTATCAGACATATGGTTTGTGAATATCTTCTGCCAATTGTTAGGTTGTCTTTTCATTTTGTTGATGGTTTCCTTTGCTGGGCAGAAGCTTTTTAGTTGGATGTGGTCTCATTTGTTTATTTTGTCTTTTGTTTCCTTTGCCCAGTCAGACATGGTACTTGAAAATATGTTGCTAAGACCAGTGTTGAAGAGCGTACTGCCTATGTTTTCTTCTAGAAGTTTCATGATTTCGGGTCTTACATTGAAGTCTTTAATCCATGTTGAGTTAATTTTTGTGTATGGTGTAAGATAATGGCTTACTTTCATTCTTTTGCATGTGGCTGTCTAGTTTTCCCAGCACCATTTATTGAAGAGACTTTCCTTTCTCCATTGTATATTCTTGGCTCCCTTGTCGAAAATTAGCTGTCCATAGATGTGTGGGTTTATTTCTGGGCCTCGATTCTGTTCCATGTTTTTGTACCAGTACCATGCTGTTTTGGTTACTATAGCTTTGTAGTATATTTTGAAATCAGGGAGTGTGATATCTCCAGCTTTGTTCTTTTTTCTCAGGATTCCTTTGGCTATTAGGGGTCTTTTGTTGTTCCATATAAATTTTAGTATTCTTTGTTCTATTTCTGTGAAAAATGTTGTTGGAACTTTGATAGGGATTGTATTGAATCTATAGATTGCTTTAGGAAGTATGGACATTTTAACTATGTTAATTCTTCCAGTCCAAGAGCATGGAATATCTTTCCATTTCTTTATGTCTTCTTCAATTTCTTTCAACAATGTTTTATAGTTTTCAGTGTAGAGATCTTTCACCTCTTTGGTTAAGTTTATTCCTAGGTATTTCATTCTTTTTGTTGCAATTGTAAGTGGGATTGTATTCTTAATTTCTCTTTCTGCTACTTCATTGTTAGTGTATAGAAACAATGTATGTTGATTTTGTAACCTGCAACTTTGCCATATTCATTTATTATTTCTAAAAATTTTTTGGTAGATTCTTTAGGGTTTTCTATATATAAAATCATGTCATCTGCAAATAGTGACAGTTTCACTTCTTCCTTTCCAATCTTGCCTGATTGCTCTGGCTAGGACTTCTAATACTCTGTTAAACAGGAGTGGTGAAAGTGGGCATCCTTGTCTGGTTTCTGTTGTTAGAGGGATAGCTTTCAGTTTTTCACCATTGAGAATGATATTAGTGGGGCCGGCCCCTTGGCTTAGCGGTTAAGTGCGCGCACTCCGCTACTGACAGCCCACGTTGGGATCCTGGGCATGCACCGACGTACTGCTTGTCCGGCCATGCTGAGGCGGCATCCCACATACAGCAACTAGAAGGATGTGCAACTGTAACATACAACTATCTACTGGGGCTTTGGAGAGAAAAAGGGAAAAAAAGGAGGAGGATTGGCAATAGTTGTTAGCTCAGGGCCGGTCTTCCTCAGTAAAAAGAGGAGGATTGACATGTATGTTAGCTCAGGGCTGATCTTCCTCACACACACAAAAAAACAGAGGATGATATTAGCTGGGGCTTTGTCATATGTAGCCTTTATTATGTTAAGGTACTTTCCTTCTATAAGAGTGGTGACTGACTTAGCAGAACAGAGAAAGAGGAAATGTACTTGCAATAATAAAGACAAGTCTATCTCTGCTGCAGAATCCTAGAAAACTTAGGAATTGTAGACACCAGGTACCTCTAAATATACTTGGGGAGTTGAGGGGGCTTGAAATGGGAGGATTAGTTGAAAGCTGCTTAAGAAGCAGTTTGCTCCTTAGATCCCTTCCCCAGCCCAGAAGCCTGGAGACTGCCCTTTCTTCAGTGTTGACAGACAATAGGTAGGACTTGTTGATTCATGCTGGGAGAGATTGTCCCAGGATGGTTCTGGGCTTGAGAATACCAGGCAGGGCTGAGGGTAAATGGTAAAGTTCCACACTGAAAGCAATGAGATTGTGTTAGTTTCCTATGGCTGCTATAACAAATTACTACAAACTTAATGGTTTAAAAAGACACAAATTTATTATCTTACAGTTCTGGAGGTCAGAAGTCCACTATGGGTTTCATTGGGCTAAAATCAGGGTGTCAGCAGGGTTGAATTCCTTTCGGGAGGCTTTAGGGGAGAATCTGTTTTCTTGTCTTTTCTAGCCTCTAGAGGAAGCTGCATGTCTTGGCTCATGGCCCCTTTCCATCGTTAAAGCCAGTAATGGCCAGTTAAGTCTTTCACATGTTGCATCATTTTGACATTGACTCTGCTGCCTTCCTCTTCCATATTTAAATCCAACTGTATAATCCAGGGTAATCTACCCATTTTAAGGTCAGCTGATTATCAGTCTTAATTGTATCTGCAATCTTAATTCTCTTCTACCATGTAACATAACATATTCACAGATTTCTGGGATTAGGATGTGGACATCTTTGAGAGACCATTATTCCACAGAGGTTAGGTCAAAGTCTATATATTGAATGGTGGCATGCCCAGGTCCATTCCTCTGCTTGACTTCTGAATACTAGTAACCAGGTTCATACTCTTCACTCAGAAAGCAGGAAACTGGAGAATCTCCCTCCAAGAAACTCTCAAAACTCTCATCACCATAATGCAGTGGTTATTAACTAGGGACAGTTTTGCCCCTGGGGACCATTTGGCAATGTCTGGAGAAATTTTTGACTGTAAACAACTGAGGGAGGTGGGGGAAAGGTGTGCTACTGGCATCTAGCGGCTAGGGGCCAGGGATGCTACTAAACATCCTACAATGCATAGGATAGCATATCATCCCCCACTCCCCATCCCCTAAAATAATTATCCTATCCAAAATGTCAATAGTGCCAAAGATGAGAAACCCTACTCTAATGTTAAGCCTACCAGTCAACATTATCCTAATATAAATAAATAAATTCCATGTAGGCAGGCAGAGTTGTGAATTAGCATTTTTGTCTCTCAGTCTAGGTATAGAGAGCATCTAACATGAAAGAGACAAAAAGAAACCAATAGATAAAAAGAACTTAAAGAAAATAGTCAATGTAGGGAGCAGAATAATACTTTAAAAACTCCACCGTATTAATAACTTAAAAAGAAATAAGAGAAGATACTGATTACATAAAACGAGAACAGAAGGCTATCTAAAAGTGGAACTTTAGGAGAATAAGAAAGAGATACTGGAAAGTAAAAATATGATATCAGAAATAGAGTCAACAGAAATTGGAAGATAGGGCCGGCCCCGTGGCTTAGCGGTTAAGTGCGCATGCTCCACTATTGGCGGCCGGGCTTCGGATCCCGGGAGCGCACGAACGCACCGCTTCTCCGGCCATGCTGAGGCCACGTCCCACGTACAGCAACTAGAAGGATGTGCAACTATGACCTACAACTATCTACTGGGGCTTTGGGGGAAAAAAAAAATTGGAAGATAAAGTTGAGGACATCTACACAGAAAATAAAATTAAGAAACAACTGAAGGATGTGCTACAAAATAAGATTAAATTAAGAAAGGTGAAAACATGGAATCCAGAAGTATCTCCACTTCTCTTTGCTTAAAGTTCAATATGGCCACCAGTCCCAAGATCATAGCACTATATAGGGTCACTGTACACCAATAAGTCATTGAAGACTCTCTGATTTTTCCTTAAAATTCACATTGCCTAGGATTGAGGGAAGGAGAGAGAGAGAGAGAGAGAGAGAGAAGATAAGATGTGACTATGATTGGATTTTGGTATTAGATTTAAATTTAAAAGATTATTTAAAATGCAGGTATTCACTTCACCCTTCACCAAGGATTTAATGTGCAAAGATCATAAAATGAGGAAGGCAATCAGACTGGTACAAGTACAAACTTGCACCTGCAGAAAAAGTTTGCACAAACATTTATATCTGCCAATATTCATAAATAAGGGCTTGCAACATACTAATACCTAGTAAAACCTGATCACTATGAAATTAAAAGCATGTTTTACCTGAATAAGCCCAAATCAGGAAACCTGATTTTGAGCTTGCCTCAGTTACTCTTAGGGTATGTAACATGGGTTAGTTATTTATTTAACATGCTGAGCCTCAGTTGCTTCATTTGTTAAATGAGGGAGTTTGGTTGGATATATTCTAAATATCTATTCAGCTCAAAACTTTTATTCAAAAGTTCTTTTGGGCACATGAACAATTAAAAATTGTGGGAGCAAAAGCAAAATAAACCAATCAAGGAGACATTTTACAGAAGAACAATTTTAAAATGTGAGCTAATTTTAGGTTGTGTTCTCCAAAAGCTGACATTGAGATATGGATTCAGGTAAAAGTGATTTATTAGAAATGTGCTCCAATATGAAACCAGTAAGGGAGTCAGGGAGGCAGGACCGGAAAGGAGAGTAAGAAAAGCAAGGGTATGATTTCAACAACAGCCTGGTCCCAAGGAGCTCCAGAGCATAAATTACAAAGGAGTTTATCCCACCTGGCGGCAAAGGAATTAGGCTTTCATACTCCTAAACCAGTCACTGGCTACTGGCTATTCTAGGGATTTGTAAACTTCAGGCACTGTTGCCTCTCCATGAGAAGTGGCTGTAGTAACTGAAGAACAGTCCTTTGAAGAAAGTTGCAGGTGCTATAACATTAACAGTGAAGCATTAAGACTTCTGCTTCTAGCCCAGATGGAATTATAGGAATCAGATTTACCCTGCCACCTGAAAAAACAACAAGGGCAAAATGTATAAAACTTTTTTTTAACAGTGGTTTTTAACACATTATACATCAGTCAACAAAGAACAGTTATCTCTAAGAGAGAGTAAATAAACAAGGTGAGCCCTACAGTCACTCCAGCTTACTGCCTGAAGAGAGTTTCCAGGCCATGATGAAGAGAGGGGTAACACAGGTAGAGTTGAATAGTCTCACAGAGGTTGTCAGATTGGGTAAAAATGCAAAACCCAAGGATATGCTGCCCCCAGTGAACATACTTTAGATAATAAAGACCCAGATAAGTTAAAAACAAAAGAATGGACAAAGAGGGGCCGGCCCAGTGGCGCAAGCGGTTAAGTGTGTGCTCTCCACTGCGGTGGCCTGGGGTTCGCCGGTTCAGACGCCGGGCGCGCACCAACGCACCACTAGTCTTCCTCAGCAAAAAAGAGGAGGATTGCAGATGTTAGCACAGGGCTGATCTCCTCACAAAAAAAAAAAAAAAAAGAATGGACAAAGATATACCATGCTAACACTAATCAAAAAACATCTGGAATGGCTATATTAATATCAGACAAAGTAGGTTCAAGATCAGAGAATATTACTAAAGATAAAAAAGGTTATTCTAAAAAGATAAAGGGGTTAATTCGTCAAGGAAACCTAATAATGCATTTATGCATCTAATTATATAAATCAAAAATATGTGAAGCAAAAGCTGATAGAACTGAAAAGAGAACAGAACAAATCTATAGTTATATTTAACAATTGTATCTGGACATTTCAACATTCCTTTCCTAGTAATTGATAGAATAAGTAAATAGGAAATCAGTAAGAATGTAGAAGACAGTACTATCAACCTACTTGATATAATTGATGTTTATAGATCACTCAGCCTGAAAACAACTGAATGCACCTTCTCTTCCAGTGTACATGGAACGTTTACCAGGTTAGATCATATTCTGGGTCCTAAAACAAGTTTCAAATTTAAACAGACTCAAGTCATACAAAGTATGTTTTATGACCACAATGGAATTAAATTAGAAGTCAATAAAAGAATGATGTGTGGAAAATGCCCAAATATTTGTAAACTAAATAACATACTCCTAAATAACTCATGGGTCAATGATGAAATAAAATGGGAAATTAGGAAGTATTTTGAGTTAAATGATAATGAAAACACAGTGTATTAAAATTCGTGAGGTAAATATGTAGTTAAATTCAGAATGCTCTAATGTTATAGTGGTGGTGGGTAAATCACTTATAAATCTAGTAAGAAGGTTAAAAGACAAAAGTTAAAAATAACTATAACTATAATAATTTGTTAATGGATACACAAGGTAAAATGATGTAAATTGTGACATCAAAACCAAAATGTTGGTGAGGGGAGAATAAAAATGTAGAACTTTTTTGTTTGTTTGTTTGGTGAGGAAGATTGTCCCTGACCTACCATCTGTTGCCTGTCTTCCTCTTTTTGCTTGAGGAAGATTGTCCCTGAGCTAACATCAGTGCCAATCTTCCTCTATTTTGTATGTGGGATGCTGTCACAGCATGCCTTGATGAGTGGTGTGGTCCATGCCTGGGATCTGAACCTGCAAACCCTGGGCTGCCAAAGTGGAATGCATGAACTTAACCACTACGCCACCTGACCAGCCCCCAAAGTGTAGAGCTTTAATATGTTTTTAAAGTTATCAGCTTAAAATAGACTGTTATAACTAGAAGATGTTTTATGTAAGCCTCATGGTAACCACAAAGGAAAAAACCTATACTAGATGTACAAAAGATAAAGAGAAAGGAGTCTAAGGATATCACTACAGAAAATTACCAAATCACAAAGAAAGAGGGCAAGGGAAGAAGAAAGGAACAAAGGAATTACAAATCAGCCAGAAAACAATTAGTAAAATGGCAATAGTGAGTCCACACCTATCAATAATTACTTTAAATGTAAATGGACTAAATTCTGCAATCAAGACATAGAGTGGCTGAATGGATAAAAAAACAAGACCCAACTATATGCTGTCTACAAGACACTCACCTCAACTTTAAGGACACACAGACTGAAAGTGAAAGGATGGTAAAAGATATTCCAAGCAAATTGAAACCAAAAGCAAGCAGAGATTGCTATACTTATATCAGACAAAACAGACTTTAAGCCGAAAACTATAACAAGGGACAAAGGAGTTCGTTATATAATGATAAAGAGGTCAGTTCATCAAGAGGATATAACCATTGTAAATATTTATGCACCCAACATCAGAGCACCTAAATATATAAAGCAAATATTAACAGATCTGAAGGGAGAAATAGACAGTAATACTATAATAGTAGGGGACTTCATGTATAAATGGTCAATTAATTTACAACAGAAGAGCCAGGAATATGCAATGGGGAAAGGACAGTCTCTTCAATAAATGGTGTTGGGAAAACTGGACGGCCACATGCAAAAGAATGAAACTGGACCACTGTCTTACACCACATACAAAAATCAACTCAAAATGAATTAAAGATTTGAACATGAGACCTGAAACCATAAAACTCCTAGAAGAAAACATAGGCAGTAAGCAACTTGTCATCAGTTTTGGTGATGATTTTTTGGATTTGACATCAAAAGCAAAGGCAACAAAAGCAAAAATAAACAAATGGGACTATATCAAATTAAAAAGCCATATACTGTATTGTGTATTTGAAAGTTGCTAAGAGAGTAGCTCTTTTTTTTTTTTTTTTTAAAGATTTTATTTATTTTATTTTTTCCCCCCAAAGCCCCAGTGGATAGTTGCATGTCGTAGCTGCACATCCTTCTAGTTGCTGTATGCGGGACTCGGCCTCAGGATGAACGGAGAAGCGGTGCCTCGATGCGCACCCGGGATCCGAACCCGGGCCACCAGCATCGCAGCGCGTGCACTTAACCACCAAGCCACAGGGCCGGCCCGAGAGTAGCTCTTAAAGGCTCTCATCATGAGAAAAAAAATTTGTAACTATGCAAGGTGATGGATGTTAGCTAGACTTATTGTGGTGAACATTTCACAATATATACATATACTGAATCATTATATTATACACCTGAACCTAATAAAATGTTATATGTCAATAATATCTCAAGTAAGAAACCTCAATGAGGTCAGGGCCTACATCTGCCTTATTCTCTACTGTACCTCCAACAACTAGCATAGGGTCTGCCTGGCATAGAGTCAGCATTCAATGAATATATGTTGTATGACTTGATCCAAACTTCATTTGACTTGGTGACCTGAGCTAATTTATTCTTTTCTCTAAGCATCAGTTTCCCTATCTGTAAAATGAGAGCTATGGGCTAGATACTCTCCAAGCTCCTTTTCAGTTCTGACATTTTATGGTTTACTTTACTTAAACCTCAATCCAACTCTCAGTAATATTCCTCACTGATGAAATAAAATATAGTAGGGGACTTCAGTACCCCACTTTCAACAATGGATAGATCATCTGGACAGAAAATCAGTAAGGAAACATTGGACTTAAACTACACATTTGACCAGGTGGACCTAACAGACATATACAGAACATTCCATCCACATTGGACCAGAAAGGTCTAACAGACATATACAGACAGTCCATCCAGCAGCAGAAAACACATTCTTCTCAAGTGCACATGGAACATTCTCCAGGATAGATCATGTGTAGGTCACAAAACAAGCCTTAGCAAATGTAAGAAGATTGAAATCATGTCAGGTATCTTTTCCAACCACAAAGGTGTGAAACTAGATATCAATAATAGGAGGAAAACTGGAAAAGTCACAAATGTGTGGAAATTTAATAACACACTCCTGAACAACCAATGGGTCAAACAAGAAATCAAAAGGGAAATAAAAAAAATATTGTGAAACAAATAAAAATGGAGACATAGCATACAAAAACTTATGAGATGCAGCAAAAGCACTTCTGTGGGGGAAGTTTATAGTGATAAACACCTACATTAAGAAAAAAGAAAGATCTCAAATAAACAATCTAACTTCACATCTCAAGGAACTAGAAAAAGAACAAACTAGGTCCAAAATTAGTAGAAGGAAGGAAATAACAAAGATCAGAGCAGAAATAAATGAAATAGAAACTAACAAGATAATAGAAGAGATCAATGAAACCAAGAGCTAGTTTTCTGAAAAGATGAAAAAAATTGATAAAACTTTAGCTAGACTAAGAAAAAAGAGAGAGAAGACTCAAATAAATAAAATGAAAAATGGGGGCCAGCCTCATGGCTTGGCAGTTGAGTGCATGCGCTCCGCTACTGATGGAGGTTCAGATCCCCAGGTGCGCACCGACGCGCCGCTTGTCTGACCGTGCTGAGGCGGTGTGCCACATACAGCAACTAGAAGGATGTGGAATTATGACATATAACTATCTACTGGGGCTTTAGGGAGAAAAAGGGGAAAAAAAGGAGGAAGATTGGTAATAGATGATAGCTCAGGGCCGGTCTTCCTCAGCAAAAAGAGGAGGGTTAGTGGGGCCGGCCCGGTGGCGCAAGCGGTTAAGTGCGCGCGCTCCGCTGCGGCGGCCCGGGGTTCGCTGGTTCGGATCCCAGGCGCGCACCGACGCACTGCTTGGCAAGCCATGCTGTGACGGCGTCCCATATAAAGTGGAGGAAGATGGGCACAGATGTTAGCCCAGGGCCGTCTTCCTCAGCAAAAAAAGAGGAGGATTAGCAGATGTTAGCACAGGGCTGATCTCCTCACAAAAAAAAAAAAAAAGAGGAGGGTTAGCATGGATGTTAGCTCAGGGCTAATCTTCCTCACAAATAAATAAATAAAATCAGAAATGAAGGGCTGGCCCCATGGCGTAGTGGTTAAGTTCAGCATGCTCAGCTTCAGTGGCCCAGGTTCACAGGTTCAGAACCCCGGTGCAGACCTGCACCTCTCATCAGCCATGCTGTGGTGGTGACCCATGTACAAAATAGAGGAAGATTGGTACAGATGTTAGCTCAGCGCGAATCTTCCTCAGCAAAAAATAAATAAAATCACAAATGAAAGAGGAGACATTAAAACTGATAACACAGAAATACTAAAGGTCATAAGAAATTGCTATGAATAATTATACGCCAACAAAGCAGATAACATAGAAGAAATGGATAAATTCCTAGAAACATACAACCTATCAATACTGAATCATGAAGAAATAAAAAATCTGAACAGATCAATTACTAGTAAGGAAATTGAATCAGTAATCAAAAACCTCCCAACAAAGAAAAGCCCAGGACCAGATGGCTTCACTGGTGAATTCTACATTGAAAGAATAATTAATACCAATCCTTCTCCAACTCTACTAAAAAAATTGAAGAGGAGGGGATACTTCCAAATTCATTTTATGAGGCCAGCATTATGGCCTGATACCAATGCCAGAAAAGACACTACAAGAAAACAAAATTACAGGCCAATGCCCCTGATGAACATAGATGCAAAAATCTTCAACAAAATATTAGCAAACCAAATTTAACAGTACACTAAAAGATTCACATACCATGATCAAGTGGGATTTATTCCTGGGATGCAAGGATGGTTCAACATATATAAATCAATAAATATTATACACCACAGTAACAAGATGAAGGATGAAACTCATATGACCATCTCAATAGGTGTAGAAAAAACATTTGACAAAATTCAACATCCTTTCATGATAAAGACTCTCATCAAATTGGGTATAGAAGGAACGTACCTCAACATAATAAAGGCCATATATGACAAGCCCACAGCTAACGTCATATTCAATGGTGAAAATCTAAAAGAATGTTTTCTAAGATCAAGAACAAGACAAGGATGCCCACTCTCACCACTTTCATTCAACATATTACTGGATCCTAGCCAGAGCAATTAGGCAAGAAAAAGAAATAAAAGGTATCGAAATTGGAAAGGGAGAAGTAAAATTGTCTCTGTTTGCAGATAATGTGATCTTATATATAGAAAATCCTAAATACTCCACCAAAAAACTGTTAGAACTAGTAAATGAATTCTGCAAAGTTTCAGGATACAAAATCAGTATACAAAAATCAGTTGTGTTTCTATACGCTAAGAAGAAACTAACAGAAAGAACAATTAAGAAAACAGTCCCATTTACAATTGCATCAAAAAGAATAAAATACTCAGAAATAAATTTACCCAAAGAGGTCAAAGATCTGTATATTGAAAACTATAAAACATTGATGAAAGAAATTGAAGATGACACAAATAAATGGCAAAATATCCTGTGTTCATGGATTGGAAGAATTAATATTGTTAAAATGTTCTTATTACCAAAAGCGATCTACAGAGTCAATGCAATCCCCATCAAAATTCTAATGGCATTTTTCACAGAAATAGAACAAAGAATCCTAAAATTTATATGGAACCAAAAAAGAGCCCAAGTAGCCAAAGCAATCTTGAGAAAGAAGAACAAAGCTAGAGGGATCACACTTGCTGATTTAAAACTATGTTACAAAGCTATAGTAATCAAAACAGTATGGTATTGGCATAAAAACAGATACATAGATCAGTGGAACAGAATAGAGAACCCAGAAA
The DNA here is from genome assembly GCF_057802395.1 of Ceratotherium simum simum. NCBI lineage: Eukaryota > Metazoa > Chordata > Mammalia > Perissodactyla > Rhinocerotidae > Ceratotherium > Ceratotherium simum. Next base: position 8,777,453 of record NC_141913.1, read on the forward strand.
TAAACCCATGCATATATGGTCAGTTAATCTTTTTTTTTTATAATTTTATTTATTTATTTATTTTTCCCCCAAAGCCCCAGTAGATAGTTGTATGTCATAGCTGCACATCCTTCTAGTTGCTGTATGTGGGACGTGGCCTCAGCATGGCCGGAGAAGCGGTGCGTCGGTGCGCACCTGGGATCCGAACCCAGGCCACCAGCAGCGGAGCGCGCGCACTTAACCGCTAAGCCACGGGGCCGGCCCTGGTCAGTTAATTTTTGACACAAGAGCCGAGAATATACAATGGGGAAATGATAGTCTCTTCAATAAATGGTGTTGGGAAAACTGGACCACTATCTTGTACCAGATAAAAAAATCAACTGAAAATGTATTAAAGACATATACAACGTATACATATAAAAATGTAAAGCCTGAAAGTATAAAACTCTTAGGAGAAAAAATAGGGGGTAAGCTCTGACATTGGTCTTGGCAATGATTTTTTGAATTTGACACAAAAGCAAAGGCAACAAAAGCAAAAATAAAAAAAAGTGAGACTACACTAAACTAAAAAGCTTCTGCATAGCAAAGGAAACCATCAACAAAATGAAAAGGAAACCTATAGAATGGGAGAAAATATTTGCAAACCACATATATGTTAAATGTTTAATATTCAAAATATACAAGGAAATCATACAACTCATAGCAAAAGAGCAAATAACCCAAATAAAAAATGGGCAAAGGACCTGAATAGACATTTTTCCCAAAGAAAGCATAAAAATAGCCAACAGGTACATGAAAAAGTGCTCAACATAACTAATCATGTGATGGGATTGCAAATCAAAACCACAATGAGATATCGTCTTACAACTGTTGGATGGCTAGTATCAAAAAGACGAGATAAAAGCTAGTGAGGATGTGAAGAAAAGGAAACCCTTTTACACTGTTGATGGGAATGTAAACTGGTACAGCCACTATAGAAAACAGTATGGAGAGTCCTCAAAAAATTGGAATTAGAACTACTATACGATCGAACAATCCCACTTATGGGTATATATCCAAAGGAAAAGAAATCATATTTCAAAGAGATACCTGTACTCCCATGTTCATTGCAGCATATTCATAATAGCCAAGGTATGGAAACAAACTGTGTCCATCAATGGATAAAGAAAATATGGTATGTGTGTGTGTGTGTGTGTGTGTGTGTGTATATATATTGCATTGTACATATATATAGGTATATAATATACATGTGAGTGTGTATAAATATGTATGGAGTATTATATATATAATGGAATATATATTATATAATGGAATATATATATTATTTATAATGGAATATTTTTCAGCCATGAGAAAGAAGGCAGTTTTGCCATTTGTGACAACATGGGCAGACGGCAGTATGCTAAGTGAGATAAGCCAGACAAAGACAAATACTGCATGTTATCACTTATATGTGGACTCTTTAAAAACGTTGAACACATAAAGAGAGTAGAATGGTGGTTGCCAGGGACTGGGGGATTGGGGAAATAGGAGAGGCTGGTAAAAGGGTACAAACTTTCAGTTATAAGATGAATAAAACCTGAGGATATAAGGCGTAACATGGTGACTATAGTTGATAATACTGTATTGTATAATTGAAATTTGCTAAGAAAGTAGAACTTAACTGTTCTGCTCCCCCTGTCCCCCCCAAAAAAGGTAAATACGTGGGGTGATGGATGTGTTAATTAACTTGATGGTGGGAATCCTTTCACAGTATGTATGTACATTGAATCATCACATTGTACGCTTTAAATATATTACAATTTTGTCAATTATACTTCACTATAGCTGAAAAAAAGTCATTGACATATCCAAGGTCATCTAGGTTTTTCCTATGTTATCTTCTAGGGGTTTTATAGTTTTGCATTTTACATTTAGGTCTATGATCCATTGTGAGTTAATTTTTGTGGAGGGTGTAAGGTCTGTGTCTAGATTCATATTTTTGCATGTCCAGTTGTTCCAGCACCATTTGTTGAAAAGACTATCTTTGCACCACTATATTGCCTTTGCTCCTTTGTCAAATATCAGTCGACTATATTTATGTGGGTCTATTTCTGGGCTCCCTATTCTATTCCATTAATCTATTTGTTTATTCTTTTGCCAATACCACACTGCTCTGATTACTGTAGCTTTATGGTGAGTCTTTTTTTTTTTTTTTGTGAGGAAGATCAGCTCTGAGGCTTACATCCGTGCCAATCCTCCTCTTTTTTTTGCTGAGGAAAACTGGCCCTGGGCTAACATCCGTGCCCATCTTCCTTTACTTTATATGGGATGCCGCCACAGCATGGCCTGATAAGCAGTGCATTGGTGCACACCTGGGATCTGAACCTGGGCCGCCAGCAGCAGAGCATGTGCACTTGACCGCTACGCCACGGGGCTGGCCCCTATAGTGAGTCTTAAAAGTCAGGTAGTATCAGTCCTCCAACTTTGTTCTCCTTCAATATTGTGTTGGGATTATAGCTTCTTCATAATAACTAATATTTTAGGGTGCTTGCCACTTTTAAGCACTTTTTATGTGGTAACTCATTTAATTCTCACAAAACATTATAAGGTAGGCTCATTTTTTAGAGATGAGGAAATAGTTACAGAGATATTGGCAGCCTAGCTCTAGAACGCATGTGTTTAATCATTATATTTTACTGCCTTAGAGATGAATTAGATTTTGATTCTCAAATTGATGTTCTTTGTATTATTTAGCTACTTATATTTGTTATTGTTAAGGAGATAATTACTTTCTAAGTTCCTTTCAATGGCATACCTTCTCTTTTGTGTCACTCAGTGGGAAGGAAGGGTTTTATAGTCAACCCCTTCCAAAAAAAAAAGAGTCTCCCCTACTGCTCAGAAGCCATTTATTCCGTGTTAGTATTTCCCAAACATATCTGACCTCAGAGCACTCTTTTTTTATAGCATACTAGCATACTTCTTAACCTCCTACCTGATACTATGTGAAGTATTCTGTAGGACACTAGTTTGGAAAAATGAGATGGCGCCGTTACTCACTGGATTGTTGTAGTATCAAATGTGCTCTCTGGAATAGCAGCAGATGCGATTGAAACTTCCCATAATTATCTATCTGGTTTTGCTGTTTATTTTTCATGCCCCTTTATGTGTATATTATACAAATTTTAGTTAAATTCTTTTGGTCACAAATGAAACTAACTTGAGCAACTTTTTTTTTTTTTTTTTTTTTTTTTGGTGAGGAGATCAGCCCTATGCTAACATCTGCCAATCCTCCTCTTTTTTTTTTTTTTTTTTTTGCTGAGGAAGACTGGCCCTGGGCTAACATTCATGCCCATCTTCCTCCACTTTATATGGGACGCCGCCACAGCACGGCTTGCCAAGCAGTGCATCAGTGCGTGCCTGGGATCTGAACTGGCGAACCCCGGGCCACCACAGCGCACTTAACTGCTTGTGCCACTGGGCTGGCTCCCTTGAGCAACTTTAAAACAACAAAGGCAGAGATTTATTTTGAGCCTGTAAAAGTATCCTAAGAGGAATATAGGGATGTAGGTATTTCAGAAGCAGGGAGTCAGTCTGGCCAAATAAGAAAGTAGAACCAGAAAATAGAATTACTCTCATTCTCTCTCTCTTTGGGGCATATGGTCTTTCATTTCTGCATCTATTTGCAAGTCTACTTCATTTTTCTTTCTTTGAAGATCCAAATGTCAGCTAAAATATCCCCGGACTTGAGATTTAGATAATGTCGGCATGAACCATGCTCCATACCCATTGAGACTCTGAAGGCTTCTGTGAGATTTCTGCAGGTTTCCCAGTGAGGGTCAGTGAGATACGGAGCTGGGGGAATGCCAGGCTAATGTTCTCCTGATCATCTCTGGCTCTGAGTCCCTGTTTCCATATGTAGTAGACTTTGTTGAAGGTTTTGGGGTTTATATCACAGCAATATAATCAGCACTGACCACTGGGGATACCTTCAGCCACTCCTGAGAAATTTCCTTTGGTCCTTTACCCACAAAAGTCCTTCTACTTCAAACTTTCCTGCTGAATTCTTTTCTTCTCTCCTCGGGAGAGAAACAAATTTTTCTGGTGTGATGCAGAGTAGTTTTACCATCTTTGTTTCTGTCACTTCTGATACTTATGCCTTCAGGATTTCATATTCTATCCTAAGCAACTCAAACTAAGACACATCGCTTTATGGTTGTATTAGTTTGCTAGGGCTGCCTTAACAAAGTACCACAGACTAGGTGGCTTAAAAAACAGAAACTGGTCTTCTCACATTCTGCAGGCTAGAAGTCTGAAATCAAGGTGTCAGTAGTGTTGGTTTCTTCTGATAGCTGTGAGGGAAGAATCTGTTCCAGGCCTCTCTCCTTAGCTTGTAGATGGCTGTCTTCTCCCTGTGTCTTCCCTCTGTATGTATCTGTATCCAAATTTCCTGGTCTTATAAGAACACTAGTCATATTGGTTAGGGCCCACCCTAATGACTTCATTTTAGTTTAATTACTTCTTTAAAGAAAAGACCATATCTTGAAATGCATATACGTTCTGAGGTACTGGGAGTTAGGATTGCAACATATAAATTTTGAGAGGGACATAATTCAGCCCATAGCACTGGTATTTGTCATTAAGATAATATAATTTTTACCTTTGTTACTTTTGCTTCTTAGTGTTTATGAGAGAGAAACAAGTCCTCCCTGCAGCAACTCAGTTTAAGCAAACAGCTTTAGCTGATTAGAATTGGGTTCCAATTCCAAATCCCCAGGAGGGAGAATAAGATTGACGGAGGCTAGATTATATATCCACCCTTGATCAGTCAGCTTTTGCCAGAGTCAGGTTATTTAGTACATATCAGACTGACGGGGCCCATCCTCGTTGACTAGAGAGTTTCCAGTGAAGTGAGAACAGTTAGGAGCTAGTTAGTTACCTTAAACGTTACCTACCATTAAAAAACCATCATAAATTAAAATTTATTTAGAATTGAGTAGAAAAGAGCAATATGGTATATTTTCTAATTTTTATGGCTAAAACTAACTTCAATAGTAGAATAGACCCTTGAGAATTTATTACTTAGAAAATTTTATGATTGATCAAGACTTACAAGAGAAAGAACTTGAAATGAGTATTTTGTATCTGTATTTAATGTTGAAGTAATTGGTGTACTTAAACTTCTAATATGAAGTCATAGTACTACAAAGCAAAATGAACTTATGGTTTAAATATTGCAACTCGCTTTGTCTGAGATTACCTAAGTACTGTATAGGTGCTAAAGAACTCGCCAACTTGAGGAGACATGCAATGAAAATTGCATCACTCTTTGGTTCTGAGTGCTGCTGTAAGCAGTGATTTTCTTTTCCACCTATAGTTTTTTCCTTTAAATTGCTACCTTGTGCCAAATTAAGAGAGATGAGCTTGCAAATAGCTTCATTTTATGTGCCAGCAATAATAACTAGACTCACCAAGGAAAAGCAACCTCAGCCACCTTTATAAAAGTTCATACTTCATATTTCTTTCTTTCATGTTATACCTGTGTCACTATAACTTATTTTTTCTGTGACACATTAGAAAGAGATTTCCTGTGTCTAAGAGTGTCATGACCAGTGTCTTTAATGCCAGAGAAGTTGTAATTAGCTGGAAACATGGCTGGAGGTCACATTTTCTAAGTAGCAACATGCCTTTATTTCTGGACTGGGAGGCAGCTGGCAAGCTCCTCTCTTCCTACCCCTCCATTTCTTTCCTCTTTGGCATTATAGTATAGTTGTTAGGAGTTTGGTTTCAAAATGAGAAATACCTAGATTCAAATAGCAGTTCAACCATGTACTAGTTGTAAGTTCTTCGGTAAGTTACTGGGCTTCTGAGCTTAGTTTCTTCATTTGTAAAGAGGGATAATAACATTATTACAAGGATTAAATGGGATAATATTTACAATATGCTTAGCAAGAGCCTGGCACATAGTAAATGTTTAAAAAGTAATAGTAATAGTTAAAAATAATACTAATTATTTTCAATCCTAGGCCTGGGGAAATAAAGATGCATGAGGCCTGGTGCCTGTCTTGAAGGAATTCATAGACCAGCAGAGTATGGGACTCAAAAAGTATGACTGTAAATGTATCCTTATATTGTGAAGGCACTTGGCACTTGACAGTTGGTTCTTGGTATTTCCATTAAGCACTACATTATTATTACTTTTTAAAATACCTATAAGTAAAGTTTATTCTTAACTTTGGATTTGAAGAACTTTATTCTCAGAGCAAGTTATTGAAAATGACTCATTAGAACTGTAGGTGTTTGCATTTCTCTGCCCTATTCTTAGTTCTGTCCTAGCACACAGGCTGCCAGGCTCTTTCCTAGGTAGCAGGGAAAGGATAGCCAGGTGGGCATCAAGACCCAAATGATGAAGCATATTCAACTTAGAAGATTGGCTCTGGTCCCAGCTTTAGAGCTTGAGAGGAGGGACTAGAATGTGAGATGCAAACTCAGGAAAATCTATCCAGGATTGAGGCAAAGAAAAAGAGGCTCAAGTCATTCAGATGGTACCCAAGGCCTGACTTCCTCCAAGCACCTGTACCTTGGGGGAAGAGGAAACAGAGAAACTTTAGAACTCAAGAGATCTGGGTAGGAGCTCAAACCAGCAGCCTGACCTTCACAGAAGCAGTCTATCCTGGGGGTAGGGTAGGGTGAGAGAGGTGGAGAGAACAGCACCACCAATGCATTAGCGCAGGGCTCTCTAAACCTTTCTGGCTGTTGATCTGTATTTATTTATTTATGATTTATATACACATGCCTCTATTACTAGTAACATCTCAGTGCATAATAAAGTTCATTGTTAATGATAATTGCAATTATTTTAAATAATCTAAGAAGTAATTTTTAAATTATTTTGGCTGACTTCTTGCCAGATTTGATTATACTGTTACTGTTTTTAAACAAAGATAGGCTGACGAAGAAGAGATTGGGCTGCTTTCTTGTTGTTTGGTTGTGCTTGCTTTGTTAGTGTTATCTTCACTTTGCCTTTTAAAGCCATCACTTGAAGGTTAGGTTAATAATCCGTAAATGCACTTAATTGGGCACACATAGACAGAAATACATGGCTATATGTTGAAATCCAGTGAAAAATTAGGGTACCCTTTTGATCTCTTTCAATTTGTAAAACTTCTGCTCCTCCCTCAGGTTACCTCACATTTTATGCAGAACTTGTATCCTTCCCTAACATTCAAAGGATGAACAGTCACAATATAATCCTTTTGTTTTTTTCTGAACTGATGTTAGAAGAGGTTGGGAGAAGTTAAGGAAGTAACGCTTTGCTTCTTATAACAGAAGAAGAGAGACAGATTGACGTGAAGGGTTGCAGAGAAGAAGAGCTGAAAGGGGCTGGCCCCATGGCTTAGCGGTTAAGTGCGCGCGCTCTGCTGCTGGCGGCCGGGGTTCGGATCCCGGGCGTGCACCAACGCACCGCTTCTCCGGCCATGCTGAGGCCGCATCCCACATACAGCAACTAGAAGGATGTGCAACTATGACGTACAACTATCTACTGGGGCTTGGGGGGGGGTGGAAAGGAGGATTGGCAATAGATGTTAGCTCAGAGCTGGTCTTCCTCAGCAAAAAGAGGAGGATTAGCATGGATGTTAGCTCAGGGCTGATCTTCCTCACAAAAAAAAAAAAAAAAAGAGCTGAAAGAGTGGAGGTTAAAAAGATATGGGCAATTACCAGAGGGAGTGAGTTTTGGGAGAAATAAATGAATAAAGGATCTTTTCTGGAGGTTTTACTATGTGAAATTGCTGTGGCTTATATGTTCACCTATGGATGGACGCTTGGGTTGCTTCCATATTTTAGCTATTGTGAATAATGCTTCTAGGGACATGCTTGTAGCACTCTCTTATAATCTTTTTTATTTCTCTAGAATTGGTAGTAATGTCCTCACTTTCACTTATGATTTTAGTAATTTGAGTCTTTTTTTTTTCTTAGTCTATCTAGATAAAGGATTGTCAATTTTGTTGATCTTTTTGAAGAACCAACTTTTGGTTTCATTGATTTTCTGTATTGTTTGTCTATTCTCTATTTCATTTGTCTCTGCTCTAATCTTTATTATTTCCTTAATTTTGCTATCTTTGGGTTTAGTTTGCTCTTCTTTTTCTAGTTCCATAAGTTGCAAACTTAGGTTGTTGATTTGAGATTTTTCTTGTTTTTTATTAAAAAAAAATTTTTTTTGGCATCAAGTTGGGGATCTGGGCTTTCATCATATTTCTTTCTAGACAGTTTTTTGCAAGTATTCTGCAGCAAGTGAAGTTAAGTCAAGTAAATTAGAGTGTCTTTTACATTATTTTTCTCGTAGTATTAGCAATTCTTTACACTTGGTGGGCACTTGGCAGAGGTTTGTTGATTAGATTTCATTTGTTCATTCAGCAAATATTTTATTGAGCATCTACTGTGAGCCAGGCACTGTTTGTTTGTTTGTTTTTGGTTTATTGAGGTATAATTGACATAAAACATTATATTAGTTTCAGGTGTATAACATAATGATTCAATTTTTGTATGTATTGTAAAATGAGCACCACAATAAGTCTAGTTAACGTTCGTAGCCGAACATAGTTACACATTTTTTTCTTGTGATGAGAACTTTTAAGGTTTACTCTCTTAGCAACTTTCAAATATGCAATACAGTATTATTGACTATAGTGACCTGTACATTACATCCTCATGATTTGTTTATTTTATAACTGGATGTTTGAACATTTTGACCCCCTTCACCCATTTTGCCCACCCCCTGACTCTGGCAACCACTAATCTGTTCTCTGAATCTGTTAGCTCTGTATTTTTTGTTTTTGTTTTTAGATTCCACATATAAGTGAGATCATATATTTTTTGTCTTTCTCTGTCTGACTGACTTATTTCACTTAGCATAATGCCTTCAAGGTCCATCCCTGTTGTCACAAATGTCAAGAGTTCATTCTTTTTTCTTTGCTGGGAAATCTTCACCCTGAGCTAACATCTATTGCCAACCTTCCTCTCTTTCTCCACACCCCCAAAGCCCCAGTACATAGTGGTATATTCTAGTTGTAGGTCCTTGTAGTTCTTCTTTGTGAGCTGTCGCCACGGCATGGCTACTGACAGACGAGTGGTGTGGTTCTGCCCCTGGGAACTGAACCCAGGCCACTGAAGCAAAGCGTGCTGAATTTTATCCACTAGGCCATCGGGGCTGGCTTGAATTCATTCTTTTTTTATGGCTGAATAATATCCCCTCGTACATGTATGCTTCATTTTCTTTATCCATTCATCCATCGATGGACACTTAGGTTATTTCCATATCTTGGTTATTGTAAATAATGCTGCAATGAACATGGGGGTGCATATATCTTTTCAAGTTAGTATTTTCATTTTATTCAGATAAATAGCCAGAAGTGGAATTGCTGGATCATATGGTGCTTCCATTTTTAATTTTTTGAGGAACCTCTGTACTGTTTTCCATAGAGGCTGCACCGATTCACATTCCCACCAACAGTGCACAAGGGTTCCCTTTTCTCCACATCCTCATCAACACTTGTTATTTCTTGTCTTTTTGATAATAGCCACACTAAGAGGTATGAGCTGTTATCCCATTGTGGTTTGGATATGCATTTCTGATGATTAGTGATGTTGAGCACTTTTTCATGTATCTGTTGGCCATTTGTATGTCTTCTTTGGAAAAGATGTCTATTTAGATCTTCTGCCCATTTTTTAATTGGGTTGTTTGTTTTTCTGTCTGTTGAGTTGTATGAGTTCTTTATATGTTTTGAATATTAACTCCTTATCAGATATATGATTTGCAAATATTTTCTCCCATTCAGTAGGTTGCCTTTGCATTTTGTTAGTGGTTTCCTTTGCTGTATAGAAGCTTGTTAGTTTGACGTAGTCCCACTTGTTTATTTTTGCTTTTGTTGCCTTTGCTTTTGGTGTCAGATCCAAAAAATCACTGCCAAGGCCAATGTCAAGGAGTTTACCACCTATGTTTTCTTGTAGGAGTTTTATGGTTTCAGGTCTTACATTCAAGTCTTTAATCTATTTTGAGTTAATTTTTTTGTGTGGTGTAAGATAGCGGTCCAATTTAATTCTTTTGCAGATGGCTGTCCAGTTTTCCCAGCACCGTTTATTGAAAACACTCTCCTTTCCCCACAGTATTTTTTTGGCTCCTATGTGAAAAATTAATTGACCATATATGCGTGGGTTTATTTCTGGGCTCTCTATTCTGTTCTGCTGGTCTATATGTCTGTCTTTATGCCAATACCGTACTGGTTTTGATTACTATAGCATTGTAATATAGTTTGAAATTAGGGAGTGTGATGCCTCCAGTTTTGTTTTTCTTTCTCAAGGTTGCTTTGGCTATTCAGGGTCTTTTGTGGTACCATACAAATTTTAGGATTCTTTGTTCTATTTCTGTGAAAAATGCCATTAGAATTTTGATAGGGATTGCATTGAATCTGTAGATTGCTTTGGGTAATATGAACATTTTAACAATATTAATTCTTCCAATCTATGAGCATAGAATATCTTTCCATTTATTTGTGCTTTCTTCAATTTCTTTCTTTAACGTCTTATAATTTTCAGTGTACAAGTCTTTCACTGCCTTGGTTGAATTTATTCCTGAGTATTTTATTGTTTTGATGCAAATTTAGGTTGTTCATTTGAGATCTTTCTTGTTTTTTAATGTAAGCATTTATAGATATAAATTTCCCCCTCAGCACTGCCTTCACTGCATCCCATAAGTTTTGGTATGTTGTGTTTTCATTTTCATTTGTCTCTAAGTATTTTCTAATTTCCCTTGTGATTTCTTTTTTGATCCATTTGTTGTTTAGAAGTGCATTGTTGGGGCCGGCCCTGTGGCGTAGCAGTTAAGTGCTCCATTGCTGGCGGCCCGGGTTCGGATCCTGGGTGCATACCGATGCACCGCTTGTCAGGCCATGCTGTGGTGGCATCCCACATAAAGTAGAGGAAGATAGGCACAGATGTTAGCCCAGGGCCAGTATTCCTCAGCAAAAAGAGGAGGATTGGCATGGATGTTAGCTCAGGGCTGATCTTCCTCACAAAAAAAAAAAAGAATGTTGTTTAATTTCCGTAATATTGTGAATTTTCCAGTTTTCACTCTGTTATTGATTTCTAATTTCATCCCATTGTGGTCAGAGAAGATACTTTATGATATCTACCCTTTTAAATCTATTGAGACTTAATTTTTGACCTCACGTATAGTCTATCCACATGCACACTTGAAAAGAATGTGTATTTTGGTGTTGGGTAGAGTATTCTGTACATGTCTGTTAGATCTAGTTAGTCTATTGTGTTAAGTTCTCTATTTCCTTACTTATTTCTGTCTGGTTATTCTATCCATTATTGTGAGTGGAGTATTGAAATCTTCAACTATTATTGTACAAGTATACATTTTTTTCTTTAAGTCTATCAGGTTTTGATTCATATATTTTGATGGTCTGTTATTAGGTGCATAAATGTTTATAATTATTACTTCTTCTTGCTATATTGAACTTTTTATTAATATATAATGTTCTTTTTTAGTTTCTTGTAAACTTTTTTGATTTAAAGTTTATTTTGTCTGATATTAGTATAGACACCCCTGCTTTTTTTGGTTGCTATTTGCGTGGAATATCATTTTCCATGCTTTTATTTTCAATCTATTTGTGTCTTTGGATCTCAAGTGAGTCTCTTGTAGACAGCATATTGTTGGATCTTGTGCTTTTATCCATTATGCCAATCTCTGTCTTTTGATTGGAGAGTTTAATACATTTACATTTAAAGTAATTACTGATAAGGAGGGACTTATATCTGTCATTTTGCTATTTGTTTTCTATATGCCTTATAGCTTTTTTGTCCCCCATTTCCTGAATTACTGTCTTCTTTTGTGTTTAGTTGACTTTTTATAGTGAAATATTTAAATTCTTTTCTCATTTGCTCTTGTGGATATTCTATAGCTATTTTCTTTGTAGTTACCATGATGTTACATTTAACATCTCTAAGTTATAACACTGTATTTTGAATTTATACCAGCTTAACTTCAATAACATACAAAAACTCTGTTCCATTATAGCTCTGTTCCCACCCCTTCGAGTTGTTGATATTACAAAATCACATCTTTACACACTGTGTGCTCAAAAACATAAACTAATAATTATTTTAAGTGCATTAGTGTTTTAAACTGAAGAAAACAATATTTGGAGTTACAAACCAAATTTACAATAATACTGACTTTTAAGCTAATAATTCTCTTTTTCCTTTATATGTATTAGTCTCTTAAATCATGTAGAAGACAAAAGTACAGTTACAAGCCATTGTTACAATAATACTAGCTTTTATAATTTCCCATATATTTACCTTTATTGAGATCTTTGTTTCTGCATTTGGCTTTGAGTTACTGTGTAGTGTCCTTTCAGTTCACCTTGCAGGACTCCCTTGAGCACTGCTTGCAGAGCAGATCTAGTGGTAATGACTCCTTCAGCTTTTGTTTATCTAGAAATTTCTTCCTCACTTTTGAAGGACAGTTTTGCCAGATACAGAATTCTTGGTTGAGTATTTTTCTTTTAGCACTTTGAATATATCAGACCACTGTCTCATGGCCTCCAAAGTTTCTGATTAGGAACCCACTGATAATCTTAGATGAAGATCCACTGATTGAGGATCCCTTGTATGTAATGTTTTGCTTCTCTCTTGCTGCTTTCATGATTTTCTCTTTGTCTTTTGAAAGTTTGATTGTAGTGTGTCTCAGTGTGGATGTCTTTGAGTTCATCTTACTTGTAGCTTGTTGAACATCTTGGATGTTTATTTATTTATTTATTTTTTGTGAGGAAGATTAGCCTAGAGCTAATATCCGATGCCAATCCTCCTCTCTTTTTTGCTGAGGAAGATTGGCCCTGGGCTAACATCTGTGCCCATCTTCCTCTACTTTATATGGGATGCCTCCACAGCATGGCTTGACAAGCTGTGCATCGGTGTGGTACCGGGATCTGAACCTGCAAACGCTGGGCCGTTGAAGTGGAGCGTGCGCACTTAACCACCACGCCACCGGGCCGGCCCCTCTTTGATGTTTATATTCATGTCTTCAGTAATATTCTCTCTGTCCCTTTCTCTCTCTTCTCCTTTTGGGAGTCCCAAAATGTGTATGTTGGTCTGCTTGATAGTGTACCACAAGTCCCTTGGGCTCTGCTCACATTTCTTCAATCTTTTTGTTTCTGTCACTCAGACTTGATAATTTCCATTGTCCTATCTTCAGGTTCACTGATTCTTTCTTCTGTCTGATCAAATCTGCCTTTGAATTCCTCTAGTGAATTTTTCATTTCAGTTATTATACTTTTCAGCTCCAGAATTTCTTTCTTTATTTTTTTAGATTTTTTATCTATTGCTATTCCCATTTTTTTGTAAGTCTTTTTGTTGACTTTCTCGACATCTTCCTTTAGTTTTTTTGAGCATCTTTAAGACAATTGTTTTAAAGTTTTTGTCTGGTATATCTGTCATCAGGGTTACAGGGACAGTTTCTGTTGACTTATTTTTTACCTTTAAATAGGCCATACTTTCCTGTTTCTTTGTATGACTTGTGATTTTTTTTGTTGAATACTGGACATTTGAATCTAATAATGTAGTAAGTCTGGAAATCAGATTCTTCCCCTTCCCGTGGGTTTGCTGTTGTTTTTGAACATCCTAGTCTTTAATGTCTGACTCCCAAAAGGGGAAAGAGAGAAAGGCAAAGGGATGAGGAAGGACACCAGCCCTTTAAATCCCCTTGAAGTCACTTTAGCCAGAAGGGGAGGGGCTTGCATCAATGCTAGGAGGTGCAACAACAATGGCTGCCCACGTCTTTGTCTGCACCTCTGCTCAGAAGCAGCAATCAGTAATTAGAGCACAGATCCTTGATATTTGGAGGACAGGGTCCTTTTTGCCCACTCTGGCTCCTACAAGCTATGTGCAAGCTGCTCCAAGAACTGGTACACAGCTGTGTGCCACATGGCTAGGGGTGGGTAATAGATAGCTACTGCTGTGCTAGGAGCTGAGATTGACCAAAATTAACTGTAATTTACCATCCAAATCTTTTCCTGGAAGTTGCAAGTCTTCAGACTCCAAAATTCCAAAATAGCTGTATCGGACAGATTCTGCCAGTGCAGTTGTTGTATGGGTGAGGAGACAGATTCCTGGTGCCTCCTGCTCCGCCACCTTCCCAGAATCCTCTGGTATATATTTTTTTGTAATATTACTTCCAACCTTTCTCTCTCAGGTTTTAAATGCCTTTTGTTGACAGTGTATAGCTGGATTTAAGAAAGCACCAGTTTTAGAGTCTCTGTTTGTATCTTGTGAGTTACCCCACTTAGTGATTATTGACATATTTAGAATCATTTTTATCATCTTATTTTGTGCTTCCATTTGCTCTGGTTTTTTTTTTTTTTTTTTTTCCTGCTTTTCTCCTTTCTCACTTCCCCTCAAATGGTTTTAATTAGTTTTGTTTATTCTCTCCCTCTCTACTGGTTTGATACCTATATACTCTGTAATTTCAGTGGTTTTTCTTAAAAGTATAAATTTCTTAATAAATCTAAAGTTAATCAATATCTATCCTCCAGGTAAATAAGATAATTACTTTAATTCCATTATCCCCCTCCAATCTTAGAGAGAAAAAAGACAGATTGCTTATAAATGAATGACAGTCTGATGGAAGATTTCACATCAGCATCAACAGAATACAGCAATGAAATGATATCTTCTAAGAGCTGAGGTAAATTAACTGTTTACTTAAAAGTCAGTAACCATTTGAAATATAATTCAAGAGCAAAACTCAGATCCTTTCTGAAAGAACACTAAGTGGTGTACTTCAGTCAGAGGAAAACTGCAGAAGAAAGGAGTGGGGTGTCAGAAACAATGTAGATCAAAGAGACTGGTAAATTTTTATAAGCACTAACTATAAAATGTAATACTAAGAATAATTCTGTGAGATAGTTGGCTCCCCACTTTTACAGATGGAGAAAAGAAGAGTGGAGAAGTTAAGTTTCAAAGTGCATGGAGTCATGCAGTTAAAGACTAGAGCTAGGAGAATGCCCTGTTGTTCAGAGATGGCACGAGACTCAAAAAGCAATACTAGCAGTCTATGTTCATTCTTTGAGCTAACTTTGACTCACAGAGGTCTATGTCTGTGAGTTTTAGAATGTATAAGAAAAATTCACTCAGGTATTATCCTTTGAATTAAGGAGAACATGGAGCAAGAAGACCCATTAAAGATAAATTGTGAAAGTTTATACTTAAAATCCCAATTGTACAGAATGATTTTTCAGTCACTTAGCAAGATTATGTAAACTTTGATAAATATTAAATGACTGATGGTGATATGACCACGTTAAGAAACCAAAGGCAAAGAGAAAAGCCAAATTGAATCAACAAAATTACTCTTAGTAAATAACAAAACTTAGAGTTCCTCTGTATTTGGGGATAAACTGTAAACAATAAAACACATGTGAGGGGCCGGCCCCCTGGCTTGGCGGTTAAGTGGGTGGGCTCCGCTACTGGCGGCCTGGGTTCGGATCCCCAGCATGCACTGACGCACCGCTTCCCTCGCCGTGCTGGGGCCGAGTCCCACATGCAGCAACTAGGGGGAGGTGCAACTATGACATAGAGCTATCTGCTGGGGCTTTGGGGAAAAAAAAGGAGGAGGATTGGTAATAGATGTTAGCTTAGGGCTGACCTTCCTCAAAAAAAACAAAAAAACCCCACACATGTGATGTTGTATTTTTTGTGTGTGTAATTTTATTTTATTTATTTATTTATTTTTTTGTGAGGAGATCAGCCCTGTGCTAACATCTGCCAATCCTCCTCTTTTTTGCTGAGGAAGACTGGCCCTGAGCTAACATCTGTGCCCATCTTCCTCCACTTTATATGGGATGCCGTCACAGCATGGCTTGCCAAGCAGTGCATCGGTGCGCGCCCCGGATCCGAACTGGCGAACCCTGGGCCACCGCAGCAGAGCGTGCGCACTTAACCGCTTGCGCCACCGGGCCGGCCTGATGTTGTATTTTTAAAAAACATCACCTGATTTGTTCTTTAACCAGGCTTACATGCTACAATGTAATCTTTTAAAATTATAGTTAATTACAAGAAGGCACGTTATACCTCAGTTAATCACAGTTGTTTCAAAAATATGTCCTTTCTCTTAACAAAGCAGTAACCCAGCCAAAGCTTGGATAAACTGGCATTTCCCTAGATCACATGTTTCATTCCTAAACACAATGCCCCTTGTGTTTCTTTCAGGTGTCCATACTTTCTCTGAAAAATAGATCTCCCTTTCCAAAGCTTGAGCATTATCTGCTCTTTGAAAATAAATGCACTGTTCATGTGTGGACTAGTAGTGCAGGTGTTTCACCTCTCTTTTCCCAGTCAGGCAGATTCTTAAGCCTTTCATGAAATCAATTCAGTTTAATAAATCTCTGACATCCACTTCTCATCGTCATTTCCCTTTGTGGCCATAATATATATATGCCCCCAATACAACCAGATCATCTTTTATTCCATTATGTTTACATTTTTTATTATCTCAGGAGTTGCCAGCACTCGACTTGTTTCTCAGTTCTTAAAGGCGTTATAACTCTAGGGCAAGGCCAAAGTTCTGATCAAGCATCAGCAATCCAGATTGCTTTCATTTTCCCTGAACTTTCGACTGCTGCCTTATAGTATAGGTTTGCTCCTGTCGCTGGAAAGCACTGTTCGAAAGCTTTGCATGAAATTAAACTCCCTCAGGTATAATCAAACTTAATAAAGCCACAGAAGCGTGTATTGAAACAACTCTTGTCCTGAGTGGGGCATGTGAAACACTGACATTCTTAATACAGCGAGGACTGGTATTGAATGTCAGATAACTGATTCTGTCTTCTGAAGTGTAGGGTTTCAATCCCTCATTTTATTTTCCAACAATCACTTTCATGTTATTCCCTAAAAAATGAGGACGATATGCATTGCGGATCACTGGGCAAACTATAGTTGAGAAGGGAGAAAGAGGAGCAGAATTACTTAAAGACTTCATTTCTTCAGTGCAAAAGATAGTCATTGATATTACTTTTCAAACTATTTTCTGTGTAACTTGAAGTTTGAAGCAATTTATTATTGTCATTCATGTCTCTAGATTTTTTTGTATAATCCCTATTTTCTGTCATTTACTGTTACTGAAGTGAACCTCAGTAAAATATAGTACATATTTTAGGATTTCATTATTCCTGTTGCTTTCATGGCCAAGAGTTTTTAAAATTCATCTTCTATTGTAAATGTTGGAAAGTTTATATGAAGATAGTGAATAATCAATAAAGAATCTAGCTTCTTTACCTTTCTAATTGCAGTGTTTTGCTTAACACAATGTATTTAATGCTTTGTTGATTAAAAAGAAGAATGTAACACACTGGTAGTGTGTATTATTGCTTTTTTATCCAATTTACCAAATGTAACTAATCTGAACTTAATTGTGAAACATTATTCTGTTCTGAGGGTCTATTGAGTTCCTGTACAATGTTGGAAATTCATTTTGAAAACAAGTGTACATTTCTTCGGTTGTTTTAAAAACCTGTTTTGTAGAAATTAGCGATCAATTTCAAAATCAATTTTACTTTATATTTCAGGATTGATATTTCTATAAAAGATTTTAGACCAGAATTTGATATTCATGTTACATGCTTGCAATTCTCTGTGACACTGTGGGCTATAATTCATATGGACTATAGAATGGAAGTCAGTATTATGGGGAGATATTAAGGAGATTTTACTCACAAGGAGGTGCCATGGTTCTGGACTTAAGGAAAGTGTTAAGACATTTCAATGTTTTGAGATTTTGTTGTCAATGGCTGAAGTGAATTTGCAAAACATAATCATAATATGGAATCTACATTCCTTTTATAGTTATGCTTGAGCATGGGTCCCTTGTTTATGCTTGAGCCAGCTGATTTCAAAACTCCGAATTCATATCCCTTTGGGACAGCTAAAGAAGGGTCTCCCCGCTAGACATATAGGAAATAACATTCTGAAACTCCTTGAGATGCAGAAAGGGGAATACTCTATTTTTCAGCATCCTGGAGTTGAAATTTGCAAACACAATTTATCCAAAATTTTAAAGAGTTTTACTTAAGGTGTAAGCACCACTGGTAAATTGACTCAGCAAATATTTTTTCTTTTTCAACTTTGAGGAGTAATTTATGTGCAGTAAGTATAATTTGTCTCTTCTCCCCATTTACTTTATTTATTCAACCATTTATATATGTCAGTATGGAATCATATATTTATTTTGTAATTTGGGATTATAATGCAGTACTATGTTATTTATTTTGGTGCTCAAATTGTTCCGGCTTTGGCCATTGGGTGCTTTTTCAGATTGGCTCCTGTGTTCTTTTGACATGCCCCACCCATCTGTTTTTTGTGAGCTTCCTTACTTTCTGATACTGTAAGGCACTCCAGACTTATTTATTTATTTATTTATTTATTTTGTGAGGAAGATCAGCCCTGAGCTAACATCCATGCCAATCCTCCTCTTTTTGCTGAGGAAGACTGGCCCTGGGCTAACGTCTGTGCCCATCTTCTCCACTTTATATGGGACACCGCCACACCATGGCCTGACAAGCGGTGCATCTGTGCATGCCCGAGATCAAACCCAGGCCACTGGCAGCGGAGCACGTGCGGTTAACTGGTACGCCACGGGGCCAGCCCCTCCAGACTTATTTCTTTATTTTCTTTCCCTGCCCCAACCCTAGAATCAACCATTTTCCCAAGGATCCTTGGTTTCTTTTATTGGAAAATGGTATGTAGAAACCAAGGTGTGGGTGCTGGGTTTACTCTTGGCTGCTGGGATGAGATTACTTCTAGGCCCTCTCAGGGGACAGAGCTAAGTAAATGTATGTATGTATACTAACCCATGTATGCACATACATCTATAATTGGTCTATATCTATCTATCTGCATGTAAATTAAACTAAATATGAGTTCATACTGATGTCTCTGACTCTAATTCAGCACCACAGGATTCATTCTATCCTTCCCTTCTTATTTTTTTTTTTTTTTAATTTTTTGTTTATTGCGGTAACGTTGGTTTATAACATTGTAAAAATTTCAGGTGTACATCATTGTACTTCTATTTCTGCATGGACTACATCATGTTCACCACCAAAATACTAATTACAACCCATCACCACACACATGTACCGAATTATCCCTTTCACCCTCCTCCCTCCCCCCTTCCCCTCTGGTAACCACCAATCCAATCTCTGTCCCTATGTGTTTGTTTATTGTTGTTATTATCTACTACTTAATGAAGGAAATCATACGGTATTTGACCTTCTCCCTCTGACTTATTTCACTTTGCATTATACCCTCAATGTCCATCCCTGTTGTCACAAATGGCTGGATTTCGTCGTTTCTTATGGCTGAGTAGTATTCCATTGTGTACATATACCACAGCTTCTTTAACCATTCGTCCCTTGATGGGCACTTAGGTTGCTTCCAAGTCTTGGCTATTGTGAATAAGGCTGCAATGAACACAGGGGTGCATGTACCTTATCTGCAACTTTCATCTCTGACAGTGAGAAACCTGGCTCATCCACCATCTGTTCACTTAATTGTTCAAACTTAGTATACATGTAAAGCAGTTACTATAAACATTTTAAATACAATTCTGTGTCTAAGAATTTATCCTACCATACATTCACACTGCTCTGCAAAGATGTATGGACAAGCATTGTTCACCGATGCCCTAGATTCTCCTCTTTCTTTCCCATTCCTTTTCTTTTAAACCTTATTAAATTATCTTTGATTTTTAAAAGACTTTTTATTATAGACTTTTTCAAGTATAGAAAATCATAGAGGAGAAAGTATTCTGAACCCCATGTGACCATAAGTCAACACAATAATTTTTAGTATTTTGCCTATCTTATTTCTCTTATTCTTTTAAAATGCATTTTAATGCAAATATCAGATATCATTTCACCTGTAAATAATTGAGTAAGCATCTCCAATAGATGGCCTACATTAAAAACATAACCACACGGGCTGGCCCCGTGGCTTAGTGGTTAAGTGCGTGCGCTCCGCTGCTGGCGGCCCAGGTTCGGATCCCGGGTGTGCACCAACGCACCGCTTCTCCGGCCATGCTGAGGCCGCGTCCTACATACAGCAACTAGAAGGATGTGCAGCTATGACATACAACTATCTACTGGGGTTTTGGGGGAAAAAATAAATAAAATTATAAAAAAAAAAACCATAACCACAATGCCATGATCATACCTTAAAAAATTAATAACAATTTCTATATATGATACCCAATCTATGGTCAAATTTTCCCAATTCTGTGAAAAATGTCTTTTTACAGATGTTTTGTTTGAATCAGAATCTGTGGTAGACAGAATAATGCCCCTCTCTTCCCCCAACAAATGTCCACATCCTAATCCCTGGAACCTATGAATAAATATACCTTACATGGCAACAGGGATTTTGCAGATATCATTAATTTAAGGATCTTGAGATGGGAACATTATCCTGGATTAGCTGGGTGTGCTCAATGTAATAACAAAGGTGTTTATATGAGAGAGGTAGGAGGGTCAGAGTCAGAGAGGGAGATAATGGCAGAAACAGATGATGGAGTGATGCCATTGCTAGAAGGGGGCCACTTGCTAAGGAATGTGAACAGCCTCCAGAAGCTGGAAACGGCAAGGAATGGATTCTCCCCTAAAGCCTCCAAAAGGAGTACAATCCCAACACCTTGATTTTAGCACTGTAAGGCCTATTTTGGGACTTCTGACCTCCAGAAGATAATAAATTTATAAGATAATAAGTTTAGGGGGCTGGCCCCGTGGCGTAGCAGTTAAGTGCATGCGCTCTGCTGTGGCGACCCGGGTTTGGATCCCGGACGCCCACAGATGCACCACTTGTTAGGCCATGCTGTGGTGGTGTCCCATATAAAGTAGGGGAAGATAAACACAGATGTGAGCCCAGGGCCAGTCTTCCTCAGCAAAAAGAGGAGGATTGGAGTGTATGTTAGCTCAGGGCTGATCTTCCTTACAAAAAAAAAAAAAAGGATAATAAGTTTATGTTGTTTTAAAACACTAAGTTTATGCTAATTTGTTACAGCAGCAATTCGAAAATACAGGACCCAAACGTAGTCTATATATTGCATTGGATTGTTATATTTCTCAAATTTCTTTTAATCTGTAATAGTCCTACCTCTTTTTCTTTTCTGATTTGTTGAAGCTGTGTCATTCATCTGTAGAATCTTCTGCATTCTGGACTTGGCTTCTTTTTACATCATGGTTTCATTTAATTTGTTCTTCTATATCCTGTATTTCCTAAAAATTGGCATTAAGTTATAAAGGCTTATTTATAATCAGATTTGATTTGGGAGGGGGGTGGGGAGTAGGATATTTCATAGATGGTACTTCCTATTACATCACATCAGGAGATAACTAACAATGTCCCATTGTTAGTGCTGCTAGCCTGAGCCACCCACTAGAAAGCTTCCATTAACCTTTCACCTAGGGTTTTAGCATCCATTGATGATTGTTGCTTACATTCATTATTTCACTAGGGCTTACAAAAGGGTGATGTATTAGCTGAAATTCTTTTTTTTTTCTTTTTTGTGAGGAAGATTAGCCCTGAGGTAACATCCGATGCCAATCCTCCTCTTTTTGCTGAGGAAGATTGGCCCTAGGCTAACATCTGTGCCCATCTTCCTCTACTTTATATGAGATGCTGCCACAGCATACCTTGACAAGCGGTGTGCCAGTGCGTGCCTGGGATCCGAATCTGCGAACCCCAGGCTGCCAAAGCAGAACGCGCACACTTAACCGCTGTGCCACCAGGCCGGCCCTTAGCTGGAATTCTGCAAAGAAGAACTTTCCCTCCTCAACTATTTGGTTCCTCTGAAATATAGTTTGTATACAAAAGCAGCATAACTGCTTGATTCTTTCCCTTCATTCATTAATTTTTCAAAATAATAAGTTTATGTGCCTTAGCAAACCTCTAATAGTGACTAATGAAGTTTTTAATTAGTTTAATTAAGAATTCATGAATTTATATGTATTGTGTTTTAATCAGTTGGAGTCGGTATTATTTTTCACACTCAAACTGCCCTTCTTTGGCCAGTGAAAACTCTTGAAGGTGACTCTTGTGTCTTTTGATGCTGTAAAGTAAGGTACATTCAGAGAAATTTTGTTCCCATGCCTTTTTCTTCCACTCTGTATTCACCCTCCCCCCACCAGAATATCATTTATATTTGTTTTTAGCTTAGCTTTTTGTTAATTTACTTTGAAAATAAAAGCAAATGCATATATATTTTAGTCTTCCTTCTTTGTTTTTACACAAAAGTTAACATACTATATACACTGATCTGCACCTTGCTTTTTTAATTTAATGATATCTTTTGGAGATCCCTACACATAAGTATAAATAGAGAGAAGCCTTATTCCTTTTTGCAGCTGCACAGTATTCCATGTTTGGAGGTACCACAGCTTGGGCCAACCAGTTCCATATTGATGAATATTTGTGCTGTTTCTAGTCTATGGGAAAGAACAGGAGAATCATTCCTGTATATACTTGCTGTGGTGTTTTAGGATTATTTCTCCTTGGGACTCTGGATTCTCTTCTAGTCAGTGAGTTCTGGGTCTGAGAACTGGCTCAGGTCTTGGAACCAAGCAAAGGATTGCATCTTTTTATTGGGGTTGTTACCTTCAGCCTCTTGTTTCATCCATCTTTGATTTCTTTTCCTCATGTAGATTGAGCAGTACCCTTGTTGGTTGCCCATTGATCTAGCCCCAAGGGTACTACTGTGCCCTATTAAAAAATCTCAGTATCTTTCTATGGTTCAGACTCCCATCCCCTACAACTGCCACGATGAACTTACTGTTCCTTGTAATAATTGTGACCACCTTGCTTCTAATGGCTTAACTTCATCACCTAGCCTCTGTAATTTGGGAGCCTCTCATAGTTCTATAACACTTTTTCTCCTACTCTCGGCTTTGGCCTACAGAGGATAGTCAATACTGAGCTTCTCAATGATTCTGGTGCTCCTCTCATCAGCTCATTTATCACTTTGGAAAACAGATTCTCCTCTAGGCTCTCCCATGGGACATATTAGTTCTGAGTTTCTGGTTTTATACAGTATTTCCATTCTGGCCTAACTCTCTGAGTCTTTTGATCACTTCTTACAACATTTTCCAAAGCAGTTCTGGCATTTCCACTTCGCTTAGTGTAAGCCATTGATTTTTCTACCTGTAAGAGTTATCCTGTTAGTTTGGTAGCACTGTTTCCTGGGGTTCTGACCAAGCTGCTAAATCCTATATCCTGGGAGACTACTCCCATACTGAAAAGTTGTCCCTTGTCCAACCTGATGTTCCATTTCCATTGATCCAGTACCCTTAGAATTCAATCCTATACGTACTTTCCTAGCTCATGTTTGTACGTTAACAGCTAGATCCTCCAGTTCTTTCAGCATATAGTCCCTTTCCTCCCTTAACAAGCCTAGTACTTCCTCTTCTGGGTTATTTTAAGGCTTGACCCTAGTTATTGGTAAAGGTCATGAGAAGACAGGTTTGATCTTGGAGATGGGGGTGGGAAGGGCATGGCTTGTCTCTAGGAAAGAGTGGTCAATGGAAGGCTAGCTTGTAAGTCAGAGGAGAAGGCCATTTCTGTAGACCAAAGGGTTCAGGGGGATGATCAGAGGTTTCAAGGTTTTTGAATGAATTAACTCAGATATCCCCAGACCCAAACAGGGCTCTGACCATGACCTCCTTCCCCACCAGGGCACCGACTTTGACATATCAGACTTGTAGAACTGAGAATGCACCTTTTTCTGGAACTCTGCTGTCATAATTAAATCCTGACCCTGATGCTCAGATTTTTCTGTTGTCTGGCTACAGGAGATAAGAGTGTCTTTATCTGCTACCAAGGAGGATCTCTGAGTTCCAAGTTTTGCATTTCACTTTAATAATTATCCTTAGCTTTTGATTGTCTTTTTCCAGTTTATCAATGGCACTCAGCAACAGTGATTTGATTCCATTGTCCTTATAATTATTACTTCCACAAAAGCTTGAAGTATTACAACTGTCAGTACATTCCCTTCCACTGGTGTCCCATCCCAGTTCACCACATGTACAAGTTTTAACAATTGCACTGCTACAGCATGCCAGGCACTATCAGTACTCCACCTACCGGCAGTGATATGGTTCTCATTGTCAGCCAGCTGGCTGATGAGGCAGCTCTAAGATCCCATTTTCCAGTCTGCTTCCTTAGACCACTCTGGCAACAACCAATTGAGTTCCCTGGGCAATAGATTCTGAGCAGAGATTTACATGCAGGAAGTTATTGGTGGTTGGTTTTGGGATCAAAACCTTTGAAGGAGTGAAGGAAGTAGGATTGGACATGGGAAAGAGTTGAACTGCAATAAATTTGCACCAAAGGCCTCAGCCAATCCTATGGAGAGCTCTGGGGCTAGATGATTCTTTGAAGTTGTTCTTTCTTGAGGCAGAGGGGGAGGGTCCTTACACCCTGAGTAGAATAGTCACAGGATGTGAATTGGGAGGCAGTGTTCTTCAGCAAAAGACAATTCTTAGAGAGGATCTCAGCTGAGAGCCATCTGCTGCCAAACTCATAAGATGGGGGTCACCCATAGCCTATGTCATAAAGAGGGCATGTGGGTAATCTACCACAGCATCCACTGTAGTATTATTGCAAGTATATTTTTGGAATAAATTCCTAAAAATAGAATTGCTAGATTAATGGAAAATGTGTATGTAATTTTGCTAGATATTGCCAGATTCTTCTTCATAGAGGTTGTATTATTTTGCATTCCTGCCAGCAATGTATAAGAATGCCTGTTTCCCCGCTGCCTTGTCGATAGAGTATGCTTTTAAACTTTTGGATTGTCAATGTGATAGGTGAGAAATGGTATTTCAGTGTAGTTTTAATTGCAAAACCATAGAAACAGCTGAATGTCCATCAATAGGGAACTAGTTAATGAAATTATGGTAACTGTGTTCTATGTGGTACTATGTTCCAAGAGGTAGATCTATATGTACCACTATAGCAAAATCTCTAAGATGCATTAAATGAAAAAACAATTTACAGATCAATGTATAGAGTATGATCTTGAAGGGGAGGAAGACTATCCTCTACCCACTCTGGGTCCTTTCTGGCTGGGCTACAAATTAAATTGACCTGAGACCGAATAGCAGGAGAAAATCAAACAAAGTTTTATAACATGTATACATGGGAGAGACCCAGGAAACTGGGTAACTCGACAAAATGGCGGAGGTTCTTTTCTTAAATAGATTCAGATAAAGACAAAGGATGATGTTGGGGTCGGGAGAGTCAGCTATGGGAGAATACCAGAAAAGCACAGTAAACAAGAGTAAGGTTATTATGCAGATTTAAGGCCTGCCTTCCACATTGATAAGTTTCTAGAAATGAGGTCATCCCCCCTTCTTCCCGGTACAGAGAGGGAGATACCTTTACAGATGGAGATTTTCCTTACAAATGTAAATGTTTGGTAAACAGAACTTTGATAAGAATGGGCTTAGCAAGGATCCTCCCAGTCTATCCATACCCAGAGTTATCTATGGTGATGGCCTCTCCTGGGGACAGGCCTTCTATCTTAAATCCTTTTAGACAGTTAGTGTGTATGTGGGGGGCAGTGGAGTTCAAAGTTTCCTTCAGAGTCTTCTGAGCCTTTATTGTCTTCAGCTCAAAATAATCCTCATACCAGTGACAAGAGATTTTCACATATTGAGGTATATGGGCTAACTATTCTGGTTTAAAACTGATTCGGCTTGAACCGAAAAGCCTGCCTTATGGCCTATCAAACATACATTGTACATCTGTTTAACCATTAAAGTAAAGAATACACTCTCTTAAGATAAGAGTGCATACTTCCCCTCCTACGCCCTATTGGTAACACCTGGATTAGTCCCTTTCCTGACATCACGGTCACGGTTGATTTGCTAATTTGCAATTGAATACCTCTTTGAAATTTTGATAAAAATGTATCCTGGGTATGTTTAATGTATGTGCTTTGTTTTAAAAAGATATGACTGTACTGAAAATCATACTTCTCCAGAATGCTTTTTAAGGCCTTCCTGGGTTATAATCCTCACTCTGGCTCAAGTAAACTCACCTTATTTCTCTTATCTATAGAATGGTCGTCGGTTATTTTGCGTCGACACCAGAGTAGCACATCTTGGGGCGGCCTGCCCTGAACCCCATCAATCTCATTTGTGTATAAACAAAGGATATTTATATTTATATTTTTGAATTTGCAGAAGAAAAACTATTCTGGGAAATGTGATTAGGAGCTGAAGAGGGGTGTATTAGTCAGGGTTGTCCAGAGAAACAGAACCAAGAGGAAATGTGTATATATATATATTTGGTATAAGGAGTTCACCCAGGTGATTGTGGAGGCTGAGCAATCCCACGATCTTCGTGTAATTCAGTCTGAGTTTGAAGGCCTGAGAACCAGGGGAGCCTACAGTGTAAATCCTAGTCCAAGGGCAGGAGAAGGCTGACACCCCAGCTCAAGTTCTCAGGCAGAAGGGGGGAATTTCTCCACCATTCTATTCTATTTGGGCCCTCAATGGATTGAATGATGCCCACTCACATTGGGAGAGGGTAATCTGCTTTACTCCGTCTTCTGATTCAAGTGCTAATCTCATCTGGAAACACCCTCACAGACACACCCATAGTATTTAACCAAATATCTGGACACCTCGTGACTAATCAAGTTGGTACGTAAAATTAACTATCATAAAGAGTAAGGGTACTTTTACTTTTCACTTTGTGCCCTCCACTATTGTTTAAAATTTTTGTGGCATATAATATTTATTTTATTTTATTTTTAAAAGTGATATTGCTATTCAGCCATCTGATAACCATTTTTCTCCAGATGTTTTGCTCTTATTTCATGTCTCATCTACTTATTCAGCCCTCTTAGAAAACGATAACAGCCCAGAGTTAGCCCCTTGACCCCAGGCACTGTGGCTTAGACTGTTGGCCAGACTCACAGCATCCATTTTGCCTCAGTTCTCTCTGGGCTTCCTTCCTCAGTGGAGGTCTCAATATGTCTAGGGGTCATAGTGGCCCAAACAATGGCTAGGGTCTTGCTATTTCTGAGCAATTAGAGCAAAGCAGCTATTTTCGGAGGAATAGACAAATAAAATTATAGGCAGAATGGCTTACAATCCTGCATCTTTGGACTGACTTCATTTCTATTTGGCCAAATAATCCAATTTAGTGTTTTCTTTAGTGGATATTGGTGCATCCATTTTTTCCCCAGTTTATACAGCATCATTTTGATCATAATCCAACTTTTGAAGAACACAATGTTAAGCCCAGTTTCATAGATGAACACTATGAATGCTAGAAATGCTGATAGAACTTAATGACCTCCTGGGTGGAATAATTGTTTGGTTTGATTCTTCTTCTTCTTTTTTTTTTTTTTTGTGAGGAAGATCGGCCCTGAGCTAACATCTGCCAATCCTCCTCTTTTTGCTAAGGAAGACTGGCCCTGGGCTAACATCCCTGCCCATCTTCTTCCACTTTATATGGGACACCGCCACAGCATGGCTTGCCAAGCGGTGCGTTGGTGCATGCCCGGGATCCGAGCGCGCGCGTGCACCTAACTGCTTGCACCACGGGGCTGGCCCCTGGTTTGATTCTTAAATTGGTATTTGGAATTAAAGTGCTAAAGTGATTATAGCCTTAGAAATTTGCTTATAAATGAGTAAATAAATGGAGAATACACAGGTTAACATTACCACTTCCCTTCTCCCCAGTAATCCAGCAACTAGGATTCTGGTTTAAATAATTAATCTAAACCTAATCTATTTCTGACATCTCATCAGCTTTTCCCCTGGTAAAGCAGGGAAAAAATGTGTACATCTTCCAAATTTTAATAAAAAGCCCACACAAAAAATTAACAAAAATACTGTGTATACTGAGTAGACAACTAAAAGCTAATGTTAAGCACCTGAAGGGATAAATAAACTAACTATGGCTTGGCGTGTTTCTTGAGAGCTTTTCATTTTTCATATAAATTAGATGTTCTGAGATCTCTGTCGGAAATGGATACAAGCTTTCCACTATCAAAAACAGACAGATTAAACCCTTGGCTACAAGTTTTCCCAAGTAGGTCATTCATTAATCTGACATGCTCTACTTTGTTTACACAATACAGGGTAAAATTTTACCTTTTATTTTTACATTCTATTTCTTTTTTGCTAGGAAAGATTCTGTTGTCTTTAGCATAATCTCATTGTTGACTTTTAATAAAAACATGGTAAGGAGCAGTAATAGCCAACTCTGCGTTATAACTGATAGACCATCCACTTCAGCCTTTTATTTCAGTTACTACAAGTCTTTCTTTTTTTTTCCTGAAACGATCACCATGATAAGTCTAGTTACTGTCTGACACCGTACAAAGTTATCACAATGTTATTGACTATGTACCCTATACTGTACGTTACATCCCCGTGACATTAATTTTATAACTGGAATTTTGTACCTCTTAATCTCCCTCACCTATTTTGACCATCCCCCAACCTGTCTTCCCCCAACCACCAGTTTGTTGCCTGTGTCAATGAGTCTGTCTCTGTTTTGTTTTGTTTGTTCATTTGCTTTGTTTTTAAAATTCCACATATAAGTGAAATAATATGGTATTTATCTTTCTCTGTCTGACTTATTTCACTTAGCATAATACCCTCTAGGTCCATCCATGTTGTGTAAATGGCAAGATTTCATTCTTTTTTATGGTGAGTAGTATTCCATTGTATATATACACCACATCTTCTTGATCCATTCATCTATTGATGGACACTTAGGTTGCTTCCATATCTTGCTATTGTAAATAATGCTGCAGTGAACACAGGGGTGCATAAATCTCTTCAAATTAGTGTTTTCATTTTCTTCAGATAAATACCCAGAAGTGAAATTGCTAGATCATATAGTAGTTCTATTTTTAATTTTTTGAGGAACCTCCATACTGTTTTACATAGTGGCTACACCAATTTACATTCCCACCAACAGTGTACAAGGGTTCCCTTTTCTCCGCATCCTCATCAACACTTGTTATTTTTTGTCTTTTTGATAATAGCCATACTAACAGGTGAGAGGTTATATCTCATTGTGGTTTTGATTTATATTTCCCTGATGATTAGTGATATTGAGCATCTTTTCATGTGCCTGTTGGCCATCTATATGTCTTCTTTGGAAAAATGTCTATTCAAGTCCTTTGCCCATTTTTTAATCGAGTTGTTTGTTTTTTTGATATTAAGTTGCATAAGTTCTTTATATATTTTGGATATTAACCCTTTATCAGATGTATGATTTGCAAATATCTTCTCCCACTCAGTAGGTTCTCTTTTCGTTTTTGTTGATGGTTTACTTCACTGAGCAAAAGCTTTTTAGTTCGAAGTAATCTCATTTGTTTATTTTTTGCTTTTGTTGCCCTTGACTGTGGAGACTAGTCCAAAAAAATATTTCAAAAAAGACCGATTTCAGAGAGTTGACTGTGTTTTCTTCTAGAAGTTTTATAGTTTCAAGTCTTAGATTCAAGTACTTTATTCCATTTTGGATTTATTTTTGTGTATAGTGTAAGATAGTGGTCCAGTTTCATTTTTGCATGTGGCTATCCGATTTTCCCAAAGCCGTTTATTGAAGAGACTATCTTTTCTCCATTGTATTTTCTTGCCTACGACAAAGATGTCATTGGTTAATTGACCATATATTCATGGCTTTGTTTCTGGACTCTCTATTCTATTCCATTGATCTATGTGTCTGTTTTCGTGCCAGTACCATACTGTTTTGATTACTATAGCTTTGTAGTATAGTTTGAAGTCAGGGAGCATGATAACTCCAGCTTTGTTTTTCTTTCTCAAGATTGCTTTGGCTATTTGGGCTCTTTTGTAGTTCCATACAAATTTTAGGATTCTTTGTTCTAGTTCTATGCAGTTATTGCAAGTCTTGATTGATTATCCCACTCACCAAAAACTTAATAATGTTTTCTTTCTTTCTTGTTTTTTTTTTTGTGAGGAAGATCAGCCCTGAGCTGATCTGTCGCCAGTCCTCCTCTTTTTACTGAGGAAGACCGGCCCTGGGCTAACATCAGTGTCCATCTTCCTCCACTTTATATGGGGCTCCGCCACAGGATGGCCCGACAAGCGGTGCATCGGTGCGTGCCGGATACGAACCCGGGCTGCCGGCAGCTGAGCGTGTGCACTTAACCGCCATGCCACAGGGCGGGCCCAATAATGTTTTCTTGTAGTCAGGAAATTCATAAGCATCTGTCATAGATTTAGCAATGAAGCTGTCAATTTTCTAGATTTTTGCTTTCTAGAGAGCACCCGAGGCTCTTGAACACAGTGGTGTAAGGAAAAATCAAGGCTCTTTACTGCTCTGCCTGTGAACACTCTCCTTGTAGGCACCAATTCTGGTTGGTGAGAAGCAGTCTAGTCCAGACATTGTCTGAAGTTTGGGGTCTTCAGAGGGGCTATTTGGGAGGTATGTTGAAAATACTTCAAGCATCTCTTTGCTTGCACCAAGGCAACAAAATAAACCTTTTAGCATTCATGGAGGAAAAAAAAAAAAAGAACAAAAGAACTACCCTCAGAGGCAGCCGTTTTCTTGATAGTAAACAGATCTGTTGTTTTCAAACCAACTTCCAGCGTTCCTGTACTAGATGCCTTCCAGTTGCACAGTCCACCCTTCTCTACCCTGTTTTCTGTCCAAAGAGGTTGACCTGTTTAGATGAAATCAGTGGTTTTCCAAGTGTGGCCCAAGGACCACCAGTATCAGCATTACCTGGGAACTTATTAGAAATGCAAATTTTCAGGCCCCACCCAGAACTACTGTATCAGAAACTCTGGGGGTGGGCCCAGCAGCGTGTTTTAACAAGCCAATCCTCCAGGTGATTCTGATGCATGCTAAGGTTTGCAAACCACGGGACTACATGTTAAGGCCCCTTATCTTGTGGCCCCTCGTTGAATTTGGTCAGTGCGGAGCACCAATAGAAGATCTGAGGGAGGGAGGGGAGTGAGGTCTGGATACTTATTTTCTCAGCTCCCTCCCTGGGAGGTCACCACTAGCTGGCTGTGTTCCTCTAACTGAATCCACAGCTCCTGTCAGGAGGCCTCTGTCCACTTCTACCCTTTGCAGGTCATAGTGACCTCTCCTCCCCTTGGGGTTCTTGCTGTTGCTAGCCTCACACGGTACTACATTCTCTAAAATCTGCCCACACTTTTGAAAATAGTCCTTTTAATAAACTCTTCTCAATTACCCTGTTTTAATGTTTGAGTATGCCTGGGCCATGACTGATAAAGTTCCTAAGCCAACGTTTTGTGATGTTCATTCAAGTGACTCACTTTGCTTTGGTGAATACCCTCTCTTCCCTTTCTTACTTCATAGGGCAGTTAAGAGGACTAAAAGAGTTAATGTGCTTATCACAGTACCTGGCTCACAGACATTCAATATATAGTAGTTATTATTTGTGGAGGTACTATAGACTGAATGTTTGTGTCCCCACAAAATTCATATTGAAACCTAATCCCCAATGTGAGGGTTTTTGGAGGTGGGTTCTTTGGGAGGTGATTAGGTCATAAGGGTGGAACCCTCCTGATGGTATGAGTGCTCTTATAAAAATGACTCCAGAGAGCTCCCTTGACCCTTCTACTGTGTGAGGATACAGCAAAAATATAGCCATCTATGAACCTGAAGCAAGTCCTTACCAGACACTCAATCTGCCAGCCTGATCTTGCACTTCCCACCCTCCAGAACCATGAGAAATAAATTTTTGTTGTTTATAAGCCACCCAGTCTAGGGTATCTTGTTATAGCAGTCCGAACTGACTAAGACAAGAGGTGTTATAGTGTCTTTTCTGTATGCAGTCATTAGATACCAAAATGTTAATATCTTCAGCGCCATTGCCTTCTCTCACCTGTTCCACCTCTGCCCCTTGGCTTCCTAGTACTAAAGTTGATTTCAATATTGATTGATTTCATATGGAGGAATGATCAGAATCATAAAAGGGTTGAATAGTTTGGGGATTACTGATTAGCTAAACATTAAAACCCAATTTAAATCATCTGACCCAAAATATCATTAAACTCAATAATTAAATAATGATGATTATCTAATTTATATAATATATAGAAATGTTTTAATTTGCTTTTCATAAATGGCTCTTTTTCTTCTTCCTTAATGGCACTACTATGAACTTTGCATTGGTATTAAGACATCATAAAATGATGTGTGTGATCATCTGAATAGGTAAAAAATTTAGCAAAAGAGGGCTGGCCCGTGGTGTAGCGGTTAAGTGCACGCACTCTGCTGCTGGCGGCCCGGGTTCGGATCCTGGCGCGCACTGATGCACTGCTTGTCAGGCATGCTGTGGCGGTGTCCAATATAAAGTGGAGGAAGATGGGCACAAATGTTAGCCCAGGGCCAGTCTTCCTCAGCAAAAAGAGGAGGATTGGCATGGATATTAGCTCAGAGCTGATCTTCCTCACACACACAAAAAAAAATTTAGCAAAAGAGTATGAATAGATCTTAACAGTGACTTTTGTCTCAATGTGTATGTGACCTGTGCAGTAACAGAAGGCCCTGCACTCAAAAGGGCTTGTGCTTGGTTTAATGCTCTATTGTGAGATTTTTAAGCATTTTTGAACAAGGGCTCCACATTTTCATTTTGCACTGGATTTGGTAAATTATAGAGCTGGTTCTTGCTCTGCTGTATTCATATTTGTTCAAGATATCCAAGTAAGTATGAGCACTATCAAAAACAGGGTCTGATTGTTAGTATTAATATACCTATTAGTAATTGCTTTATTCATATTGGTTTCTGGATGAAAGACGCTAAATTCCAGCTCTCACAGTATTAAACAAATATGTCCTTCTCAAAGACTGGAAAATAGTATCACTATTTCTAATCTAATGCAACAGATAAGGAAACAAATGGGGTCCAGTACACAGAGGCTTCAAGATGATGTTGACAACACGGGGAGGCTAACTTCAGGCTCCAACAGGAAGTGGTGTTCTGTTTCATCAGGCAACCAAACTGTGAAGACTGACTCAAAGCCAGAGACACAAAGGAAACATGTTTTTCTTTGGAAAGTTTCTCTTTGAGAAACAAGAGATATCCTTTGTAGCTCAACAACAGGTAAATATCATCTAAACATTAACAAAAAGTCAGAGACTGTCTTCCCTGAATAAGCTAAAATTATTGCTGGAAACAGAAATATCTTGGGTTTGAGGAGAAACTTTTTCTACAGAGTTGACACTTGGCTATGAACTTAGAAGTAATTTCTGGTTAAAGATTTATTTCCTGGAGGAATAAATGTCTAATATCTCACATAAAGGTGACTCAGAATGTCACTATTTCAATTTTTGGCATCCAATGCACAAATCTTAGAAAAAGCTACATGTGCCAATTAACAGTCTTTTCCCAATGGTGAAGAAACAGTCTATTCAATTATGGTTTGCACTGCAGGCTCTGTCAGTGTCTTTACTCTGACCGGTCCTGGTGGGACATGGCATAGTATACAATTAGAACCATTCAAATAATTTTCCCCACTGTATATTCATAATACACGGAACCTTGCCATGGCAAGTCAAGCAATCTCACTACCCAAAGCAGCTGTAGGCTACAGAAATGTCTGGGCTTGCAGAGACAGATATTTTAGAAGCTTACAATGTGTGGGTAGAGTTGTGAGGCCTCTCATGATGGTGCTCAGTTACAACATCTAGAATTAAATGCTGAAAGATTTACCTTTCAGTGCTTTCTTAAACCCAGAATTTTTCTCCTTGTACTCCTTGACTGGACTCCACTACAGGAAATTTATAACATTCAAACTTAGTATCTGTTTTCTTATTGGGTAAACCACCCAACAAGTGTTTTGAAGAAAAAAAAATCAGAGTAAATGAATGATATACCATTCCTTCCTCATAAATCACAAAGTGAACCCTTTGAGTGATGCCCTTTGAGAACACAGAGACTGAGATGAAATGGGCTCAGGGCATCCCCTAAACAGAAGATTTCTTGTCATTTACTAGACTTGAAAAGGTCTTGCTGGAGGCAGCTACCAATGTGCCTTAGGAGAAATTCCTATCTACTCTATAGAATTTATTAATATCCAAATTCCTTGTTGTTCTGGCACAAGGGACTTTGAGAAAATTAACAAAACCACTATATCTATATCTATATCTATATCTATGTCTATGTCTATGTCTATGTCTATGTCTATGTCTATATCTATATCTATCTATATCTATCTATATATATAGGAAAAGACAGTTTTCCAACATGGACATCAGGTAGTGAAGCCCATTGATCCCTGACAGAAAGGAAACAAACACGGAAAGCCCGCAGAAGGGAAGAAGGCCATGTGCAGATGGAGGCAGAGATTGGAGTGATGCATCTGCAAGTGAAGAAATGCTAAGGATTACTGGCAACCGCCAGAATCTAGGAGAGAGACAGGGGACAGTTTCTCCCTTAGAGTCCAAAGGGAACCAACCATGCCAACACCTTGACTTTGGACTTCTGGCCTCCTGAACTGTCAGAGAATAAATTTTTGGGGTTTTTTTTTGGTGAGGAAGATTGGCCCTGAGCTAACATCTGTGCCAGTCTTCCTCTGTTTTGTATGTGGGACGCCAGCACAGCATGGCTGACGAGTGATGTGTAGGTCCACACCCGGGATCCAAAGAACCCATGAACCCCGAGCCGCCAAAGCAGAACATGTGAACTTAACCATTACGCCACTGGGCTGGCCCTGAATTTTTGTTGTTGTAAGCCCCAATTTATGGTAATTTCTTAGGGCAGCCCTAGGAAACTAATACACACAGGTAGAAAAAAGTCTGAAAAAGAAAATCAACAGTGCATCAGTGAACTGTGGGAAACTTCAAGTTGCCTAATATATGTGTACTTAGAATCTCCAAAAGAAAGGAGTGAGAAGGAGGAATAAAAAAATTCTTTGAAGGAATAATAGTTGAGAACAGTAAACCTAGAGATCCAAGAAGCTCAACAAAGGCTAAGCACAAAAATTATGAAGAATGCACACCATAATAAAACAGTGATAAAGAGAAAATATTAAGAAGCAGTGATAAGGAGAAAATATTAAACCAGTAATAAAGAAAAAATATTAAAAGCATCCAGTAAAAAACAGGACACATGTCTAGAAGAATAAAGGTGTTCTTTATTGACATGAAGAATGTCAATGACGTTTTTTCTCCTTGTGACAATGACACAACACTTCTTGTTGAAATGATGAGAGACTTCTGGTTGGAAAAAATGCAAGCCTAAACATAGTGGAGCAGCATTTGCAGTGCTGGAAAAACTGTCAACTTATAATTCTATACCAAATGAAATTGTTTTTCAGAAATGAAGGCAAAATACATTTCAGACACACAAAACCTGAAATAATTCATCACTAACAAACCTACATTATAAGAAATTTGTTAAAGAGGAAAATGAAACCAGATGGAAATCTGGATCTCCACAAAGGAGTGAAGAACACTAGAAATCTGACTAAATATAGAAGACACTTTTTCTTATTTTAAAAATCTCTTTTGGGCCGGCCCTGTGGCTTGGTGGTTAAGTGCGCGCGCTGCAATGCTGGTGGCCCGGGTTCGGATCCCGGGTGCGCATTGAGGCACCACTTCTCTGTCCATCCTGAGGCCGAGTCCCACATACAGCAACTAGAAGGATGTGCAGCTGTGACATACAACTATCTACTGGGGCTTTGGGGGGAAAAATAAAATAAATAAAATCTTTAAAAAAAAAATAAAAATCTCTTTAAAAGAAACTGACTGTTTAAAGCAAACATGATAACAACATATTGTGGGATTTATAACATATGCAGAAATAAAATGTATGAAAACAATAGCACAATGACTAGGAGGGGAGAAGTGGAAGTATACTGTTTTAAGAGTCTTGTATTATATATAAAGTGATATAATAGTACTTGATGGTAGGCTGTGATAAGTAAATCCTAAAATAACCACATACACACACACAAACTTACACATATACACAAATTGGAACAGAGAATTATAACTAATATGACATCAAGGAGATAAAAGGAAATCATAAAAATCAATCCAAAAATTGTAAAAGAAGAAAAAGAGTACAAAGAGCAAATGGGCCAAATAGAAATAAAACAAGATGGTAAAATTAAACCTAGCCATATTAATAGTCGCATTAAATCTAAGTGGTCTACAAGAAGCCTACTTTAGACATAGAGACACAAAAAGGTTAAAAATGAAAAAATAGAAAAAGATATACCTTACTAACACTAATCAAAAGTAAGATATTGTGGCTAGTAGATCTCAAAGAATATTGCTAGGGATAAAGAAGGTCATTTCATAATGATAAAGAGGTCAATTACCAAGGGAACACAGCAATCCTAAATGTTTATATGCCTAGCAACAGACTTGAAAACACATGAAGCAAAAACTGATAGAACTGAAAGGAAAAATAAAGTCCATAATTTTAGCCAGAGATTTCAGCACTCTCTCCATAATGATAGAACAAGTAGAAAAAAATCAGTAAGGATATACAAGACTTGAAAATTGAAGCAGAGAGAATATTTTCCAATTCTATGAGGACAGCACTATTCAGATACCAAAACCACGCAAAGACATTACAAGAAAACTACAGATCGGGCCGGCCCCGTGGCATAGCGGTTAAGCACGCGTGCTCCACTGCTGGCGGCCTGGGTTCGGATCCCGGGCGTGCACTGATGCACCGCTTGTCAGGTCATGCTGTGGCGGTGTCCCATGCAAAGTGGAGGAAGATGGGCACAGATGTTAGCTCAGGGCCAGTCTTCCTCAGCAAAAAGAGGAGGATTGGCATGGATATTAACTCAGGGCTGATCTTCCTTACAAAAAATAAATAAATAAATAAACAAATAAATAAAACAAAACAAAAAACTACAGATCAGCATCCCTCATAGACATAGAATCAACAATTCTTAAAATTTTAGCAAATTGAATCCAACAGTGCATAAAAAGGATAATTAGTGACCAAGTTCCAGGAGTACAAAGTTGGTTTAAAATTTGAGGATTCATGGATACACTGTCCATTTTCCTAACTCAGATATAGCACACACCAATTTTCCTAGGTTATTTCTTCTAGAATCACTGTGTCCTTCTAAAAATCTGACTAAATCTGAAAAATTGTTTTTCTTGGGGTAGAACAGAAGTCCTTTCTAAAGATATTCTGACTTTAATCAGGCAAATCTTCTGGATTTGCTTTTTAAAAATACAAAACAAAAATAAAAAGAGGCATAGCAGGATTCAATTGAATTCTTACATGTTACTATTTTTAAATTTCTGCTGCATTAGTTTTCTATTACTTTGTAAAAAATTACCACCAACTTATTGGCTTAAAAAAGCGCACATTTATTATCTCACAGTTTCCATGGTCAGGAGTCTGGGCATGGCTTAGCTGGGTCCTCTGCTCAGGGTCTCACCAAGCTGTAATGAAAGTGTTGGCTGGGCTGCATTTTTATCTGGAGGATTGTCTGGGGAAGAATCTGCTGCTATGCTCACTCAATTTGTTGGCTGGATTAATTTCTTTGTGACTGTAGGACTGAGGGCCTCAGCTTTCTGCAGGCTGTCAGTTGGAGGACACCTTCAGCTCCTAGTGGCTACTTGCAGGCCCTCAAGGCTTCCCACAGTTCCTAGCCATGCGGCCTTTCCCAACATAGCTGTATATTTCATAAAGCCAGTAAGGACAGTCTCTAGAGTGAGTCTACTAGCAAGCAGAGTAGAGTGGTATAAACATAATGTAATCTGAGGAGTGACAGGGTATCCCATTATCTTTGTTATATTGTATTGGTTAGAAACCCACACTCAGGGGCCGGCCCCGTGGCTTAGCGGTTAAGTAGCGGTTAAGTGCGCGCACTCCGCTGCTGGCGGCCCGGGTTCGGATCCCTGGCGCGCACCAACACACTGCTTCTCCGGCCATACTGAGGCCGTGTCCCACATACAGCAACTAGAAGGATGTGCAGCTATGACATACAGCTATCTACTGGGGCTTTGAGGGAAAAAAATAAATAAATAAAATTATAAAAAAAAAAAAAGAAACCCACACTCAAGGGGAAGGGATTAGATAAATCATGAACACCAGGAGAGGGGATCATGTGGAGTCAATTCACAGTCTGCCTGCACATTAGCCTAAAGGACTTCAGGCATTAACAGACTCTTTAAAACAAAAGTGAAGCAGTAATAAAATAACAATAATTATCTCTGAAGTTAATAGAGAGATATAGGAATTTGGACTGAATGATAAATTTGTTAGGTTCAGTTTTGTTTAGAGATCATTTTTTAAAAAAACAAACTATTGATTTGATTATCATTGCATCTTAATTTATTGAGTATTCAGACTTTTATTATGCTGTAATTATGATTTCCTATGTAAACTCATCTTTCCAATCTGACTGTAAGTTCTCAAAGGCAGATAGCATTTTTGACTTTATTGGTATTTACAATATCTTTTAGCTTGTTAATGAGAGCATGTAGGAATTCAGTACAGTTCATTTGAATGTTTAGAAACATACACTGAATCAGTTTATTGCACATTTAAAAACAAAAGTGCTAAAAATAAAACCCCACCAAAAGTGCTTTGGCTTCATCTATTGGTGGATAAAACTTTAACTGATTGAGTTCAGCTCAGTTGGAGTTTAGAAAAATAGTGTAAGTTGCTTGATTTACTATTCCTTTTTTAAAAACCTTTTTTATTTGGAAAAAATTTAAATATATACAAAGTAAACTCTAGTATAAGGGTTTATGTTTAAAAATTTTAAGTTTTAGAAAATTTACTTATTTTATGAATTAGAGAAGTTCAAGATTATTGCTATTAAAATGTAACTATTATTTATCTGTATTCTCGTATGGCTTTTTTTTTTTTTGAAAGGAGAGAAAATTGTTGTGTTACAGAAGTTGCGCTTGAGTTATGGCTCATCCTACTTGTGCTAAAACCTATGGTGAATAGTCATATTAATTTACTTAAACTTTTTTTTCATAATGGAAAATTTCAAACATGCAAAAGTGGAGGAAAATAGTATCATGAACCCTCATGTACCCATCACTGAGCTTCAGTAATCATTAACACATGGACAATCTTATTTCATTATACCCTCAACAACTTCTCCCAACCTTATACTGCATTGAAGCCAATCCTAGGCATTATATCATTTCATTTACAAATACTATAGTATGTATCTCTAAAATATGTTTATCGTTATTACACTTAAAAATTAATAGAAAATTTTTAATATTATCAAGTATTCAATTGGTGTTCAATTTCTCCAATTATTTCATTTTTTTTTAAACAATTGCTTTGAGTTAGATTTAAAATGAGGTCCACGCATTGTACTTAGCTGGTATGGTTCTTAGATCTATAGATCCCTTCCTCTTTTTTGTTTGTTATGTTTTGGAATAGAATTCCTATCTTGAAGGTGGTTAGAGACCTTGGAAAGTTACCTAATCCATTCCCTCACTTTCACGTCGAGCAAGATCACACCTAAACTATCTTGGTCAGAGAGGTACTGTCTGAGAAAGTTTCCATTCTGATGAAATCAACTCTCTTGGGGTCTCTTCTACATTGAGATATCTGAGGCTGTGGAGATACTTTGCAAAAGGGAGCCATCAAAATGAATTTCATGTGCACAATGGACTAACTGCTGGAAAGATCTCTTACTTCCTTCATTTCCAATAGCTAGAATTCACTTTGGCCACTAAACTGACAAGAGGTTTTCTTTGTTAGATTTGAGAGGTTACTATGAAAGTACAAAGAACTCTTCTCAATGAAAGAATTTGTCTGGGGACGATGTGTCCCTTCTGTGGGTCTCTGAAATTCTTACCTTAGAGAAATTCAGTTAAACAGTGTTTATATGCTACTTTATATTATCAAAGAGTAATTGATGTTTTCCTTAGAATCCTGGCCAAATTCCAACTCTGATAAATACATTCTACTTCCCAAAATTTCCCCTGCAATTTCAAATGGATTCTGTATTCTTAATTACCTGTCCCAACCTGTTACTTGTGTTGAAGATCACCTATTTAGCAGCTGCTGCTTTTGGCCCCAGAGGCTTGTACCTTTTGGGATTAGAAGAAGGGATCCTGGTAATCTTGGTAAACAAGTATGAGTGTATGCAAGTATGAATGACTTTGAGGGTTCTAGAACTGAAACTTATCCTCTAATATGAAAAAATTGGAAACTTCCAGAGGGGGGGAGAGAGAGAGAAAAAAAAAAAACTATACAGTCATTCCATAAATATGGGACCTTCCATTTGCTCAGTAAACTTTTATTAAGAAATTTGTATGTGTGAGACATTGTTCTAGGTATTCTGGGGGATACAAAGATGAAGCAGATAATAGTTCTTGCCTTAAAGGAATATATAGTATAGTAGGGTGGATGTTTTCACAATATTAGGCAGAGCTAATTACCCTTTTTAAAAAGTCTTCGTTTTATAGTGGATAAAAACTTGAGCAAGTTTCATACTTCTTTAATCCAAGGTTTTCTCATCTGTAAAATGGACATAAATATCTGCCTCAGGGTGTTCTGGGAAAATTTTGTGATGTAAAGCACTTAGGATATTACCTGGCACATGGTAAGTGCTCAGTGAACATTAGTAACTGAATTTCTAAATATGCCACTTGGGTCAGCTGCTAGGGAATGTTAATGCCACTGAAGACTGTACTGGGTTATTCACATAGATTCAGATATCTTGACTCTCTAGGATACAGAACCATTGATGGACAGCTTACTCATCTGATAAACGCCAAGATTAGAGGAGAATTCCACACCCAAGTGCCTAGCAGGCTCCAAGTCTTTCATTTGTAGTTTACTGGTAAAAAGCATAAAGGGAGGAGAAGGAATTGAGATCCTCCTGTTCTCTCCCCATTATCTAACTTAAAATCCTGAGTGGTGTTAGGGACTGAGATTTGGAGATTCAGACCTTTAAATCTGTTACAACAGAAGAAAATAAAAACTTTACTGTTTGACATTGGCACATATTCCGAAGTTCCTCCCTATTTAACAAGCTTTAAGCTTTCATATGAGACATAAGACACTTAAGGGAAAAACTATTGCCATGAGGCAAATGATGACAACAGCTGCCAGGGCACCTTCCATCAAAAGCAAGTGAAGACTTGAAACAAATCTGAGCTCCGGTTTGTTTTAGAAGCATCACTGTGACATGCCTGTGCCGGCAGAGGCTCAGAATGCATTCCTTAACACTAGGACTCTTAAAGACATGCTGGATGCCAGAAGCCCAGTAGTAATGAGGGAGCAATTGTGAAGCTTCATTCAGATAGTCTTCTTTCATTGTGGGCGTGCTGGCTCTGAAAGTTTGGTGCAGGAAGCCACAAGAAAGAATGGGCCAATTCCTTTCCTTCATCGGGGGTTATAGTCCGGCTAATTCACTCCTTTATACCTTTATCCTTCAGACAATTATTGAATGTCAACTATATTCAAAGGCACTGTGTTGGTGATTAAAGCAAGTGAAATAGTATATTTAGGACTGACTGTAAATTATAAACTTCATATTCTACTCTTTGGGAATATTGGAGAAAATCCACTGGGTACTTTAAATTGAATCAAATCAATAGATATACAGTCATCCATCACTCGGTATCCCCAGGGGATTGGTTCCAGGACCCCCTGCGAATACCAAACTCCTCCGAGTCTCAAGTCCCAAATCGGCCCTCCATATCTGTGGGTTCCAGTTGGTTGAATCTGCCGATGCGAAACCAACGGATACGGAGGGCCGACTGTACATAATATGACTACAGAGAAATGAACTTGATTCTTATGTATTGAGAATTTACAACATGCAGAACAACATTCTAGGTACTGAGGAAATCCTAAAAAAATGGTTGGACTCTACTTAGACTGGTGTGGGAGCAGAGGTCTTCGTCAGCTTCACAAAGAGGAATCTGTGTATATTTTTCTGGGAAACTTACTCTGCTTATAAACAGATGGTCCCTTTACTAAGTCTTAGTTTCCTACCTGTGTATCAGTTAACTAGCTCATTCTAAAAACTCCACATTGGTAAGTTATGATCTCAAGCTTCATAGTTATTTGTGGGCTTTCCATATATATAAGTATATTCTTGTTGTGATCACTTTTATACCTTCAGTTTTGGAAGCCCATCTTCTTCCTTTCAGCGTTTTTTTAAGATTATAGTTCTATTAGGATAAGTAGTGTATATTTGGTGTCTCCGTTTCAAACCATAGTTGTCTTTCACCTGTGGAGTGAGAGGGAGCTTTGGGAAAAGTTTGTACATTTTCTTTTAAAAATCTGTGCTATCCATCAAGGTTTTATTAGATAAGGATTTTTTTACATAGTAAAAATGTGCTGTATTTCTAACTTCTAAAAGTCTATGAACAGAGGTTTTATTAAACTATTATCATCAGGTTAACATGCTAAGACAGAATCCTAAATTTTTTTTTTTTTTAAAGATTTTATTTATTTATTTTTCCCCTCAAAGCCCCAGTAGATAGTTGTATGTCATAGCTGCACATCCTTCTAGTTGCTGTATGTGGGACTCGGCCTCAGGATGGACGGAGAAGTGGTGCCTCGGTGCGCGCCCGGCATCCAAACCGGGCCACCAGCATCGGAGCGTGCGCACTTAACCACCAAGCCACGGGGCCGGCCCCTAAATTTTTTTTTTTAATTTTTGTTTATTGCAGTAACATTGGTTTATAACATTGTATAAATTTCAGGTGTACAT
The DNA here is from genome assembly GCF_057802395.1 of Ceratotherium simum simum. NCBI lineage: Eukaryota > Metazoa > Chordata > Mammalia > Perissodactyla > Rhinocerotidae > Ceratotherium > Ceratotherium simum. Next base: position 8,820,166 of record NC_141913.1, read on the forward strand.
CGTTATACTTCTATTTCTGCATAGATTACATCATGTTCACCACTCAAATAACCAATTACAACCCATCACCACACACATGTGCCGAATTATCCCTTTCGCCCTCCTCCCTCCCCCCGTCCCCTCTGGTAACCACCAGTCCAATCTCTGTCTCTATGTGTTTGTTTATTATTGTTATTATCTACTACTTAATGAAGGAAATCATACGGTATTTGACCTTCTGCCTCTGACTTATTTCACTTTGCATAATACCCTCAATGTCCATCCATGTTGTCAGAATCCTAAATTTTATTCTCATTATTATCTGTATTCTCATTATTATCTGAAAAGCCAGTTATATTCATTTGTAGCCACTCTTCTTTTCCTACCATATATCCTTAAGACGGTAGGTGAATTTCATTCAATGCCTCCTCCTCACTTCCAGCCAACTCCATTGTGCCTTGAAATATATGAAATCTACTCCTATCAACTCTTTCTGTATGGTCTTTCTTTATGTGTCTTCTGTAATGTCCAGGCTTGTAATCTGTATTCTTTTCTATCTTTGGCCGTTCCATTTGCCAACGTTATATTAGCCCTATTGCATATATCAACAAAGATGTGGTGTCTGCTCTCAAAGAGTTATCTCTCTTTTTGGGTATCCAGGACATATGCCTTTTGGGATAAGTAGCTCCTGTCTATACTTCTTTCATGAAATTTTTGTTTTATGAAAGACCACGGAGGTCTTAAGATTTGATAAGTATAAGTAGCATTGAAAAACTAGGCACATAAAGAGAAAAATCTCTTTAAATGATTCAGCATTGTGGAGTGATTCAAAATATTAGATGGTGGCACAAACTTAAAAATAGTTCTTTGTGTCACTGGCCATTCAATTGGCTAGGCTTTGGTAGGTTGAGATTTTTTTATGTTGCTGTTAGTTGCTTTAAATGGCACTATCAAATGGTCCAGCCATGAGGGATTCAAATTGCTATCAAGTCAAGCAATGCAATATTCTATTATTTTCTTCTCCTAAATACAAATTTTGTCTTCATTTAATTGAATGTATTGTAGTCTTTCAGCCTAGTGAAATAGAAAAGAGTAGAAGGAAATAGAGACATCATTGGCCAAATGTTTTTGGAAATTATCAATAAGAATGCTTCTGATTTCTGAAAATAAAATGGTACCTCTGGTGGGTCAATGGATAACAAACTTCACATGTAGTTGGACTAGGTTACTTACAGTTAGGCAAATGGGTAAAACAAATATCAGCTTAATGGAGGCAATACTGCAGTTTTAATCCTTTGAAAGTGCAGGCACAATCTTTACAAATGTCTAAAAGTTTCTGGTTCTAGGTAAGGTTGAGTAAGCATATTCCACCTTGTCTCTCCCACTGAATACAGCTGTAAAATCTGGGCAGAAAGCATGGAGCAGGTACTTAAGGACTCTGAGAAGTAAATAGTAGTAGGCAGATGGCAGAAGAAAACAATTCAAAATACCACCAAATAGGATGAGTTTACCATTTCTTGTCTTCTGAGAACCCCTAGCCTGAACTTAAGGTAGCCCCAAATCAAGAAGCAGGCATAGCATGGATAGAGAGAGCTCCAGGAGAAAACCTCTACTTGTGGCTTGAGGAACAGGAAAGGGATCAGTTAACACTCAGAGATGAAAGGGGAAATCTCTTCCTCCTCCTTCTCTTTTGAATCCCTTTTCCATTCTCTTGTGCCCTAGGCCTTAGGCAGTTATGCTGTGGTGGTAGCAGTTGCAGCAAGAACAGCGGCAGCTGGGGGCCTCAGCACCTAAAACTGAGGGGAACATTTCTCCCTGATTGGAGGAGCTGTGGTCCCAAAAAGGTGAGGTGAATTCCTGTTGCTTTTTTTTCTTTCTCTCTCTCTTATCCTGCTGCTTGGACCCACAGAAGGGTCAGTCTCAGGAAGTGTGGAAAGAAGTCCAGCTTCCTGATTAGAAAATTGAAAAGGGAGCCCCGGGACACCAGAAATACCAGAGAGATCATAGATTAACTCTTGGGCTCTTCCTGAGCTGTGCATGTGTAGATCTGATCCAAAACAGCATTCCAAAGACTTTGAGAACTGAACTAGGGGATAGACCACAGCCCAAGTCTCAGACTGGTCATTGGGTGGCACACACATGGAACAGAACTGAACACTAGGAAAATCTCAACTTGCATAAGAATTGAGAGATGCTGGTATATATCACAGCTGCTAGAATTATCTGACAAAATATGTTCAAAGAAGTAAGAGCATGCACTCCTTTTTTTTAAAAAAATTATTGTGGTAAGAACGCTTAACATGAGATATACCCTTTTAAGAAATTTTTAAAATGTACACTCCATTATTGTTGTCTATAGGTACAATGTTGTATAGCAGATCTTTAGAGCTTATTTATCTTGCTTTACTGACACTTTGTGGCTGTTGATAAGTAACTCCCCATTTCCCCTGTGCCTAGCCCCTGGAAACTGCCATTCCATTCTTTGATTCTATGAATTTAACTATTAATTTCTATGAATTCAAATAAGTGGAATCATGCAGTATTTGTATTTCTGTGACTGGCTTATGTCACTTAGCATAATGTCCTCAAGTTTCATCCCTGTTGTTGCATATTGTAGAATTTCCTTCTTTTGAAAGACTGAATAGAATTTTGTGTGTATACCACACTTTCTTTATCCATTCATGTGTCGATGGATATGTAGGTTGTTTCCACAACTTGGCTATTGTGAAAAATGCTGCAATGAACATGGGAGGGCTAACATCTCTTTGAGACCCTGATTTCACTTTTTGGGGATAAATACCTAGACGTGAGATTGCTGGATCATATAGTAGTTCTATTTTTAATTTCTTGAGGAATCTCCATACTGTTTTTCATAGTGGCTACACCATTTTGCATTCCTACCAACAGTGTATAAGGGTTCCAGTTTCTCCACATCCTTGCCCATACTTGTTGTCTTGTTTTTTTGATAATAGCCATCTTGACACATGTGAGGTGATATCTCATTGTGGTTTTGATTTGCGTTTCCGTGATGATTAGTGATGTACATTTTTTCGTATACCTGTTGGCCATTTACATGTCTTCTTTGGAGAAATGTCTATCCAAGTCCTCAGCCTATTTTAAAATTGGGTTATTAGTGTTTTTTTGCTATTGAGTAGGAGTTTCTTATATATTTTGGAGATTAACTCCTTATCAAATATATAGTTTGCAAATATTTTCTCCCAATGTAGGTTGCCTTTTTGCTCTATTGATTGTTTCCTTTGCTGTGCAGAAGCACTTTAGGGGCCGGCCCCGTGGCTTAGTGGTTAAGTGCGTGCGCTCCGCTACTGGCGGCCTGGGTTCGGATCCCGGGCGTGCACCGATGCACCGCTTCCCCGGCCATGCTGAGGCCGCGTCCCAATACAGCAACTAGAAGGGTGTGCAACTATGACATACAACTATCTACTGGGGCTTTGGGGAGAAAAAGGAGGAGGATTGGTGATGGATGTTAGCTCAGAGCCGGTCTTCCTCAGCAAAAAAAAAGAGGATTAGCACGGATGTTAGCTCAGGGCTGATCTTGCTCACACACACACACACACAAAAAGAAGCACTTTAGTTTGAAACAGTCTCACTTGTTTTTGTTGCCTGTGCTTTTGGTGTCATATCCATGAAGTCATTGCCAATACCAACGTAGTGAAGCTTTCCCATTATGTTTTCTGCTAGGACGTTTAATAGTTTCAGGTCTTCCATTTAAATCTTTAATCCTTTTTGAGTTGATTTTTGTATATGCTGTAAGATAAGGGTTCAATTTCATTCTTTCACATTTGAATATCTAGTTTTCCTAACATGGTTTATTGAAGAGACTATCCTTTCCCTATTGTGTATTCTTGGCACCCTTGTTGAAGATCGGTTGACCAAACATGCATGGATTTATTTCTGGGCTCTCTATTGTGTTCTGTTGGTCTATATGTCTCTCTCTATGCCAGTACCATACTGCTTTGATTACTGTAGCTTTGTAATATATTTTAAAATCAGAAAGTCTGATGTCTTTAGCTTTGTTCTTCTTTTTCGGGATTGATTCAGCTATTTGGGGTCTTTTGACATTCCATATGAATTGTAGAATTATTTATTCTATTTTTGTAAAAAATGCCATTGGGGTTTTGATAGGGATTGCATTGAATCTGTAGATTGCTTTTGGGTAGTATGGATATTTTACCAATATTAAGTCTTCTAATCCATGAACATGGATATGTTCCCATTTATTTGTGTCTTTTTAATTTCTTTCATCAATGTTTTATAGTTTTCAGTATACATGTCTTTCACTTCCTTAGTTAAGTTTATTCCTAGGTATTTTATTCTTTTGGTGCTATTATAAATGGGATTATTTTCCTAATTTCCTTTTCAGGTAGTTTGTTGTTAGTATATAGAATGCAAATGATTTTTGTATGTTGATTTTGTATCATACCACTTTACTTAATTTGTTTACTAGTTCTAACAGGTTTTTTTATGGAGTCTTGAGGGTTTTCTCTATATAAGATCGTGTCATCTGCAACATACACTCTTGAAAATAATGAAAAGATAGTATGTAAATTGGTGCAGCCACTGAGGAAAACAGTATGGAGATTCCTCAAGAAATTAAAAATAGGGGCCAGCCCAGTGGCGCAAGCAGTTAAGTGCACACGCTCCACTGCGGTGGCCCGGGGTTCGCTGGTTCAGATCCCGGGCACGCACCGATGCACCACTTGTCAAGCCATGCTGTGGCGGCGTCCCATATAAAGTGGAGGAAGAATAGAACTACCATACCATCCAACTATCCCATTTTTGGGTATTTGTCTGAAGAATACAAAAACACTAATTCAAAAAGATATATGCAACCCTATGTTCATTGCAGTGTTATTTATAATAGCCAAAGTATGGAAACAACCTAAGAGTTCATCGATCAATGAATAGATAAAGATGATGTGGTACATATATACAAAGGAATACTACACAGCCATAAAAAAGAGTGAAATCTTGCCATTTGCAACAACATAGATGGACCTGGAGGGCATTATTCTAAGTGAAGTAAGTCAGATGGAGAAAAACAAATACTGTATGATTTCACTTATATGTGAAATCTAAAAAACAAAACAAAACAAAATAATCCCATAGATACAGAGAACAGACTGATGGTTACCAGACAGGAAAGGGGTTGGGTGGTGGTGAAGTGGGTGAGGGGTCAATTGTGTGGTGATGAATGGTAACTAGTCTTATGGTGGTGATCACTTTGTTCTGTATACATATATTGAATTATGATGTTGTACACCTAAAACTTATATAATGTTATATGCCATTTTTACCTCAATAAAAAAAAAGAAAAGATAGAAAGTCTTAAAAAAGAAATAGAGAATATAAAGAAGAACCAAATGGAAAATTTAGAACTGAAAAATATAGTAAGTAAAATAAAAAATTTACTGAATGAGCTTAATAGCAGAATGGAGATGACAGAGGGAAGAGGCAGCGTATGTGAAGATAGAGCAATAGAAATTATCCAATCTGAAAAAAATTGACCAACAACAACAAAAAAGAGCTCGAGATCTGTGGGTTAATACCAAAAGGTTTAACATTCATGTAATTAGAGTCCCAGAAGGAGAGGAGAAAGAGCATGAGGAAGAAACATATTTCAATAAATAATGGCCAAAAGCTTCTAAATTTTGGTGAAAGACATAAACCTACAGATTCAAAAAGTTCAGTGAATCCTAACCAGGACAAACCCAAAGAATCTATGCCTAGACACGTCACAATTAAACTTCTGAAAATTGAAGACAAAGAAAGTATTTTGAAAGCAGCAAGAGAGAAATGATGTATTATTCAAATGACCAGTTTTTTCACTAGAAATTGTACAGGAAAGAAGAAAAGGGAATATTTCTAAAGTGCTGAAAGAAAAAATTGTCAAACCAGAATTGTGTATTTAGTGAAAATATCTTTCAGAAATGAAGGTGAAATAAAGACCTTCTCAGAGGAAGAAAAACTAATAGAATTTATCACCAACAGACTTGCTTTCAAAGAATTAGTAGTTGAACTTCTTAAGATAGACAGGTAATGATACCAGAAGGATATTTGGAGCATCAGGAATGAAGGAAGAGCAATATAAATGGAAAATATCTGGGTAAATATAATAGACAATTTTTCTCCTTTTCAGTTCTTTAGAATATATTTGACAGTTAAAAGCAAAAGCTATAACATTGTCTGGTGGGGTTTTCAATGTATGTGGATATAATACACAAGACAATTACAACATGAAGTAGGGAGGGTGTAAGAATCTATATTGTGGAAAAATTTCTACATTGCATTTAAAGTGGCAAAATATTGATTGTAGTTAGACTGAGAAAAGTTCAGTATGTGTACCATAATACCTATGGTAACCAACACTTCCCCCTACACAAACAGTACAAGAGAAATAGTAAAAAACACAATGGATAAATTAAAATAGAATAATAAAAATGCTCAAATAACCCAAAAGAAGGAAGGGAAAGGGTAGCAGAGAAAGGAAAGACATAGCAAAGAAAGAGTAAACAAATAATAAAAGGGTAGGACTAAATTCAAACATATCAATAATTACATTAAATGTAAATGATTTAAACACACCAATCAAAAGATAGAGATTATCAGAATGGGTAAAACAACATCGCCCAACTGTGTGCTAGCTACAAGACACTTACTTCAAGTATAATGATACAGGAAGGTTAAATGTAAAAGAATGGAAAAAAGCATATCATGCAAATACTAATTAAAAGAAAGCTGGAGTAGTTATGGAAATATCAGAAACACTAGACTTCAGAGCAAAGAAAATCACCAGGGACAAAGTGAGACTTTATATAATGATACAAGAGTCAATTCACTAAGAAGACATAAAAATCCTAAATGTGTAGGCACCTAACAACAGACTTTCAAAATACATGTAGCAAAAAATGGACAAAATTGAAAGAAGAAGAAATAGATAAATTCACAATTGTATTGGAGACTTCAATGTTTTTCTCTCAGTAATAGATAGACAGAAAATTATCAGGGTTACAGAAAAACTGAACAACACTATCAACTAACTGACATTTGTAGAACACCTTATCCAATAACAGTAGAATACATATTCTTTTCAAATGCACATGGAATATTCACTAAATAGATCATATCCAGGGTCATAAGACAAACTTTAATAAATTTAAAATAATTGAAATCATACAGAGTATATTCTTTGACCACAATAGAATTAAACCAGGATCAATAACAGAAAGATAACTGGAAAATCTCTGAACATTTGGAAATTAAATAACTTCTAAATAATCTTTGTGTCAAAGAAAAAGTCTCAAGGCAAATTAGAAAATATTTTGAACTAAATGTAACTGAAAATAAAACTTATTTGTGAGATGCAGTTAAAGCAGAGATTAGAGGGAAAGTTAAAGTATTAAATATTTATGTGAGAAAAGAAGAAAGGTCTCATATGAATAATCTAAGCTTCCACTTTGAGAAACTAGAAAACAAAATAAACTAGCAAAATAAATCTTACACAAGCATAAGGAAAGAATTAATAAAAATAAGAGAAGAAATCAATGAAATTGAAACCAGAAAAACAGTAGAGAAAACCAATGAAATCAAAAGTTTGTTCTTTGAAAATATCAGTAAAATGAATACAACTATAATCAGAATGACAAAGAAGAGAAAAGACACAAATTACTAATACCAGGAATGGAAGAGGTAGTTAAAGAACCCTGCATACATTAAAAGGATAATCATGGAGACCTATGGACAACTCTACTCACATAAACTTGTCAACTTAGATGAAATGGACCCATACCTCAAAAACTGCAGACTACTGAAACATACCAAGATGAAATAGATAACCTGTATATATAGTCCTGTGTCTATTAAAAAAACCTGAATTTTAGTTAAATGTCTTTTCAAAAAGAAATCTCCAGGCTCAAATGGTTTCACTGGCAAATTCTACCAAACATTTAAAGAAGAAGTAACTCCAATTCCACACAATCTCTTGCAGAAAATAGAAGAGGAAGGAACACTTCCCAGCTCATTTTATGAGACCAGCATTATCTTGATACAAACATAAGACAAATACAGTGCAAGAAAATATTCCCCATGAACATAGACACAAATGTCCTCAATAAAATAGTAGCAAATTAAATTCAACAACATATAAAAAGAGTAACATACCATGATCAAGTGGATTTTCTCTTACAAATGTAAGGCTAGTTCAATATTTGCTAATCAACCAATATAATCCACTATATTTACAGTCTAAAGAAGAAACAACACATGATCATATCAATTGATGTGGAAAAAGCATTTGAGATTATTATTATTTTTCGGGGGGGGGAGGAAGATCGGCCCTGAGCTAACATCTGCCAATCCTCCTCTTTTTGCTGAGGAAGACTGGCCCTAGGCTAACATCCATGCCCATCTTCCTCCACTTTATATGGGACGCCGCCACAGTATGGCCTGACAAGCGGTGTGTCTGTGTGTGCCTGGGATCCAAAGCCGCGAACCCCGGGCCGCAGCAGTGGAGCGTGCGTACTTAACTGCTTGCGCCAGAAAAAGCATTTGACAAAATTCAACATCTGTTCACAATAAAAACTCTCAGCAAACTAGGAAGAGAAGCAAACTTGCTCAATCTGATAAGGAAAAGTTACAAAAACCTACAGCTAGCATCATACTTAGTGGTGAAAGACTGAATATGTTCCCTCTAAGATCATGAAAAAGGCAAGAATGTCCACTCGCACCACTCTTATTCAGCATCATACTAGAAGTTGTTCCTAGCGCAATAAGGCAAGAAAAAGTAGTTAAAGATGTATCAAATGGAAAAGAAGAAACGAAACTGCCCATATTCCCAGAAAACACGATTATTTACTTAGAAAAATCCCAAGGAATCTACAAAAAAACCCTCCTAGAACCAATGCATGAATTTAACAAGTCCACAGGATACAAGGCCAATACAAAACTCAATTCTATTTCTATATATAGCAATGAACAATTAGAAACTGAAGATTTATAAAAGTACCATTTACAATAGCTAAAAAAAAAGAGGAAATACTTAGGTATAAATCTTACAAAAGATGTACAAGATCTGAGTGGTGAAAATGACAAAACATTTGTGGAAGAAATAAAATAAATGGATCAACATACTGAGTTCAAGGATTGGAAGACATTGTAAAAATTTTAGTTCTCCCCAAATTGATTTATACATTTAATGTAATTTCAATCTAAATTTTCTAAAATTTATGTGGGGGGACAAAAAAACCAGAATAGCCAAAACAGTTTTGAAAAAGAAGAATAAAGTTGGAGGACTTAACACTATCTGATGTTAAGCCTTACTACAAAGCCACAGTAACCAAGATAGTGTGGTATTAGTGAATGTATAGACATGTAGATCAGTGATACCACATAAGAAAGTCCAGAAATTGGCCCACACACATATGGCCAATTGATTTTCGATAAAGCTGCAAAGACAAGTCAATGCAGAAAGGATCGTCTTTTCAAAAAATGCTGTTGGAACAATTGGATATAGACATGCCAAGAAAATAAACTTCCACCTAAACCTCATACCTTATACAAAAGTAAAATCAAAATGGATCATAGCTCTAAGTATAAAATGTAAAACCATAAAACTTTTAGATGAAAATACAAGAAAGAATATTTATGACCTGGGGTTGGGCAAAGAGTTCTTAGATATAACACTGAAAGCATGATCCATAAAAGAAACAATTAATAAATTGGACTTAATCAAAATTCAAATTTTTTGCTATGAAAAACATACTGTTAAAAGAATGAAAAGATCTTGACATTATTCAAAATTTGCTGATCCACTTATGTAGGTTCCCATTTCTTTTTTCCTTTTTATTCCACTGTGCTAGAATTTAGTCCCGCGACCTTCAGATGCATCTTCACTCATCTCCTGGGCAACCATCTCTCATTTTTACTTAGCAGGATATAGGTAGACCCCCAGAGGCTCTCTCTCACTCAGGCTTGCCTTGGGCCATGAGAAACCTGTTCCTTTGACTCACAGTTGGTGAGAGTGCAGCTAATTTACTGTTTTCATTTGACCACCTCAGTCCTTCCATCCTAAATAGTTGTCTAATAACTAGAGTAATACCACCAACCAGTTATCTGGTATCTAGAAATTGAGAATAAAATTTTATTTTTGTCATGTGTATAATACATTTGTGGATTATCTGTAGCAAATGCTATACTCTAGCTTGCTTGTGGCTTGCCTCTTACAGGGATGTTCCAGATAAGGAAAATAAATCTTAAAATTAATCTAAACAAAAACATAGGAAGATGGCACTGTTGCTGCAAAGAGTTACCTGAAAAATTCCAAATAAACTCTAAAGTTTTGTTTCTCTACTGTTAGATTATCCCTGCAAACAGTCTCCTCTTACGTAGAAAATTAAGAATTAATATGTTGAGTTAATGTGATACTCAAGCAGGAGGACTGAAATGCCATATTGGAATTTTTTCCTCAGCCAGAACAAATATTCTTTGGGTATCCACTTTGTCATAAGAACTCTTCCAGAAGCCAAAAACTTGCTTTTTATCTCCCCAGCCTAAATAATTTTATGGTAATTAATGAGCAGATAATTATTTCTATGCTGTGCCATAACAACTAACCAATTTGTTGAAAACAAAAATCAGTTAACCGATTGTTTTGGCATTATACAGTTTCAGACTGATCAATTTGTGAATAGCTAGAACTCAAGACTGAATGATACACATGGAGGATTTTAAGTTTCATGTGTTAGTCAGTGGTAGTGTAGCGTGTTTTAACCTATTCAGTTTAGTCCTTCCTCATCTCTTTTTCGTACTGTTAGAAGGGCCTTTTTAGCTGATCTTAACGACTCCAGGTTACTCCATACCAAACTGTCATCCACACTGTCATTCAATAATCTTTCAAATTTTTCTAATTTGATCATGCTACTCTCCTTAAAGGCCCCTCAATGGTTTTTTTTATTACATACAAAACAGTTCATATTCTTTAGCTGGCCTTTAGGACTTCGAAAGTTAGTCCCAATCTACCTTACCAGTCTTACTTCCTTTAACATCTTTTCCTCACACTCTATACCATATAGGTGTTCCCACCTGTTTCTGAATATAGAATATTCTTCCAGGTCTTCATATTTTGCACATTCTGTTGAATTAGCCTGTAGTATCCATTACCTGCCCCACACCCCCAACCCCTACCACATGATGAACTCCTTATATCTTCAAATTCCGATTCAGATGTCACCTTCTTTGTGAATTAAGTGCTCCGCTGCCCCTCTCCTGCCACGTTATGTCATTGTAGTACTTTGCACATACTTGTCACAAGGTAGTGTACTTGTTTACGTACCTGTTTTGTCTGATAGAATGTGAGCTCCTTGAAGAGAGGGACTGTTTATTTCTATATCTCAAATCCTAGCACAGTGCCTGACATAATAAACACCCAGGCAATGTTTGCAGAATGAATGATTGATTGCCTAAAAGAGTTAATGCACTTTAGTGGTTTATCGTTTATTCATAAGAGTGAGCACCTGCCCCGGGAGAATCTGGCACATTCATAATTTCATAAGTTACCCTTTATAATGAAGTCAGTGCCCAAAAGAAGCTGTGAAACTCTTGTGGTGCAGCTTGTTCCTTCTCATTCATAAACTCAGCCCAGGGCTCCAGAGGGCATTGGAAGAAAATTATGACTGTAATTATTAAGCATTCCTCTTAGAATTCCTAAGCATGACCAAGCATTTGACATACCCAAAGTTAACCATGGTTTAAAGCTCAAAGATTTCAAGCCCCAAAAATATTTCCATAAATAGCTCAATAAGTTTTAGGATTTGCATATCATAAAAGTACCTATTTAATAGGGCCTTGCCCAAAGGAGATGTTCAATAAATACTTGTTAAATGAATTACTTTTTTCTTCTGTAGCAAAATTACAATAGTAAATGGCACCTATGCATATGTTGCCCTGTATATCTGTGTATGAACTTGATCCTGTAACTCTTAGAATCACAGAATATTCGACCTAGGATCTTTGAGCTCATCTTGTTGAACATCCTAAAGTTACAGATGAAGAGACTGAGGTCTGGAAAGATGAGACCTTGCTTGAGTTGAACCATGTGAAATTACTGTTTTAATAAGTCAAAAGTAGTCCAGAATTGGCAATTTTATTTGTTGCAACCTAAAAAATGTCAAAGTGTACATTCCATATCAGGATACAGAACTCTCCTTGAGAGTAATAAGAAGAAAGGAACTAATGTCTAAAGTGAAAATGAAACATCAAATGGGTTAGCCTCCAAGTTGTAGGAGAGGGATCATGTCTGCCCCTGAGGCTTTACCAGTTAGAGACACATTTGGATCACAGAGTAAAAGGTAATGGTTTGCACTGAATGTCAGGTTGGGAACCTTATGAAGAAGTAATTGACTGATTTTTTTTTTTTTAAGCTCCTGAGCTATAAAAATTTCCTTGCTGAGTTTTTTAAAAATGAGATTTAAAAACCTTTGGTTAGGTTTAACTGGTGTGGCTGTATTTCAAAGGGCCAGAATTCTCAAAGGACTCCTATTTCCTGAACATTCTAGATCTTACCTAAAATAAGGATATGTAACTGAAAGTGAGGATTAGTTTGTTTACTCTGTCCTGCTTTAATGGGAAGCCAGGCTTACCACGGGACTGCATTTAATTTGCAGAATGAGCTTTCAACAGGAAGCATTCTGCTCATGCATGCATGACAGGAGAGGAATGGGCCCCGATATAATGATGTTTTTACCTAAGAAAGAGTTCTGGCTCAGGGATTTCTTTGGGAAATCTCCTTATGGTGTTTTTCCCCTTGATACATGTGGTCTAGTTGGCACTTTTCTTTATCAGCACATACAGTTCAACTGAAGCCCTCCTGTGGACCTTTCTCTCTTTGTTGTCTCTTGTTTCTGTAGCCTTCCATCAGAGGAAATGTGACGTTAGGCTTGGGACCAGAAAAGTCATCATGTTCTTAGAGTATTCAAAGGTTTCTAATCTTAGACTTTTGGGCCTGTGAAGACCCACAGGTGAAAAGGGAACGGAGATGCAATTTTCTAGACAATCAGAGTAAATGTATTTTGTTTGTTTTACTTTTGGATTAGAAAATTACTTCAGCTCATATCTTTACCTCAGAAGTTAAGGTAATTATTTCTGCTTTCTATTTTGCTTTATGTCTACTGAAAAATATCAACAGTGAGAAATGGTTTAAAAATATTAGTCACACCCACACATCTATGAACAGTTAATCTTTGACAAAGGAGCCAAGAACATACAATGGGGAAAAGAAAGTCTCTTCAACAAATGGTGTTGGGAAAACTGGTTAGCCACATGCAAAAAAATGAAAGTAGACCCTTACCTTACACCATACACAAAAATTAACTCCAAATGGATTAAAGACTTGAATGTAAGACCTGAAACTGTGAAACTTCTAGAAGAAGACATAGGCAGTATGCTCTTCCACATCGGTCTTAGCAACATCTTTTCAAACACCACATCTGACCGGGCAAGAGAAACAATAGAAAAAATAAACAAATGGGACTACATCAAACTAAAAAGCTTCTGCACAGCAAAGGAAACCATCAACAAAACGAAAAGGCAACCTAACAATTGGGAGAAGATATTTGCAAACCATACTTCTGATAAGGGCTTAATCTCCAAAATATATAAAGAACTCATGCATCTCAACAACAAAAAAACTAACAACCCAATTAGAAAATGGGCAAAAGACCTGAACAGACATTTCTCCAAAAAAGATATACAGATGGCTGGGGCCGGCCCTGTGGCTTAGCGGTTGAGTGTGTGCTCTCTGATGCTGGCGGCCCGGGTTCGGATCCCGGGTGCGCACCGACGCACTGCTTCTCCGGCCACGCTGAGGCCGTGTCCCACATGCGGCAACTGGAGGGCTGTGCAGCTGTGACATGCAGCTATCTGCTGGGGCTTTGGGGCGAAAATAAATAAATAAATCTTTAAAAAAAAAAAAAAGATATACAGATGGCCAACAGACACATGAAAAGATGTTCAAAATCACTAACTATCAGGGAAATGCAAATCAAAACTACAATGAGATATCACCTGACACCCGTCAGAATGGCTATAATTAACAAGACAGGAAACAACATGTGTTGGAGAGGATGTGGAGAGAAGGGAACTCTCATACACTGCTGGTGGGAGTGCAAACTGGTGCAGCCACTATGGAAAACAGTATGGAGATTCCTCAAAAAATCAAGGATAGAACTACCATATGATCCAGCTATTCCACTGCTGGGTATTTATCCAAAGAACTTGAAAATACCAATGCGTAAAGATACATGCACCCCTGTGTTCATTGCAGCGTTATTCACAATAGCCAAGACTTGGAAGCAACCTAAGTGCCCATCAAGGGAAGAATGGATAAAGAAGCTGTGGTATATATACACAATGGAATACTACTCAGCCATAAGAAACGATGAAATCCAGCCGTTTGTGACAACAGGGATGGACATTGAGGGTATAACGCAAAGTGAAATAAGTCAGAGGGAGAAGGTCAAATACCGTATGATTTCCTTCATCAAGTAGTAGATAATAACAACAATAAACAAACACATAAGGACAGAGATTGGATTGGTGGTTGCCAGGGGGGAGGGGGGAAGGAGGGGGTGAAGGGGATGGTTCGGTACATGTGTGTGGTGATGGGTTGTAGTTGGTGTTTTGGTGGTGAACATGATGTAATCTGTGCAGAAGTGGAGGTGTAGTGATGTACACCTGAAATTTTTACAATGTTGTAAACCAATGTTACTGCAATAAACAAAAAATTAAAAAAAAAAAAAAAAGAAACGATGAAATCCATCCATTTGTGACAACAGGGATGGACATTGAGGGTATAATGCAAAGTGAAATAAGTCAGAGGGAGAAGGTCAAATACCGTATGATTTCCTTCATTAAGTAGTAGATAATAACATAATAAACAAACACATAGGGACAGAGACTGGATTGGTGGTTACCAGAGGGGAAGGGGGGAGGGAGGAGGGCGAAAGGGATAATTTGGTACGTGTGTGTGGTGATGGGTTGTAATTAGTATTTGGGTGGTGAACATGATGTATAATCTATGCAGAAATAGAAGTACAATGATGTACACCTGAAATTTATACAATGTTATAAACCAATGTTACTGCAATAAACAAAAATTAAAAAAAAAAAATCTTGCACTAATAACTATGCAGCTATTGTAGATGGACCAGATAGTGGTAAAGTGAAAATCTGCTACATAACTTTGGCGATTTGAGCCACTTGAGTGGAGCTAGTAAGCAGCCCATCCTTGCATCCTCTAGGAGCTGAGTTGCCGTCAAGCCAAGACTCGTAGCCAAAGCTCAGTGAGAACCTGGACCTGATAGAAGGTCTAGAATTGAGAAAATAAAGATTTGAAAGAACCAAAACCATAGTATTAACATTTTTATATTGAGAGAATCTGTGCATATTTGGGATTGTATGTACTTGTAAAAGAAAATTTTGGCCTCTTAGAGTAAGCACCTCATGACTAATTTAAAATGTATAACTTATGACTTTAAGTTGAAATCTTACTAAGTTTATGCTTAGCAGCAAAACATCTAATAAACATCTAAGGTCACTATATTTATAAATTTACTTTATTAGACTGGTAATTATTTAGTACTTAGGAAAGGTACTTAAAAAGGAAATAGAATTTCAAATGTAGCTTAAAATGTTGTAAGGTGTTTAATAGTTTATAAATGGGATCTAAGGCCCCTTAAACATAAATGATAAAATTTGGTAGACTTACGAGTTTTAATGGAATAATATTTATAAGCTATACTGAAAAGCTTAGGAAAGTGCCCCCAGTACTTCACCACTCTTTTGCATCCACAGCCATTGAGACCTCATGAAGCCTCCAAGCACTGTATGGAGACTCGGCTTGTCACAGGAAACCCTTGTCCCCACCCACTGCAGAAGGACCTATCTTCCTCACCTCCCACCATACCCTGCCCCTCATCTTTCAGTGATGGAAAACATTTTAACTCCTGGACAAGCATATTAATAGCCTAATGAATATATAGGCATACATAAGGTGACCATATAATTTATTGTCTAAACCAGTACATATTTGAAAGTGAAAGGGAGTACCATTAATAACTGTTCTGAGGCAATAGACTTAAACCAGGATTGTCCTGGGCAAATCAGGACAAGATCCCCCCAGGTATAAATGTGTGGCTTGTAAATACACGAGGGGAAGAAAGTGAACTTAGCTTCCATCATAAGATGGTACCAAGTGTCAACAACATGTTAAATCCCTTAATGTTTTACTGGAAAAGTACTAAGAGCCCTTTCAAATGTGTTATCAGCAACACTGTCAAATAGCCTTTATTAAATTAGGACTGTATCATGAGGTTTCTTCTCCATCCCTGGGGTGTCATGAGACTCTTCCTCCTCCACCAGCTACAAGGCAATTCTTAGTGTTAGGTTGTATCTGTATATAAAAGTCAACCTGTAATTCTGAGTGAAGAAATTGAGGGTGATGCTTGCCTAGCTGCTGCCTGGTTCAGATTTCTCCAAATGCAGATTCTTATAAATGATCGAGCCTTATTTTAATAAAAAGAAAAAAAATATTAGTCACATATTTCTGATTTTTTTTTTTTTTTCCTGCTGGGAAAAATTTGCCCTAAGCTAACGTCTGTTGCCAATCTTCCTCTTTTTTTGCTTGAGGAAGATTCACCCTCAGCTAACATCTGTACCAATCTTCCTCTATTTCGTATATGGGTTGTTGCCACAGCATGGCTGCCGATGGGGGGTATAAGTCCATGCCCAGGGACCGAACCCGGGCTGCTGAAGCAGAGCGCACCAAACTTAACCACTAGACCATGGGGCTGGCCCCCTCATTTTCTTAATGAACATATTCAGTTACTGGACAGCCTATCCTATTAATTTTTTTTTTTTTTTTTTGTGAGGGAGTCGGCCCTGAGCTAACATCTGATGCTAATCCTCCTCTTTTTTTTTTTCTTCACTGAGGAAGATTGGCCCTGAGCTAACATCCATGCCCATCTTCCTCTACCTTATATGGGACGCCGCCACCACACGGCTTGACAAGCAGTGCATTGGTGCGTGCCCGGGATCCGAACCTGTGAACCCCGGGCTGCCGCAGTGGAGTGTGCACATTTAACTGCTTGTGTCACCAGGCCGGCCCCTATCCGATTAATTTTATACTCAGTTAAAATAAATGTTCTATGGCTGCCTGCAAATATAGGCTATATTTACATGCACAATCTATAAATTCCACAAGAGCAGGAATTGTCTGTTTTGTTCACTGTCAGATCCCCAGCTAGTACTCTGCCTGGCACGTAGTAGAGGCTCAATAGATATTTGTTGAATAATTGAATAGAGATAGAAATATTAATTTTGAGCTCTGAAAGAGAAAGTTATCTAAACTTACAAAAATTAAAAATTAACCTAATGATGATTGACAAACAATAATGTACAACAAAAATTTCACAATAAAAAAAGAAACTAAAAAAAAAAAATTGACCTAATGAAGTATTCAAATATGAAGGATAGAGAAGACATAAAAATTGTCATTCTGACATGAAACCAAGTCTAGGGAGTCAAGTGCCTGTGGGAGAATTTAACCCCGATTTGTATCCTTCAAATCTGGGTGTTCTTGAGCCTTAGAACCTGAAGGAAACTTTAGAGGTCATCAGATCTAATTACTTATTTGACAAAAGGTCATGCAGCTTTCGATTGGTCACCATTTATAATGAAGTGACTAGGTACTAACTAGTTAAGAAGCAAGGCCTTTTTTTATGGGAAAATTCTGATGCTAGAAAGTTTTGTTCTTCTATTGAGTCAAAACTTATCTGTCTTTTATTTCCATACATTGGCACTAGTTCTGCTTTCCGGGACCACATGTGATATGCCTGATGGCGGACCAACCAGACCTGAATTAAGCGTATGTCCTTTATGTCAGCACTAGTCTAGATTTATTTTGAGGCAAGGGCCAGACTAAATAATAAGCCTCCCCAATTTTTGCCACATGGTACACCTGAATTAGCGTGCCTAGCATCACCTAGTGTTCTTATCTCACACATTATTTGGGGAATATAAATTGTTAACACTTCTTTTGAGAGCAGTTTGGCTGTACTTATGAAATTGTACCATTTCATCCAGAAATTCCAGTTTTAGAAGTTTACCTTAAAGAAATACTTCCAAAGTTGTACAAAAATAGATGAACAAAAATGCCTATGGATGATCCAGAATGTCTATTATGAAAATTTTAAAACAATTTAAATGTTCATCAATAGGAGATAAATAAATTGGATACATCCATTCATTGGAAAAGAATCATGAAAAAGAATGAGATAGAGCTACATACACCCAATTGAAAGATGTTCATTATGTATTATTAAATGAAAAAATAAATATCATAAAAGTATGTATGACATGCTCTAATTTTTGTAAAATAACAGAAATAGTAATAATACATCTACAGAAGTATGTCAGAGAAAATTTGAAAGGTTGTATACCAAGCTGTTAACACTATTCTCTAAGGAATAGCATTATAATGGAATCTTAAATTTTTACTTAATATATTTCTGTAGTCTTTTAACATTTTTAAATGAACAGGTATTAGCGCTATAATCAGAAAAAAAAATGCAAACATTTAAAAATGCCACCTGGAGGCCGGCCCCGTGGCATAGCGGTTAAGTACGCGCGCTCAGCTGCTGGCGGCCTGGGTTTGGATGCCGGGCGCGCACTGAGGCACCACTTGTCAGGCCATGCTATGGTGGCGTCCCATATAAAATAGAGGAAGATAGGCACGGATGTTAGCCCAGGGCCAGTCTTCCTCAGCAAAAAGAGGAGGATTGGCATGGATGTTAGCTCAGGGCTGATCTTCCTCACCAAAAAATAAATAAATAAAAAAATAAATGCCACCTGGAAGAATTATAGAGTATTAGGACTGGGACAGACATTGGTTTTTAGAATTAATCTAACCTACCACCTTAATTTTACAGATAAGAAAACTGAGTCCTACAAATGTGAAATGAGGTACCCAAATCCCATAAGCAGTTAGTATCAAATCCATTTTTAGAACACAGGTCTAGCACACTTTGAATTATACCACAGTGTCTTTTTTTTTTGTGTGTGTGAAGAAGATCAGCCCTGTGCTAACATCGGTGCCCATCTTCCTCCATTTTTTGTGGGACGCTGCCACAGCATGGCTTGCCAAGCAGTGCGTCAGTGCTCGCCCGGGATCCGAACTGGCGAACCTGGGGCCGCAACAGCGGAAAGCGCACTTAACCGCATGCGCCACCAGGCCGGCCCCAACCACAGTGTCTTTTAAAAAGCACTACAGATTTTGAGAAAAATACAATACAAAAGTATTTATTTATAAATGTCTCCATATTTCTTCTTTTTAAAAAGTGGCTCATCATTAGAATAATATAAAAGAGTGACAAATTGTGATAGGCTTTTTTTTTTAATCCTGAATCTTATTTAAGTGATGATTAACACCAATGTTCTCATTCTCAGAATAGAAAATTAAAGCCAAGTGATTTGCGGAAGATTCTATAGTACATTAGTAGTAAAGCTGGAACTTGAAACCTGGTCTTATGATTTTCAGTCAATGACTTCTCCACTTCTTCACTTTGCTGCATTGCTTCCTACAGGTTGATGTGCATTTATTAGATATCCATCATGGTGCTTGGTACTGCTGCCAGAGATATACTAGGCACAGTCCACACCCTTGAAAAATAAAAATAAAATGTGCCGATAAAATGTTTATTCAAGAGACTTCAGCATAGCTAAGACCAATTAAGTTGAGAAAGCCTAATGAACTAAGCCTCAATGTTTGATCAAATTCTTTGTCCTTAGATCAAAAAAGGTGCACATGAGAACTTTTTTCCTTATCCCAATTAAGGATTTCAAGGCATTCCATACAGATATACAAAGCATCACAACCTTCTCAAACAGAAGGATTATTATATCCATTAGGAAATGAGGGCACAGAGACATTAAATGGTTTGTTCTTTAGTCACGAAGAAGAAGGATAACTATAGCATCTTCTAGTTCTGGGTGATTCCCAGAAAACCACACCTTTCATGGATCCAAATTAACTTTGGACCACTCCTAGAATCCTGGACATATCTGGAAAGTGAATAGATCATTGCACTTTATTTTGGGTTAAGTCAACCACAAACTTGGAAGAATCTGACTCGTCTGAGCAGAGTCCACCAAACTATGGCTTCTAATCTAGGTTTACTCCACCAGAACTGGGGAACCATTTATTATTCTGTGGTTGAGATTGCATGCATCAACAGCCAAGCCAATAGCAGATGAATGGAAACCACAAAATTAAAGGTGTTTTTGGCACCAAGACCCAAACTAAAAGTGCTGATCCAGGAATGACAATCTCTAAACCTTTTTGGACAAGTTAGGAACACAAGTAAGACCAGCTCTGGGCAGATCCCATTTGTGTGACTAGCACCAACAGTACAGTGCCTTTTTACTTCGGCGCTGAGGCTGCATCTGCCCCTTTGTGCTCTGGCTATGTTTTATGCAAATGTTAAGATACAAAGCCATTTTTGTTCCAGGTTTATTTTCTTAATTATCTTTAACTTTGCTTCCCTTAACAGGTTACCTTCACGGTAGTAAACATAAAGAAATAGGTAAATCTCTGATCCCCTTGTACAATTTTAAAAAATTCTGATTGCCAGTGGGAAGGCAGATCTCTTCTCCCGTAGTCCTTCAGGCTTTCAAGATGTGTTAGTTCAGGTCCACTAAGAAAGAGATTTATTGGGGGAGCGAGCAGGAGAAGGTGGGGGAGAGTCTGCAGATCGTGGAGAGGGAAGGACAGAGGATTGGGTAGGAGGCATCTCAGGTTGCAGTGCAGTGCCAGGAAAGATTTGGCCAGGTTGATGGGGAGTCCTGGAGTCGCAGTCACTGAGGAGTCCTGCATATTGCTGGAATGGGCCTCCCTTAGTACCTCTGCCATGCTCTGTCATTGGCTGGGAGCAGTCCATAGAAGTGTGGCCTCAGGAAAAATGCAGTGGTGGATCCAGAGGGACAGGATCCGAGGCTGTCCGTCAATTATGCTCCCACAACAAGAGTTCTGAGAAGAGCATTGTCATGACTGATACAGTCTAACCCTTGTGCTACACAAATTTACTTCACTTAGGTCTGAGGAGCAACTCCCCTTGAGCTCTTCTTTCTGAGGGGAAATTAGAAGAACGGTAGTGGTAACCTGTGTGGCACAATAGCCATGATCAGGGTTACTACTTGCTTGAGCTTGGTCTATAATCATTCTCCAAGATGGCTTTTGCAAGGGCCAGATTAGTGAATTAAATGAAGATATGATGGTAGCTACTATCTTGCCTTCTTCACGTCTTTAATGACAGCACTGATCTCTGCCATCATCTCCAGGATGCAATATCGTTTTTGACTTACTATCTTGGCTGTGAGGAAGGACGCTTTCAAAGATTTCCACTTGGTTTTCCCCAATATGATAGCTCTTACCCTACAGGCCAAGGGCCCAATGTGTGGGGTACTCCAACTGCCAAGTTGCTGCAGTGGGTCTCCTAGGAATCATTACAGTATATACTTTTTGTGGTATTCAGTCAAAGGGTTCTGGATCTGAAAATTTGCTCAGGTCTGAGAACTGAGTGAAGAATCGTGACTTTTTATAGGTGTTGCTGCCAGCCTCTTGCTCTCCCATAATTGCCTTTTTTTTTTTTTTTTTAAAGATGTTAAGTAGCACACTTGCTGGCTGACCTTCTGTTTTGTTCCTAGGGAAACCATGCTCTATCAACCATCTCCATAACTCCCCATGGGTCAAACCTCTTGGCTGCTCTGATTTTGCAGGTTGTTAAGGTAATTGCAGCCTCCTGACCTCTGGCAGTTACGTGCTGTCACCTGGCCTCTATACTTCTGAGACTCTATCATCTTCATGAATATTAATGAGCCCAACTCTGTGATGGCCTCTCCTACCATCCTCCCTGGCATGCAGAGGAGCCGCCATCAAATTTCTTAGTGATGCTGCTGCCCTTGTCAGCACATTCCTGATGGCTGTGGGGGAAGATGTGTCTTCTGGGCCCTCTTGTGGAACAAATCCCCTGAATGGTCTTCTGGCCTTACATAATATGTGCATTCTAGCATGCCCATTTCCAGGTTCAGGACGAGGGTGAGGCAAGAGACTGCTCTTGCATGACGCTGAGAATGAGTGACTCCTTAAATTTTGCTCCCATGCCCCTCTCTTGCCTCTCCCTCATCTCAGCCATGTCCACTTTCCTTAGCCTCTTTATTTTTCCCTCTAGCATCTGTCAGAGCAACTCAGGCGTTTCCATTTGCTAAGTCTTGGTCATAATTGTTATCAGACTTTGCAGAGCCATCGTAGCAGTGAATTTTCCCCATACTCTGAGGTCCTTGCTGGGCTTTAAATCTTGTGTCTTAAGAAAAGTACCTTCAAATCAATGAATTCTTGCTTACCCAATCCAGTCTTATATTCTGGCCCCTTTCATCAAGCACCCTTAAAATCCAATCCCAGGGTTACTCCCCTGGGTCCTGCTGGTACATGTTATCTAACTCTTGCAACTTCTTTGGGGTAGAGTCTCTTTCTTCTTTTATCAGGCCAGGCAGGTCCTCAGCTGGGGAGCCAAGAGTGGAGGAGAGGGCAGCTCCTGAGGGGGGCATCTGTTTCCTTGTTGAGGACAGGCCTCTGCAGCATTGTCCAGCACAGTGGAGGTCCTTCCTCTGACTAGGGTTGAGTATGCCATCTCTGCAAGCTCAGAAGTTTCAGGAGGATCTGCACAGCCAATATCTTCAGGGGGCATCCATCCAGACGTTCCCATCTTATTTTTCTGGGTCCCAGTTTTCCCTGAGTCCCCTCATCCTAGCATAACAGACCTGCCTTGGCTGATACAGTGGAGCACTGCAATTTTAACTATCAGATCTGCAGCCTACTACTACCATTTCTTCTTTTCCACTGCAAGAGATAAGAGCCTCGGCCGCCCCGTGGCTTAGCGGTTAAGTGCGTGTGCTCCGCTGCTGGCGGCCCTGGCCCGGACCCCGTGTGCGCACTGACTTACCGCTTCTCCAGCCATGCTGAGGCCGTGTCCCACATACAGCAACTAGAAGGATGTGCAGCTATGACATACAACTATCTACTGGGGCTTTGGGGGAAAAAATAAATAAATAAAATTAGAAAAAAAAAAGAGATAAGAGCGTCTGTGTGAAAGCAACCAAAGAGGCCCCTTTAATTGCTTGTCAATAGCCCTCAGTTTTCCATTACTCCTGGCAGGGCATCCATACAACTGAGCAATAACCAGTCAACTCTGTTGTTTTTGTAGTCACTTTGTTGTCTTTCAAATGCCTGAATGAATGGACCTGTACGGATCGTCCCTTCCACTGGGACATTTCCCATGTCATCGCTGGCAAAATCTTTAGCAGTTAGGCCCCCATCTTGTGTCAGGGACTCTCTGTGCCATACCTACCACACAGGATGGCACCCTCTTAATCTACTGTTTGGGGAATTAGCCAGTCCCAAATCCCCATCTTCCTGCCTGTTTTCTCAGACCACTCTCTGTACCATCTGTGTTAGTTTGAATCCACCCAAGGCAAATGCCAAGGTGGGATTAGACATGAAAGATTTATTAGAGGAGGCAAAGAGGAGGTGGGGAGAGTCTTCAGGCTCTCAGTGTAGAAGAGAAGAGGGAAGGACAGAGGATTGGGAAGGAGAGGTCTCAGATTGCAGCGCAGTGTAGTGCCAAGAAGGATTTGGCCAGATTGATGGGGAGTCCTGGAGTCACAGTCACTGAGGAGTCCTGCATATTGCTGGAGTGGGTCTCCCTTAGTATCTCTGCCGTGCCCTGTCGTTGGCTGGGAGCAGTCCATGGAAGTGCGGCCTCGGGGCAAATGCAGTGGTGGATCCAGAGGGACAGGATCTGAGCTATCAGTCAATTATGCTCCCACAACAGGAGGTCTAAGAGGAGCGTTTTCATGACTGTGACACAGGGCAACCCAGCTGCTAATGATTTCTAGTCTTCTCTGTGTTAGACATAGTTGTGTTTTACTGTTGAAAACAGCTGAGAGGAAATAGGCTAAGTAGGTACTTCTGGGATAGTTATTTTAACATCATTCGGATGACCACTTTCCATTTTTAACTTCAAAGAAGGCGGCAAACTAAATAAATGTATCTAAACAGTTTACATCATAGTTAAGTGGAATAACAAATCCAGCCCAGGTTAGATAATTCACACCCAAAACTTCCATTCTTTCTGGTCTCATAGTGGCTTTTTGGACCTGATGTATGTGGGTGTCATTTAGCAGACAGATGTGTCATGGTATAACTGAATGTTTCAGCTCATCCAGATGGTCAGACTACTAATATCACTGTGCAATTTTGGACCTACTGAGGGGACTGTCAGAGGCAAAATCCTGCCCCCTGGTCTGTAGTGCAGTGCAATTGCTTCAGGCAGAGTGCTTCTGACTCCTGCGTCATATAAGTGTTTTTATCCTCTAAGTAGCTATTTGCCCTGTTTTTTCTCTTGCCTATGTTTTTTTTCCTCTCTTTATCCACCTCAGTGGTATTATTAGAGTCCAGAGACCATATGAAAAAATTTGATAATTATCAATGAGATTGATAATAAAGATAATAAAGATAATAAAGATTTGTCATTTGGCAATCCAGGAGGTTTCTTTGGCTCATGTCGGGTATCTTCAGCCGGCATCCTGTTAGGTAACTTTCCTATACTGCTGGAGTAAGTACTTTTTCCCTGTTATCTTGATAAATCATTATGTTTCTAATGTCTCTCCAAGTTCATTCCCTCTGTTGGTATCTCTGTTTTGTGTCTCTTTTGGTATTTTGGGAGTAGTGATAAATGTTGGGTAAAAAAAAAGAATGGTGGAGCATACCTTTGCATATGTCCATTGTACTTTTGGGACTCCTTTGTTCGTATTGTATTATCAGGAGAAATTCCCCAGATGCTTGTATGACCAAGCTAAGTCAGATGACTTGGTATCTATCCATCTCTAAAGATACCTTGCATTTATAATGGAGATAAGGCAGATAAAAAAGAGATTACAACTTCAGTGACCCCTGTTCAGGGATGTAGGAGTGCCTTGAGTCTAAATGAATAAACAGCTATGTGATCTTAGGGTCAAAACAGAAACTATGTGCTAGATTCAGCAGTTGGGATAAGCAGGTAAGCTAACAGGCACTATTAAGTTTGAGTTCTGCAAGTGTAATGGATAGGGCTATAGACTATGTGTGGTTTTTGAAGCTTATTTATCTTTTGTGACATAGACTTTCCTGCCCTTTCTGTGATCTGATAGCATATCATAAAACATTTTTTTTTTTTTAAAGATTTTATTTATTTACTTTTTTCCCTCCAAAGCCCCAGTAGATTGTTGTACGTCATAGTTGCACCTCCTTCTAGTTGCTGTATGTGGGACGCGGCCTCAGCGTGGCCGGAGAAGCAGTGCGTCCGTGCGCGCCCGGGATCCGAACCCAGGCCGCCAGCAGCGGAGCGCGCGCACTTAACCGCTAAGCCACGGGGCCGGCCCTCATAAAACATTTTTAATGCGCTTTCTTCATTACTCCTTTTTCTTGATTACTCAACCCAAATGGTGTAAGCAAGGAGGCCCACTGAAGAAACTGAGTGAAAAGAGGTTGAGAAGACTGCCTTAAAGAATTAACCACCTTAGCCCTGTAGGACAGTTTTGGCTCTCAGATGGTTTCATCTCATGAGCTTCTGTCCCACAATTCCTTTCTCCTCCTCCCTCCCCTGCCCCAAAGAAATACAATTTAATCCAACCAAAAAAAATCACAATAACATAAAAAGCAAATAAATTCCATGTGGAGGCTACATGCTTTTGGAATGTAAAGAACAATTGTAACATCTTTTGTGTTGTTACAAAGGATGACAGATGTGGCAAGAGGTCTGATGGTCAGGAGTTAAGAGTAGAAGGTAAGAGCTGTGACGCCATTGGGGAAGGAGCTTTGATTTAAGAGCGACATTATCTTTATGTTCAAAGAGTGGTTTTGATCTCCATTGCTCCAGATGGACCTATTTATACTTTTCTTTTTCTCTTTCCTTCTCTCCCTCCCACCCATTTAAAATCAAAGCGACTTTGTTTAAGGAATATTTCTTTTTCCTAAAGGAGTCCTCATAGATCAAGTCAAATCATTACCTTCTAAATATCAGCATTTGGAATAAGTTTTTCTTTATGAAACCATTCTAATCCGGAGGAAGGAAAGCCAGTCAGCAAAAGAAGATTTTCAGTTTTAGCAGCTGAGGGCACATCGAGACATGGGCATATTCTCATACATCAGGAAGGGGCTAGGAATGAAACTTTCTTGAGCTCTTATAGTGTCATTACAAACAGAAAGTCATTTAATTCTTACAGTAGATTATGAGATAGGTGCACTATTGCACACACAAGGAAACAGGGGCTGAGAGAAGTTAAGTACTTTGCCCAAGGCCTCACAACTAGTATGAAAGTGGTGGAGCTAGGAGTGGCTCCCAAGTCCATGATTTTCCCATTTTTCTTCTCAGTATTAGACTATAATGCCACACACACACACACACACACACACACAGAGCATTAGACCTATGTGTAACCCATATGATTGTTTCTAATGGACAAGCCTTTGGATTTAACAATAAACTACTTTCTGAGGAGAAAACACCAATTATGAGATGAAATGAGAGAATGTCCCAAACCAGACCTGGGAAGAAAAGACAGAAGAGTCTTGGACAAAGTTGATGCTTTCTCTTTAAAACACGTTCATCACTTGGCTTTCCTGATTTTCCTGTCTCATCAGCCACTATTTCTGTTTCCTATACTGATTCCTACTCTTCTTCCCAGACTGTTAATATTGAAATGACTCAGAACTCAGTTTTTGGATCCATTATCTACACACACTCTCTCTGTATATCTCATTTATTCCCAGAGCTTTAAATAACAAATCTATGATAATGACTTTAAATATTTATCTCCAGCTTGGACCTTTCCCCTAAACTTCAGACTCATATATTCAACCTCCTCAATATCTTCACTCGAGTGTCTAATAGACATCTCAGACCTAATGTGTTCCACATTGAACTCCTAATCTCCACCCTTCCCATGCTCCACATACCCACGTATAGTCTTTCCCATCTTTTTTTTTTTTTTAAATTATATTTATTTATTTATTTATTCCCCCAAAGCCCCAGTAGATAGTTGTATGTCATAGCTGCACATCCTTCTAGTTGCTGTATGTGGGACGCGGCCTCAGCATGGCCAGAGAAGCGGTGCGTCTGTGCTCGCCTGGGATCCGAACCCGGGCCGCCAGCAGCGGAGCACGTGCACCCAACCGCTAAGCCACGGGGCCGGCCCTCCCATCTTAATTAATGACAACTATTTGCTTCTAATTCAGGACAAAACCTTCATCTTTGGATCTAAAGTGAGTCTCATATAGTCTCACAGGCAGCACGTAGTTGGATCATTTTTTCTTTTCTTTTAATTCATTCTGGCAGTATCTCTCTTTTAATTGGCAAGTTTAACCCATTTATATTTAAGATGACTACTGATAAAGAAGAACTACTTCTGCCATTTTTCTATTTGTTTTCTGTATATCACCTTTTTTGTTTCTCAGTTTCTCTAATATTGCCTTCATTTGTGTTTGACTTTTTTTCTACTGTATCATATGATGCTCTCTTCATTTCCTCTTCTGTATAGACTTTTAGTTATTTTCATAGTGGTTACCATGGGAGTTATAATTAATAATCCTATATTTATAACAATCTAGTTTGAATTGATATTCACATACCGTATAATAACTCTGCTCCTATGCAGCTTCACTTCCTTTATCTTTTATCATAAATTATATCTTTATACATTGTGTACCCATTTACATAGAATTATAATTATTTTTTATGTATTTGGCTTTTAAATAATATAGGAAACAAAAAGAGGAGTTACAAACCAAAAATAAAACAATACTGCTGTTTGCATTTACCTATTTAGTTACCTTTACTGGAGTTTTTTGTTTCTTCATATGGCTTTGAGTTACTGTCTAGTGTGCTTTCATTTTATTATTTTTTTTTTTATAATTTTATTTGTTTATTTTTCCTCCAAAGCCCCAGTAGATAGTTGTATGTCATAGCTGCACATCCTTCTAGTTGCTGTATGTGGGACGCGGCCTCAGCATGGCTGGACAAGTGGTGCGTTGGTGCGTGCCCGAGATCCGAACCCGGGCCGCCAGTAGCGGAGTGTGCGCACTTAACCGCTAAGCCATGGGGCCGGCCCTAGTGTGCTTTCATTTTAGTCTGAAGGAGTCCCTTTAGCTTTTTTTTTTTTTTTTTGTGAGGAAGATTAGCCCTAAGCTAACATCCATTGCCAATCCTCTTCTTTTTGCTGAGGAAGATTGGCCCTGGGCTAACATCCGTGCCCATCTTTCTCTGCTTTTTGTGGGACGTGGCCACAGCATGACTTGACAAGCGGTGCATTGATGCCCGCCCGGGATCCGAACCTGTGAACCCTGGACCACTGAAGCAGAGCATGCGAACTTAACCACTGCACCACTGGGCCAGCCCCCTTTAGCTTTTCTTTATAGGGAAAGTCTACTAGCAGTCAACTCCTTCAGCTTTTATTTATCTGGGAACGTCGTAATTTCTACTTCATTTTTGAAACTTGGTTGGCAGGTTTTTTCTTCCCAGGCCTTTAAATAAGCCATCCCAATGCCTTCTAGCCTCCCGTGGTTTCTAATGAGAAATTAGCTGTTAATCTTTTTAAGGATCCCTTAGATATGACAAGTTACTTCTTTATTGCTGCTGTTAAGATTCTTCTGTGTCTTTGGCTTTCAACTGTTTGATTATAATGTGTCTCAGTGTAGATCTTATCCTATATGTGAAGTTTATCATACTTGGAGTTTGTTCAGCTTCTTGGATGTGAAGATTCATATCTTTCATTAAATTTGGGAAGTTTCCAGCTATTATTTCTTCAAATATTCTTTCCGCTCTTTTGTCTGTCTCCTTTCCTTCTGGAACTCATGTTATACGTATGTTGGCAGGCTTGATGGTGTCCCAAAGGTGTCTGAAATTGTGTATTTCTCTGGATTACTATTTGTTTTCTATTTGTTCCATATGTTGTTTGTTCCTTTTTTTCTTTTTTTTTTTTTAAAGATTTTATTTATTTATTTATTTTCCCCCCAAAGACCCAGTAGATAGTTGTATGTCATAGCTGCACATCCTTCTGGTTGCTGTATGTGGGACGCTGCCTCAGCATGGCCGGAGAAGCAGTACGTCGGTGCACGCCTGGGATCCGAACCCGGGCCGCCAGTAGCGGAGTGCGCGCACTTAACCGCTAAGCCACAGGGCCGGCGCATCTTCCTTTTTTTCTTCCTTCATTTGAATTAATTGCATATTTTTAAAAAATTCTGTTCTATCTCCGTTTTGCTGTTCTTGTTATACATTTTACTTTTACATGTGTTATACACGCGAAATATATGGTTATCACTGTTTGCTTTAGTTCAATTATCTTTTAAAGAAATTAATAAAAGAGAAAATATCTTTTCTATTTACCATTTTTGACATTCTTCATTCCTTTGTGTAGATCCAAGTTTTCATCAAATATTATTTTCCTTCAGCTTTAATGTTTCTTGTAGTGTAGATCTTCTGAATATGAATTATCTCAGCTTCTGTTTGAAGAACTCTTTATTTTACTTTTATTTTTTATGGACATTTTTGCTGGAAATAGAACATACGGTTGATCGTTTTCTTTCATCAATTTAAAGTTTAAAGGTGGCATTTCATTTTGTTATCTTCAGGTTTACATAGTTTCTTTCAAGATGTCTGCTTCCATTCTTATTTTTATTCATCTGTATGTAATGTGTTCTTTTGTCTCTCATAGATTTTAAGATTTTCTTTAAATCACTTATTTTTAGCTATTTGCTTATGATGTGCCTTGGAATAGTTTTCTGTATGTTAATTTTGTTTGGTATTCCTTGAGCCTCTTGGGTCTGTAAGCTTCAAGATTTAATCAAATTTTGGCCATAATATCTTTAAATGTTTTTTCTATATCCTTCAACATTTACCCTTCTGGACTTCGATTACGCATAGGTTAGGTCATTCAGTATTGCCACAAAGGTCATTGAAGTGCTGTTCATTTTTTTTCAGTCTTTCTTTGTTCTGTACTTCAGTTTGGATAGTTTCTATTGCTCTATCTTTAAGTTTATTGATCTTTTCTTCTGCAGTGTCTATTCTGCTCTTAATTCCACCCAGTGAATTTTTCATTTTAAAGTCTGTATTTTTATTCTTTAGAAGTTTTCATTTGTTTTTAATGTATTCATTTTCTCTCCTCATTAGGTTCCTTTCCTTTAAATATTTTCATGTGTTTATGACAGCTATTTAAAATTCCTTGTCTGCTAATTCTATCATTTCTAAGTCTATTTTAATTGATCCTTTTTTTTTTTTCTGGTTATGGGTCACATTTTCTTGCTTTTTGGCAGGTCTAGTAATTTTTGACTGGATTTTGGACATTGTAATTTTTACATCATGGTATGCTGTATTTTGTTGTGTTCTTTAAAGACTGTTGGGCTTTGTTCAGGCAACCGTTTAAGTTACTTGCATATCATACTTGGACTTGGATCCTTTTTGAGGATTCTGTATAAGTTTTTTTAGGGAGAGTTTAGAATGGGCTTTATTCCTAGCATCGTTTAGTTCTGCCATTACTGCATGACCTTTCTGGCATTTCTACTGAGTACTCAGGTGTTTAACAAGGACTCTTCATCTGATGGTCAGAACACCAACTTCTCCCAGCCATTTTTGAGTTCTGAAACTTTTTCACCTTATTATTTTCTGGTCACTCTTTGGCTTGCTTCATGGAATTTAAGTTTAGGCATACGTGACTTGGTATTCAGAAAAGTACTCAAGGGCACCCCTGTGCATATTTCTGCAGATCCTTCTGTACACAGACTCTGTACACAAATTCCTTTCTGGTACTCTGTCCCTCAGATTCCCTGAATTCTGATTCTGTCTCAATTCAGAAAGACTCCTATGTTCTGCTTGGGATCTTACTCTCCACACCACAGTCAAAATTTTATTTTCCAGATAGAAATTCAAGATGATTTTAGGGCTGTCCTCATTTGTTTCCCTTTTCTTGCAGATCATAGCCTTGCATTGTCTGATGTCTAATAACTGAAAACATTCATTTAATATGTTTTGTTTAGGTTGTGGTAGGGTAAATCTGATCTCAGTTACTTCACCATATCCTGAAGTAAAAGTCAACTATTGGACTCTTGGATACTCTTTTCTGTCTAAGATAGATCAAATAATATTTCCAAGGAGAGGGCCGGCCCCGTGGCTTAGTGGTTAAGTGCACGTGCTCCACTGTTGGTGGCCCGGGTTCAGATCCCGGGCACTCACCGACTCACCGCTTCTCCGGCCATGCTGAGGCCACGTCCCACATACAGCAACTAGAAGGATGTGCAGCTATGACATACAGCTATCTACTGGGGCTTTGGGGAAATAATAAATAAATAAAAACTAAAAAAAAATATTTCCAAGAAGAAATAATAGCATGATGGTTAAGAGTGTGCACTTGGAAGTCTGACAGACTAACTTACTAGGCAAGCGACTTTGGGCAAATTAGAAAACTCTAAGCCTTACTTTCCTCAACTGTCACATAGGAATAGTAATATTATTTACCCCAGAATTGTTCCAAAGATTTCTTTCTTTTTTTTTTTTTTTATGAGGAGATCAGCCCTGTGCTAACATCTGCCAATCCTCCTCTTTTTTTTCTGAGGAAGACTGGCCCTGGGCTAACATCCGTGCCCATCTTCCTCCACTTTATGTGGGACGCCACCACAGCATGGTCTGACAAGCGGTGCGTCAGTGCGCGCCCGGGATCTGAACCAGCGAACCTTGGGCCGCCGCAGCGGAGCGCGTGCACTTAACCGCTTGTGCCACTGGGCTGGCCCCTGTTCCAAAGATTTAATCAGGTAATAGATATCATGAGCTTAGCACAATGCCTGCCACATATAAAGTGCTCGAAAACATTATTATTGTATGATGTAAAATTTAATTCTAAAACCATTTTTATTAGTTTTTTATTGCTGCTGGGACAATTTGCTGCAAACTTAATGGCTTAAACAACACAAATTTATTATCTTGCAGTTCTGGAAGTCAGAACTCTGAAATGTGTTTCATTGGGCTAAAATAAAGATATGGTCAGGACTGTGTTCTTTTGAACATTCTAGGGGACAATTCATTTCCTTGCTTTTTGCAGTTTACAGAGGCTGCCTACATTCCTTGGCTCGTGTCTGCCTTCTATGTTCAAAGCCAGCCGTGGAAGATTGAGTCTTCACATCATATCACCCCAACATTCTTTCTTTCTTCACATCTCCTTCTCTGGCTCTGACTTTCCTGCATCCCTCCTTCACATATAAGGACCCTTGTTATTACTTTGTTCTCACCCAGATAATCCAAGGTAATCTCCCCATCTCAAGATCCTTAATTTAATCACATCCCCAAAGTTCCTTTTGCCATGGAAAGTAACATAATCATAGGCTCTGGTGATTGGGATGTGAACATCTTTGGGGGCCATAATTTTGCCTACCATAGTCCTAACAGTGGTCCTTAAAGACTCATATTTATCCAATT
Source organism: Ceratotherium simum simum (assembly GCF_057802395.1). Lineage (NCBI taxonomy): Eukaryota > Metazoa > Chordata > Mammalia > Perissodactyla > Rhinocerotidae > Ceratotherium > Ceratotherium simum. The sequence continues at coordinate 8,852,766 of NC_141913.1, forward strand.
TGTAAAATGCATTCACTCCATTCCAAGGTCCCCAAAGGTGTCCACTCTTTACAGGATTAACTCAAGTCTAAAATCTCATCTAAATCTCATCACCTCAAAAGTCCCAAATTTCATTATCTAAATCTACTAAATCAGGTATGGATGGGACTCTGAGAATGATCCATCCCAGGGAAAAACTTCTTTCCAGTTGTGTTTGTGTGACACTAGTAAACAATTTATCTGCTTCCAAAATTGGGATAGGCATGGATAACTGATATTCAGGAATATAGACATTCCCTTTCAAAAAGGGAGAAAATGGAAAGAAAAAAAGAGTCACAGGTTCCAAATAATTTCAAAATCCAGCCAGGCAAACATTAGGTTTTAAGGCCTAGGAATAAGCCTCTCTAGTTCACAACTCTGCCTCTGGGCTCATGGCTATGTCCTCTGGGCTTGCATTGCTGCCTTTGGAGCCACCCTTCTTTTTTCAAGAAAGGTAGCACATATTTACAGCTGGATAATTTTATCAGCATGAGAATCTTCTTTTATTTCACATTGTCTTTGTTCCTTTCAGTCCAAGCTGGCAGCATTCCTGTTGGTACGGCATTCTCAAGAAACTTGTGGGTTTCCCATATGTGTTGTGGGACTTACTCCATTATACAAGAAGCTCCTTCACAGATTTTTTATGGATAACTCCATTTCTGTTCCTGGTTCCTCTATGTGACTGAACACTCTGATATTTTGACCCATCTAAGACACTAGCCGAAAGATGTCCAGCCACACCCTGGGATTTCTCTCCAGAGCACTTTCCCAGCAATGAAGCTCCTAATTTTAGTATCTTTTGCAATCCAGATAGACTGAGAATTTCCCAAGTCTTCAAGTGCTGGTTCCTTTGTGTTTAACAGTTCTTCACTCAATCTATCTTTGTTCCCTGAAATTTATTGTAGCAGCAAGAAGAAACCAGGCTGCCCCTTCAAAACTTTGTTTGGAAATCTCCAGTTTGATTAAAGCAGGATATGAAATGTGCTCATTGTAGAGTGGAGTCAAGATTTATGATGTAGAGCCTCCTGTAGATTTTCAAGGAAGATCAGGTCTTTGGATAAAAGAGACCTACCCTCTACTTTTGCTACCAGAAAAGAACTGTACAAATCAATTGCAGATGAGGTAATATAGCTAAACAAAACAAAACAGGCTACTGAGGGAAGGCCCAGGGGTCAGAGCAAAGATGAGAAAAGAGACAAAGGGCTGGCACAGGCTCAGTGCTCAGGAGAGGTACCTTCTAGCAGTGTTTCAAGGGGATCCAACCAAGTTGTGGGTAAAAGCCCATCATCAAACACTTGCAAAGCCCTTCCCTGAGGCTATGCAATGGAAAAACAGACAGACGATGACTCAGAGCCTTGACTGTGTGTGGGAGTCACTGAAATAAACTGTCAAAGGGGAAAAGTGGATTGCAACAGCTTCCACTAATGGTACCAGGGCAGTATACAAGTGAGGTATAGGTGGAGGCAGAAGTCTTAGTTAAAAGTATCGTCAGTGATCAAGGAAGTGCCTGCAGGTTACTAACCAGCAGGTGAGTCTCCCTGCCTGAAAGCGGGTGGGGGAAGATAACTTCTCTGCTGGCACTTTGTCAGCTGTCCAGGTGCCACAGTGAGAAACAGATTTTGTTGTGGCAAGAGGGCCGGAAAAGTCTTCATTCTTGATCTGACCCATCACTTGAGAATTTTCACCATGTCCCTGGCTTAAATCTGATAGTGGGTAACAGGATGCGTGTTGAAAGAAGTAGGGAGCATGCCAGCCACACTTCATATTGAGTTGAATGAAGAGGTCAAACTCATTTTCACAGAGGTCTGTCAGAGACCGTGAAGGAACACAGATGGATGGCAGAGCCAAGCAATGGATCATTAGAGATGGGACCAAATGTTTGCCTGGAATAATTTGAACAGAATTGCTGAGGTCAAATGTCCATGGAGAAGGAGAGGAAAATCGCCCATTCTCATGCTAAAGACGGAAGGGGTTATGGGATTGTTGATGTTTAATTCTACTGTAAGATTACAGAAAATTCTCCTTACTAGCTTTTTGGTAGGTAAGTCACATATTATGTAAAATTCCTGGAACTTGTGACTAAAATAATTTTCTTTCGGGTGGTTCTAATCTTTAGCATGTGGGCATTGGTTTAGTAGGTTGTGTGGACTATAAATTCCCTGAGGAATTTGGTGAAAAAAATTAGTAAAATCATTTGTAAGCCTGAATTGTTCTAACAGTTTGATCAAAATGGTATACTTGGTATGTCTGAGCAGAAATATTTATAGTACCTTTTGATATGAGAAAGACAGAAACAATGCCAGTGGCATAAATTAAACTCTAGACCCCAAGCAAAGAATGGGCCTCCTCATGGATTGCTCATTGGCAGAATAACAGACTTCTTTTGGTTGATCCTACTTCGTGGTTGGTTGTTTCTAAATTCCATTCTTAGACCAGAGTTGAATGGAATGTATGATTGGAGGCTTCCCCATTTTATGAGTATTATTGTAAGGCAGAACCTGTTTTCTTTTCTAGAATTTGAAAATCCCAGTGGGATGCAAAGGAGCTAGTGACACAAAGGAGAGGGGATCATAGAAAAATCTTTCTGGCTTTCTAGAAGCAAAATCAAGCTTCTGGCTTGGCAGTGGCAGCGGACTCATTTGCAGTGGTCATTACAACAAGACTGAATTACAGGATAGCAGTGGTAGCAATGCTAGAGGTGATGGTGGTTGCCCCAAGATTGAGTTCCTGGGGGCAGTTGTGCAAGCCGTAGTGTTTAGTGTTCTTTGGCAGCATCAGTGACTGCTTCACTGGATGATTTGGCAGCGTGATTTTGGGCTTCATTCCTCGCTACGTAGCTCCAAGCCTGGCTTTCCAGCCCTCCTATTTATTTTGTAAGCTGCCTAATGTCCTTTTAGTGGATTCTTTTCACTTCGGTTCTGCTAGACTTTGGTTTGCTGCTTGCAACTCAGAACCTGACGGATACTTCTGGGAATCTTGTTAAAATACAGATTTCATGGCCTAGCCATAATCAATCAGAATATCTGGCATTGGGGCACAGAAATATAATTTTTTAAAGATCCTGAATCAAACAAGAATTTTTTTCCGTAGCAAGTGACAAAAAAGTGAATTCAAACCAGTTTAAGCGAAAAAGGAAATGTATTGACTCATATAATTTAAAAGTCTAGGGAGTAGATATTCAGACAGTACTGAATTCAGAGCTTAAACAATGCCTTCAGGATTTGGTTTCTCTATTTCCTGGTTCTGTCTTCTGTGGTATTTTCTTCAGTCTAAAATTTCATATGGTAACAAGATGGTGACAGCAACTCCAAGACCTGACATCCTCTCACCTTGTGTTCTAGTAGACAGAGCACTTGTCTTTGTCCTAGAAGCTGTGGTCTTGTGGAGATCAATGTCTGAAACCATTACCGTGGCCAAGGGAGTGTGAAGTTCCAATTAGTTGGCCTGAGTCTCTTGCCACCTCTGGAGCCCAGATTCTCTCAGGAGTACATTTTCTCTTTGCATTTGGCTAATAGTGTCAACTTTTTGTTAACCGTCTTTCCCGAGGACTATTAGACATCCTCACGCTTGCAGTTGAGTTGTATACTCATTCACTCATTTATTCATGAACAGATTGAACACTTACTAGGCATTGTGCTAGGCAAAGGGGATTTAAAGTTGGTCCTTCTTTTAAAAGAGCATAGATTTTAGTGGGGGAGACACATAAGTAAACTAGTATTTAAATTCATTTGACTTATTCTTGAGCATCTGTTGAATGCTTGGCACTATTCTAGGGCTGGGAATACAGTAGTGAATAAAATAAAGTATTTGTCCTGATAGAGCTTACATTACAGTGGAGTAAGACAGAAGATAAACCAATAAACAAACAATTTAGGAGATAGTGATAAGTGCAATTGAAAATAGTCAGACAAGGCCTCTCTGAGAGGGTGGCAGAGATGTGAAAAAAGTAAGGGAGTGAGTATGCGGATATCCCCAGGGAAAAACATATTAGGCAGAGAAAGCATCAGTTGTAAGGTGCCTGAGGTGGGACCATGTTTGGCCAGTGTAGCTGGACCAGAGTGTTGGAGAGAGTGTTGGAGATGAGTTTAAGGAGGTAGTAGGGGGGCTAGATTATGTAGGGTCTTGTAAACCATTGTCATGCCTCTGAAATGGGAGTGATTTGGGGATTCTGAGCAGAGAAGAGACATGATACAACTTGTTTTCAAAGAATCACTCTGGCTGTTGTGTGAAAGGAGACAAGGATGGAAGCTGGGAGACCATTTAGGGGGCGGTTACACAATCCAGGTGAGAGAGAATGGGGCCGACCAGTGTGATGAGTAGGAAGTAGTTGGATTGTGGATATATTTTGAAGGCAGAGCTCACAAGATTTTTTGGTGTATTAAATGTGAGGTGTGAGAGAAAGAGAGGAGTCAAGGATGACTCTAAGGCTTGTAGCTTTAGCAACTGGAAGAATAAAATTGCCATTTATCGAAAAGGGAAATATTGCTAAAGGAGTTTGGTAAGCTGCCTATTAGACATTCATTAAGTTGGCAATTGGGTATTCTAGTCTAGAGTTCAGGGTAGAGGTTTGGGCTTGGATACATATTTGGGTGTGGTTATCCCTATAGGTGGTATTTAAAGCTGTGAAATTGATGATATCACCTAGAAAGTCAGTAGATAGAGCTTAGAAAAGAGCACTCCAGGTTTTAGGCCTCAGGCTGATCAGGAGAAGCAGCAAAGGGGATGGAATAATAGTTGCCAGCGAGATAGGAGGAGAACCAAGAAAAAATGCTGCCTAGAAGCCAAGAGAAGAAAGTCTTCCGAGAAGGAAGGAGTGATTAATTGTGTCAAATGCTGCAACTGTGATAGGTCAGTAAGATGAGGACTAAGGATTCACCATTGTTTATGGCCATGCTGAAGACATTTGTGACTTTGTCAAGAGTTATTTTGCTAGAGTAGTCAAGGTGAAAAGACCAATTTAAATGTATTCCAGAGATAAAGGGAGGAGAGGAAGGAGAGACAGTGAGTATTGAAATTTCTTGATGGGGCTTTGCTACAAAGGAGAGCAGAGAAATGGAGAGGTAGCTGGAAGGGATGTGGGGTCAAGTGAGGTCAGTGTGATAAGTGAGTATACGTACAGTGTGCTCAGGGTTCTTTGGGAGTACATAAGAAGTTTGCCTGAAGTAGATGATAGGATGGAGTTTAGAGGAAGGTCCAGGAGCTAGTAGTAATAGCAGATGAGGAGAAGATTTTTCAAATGAGGGATATGTTTGAAGGTACACGAGTGTGATACAATATGAGGTATGGCAAACTGCATGTAATTTGGAATGGCTCAAAGGAAAGGCCATGAGGCAAATTGGTAGGATATTATGCTAAAGGATAGTCAGCATCATATCTTGAAGTGAATTTTAATTTTTGAGCTGAAGAGATTTGCATTTTCTAAAGAGAAGCCTGAAAGCAGTGTGGAAGATAGGTTGAAGTGGGGATAAACTGGCATCAAAGAGACAGGAGATGGTTGCAGGAACCCAGGAGAAAAGTGATGAAGGACTGAATTTAGGCAAATGGCAGTGAAATTGGAGGGAGAAGATATGCAAGATGTGAAGAAGGTAGGATCTACCAGATTCTCTGAAGGTTTGAAGTTCAAGGGGTGGAATGTGCAAGGAAGTAATGTAGCGGGGCTTTCACTTCTTCTTTCAGGTATTAGATGGATGGAGGATCATCAGCAGAGCTAAGGACTATAGGAGCAGTTTTTAAAATACTATTTTAGTTTTGGATATGTTGAATTTAAGAGATTTGTGGGAGATTTTAATTTAAGTTGAGAAATTTAGTAGACAGTAAGTTTGGAGTTCCAGAAAATGGTTTGTGCTGGAGATACAGATTTGGGAATCATGAGACACAAATGTTGGCTAAGTCATGGATTTGGATGAAGTCACTCAGAGAGAGGGTGTAGAGCAAAAGCTCTTAATCCAAAGTTCAGCTGAATGTGGCTGGAGAAAAATGTCCATCTGTGCTAATTGGTCCCACTTTAAATCTATGACCACATATTTAAGTGATCCTTCCATGGCAGCGCAGCAGTCTTTTCTCAAATCTCTAACAACCCTTCTTTGCTCCTCACACTCAGCTGATGACTTTGCATCTAATTAACTGAGAAAACACAGGAACAGTCATAGGAGAACTACTTCACCTTCTCGCCATCAAATCTACCAGTTACTCTACATCTGTACCCACGTGCTCTGCCTTTATTCCTGTTGCAACAAGTAAACTGTTTGAGCTCCTACCTAACTCCAGTTATATACTGGATCTTGTCCCCTCTCTTCTACTCAAGAACTTCACTTCTGGAATCATCCCTTTTCTCTTTTCCTTCATCGGTTTTCTCCTCTTTACTCATCATACCCATCCCCATGCTGGAATATGTCCCATCTGAAAAAGATCTCTCGTGACTCCACATTCCCATCCCGCTACCCCCTCCCCCAACTTCTTTGCTCTCCTTTATAGCAATTCTCTTGGAAACAGTTGTCTATCATCACTCTCTCACTTCCCATTATTTCTGGAACACACTCCAGTCAGGCTCTTGTTCTCTGATTCTACTAACACCAACCTTATGGCTGGCAAAGATCTCTTTCTTGCCAAATTCAATAAACAATTCTTAATCTTCATCTTGTCCTCTCAGCAGCATGTGATACAGTTGACGACTCCCTCTTTCTTGAAACACTTTTTTATTGTTGTTGTTGGCTTCCAGAACCTCATATTTTCTTGGTTTTCTTTTTATCTCACCAGCTGCTTCCTTCTCAGTCTCCTTCACTGGGTCTTTCTATTCTTACTGAAATTGAAAGGGTGAAATACCCAAGAGCTGAGTCCTCAGCTTTCTCTTCTCTATTTGCTCTCCTCCCTAGATGATCTCACCCAGAGTCATGGTCTTAAATAACATCTGGTCAAACATCTGTCTCAGAGAGTTCTTTCTTTTCTGTGACTCTCCTACCCCACTTTGTCTTTATTCATGGCAATTATCACTATTTGAAATCATATATATATTTAAACTTATTTACTAATTGTCTGTCTTCCCCATGAGAACAGGGATCTTGTCTATTTTGTTCTCTCTTATATCCTCAGCAACTAGAACAGTGCCTGGCACATAATAGGCTCTTAAAAAATATTTAATAAATGTGTGTTCTGAAGAGGCTTCCATAGTTTTTTTCTTATTATTAACTCCCAAAAGAGAAGAATCATTAGTCTTCAGAGTAAAAAGATGTAAGAGCCAAGGAAAGATACCTGGGGAATATAGATATTTAAGAGTCAGGCAAGAAAAAGGATCCTGAAAAGTAGATCAAGAATCAATAGAGCGAAAGAAAAGGGGAAATCTATGAGGCCAACATAAGCAAAATTTCCAGCTAGAGAGTTAAGATAAATGCAGAAGAGTATTTAGATTGGATAAGGAAAGGACAAGTGTGATTTCATGTGGTAAACGAGACACTTTTGTTATTCTGGTCTGTGGAAAGAGGGGCAAAGTGTGAAATCCCAGTCTGGCTGATGGGACTTTGCTTGGAGAGAGAGGTGGTGCTGGAGGTAAGAGGTGGTGCTTGGAGGGAGAAGTGGGGCACTGCTGTACCAAATACCTAAACGTGTGGAAGTAGCTTTGGGTAATGGGTAGAGACTGGAAGAGTTTTGAGGTACATGTGAGAAATATGGACATTGAGGAAAATTCTGGTGAGAGCTCAGAAAGAAAGGAGGAGAGCTAGAGAGAAAGCTTCCATCTTCTTAGAGAATACATAAATAATCGTGAACATAATGTTGGTAGAAATAAGGACACTAAAGGCCATTCTGGTGAGGTGTCAGATGGAAATGAGTAACATGTTACTGGAAACTGGAAGAAAGGCAATCTTTGTTATAAAGTGACAAAGAACTTGGCTGAATTGTGTTCAAGTTCTAGTGTTTTGTGGAAGATGGAATTTGCAAGCAATGAAACTAGATAGTTAGCTGAGGAGATTTCTAAGCCAAGTGTTGAAAGAGTGGCTTGGTTCCTCCTGACTGCTTATAGTAAAATGCAAGAGAGAAATGAATTGAGGAAGGAATTGTTAAACAATTCCAGAACCATAATTAAAGGTTTGCAGAATTCTCAGGCTATCCATTTTGCAAAAAATGAGACATAAATTTATGTTGTTTAAGCCACCCAGTCTATGGTATTTTGTTACAGCATTGCAAGCAGACTAAGACAGATTTTGGTAGCCAGTAGCACCTGGAGAGATGTGATGTGCAGCATGGTGTGCTGGTCACTTTTTTCCCTCTGGATTCAGTTCAGGGTTTTGCTCTGAATCAAAATGGCCTGGGAGCTGGTTCTCGAAAAGATTGAGTCTCTCACTTGACCCTTGCTAGGTAATTAATTGTGAAGGTAATTCACTTTTTTTATTTCCAGAGGAGAGGAAGGGCCTCTGAGACAAAGAGAATACAGCCTGAGTGAGAGGCTACTTGGCCTGGAAATGATGGCTTTCTCTGCCTGACCCTGAAAGGAGAATGTGGTGTCTCTTGCATTCCTGCCTGGAAGGGAGGTGTTTAAGCATAGAAATGTGGAAATGGGCAAGTAATTCAAGGGCCTCAGGCTAAGGCAGAGGTGCCAAGGCTACTCAGAGGTGGGAGTTTATAGGAGGTGGAAAGACATCCTGAGGACAAGTTTATACAAGAATGCTCAGGGAGGGACATAAAAGGAGGTGAGGCAAGAAGCCTCAAGATTAACTTGGCATCTTGCAAATGTTTTTGAGAAAATCCCCAAGTAGGGCCTGTCAGAAAGCCTTCCTGTGCTGTCCTCAGATGCTTGCACTTGCTCCAAACCTGCTTCCTTGCTGGATGTGCAACTCGAACTAGTCTTCAGAAATTCAGCCTTGGCACTATTTGAAGTAAATCATTTCTTGCTCAGCACTTCCTTGGGTAGGAGGGAGGACTCTCACGAGCAGGTGCTGGCATAGCTGATACAGAGCTGTGGCCCTTCTAGGTAATATTTCGAGGAGACAAACAGTGATTTCCTTCCTTCAGGTGTTCTTCCCTCCCCTCCAAGAACAATTTTGGAGGTTCTGCTGAATAACCAGATGAAATGCTCTATTCTCTATTTTACTTGTCCACTGAGATATATAAAGCTTCTAAAGAAAATGATACCTTTCAGAGAAAGGTGTGGACTAGTCAATCTACTGGACTATCGTTCTTTAATTTCTTGTTACACTTTCCACTAGAGCAGCTAAGGATCCTATGCTCTATTTAACATTTCCTTTGTTAAAAAAGCATTCATAGGTTCATACTTCTAAAACCTGCAAGAGGTTATGCTTTTGCTAAAAGATGAGTTATTATTTGGCCTTTATGAGGTATCTGCAAAATCCTTAACAAAGATAGGTATGTCCCGTTGGCTAGGCTCCAAAGATGAAGCTAGAAACTTTAACAATATTGCTATAAATGTAGTTTTTACCAATGTGCCAAATTTTTTTCCATACAGCTTGTTACCAGTTGGAGGTATTTACTATTAATGCACCTGCCATACCTCAGTTTGATAAAGAGCAACTGTAGTTTGTTAATGCTTTTACTGACAAAGGTTACCTAGATAGTGCCTTATAATGTGGAAGGCAATTAAACCTGGTCTAAGAAATACTGCCTAGCAAAGCAAATTAAAAGTGGGAATGTTTGGACAATCTTATAGTATCAAGAAGAAGGGTATGCTTGCAGAATTTATTCTTGTCACTTGACAAGTTCTAATTGAAGTAGAAAGATTTTCTGTTGGATGCCATACAGAATAATAGAGACAATGCAAATTCCAGAGAACTGATAAGATTATATTACAAGTGCAAGAAATCTCCTTATAAACATGATTTTTGCAGGAAATATATCAGTCAACTAAATTAAAGTCTATTCTTACTAAATATTCTTTTTTTTTTTTAATATGCCCCTAGGCCTGTTTATTTATTTATTTTTGTTTTTTCCCCAAAGCCCCAGTAGATAGCTGTATGTCATAGTTGCACATCCTTCTCTTACTAAGTATTCTTGTTCTCTCAATTCGTGGTTCCCAAAATGTGGTCTCTGGACCAGCGGCATCAGCTTCACCGAGAAACTTGTTAGACATGCGGATTCTCAGGCCCCACTCAGACCTACTGAACGGAAACTCTAGAGCTGGGGCCCAGCTGTCTTCATTTTAACCAGTCCTCCAGGTGATTCTGATACATGCTCAAGTTTGAAACCGCTGTCTTGAACCCAAATCAGTACTGTGGCCAACAGTACTTTTTCAATTCTAAATTATCTAGGAGTCTTTATGTTGGGAGATCTTGAGACATCAAATGTGACTGGTCAGATTTTCTATAGACAAAATGTTTTGTCTGGATAGATAGGCAACTGATGATAATTTTCTCACTAATTCACTCGTTCAACAAATGTTTTCTGAAAGCTTACAGTCTAGGCACTATACAAATAACAGTGAACAAGACAGAAAAGAGTTCTGCTTCACAAGATACCATTCTAGACTGAATATTATATAGTCATAAATATAATATAGAAATATAGAATATACATATAGAATATATATATACACTTTATGTATAGTAAGATTCAGTCAGAAGACAATGGTGGCAAGAAAACATGACCCGAGAATGTAATACCCAGACAAATTGTCATTCATGTATAAAGGTAATGGGAGTTATTACTAAACACTCAAGAACTCAGTGAATACAGCACATATGAAGCCTCATTGAAAACAAAAGGAGTATTTGATGAAATACTGGTAATTGAAGAATAAATTAAAACTATAGAACTCACGAATGGTAAAAGAACAGGCAGTGATTATTGGGTCCATTTAGATACCTATCTAAGGTTTAACAACCATAGGAATTATGGCTATAGAAGCAAATGTAAATGTTATAAACCCTGAAAGCATAAACAAAATCACTAACCAAAATGAGTATATGGGAAGAAGTAAAAGCTTGCTAATTTTCTTATCTTGCTTAGGAAGGAGTCAATTCATAATGTCTATATTAAACATGCAGTTTAATCATTATTTAATGATTTAAACTGTTTATAATTTTTTTCCATAACCTTAGAGATATATTTTACGAAAGAATATATTTTATGGTGATAAAAATATTTAGTTGAAGTTCAACAATCATTTTAGTGCACTTCAGTTTCTTTTTCTTTTCTTAAGATCAATGACAGGGCCAGCCCCGTGGCTTAGCGGTTAAGAGCGTGTGCTCTGCTACTGGTGGCCCGTGTTCGGATCCCGGGCGCGCACTGATGCACCGCTTCTCCGGCCATACTGAGACCGCGTCCGACGTACAGCAACTAGAAGGATGTGCAACTACGATATACAACTATCTACTGGGGCTTTGGGGAGAAAAAAGGAGGAGGATTGGCAATAGATATTAGCTCAGAGCCGGTCTTCCTCAGCAAAAAAAGAGGAGGATTAGCACGGATGTTAGCTCAGGGCTGATCTTCCTCACACACACACAAAAATAAATAAATAAGATCAATGATAGATTTAGAGCTTTTTATGAAAATGTAGCATATATACTGTGATTCCATTTTAATAAATTTTAATTGAGCTGCTTATATATCAATCATTTATCTATCTAATTACTATGTCAACATGTATTTATGCGTATTGAGATATGTAGGATGAATGTCATATTTTTGGAATAATGGTCACAATAAAAAAATTGTTATTTTCAGATGGCACGATTTTGGGATGACTATTTTACTTTCTACTTTATACTTTTTGTATTATATAAATTCCTTTAATAAGCATTATTTAAAAAATTGACATATACTCATTTAAAAAATTAAGAGTTTATAGAAAAACACAATAAAGAAAGAAATCATCTATAATTCTGCCACCCAGAAATAGTTATTATTTTGTTCCATATCCTTCCAGACTTTTCCCTGAATATACATACATGGTCACACACACACACATGCACATTATTATTTTTATTTTATTTTATTTTATTTTAATTTAATTTAATTTTTTATTTTTCCCCCAAAGCCCCAGTAGATAGTTGTATGTCATAGTTGCATATCCTTCTAGTTGCTGTATGTGGGATGCGACCTCAGCATGGCCGGAGAAGTGGTGCGTTGGTGTGCGCCCGGGATCTGAACCCGGGCCGCCAGCAGCAGAGTGCACGCACTTAACCGCTAAGCCACGGGGCCGGCCCCATACATATTATTTTTAAACAAATGGAGATCATATTGTTCACACAATTTTTTAATGTGTTCTCTAGTATATTGTGGACATCTTTTAATGTCAATAAATGTAGATCCACACATTATTTTAAGTAAAATTTCATTGTATGTCTATTCCATAATTTGCTTAATCAGTTTCCTAAAGAGAGACATTTAGAATATTCAGTAGTTTTCATTTTTATAAAAATAATTCTAGGTGAACAGCTGCACTCATGTATATTTGCACAGTTAATTATTTATTAAGGTAAGTTCCCTAAAGTGGAATTTCTGGGTTTAAATTTATACTTTTTGGGGGAGGGAGAAGGAAGCAAATTGTGTGTGTGTGTGTGTGTATCAAGCAGTGTGCTACACAGACTCTTCCACTAAAGAGAAGGAGTGAGCATGCACCTCCTGGGGTCTGAGAGTATGTCTTCAAATGCCCAGCTGCAAGTGTGAGTTGTCTTTGATTTTCAGACTTTATCTTAAAAATTCATGCTGATGTTTGCACTCTATTTTTAAAAAATATAAATGTAATGTCTTATGCCTCTAGCTCTTTGAGTGAATTAACATTCCAAGAAAGTGTGTCAAGAATATCCTGTTGCTCATGTAACTCCCGTTACACCGCCCTATTCTTTGTTTGAAAAGCACATAAAAGGGATGAATCAACAAAAGCTAATTGTTAATCAAGGAACAACTGTCAACAAAGCATTGTGCGAGGTTACTGTGAGGAATACAAAGAAGTTGAGAACTTAGTCCCTGACTTGGAATAGCCTCCAATTTGTTTGTTTCCCTTTAACGAGCTCATCAAAGAATTATGCTGGACCTGATAACTGACTGGGCTAAGGTCTATGTTGAATTTGCTTGGCAGGATGGAAAGTCCCTACTGGCATTTGTTGCACACTTCCAGGGGCTTGCTAATGCATTTGCTGTGGACTCTGAGGCATCATTATTAGCATCCGTAGCATTCTAGAGTCTTGGGAAGGTGAGCAGGTACCCTGCTGGCAAGAGGACAGTGTAATGAAGAGAAGAGTTTATAGGCTTTCACATTTGGGTCAGGTATAGTACAGAAAATGTAAATGAACTCAATCCTAAATTAACCAGGAGGGGCCGGCGGTGCAAGCGGTTAAGTGCGTGTGCTCTGCTGCGGCGGCCCGGGGTTCGCAGGTTCGGATCCGGGCACGCACCCATGCACCGCTTGTCAAGACATGTTGTGGTGGCGTCCCATATAAAGTGGAGGAAGATGGGCATGGATGTTAGCCCAGGGCCAGTCTTCCTCAGCAAAAAAGAGGAGGATTGGCAGATGTTAGCTCAGGGCCGATCTTCCTCACACACACACAAAAAAAGATAAAATAAATTAACCAGGAGATCCAATGCAGTAAACTTTTTGATACACGTGATTTAAACACTTCAAGTTAGGGAAAGTGAAGAAAATGTCAATAGGAAATGTTCTTACCAGGGATATGAAAGTCACGTTCTGAGCCCATTCTGTCTGTTGCTGTTTAACTTGTGTCTCAATCCCGTTTTCCTTACAGTGACCTTGACGCCTAATACGCCTAATAATAAGTCCCAAAAACAACGTAGGTAAATGCTTGCAGAATAAATAGACGTATGCTACGAATAATGAATCAAAGGATTAAATTATGTTCAGCATTCGGCACTTACTAAAAGAACTAAGGCATGCTCCTTAGTTTTAAGAAGACCTTTAACATTGATATAGAAAATGTTTGCTGGTGAACCTTGAGGAAAACCAGAGAGGTTTTATTTCATCTTCTGAGCTGTCTCTCTGTAGCTTGATCCCATGTTTTTGCCATTGCTCTCCTTGGGGCTGGCTGTAGAGGGTCTCGGGCAGGGAGGGTGCCCTATGCTGACCCCATGCTGGGACCCTTGACCTTTGCTTAGCTTTCTTGCTTACTGTGCTGCTTTGGAAGCTCCTGACTTTGGACTTGGTGTTCTCCTGGGACAATTCTGATTTTTCTTCTGTCCCATGCAAGCTTCATTCCTCAGGAAGGAGGCACCTGTCCCTTTGCTCTGACCTGAAGCCTTGTATGGTCATCAGCATGACTCTTCCTCACTCATGCTCCCACCAACATAGAAGAACCAGACATCCTTTTTTTTTTTTTTTTTTAATTTTTTGTTTATTGCAGTAACATTGGTTTATAACATTGTATAAATTTCAGGTGTACATCATTGTACTTCTATTTCTGCATAGATTACATCATGTTCACCACCCAAATACTAATTACAACCCATCACCACACACATGTGCCAAATTATCCCTTTCGCCCTCCTCCCTCCCCCCTTCCCCTCTGGTAACCACCAATCCAATCTCTGTCTTTATGTGTTTTTTTGTTGTTGTTATTATCTACTACTTGATGAGGGAAGTCATACGATATTTGACCTTCTCCCTCTGACTTATTTCACTTTGCATAATACCCTCAATGTCCATCCATGTTGTCACAAATGGCTGGATTTCATCGTTTCTTATGGCTGAGTAGTATTCCATTGTGTATATATACCACAGCTTCTTTATCCATTTGTCCTTTGATGGGCACTTAGGTTGCTTCCAAGTCTTGGCTATTGTGTATAACGCTGCAATGAACACAGGGGTGCATGTATCTTTACACATTGGTGTTTTCAAGTTCTTTGGATAAATACCCAACAGTGGAATAGCTGGATCATATGGTAGTTCTATCCTTAATTTTTTGAAGAATCTCCATACTGTTTTCCATAGTGGCTGCACCAGTTTGCACTCCCACCAGCAGTGTATGAGAGTTCCCTTCTCTCCACATCATCTCCAACACATGTTTGTTTCCTGTCTTGTTAATTATAGCCATTCTGACGGGTGTGAGGTGATATCTCATTGTAGTTTTGATTTGCATTTCCCTGATAGTTAATGATTTTGAACATCTTTTCATGTGTCTGTTGGCCATCTGTATATCTTTTTTGGAGAAATGAGAACCAGACATCCTAATTCTGAAATATCTTTGCCCAGATTGTCATCCAGGCCTGAGCAGAAGAGCTGGCAGGGCACAGAGTCACACTGATGTGCAATAACTTACGCTGCCTTTGACTTTTTTATTCATTTAAGTGAATAGAATTGGATTCCTCATAGTCCTTGGTTCATAAAATACTATTGTCATTGTTTCATGAATGGCTCTTTTATTTATTTTTATTGTTTATTTATGCTTTTAATAGTGTAATGAACAGTGAATGCACTACCTGCTCAAGAACTAATTTTACCAATAAAATATGTATATATCTGTGTATTTCTTTCCTCTTTAGTTATTTTTAATTTCTCCTTTTATTGATAACAATGAAACCTTTGGCAGCTATGAGGTGAAGCGGATATCTTTACTTAAATAGAATCTAGTTTACAAAAAAAAAAAATCCTCCAGGTGCCAAACTTCCAGGTGTGGCCATTCACGGAGACAGTTTCATGAATTATGTAATGGAGATCTAAAGACCTGGTGTGGAAATTCCACCAGGAAGAGGTGTGACTAAGAATTGGCACAGTTATTGTTTTGACTTTCCTTTGTAGGGGCACATCAGTGTGGTATTGGAAGGATGCTGCCTGACACTGCACCAGCATCCATAAAGGACAGAGACAGTAAAAGCTGGCGTGTGTGTTTAGTCGTACAAATCGGTAAGTTATTTAAGGCGAGAGATGCTTTTAACATTTACAAATTAGAGCTATTTATTCCTGTAATCCAATTCAGAGGAAGTATGATTCACACAACTCTTCTCTGAGGCTTCATACTGGCACTGGATACATGCTGGTTGGTGAGCTGCTAGTCTTTGAATACTTAACTCAGGCCAGACTTCCTTTTTTCTTTAAATTTCTGACCGTATTAGACAGGTTGGTAAAGGAGCCTTTTAGTTTAGTGATTTAGTTGTTTGTTATCTGGACCAGCAGAGGAATTTTTTTCCCCTGTAGCTGGCTGTAGTTTTATGTTCTTGCCTGAACATGCCTGGATCTGGAAGAAAAATTCTGCCTTGCTCTACAAAGCACTTCTTCATATCGTCACTTCTCCAGGACTGGGACT
Organism: Ceratotherium simum simum; assembly: GCF_057802395.1. Lineage (NCBI taxonomy): Eukaryota > Metazoa > Chordata > Mammalia > Perissodactyla > Rhinocerotidae > Ceratotherium > Ceratotherium simum. Next base: position 8,868,983 of record NC_141913.1, read on the forward strand.
TTCTAGGTTAGAAGATTTCACTCAGGCTACAGCTCTTCTTGAAGATAAAAATTACTTGACAATTTCTGCAGAATTATAGCTGAATTCTCTCCTTGGCAGAATAGCTAATTGTAAATAATTTGGGAAGGAAAAGGCCCATGATCATTCTTAACCTAAAGCAATATTTTCCTTTTATATTTTCCAGAAGTAGTTATTAATAATTGAGATTTACTGCTTTGGATTTACATGCGTAAAAACATATTCAAAGTGAGGTTTAGTTAGCATTTTATCTCCCTGGAAAAAGTGTCCCAGCTCAGATCAAGCCATGAGCACCACCTAGTGCATCACACATGCACGGAAACATAAAGGCAAACTCCAGGACAAGACATCCCCAGAAGTTCTTTAGACCTTTGGGGAAGTTATAGGTAGGGCCATCTGGGACAAATTCCTTTCTGACTCATACTTTCAACTTCAATATTTTTGTAAAGTTGAAAACAGGGACCATAAGAGGGGATATGTCAAATAAAAGAGTAAATGAGCAAAAAGATTATGTGGAATATATGTGTAGGGAGACTGGGGAAGCATTTATTGAGTTTCTACTGTGTACTATTGTTGAATACCTACTGTGTAACAGGCTGTGGGCTCTGCTTACATTTTCTTGAAGGAGATGTGGAGTTGGGGTTTTCTCTAACCAAATCTTCTTTGGTGCAAATAAATGATACAATGGGCTGATGTTGTTATGTGACTCCATGTCTTTTCCAGAATCAGCTAAGTCACTTTTGGGAGACAATTCTTTGTGGGTCTCTTGCACAACTAGTGAACACAGGCACTGACAGCCTTTTGTTCCAGACTGTTTTCAAGGATATTTTACAGCGAACAGTCTTGGAAAATAGAGATAGTGTCTCCCTCCAGAACAGAGGTTTGCTTTTGTCCAGTATAGTAAAGATAATGTCTCCCCCTGGAACAAAAGTTGGGCAGGTGTGCTTGCAGCCCTTTATAAGATTTGGGTTTCCTAAGCTTGGAGTTGCCCAGCTGTGATGCAAACCCACAGGGTGCACACATCCACCACCCGGCCATCCCCACTTTGCCATGTGGGACCTGAGGGGCAAGAGAAACTGATGCAGGTGTGAAGCTCATGCTGCTTGCTGCGGGTTGAGTAATAAAGTCTTTTTCTCTGATCCAAGAATCTTGTATCTTCTGGCAGCATCCACGAAACTGTGGCAGGCTAACTTGTTAGCACGCATGTAGGGTAAAATCTCAGACCCTTCGAAGTTCTTGACAGTCACCACCCTGAGTGACCACCCAGTTGCTAGATACCTGGTTCCTATAGTCACACAGTGCCCACCCTCCCCATTTACGATATCATAAAAAATGCCCCAAAAGAAAAGACAGCGTTCTGTTATCAAAATGAAGTGGCATCTGCAATAAATAGAACCAAGCCTAGTTACAGAACATCATGCTCTGTCCCTTAAAACATGCACTTTGAATTATCTTACCAGTCTTCAAAATGCCCCATCAGAGGAGGGAATGGAAAAGGCAGCACAGAACAGGCTCAGGAATGTGGACACAGGTATCTCAGGTCACTAAGCTCTTGCTCTGACTATAGTCTTGCCTCATGTTAAGAAAACTAGATACTAAAAATAATCCAAATATTAAAAACTGAAACCAGCGCATAATTAGGCACACAGTATAAACATTTGTATTATACTTCACGGTGCACATGTGTAATTACACAACATTGGAATTTCAGGGACTGATTTTTTTTTATAGGTTTAATACAATTTTAGTTAACTGTTTGTAGCATGATGTATTTCCAGGACTCACTAGAAGTGTTGATTACGTTTAGCATAAAAACTCCTGGGAGGTTGAAGGCATTTCTACTGAGCCAGGTTTTTCCAGAGATATAGTTTTTCTTATTCCTGGAAACCTATAAGTCACTCTCAAACTTTAGAATTACAGTGTAGGGGTGGGTTAGTTGTGTCTGTGCATGTTTGTTAAAATGCAGATTCATCCCCAGAAATTCTAATTCACCAAATCTGGGCTGAGATCCAGGATTCTACATTTTCAAAATGTAACCTTGGGGTAGATTCTGATGCTGGTGTCTTGAGAACCACATTCTGAGAACTGTCTTGAGACGTAGACTCCTCAGGTAAATGAATGACTTAAGACATGAATGTAATTTGTGCAACTTTGGCCTCTGAAAATAAGAATGAATTATTTTTTTACCAGGTTGCTGGTGGCTTTTGTTGTAAGAATAAGTGAGTGCTGCCCAGGTGTAAGGTACTTGTGATTTCCAGTGCACAGGATAGTAAATGGTCACTGAAGCAGTTATACTTTTTTTATTCGCTCTAGAAATACTGAGTGCTGGCTACGTGCATCAATATGCCTGTTGCTTGAGATGGTTTCATTTTCACATCCATTGCCTTCCCTTCCTCGTTGTTGCCAATTCTTGTAATTGGATTTTTATGAATAGGGCTTGAAATCCCAGAGGACATGGATTTAGTCTTTCTTTATCCAACTTGAAAACATTTCATTGGGTGCTCACAAAAGTCCATAAGGAAGGTCAAAAACTCATATTATTCTCACTTTACAGATGTCAAAACCGTCAGGCAAAGAGGTTAAATGACTTGCCTAGAGTCACACAAGGAGGAAATGATTGAACTAATGCTTGAGTCTTGATTTTCTGACTCCTACCCTCCACTCTTTCCTATACACAACACCATCTCCTATGTGAGTTTCTACAGGGATCCTATGGCATTTTGGATATAATTTGATTTTGATGAAATGTGATTTACATGTACATTTTCAGGACAAAGAATCTCCTGTTGTCTAAGCATGGTACACCTGTGCAGTGAAGAGAAACATTGACATCCTTACGATATCATAAAAAATGCCCCAAAAGAAAAGACAGGGTTCTGTTATCAAAATGAAGTGGCATCTGCAATAAATAGAACCAAGCCTAGTTACAGAACATCATGCTCTGTCCCTTAAAACATGCACTTGGAATTATCTTACCAGTCTTCAAAATGCCCCATGAGAGGAAGGAATGGAAAAGGCAGCGCAGGACAGGCTCAGGAATGTGGACACACTGCCATGTTAATTCTGAAGGGGACTTGGGAACCACACCTTTGGTTTCTTGTTCCCAAGTACCATGCCAACCATTGCTCTGGGTTTCCTGCCTTTCCCAGAGACTTCTCTAGATTTTGTATTTTCCAGGGCACCCAGACCCTGTCTGGCTTTCAATAAATGTTCGGTAACAACAATAACACAGAAGTGACTGTTTATTCAGATGGAAATTAACATGGATGAGATAACATTCTGGATTTCTGTTTCCCACCCCTAAGATTGTGGGTTTAAGCAACAAGAGAGAGAATAGATTTAATACACTTTTCTATTGCTGATTGAGATTGGCAACACCTGCCTTTGGATAGGTTCTTTATTGTTTTCAAATGCTTTCACATGTATCAGCCCCCTTAATTAACCAAACACCTATGAAGTGAGCAGGATAGATATTTAATTTTACAAATGGAACTCAAAGAGATTAATTGATTTGCCTAATATTGCAGTAATTAAATTTGTCTGAATTTGAACCTGGCTCTTGATTCATTTTTTATTTTTTATTCACTTAACCATATAGTCTGAGATTCTCCTCTAGCCAGAAAGTGGACATCATCTTAGAACCCTGTACTCTGCAGCATGGTGCAGAGGCCAGAATGCCCTGGGTCTGATTCCAAGTTCGATTTACTACCTGCCTTGGTCAAATCATTTAACCCATCTAAGTCTCAATTTCTGTATTAGTCAGGACTTCTGTGACTCGTGACAGAAACTCAACTTGAACTAACTTGGATCCTGGCAGGGATTCACCACTGATATAACTGGAAAGGCAGGAGTGTAACAGAGCACAGCAGGAACCAATGTCTTATTGCGATTGGGCCTCCTCTCTCTGCTTCCCATGGGCCCCATTTGATTCCCTCCCACTGCAGTTCTGCCTCTCTGTGCTATATGCCTGTAGTTAGGTCCTGACATGCGGATAACTTTGCCAGGAGAGGAAGTGGCCCTTCGCCCCAGTTGCAATCCAGAGAAACCTAGGGAAGAGTTTCCTCCTTCTGGTCAGGTCACTCTAAGATTGCAACTCCAAGTGTAAGATACTGCAATGGCCCAGCTTGGGTCACTGGATCTGGAGGGCACAGGGCACTACGTTGTCTCCACTTGAACCACATGCCTGGGGTGAGGAGGAGCAGTTTCCTAAAAGAAGGTGGGGGGGTGGGGGGAGGCTGTTACTAGATGAAGAAGAAAAGGGTTCTAGGTGGATCAAATCAATAGATGTGCACTATGGGCTTTTAATCTGTAAAGTAGGAATAATAATGCTGACTTTTCTAGATTCTTTGGTAAGGATTATTGATGCTCTGGAAACTACCAAAGCTGTATCTTTAGTCCTGAGACCGTACTGAAGTTTTTTTTCTTTCTTTCTAAAAGAACAATGTCAAAGATCCTTCATGTGGCACCAAGACTCCTTCATCATTTGCCTTTTGATTTGCCTCTTGAGCCTCATCTCTTTCCACTCCCTTCTGGAACTCCATGTTCTGATCTTATTGAACCATCTTGAAAACAACATGCTCTATCTTATCTCCAGACCTTAAAATGTACCAACCAGATAGTCAGTTACTCTTGAATATATGTTGAATTAGTTAATTAATTAATCAAGCAGTAGTAGTGTCTGTCCCATGGCAGGTGCTCACTGTATAGAAATTATTATTTTCCATCTGACTGTAAACTGCCAACCCTGTTGTTATGTTGATCTTGGTCCAACCAAAGGTCAAAATCCTCTTGTGCTGAAATACTCCGAGGCAGTGAGTGGGTTGTTGCGATTTGGCACGATCTATGGTTAGTGGTCATAACTGGCCCTGCGCATAGACTTATGTGAGGGGCACCTCCATGGGGTGCCTCGATGCTGTTGTAATCTCTTCTCTGTCTCTAGAAACAGTGCATATGTCACCTAGGAGGGAAGAGAGCTTCTCTAGCCGTCTTTCCTTAGTGTATAGACAGATGCATTTATTAGGCAAGTTAACTGTTACCTTGGTAGGCAGAGTATCTAGCTCTGGGGTTGAGGGAAGGGGATGTGGCTTTTTGATGGAGAAAAAAGGTCAGGCATATGTTAACATGGCCTTATTAGCAGAGGGCAAGGAAGAATGATCAGGGAAGGGTGAGCTGAGGAGCCAGGTGGAATGTGAAGGGCTGCATCAGGGAGGCCAGGCCAGGGAGGTCCAGGGGCTCAGCCCCCAGAGGAGGGCTTGAGGCACGTGCTAAGTTGGTGAGGGACTAGGCTGGGGAGAGGGGAACATCTGATGGCCTGAAAGCGCGCTGGGTTAGGAGACTTGGTTCTGTGTGTTAAATCAGAGTAGTTTCACTAGAGTGTCACATGATTTTTAAAGCTGTAGCATACAACCATAGTTAGCACATATAAATTAAAATTATAATTATTAAGCTTTCCAGAATTAATTCTTGTGGGACTTTATCTTACAATTCTGACATTAGGAAAGATAAATCTATTTTGTCATTAGAAAAGTCATTAAAAAGTTGACTGTGAAGAAATTAGATCATTTTATCATGTCTAATTTTCATTCCTTATAAAGAAATGCACAGTGAGCTTTACGTTTTTGTTACCTTGTAAAAGACTTTCTAAAAGAATTCTGTATATTAGAAATTTTATTTTTATGACTTAAGTATAATTATTTTTGGGATCCAGCCTAAGCTACTTTTAAAAGGCAATTTTTAGAAGTCTTTTTAAAAGACAATACCAAAAATTAAGGCTCATTGCTTATTATTTCCTACAAGATCAGATTTCTTAATCAAGAAAGGAAGGTGAGGGTGATGAAATGAGCAAATTTTTTCTTAAAAAGAAAAAGTCACAAGAATCTATTCCTGTAAGACAGGGGACTCCATTTCCATCTCCAAATCTATTTTGTATTCCTGACTGGCAAAGTACCGAGCTAAATCCCCACAAGATCCGATTACAGCAAGTTCTTGGACAAATGCTTATCTCTAATTAATAGTATTTTCATCCACACTAACTATGTGGTTGTATGACATAGCTTTGCAAATTGTATCATACCCTGGTAAAACTGAACTGATTTCATACGATGATTTCCCCAGTGAATTTGGGGATAGTCCCAAAGATAGAATCCAGAAAGTTAGCTGATGTTATTTGGGAAAATGGTTTTTACGGTCAATCCAGGAACATGTCATCAGATTTCTTACACAGATTTGTTCCTGGGAGATGGAAACCGATCTCTTTCTGTGATTAACCTTTGGCTCTAAAAGTTCTTGCAATTCTGTGTCTATTCATGGACAAAAGGAAAGGGTGAGGTGTCAGGAGTCTGCAGTCATTCCAAGTGCCTCTGCTCCTCTCAGACCAAAACAGACGTAGCTAAGTTTACATTTTGTGCTTGTTCGTTTTTCCTTCTTAAGTTTCTGTTTTACTGAAACAGGTCATTTTATGTTCTCTGGAACCAAAGATGAACTCCCACGTGTTTGCATGACTGCTGGCAGACATCATGGGACCCATGTCCATAGAACTCTGTGGGCGCCCAGTGCCGAGGCCCACAGCAATCATCCTGGCTGTCCCAGCATGCCCAGTGTGTGCAGCCGCAGTCCTCCAAGCTGAGGAGAGCATTCTGTATCAGAACCCATGGCTGGAGAGGATCTCATTAAAAGATCCTGTCCTGTATGTCTTCTTCCCTCAGCTAATTAGAGCCCAAGGAAAAGAACGCTAAGACCCTGGGTTTTCCCCACTATGGACTGGGAGCCTGCACTCTTAACCCCAGTCACTGCTTCCCCATTCCAGTCTGCTTAACCAGCAGTAAGGCAAAAGCACTCCTCTGTTATGACCCTACTTTTTTTACCCCATCCCTTCAGACCCCAAAGTCCTAGATATTAAAATAAAGTGGGATTTAAAGTCTTTTTTAAGTTTGTAGCCAAGCCAAGCAGAGGTGTGTGTGTGTTTCCTAGTGGGTGGTAAGTTGAAGTCTAATTTTATTTTCATTTTCAAGATCTGGTTTGAGGGCTTAACGTGGGAAATTAGGTGATCATGAATAGAGAGTAATTGGGCAGCTACATAAGTCTGATTTATTTTAAAAGAATGATGAAGAGAAAAATCCCAGCAATACCTTATTGTTGTACTGGTACATTATGTAATATCAATTTGTCAAGAAGTCTTTTCTATTTTTGAATCTCCCTTTGTACATAATAGGTGATATATAAACGTTTCCTAAAATCTCAAATGTTAACTACACTAGCAACACGTTCTGTTCAGAAATCTCTTTCAGAACAGCCTTCGCATGCTTCTAATGATAGGTTCATGCCATAGTTTGATCTTTCCTATTATTAGAGACACCTTTTAAAACAGGAAACAATACCTGCCTCCAGATAAAGTCTTCCTCTTTGTTGAGTGAATTAAAAGAGGAAGCCCTCCATAAAAGACTAAAACCGTCTTCCACCAAATTCGATGATGTGGCTTGGGACTGGATTGCTTTCGGCTCTGTCAGGGCATTTATAACCCCTGGAGGGATCTCTGGAAATTAGTAAATACCTCCTTGAGCTGAATGACACATTCCTTTGGCAGTGGGTGGGTGGGGTGGGAATATTCCTATACAGTTTGTTCAGCCTGGACAGTTCCAGGAATCTTCAGGGTTTTCCTTTCCAAGGCAGACAAATAACTCAGCTTTGCAGACCCCAGAGGATCTGGAGGAGAAAGTTCCCCAAACCCCAGAAGAAAAGCTGGACATTTAAGGAGGCCATAACTACTCTTCCCCTCTTTATCCTTCTATCTCATTCCAGAACCATAAATCTCTTCTCCATCTTGGATTGCCTTACTCTATATCAACATGTGGTAGAGATTTTGGCCGAAGTACTTATTAAACCTGAAGGAGCCCCACAGGGAAAACACAGTCTTGAGTCTCCCTCTGGTGGACAATTGTAGTAATCCACATACAACTGCCAAATTAAGGGATGGATTTCAGAAATAAATATACAAAGACTATATGGTATGCATAGTAAAAATATTTTATGATACCACCATTATGCATTACTATTTTCTATACAATAATTAAAATTCTTAAATTACATACTCACCTCTATAATCTTTTGTTTTATTTCAAAGAATTTACCCTCACTTTGAAAGTCTAAATTAACAGCTCCTTGTAAGTAAATAGCCTAAAGAGAGGCCCCCCGCCCTACCCTCACCAGTAGATGAAAGAAGTAAACAGTTTGTCCATCTCTATTTCCATTTGGCCAGAGAAGATCCATGCATGAAAGATTTAAATTTTGTCGTCTATAATGAACTGCTATAATGAACTGCTGGGCACGATTTCACTGGAAACTCCCTTTCCCCCTTTCCCCTTAACTCGGAGGAGGTTTAACTTGGGCTTTAGTGACTTATACTGGCAGCTCTCCTCAGGGCACCTTCCAGGAGCACCCACTCCAGTGGCTTCCTCTGGGGCCCTATTCCCTAGGCAGCCCCGAGCTCTTCAGAGACGCTTCCTGGGCTCGGATACCTAGTCAGTGGCCCTCTGAGTGGCTCCCTTCAAAAGTGGAAACCAAGGGGGCCAGCCTGGTGGCACAAATGGTTAAGTGCGCGTGCTCTGCTGTGGCGGCCCGGGGTTCGCCGGTTCGGATCCCAGGCCTGCACCGACGCACGACTTGTCAAGCCATGCTGTGGCAGCGTCCCATATAAAGTGAGGATGGGCATGGATGTTAGCCCAGGGCCAGTCTTTCTCAGCAAAAAATGAGGAAGATTAGCAGATGTTAGCCCAGGGCTGATCTTCCTCACAAAAAAAAAAAAAAAAAAAGTGGACACCAAGGAACTGCCTCTGCCTTCTCAGATCTGACTGTGGCTCATGTCCTTCTGTCATTAGATTAATCTTCTCTTCCTCAGGCTCTGGCTCCACTTGGTGTGCTCTGGAGGCTGGTAAAGACACCCTTTACTTCTCTCCCAGTGAGCCTTCTTCTCACTACTGGATTCACAGGCTGGTGTTAATTTGTCTCCACATATTTTGCTCTTTTGACGTTTGTAAGGTTAACTGTAGTTCCAGTATCTTTTTTTTTTTTTTCCTAATGTTCTTTCCCTTAAACAGACCATCTTTATAGTTGACTTATAGCTAGTAATGGTCTCACTTGTAGTACTGTTAGGTTTAAATAAATGTCCTTTCCTGATACTTAGTTCCCTGACTAGAATCTGATGCCATTTTAAAATTAAATTTTTAAATTAACATGCAGCAAAACTGACTTTTTGGGGGGATTTGTATAGCTCTAGGAGTTTTAACACGTATAAATTCGTGCAACAAACATCATAATCAGCATAAAGAACAGTTCCATCACCCAAAATGCTCCCTATACTGTTCCTTTATTGTCATATCCTCCCCTATGCCCGACTGCCCTCGACTGTCCTGCAACCACTCATCTGCTCTCAGTCCCTATGGTTTTGCCTTTTCCACATATCATATAAATGGGAGTATACACTATGTAACCTTTTGAGACTGGCTTCTTTCACTGAGCATAATGTCTTTGATATTCATTCATGTTGTTGTATATATCTGTTGACTGAATGTTTGTGTCCTCCCAAAATTCACATGTTGAAGCCCTAACCCCCAAGGTGGTAGTATTTGGAGGTGAGGCCTTTGGGAGGTAATTAAGTTTAGATAAGGTCGTGAGGGTGGAGCCCCCATGATGGGATTAGTGCCCTTACAAGAAGAGGAAGAGACATCAGAGCTCCCTCTCTCTGCCTTGTGAGGCAGCCATTCACTAAGAACTGAATCTGTCAGCACCTTGACTTAGGCTTCTCAGCCTCCAGAACTGTGAGAAGTAAATGTCTGTTGTTTAAGCCACCCAGTCTGTGGTATTTTATTATAGCTGCCTGAGCTAAGACAGTATCAATAGTTGGTTCCTTTCTGATGCTGAGCAGAGTTCAGTTGGATGGATGCACCAGTTTGTTTACCCATGTACCCACTGAAGGATGTTTGAGTTGTTTCCAGATTTGGCAGTTATGAATATAGCTGCTGTAAACATTTGTGTACAGGTTTTGGGATGAGTATAATTTTTATTTCTCTAGGGTAAATAACTAGCCACCACCTTTTGTTGAAAAGACTATTTTTTCTCCTTTGAATCTCTTTGTACCTTTTTAAAAATCAGTTGATTATATTTGTGTGTATCTTTATTTTCTTCCATTGATTTATGCCTGTGTCCCTTCTCTGGGAACACACTGTCTTGATTACCATGTTTATTAGTAATTTTTAAATCGGTAGTGTGAGTTCTCCAACTTTCTTCTTCTTTTTCAAAATTATTTTGGCTATTGTAGTTTCTTTGCCTCTTTATATAAATCATGGAACCAGCTTGTATTTATCTACAAAAAATGCGGCTGTGATTTTGATTGGAATTGTGTTAAATCTATAGATCAATTTGGGGAGAATTGACATGTGAAGTATATTGACTCTTCTAATTTGTGAACAGAGTATATGTCTCCATCTCTTTAGGTCTTAATTCATTAGTATTTTGTAGTTTTCAGCACACAGAACCTGCACATTTTTGTTAGATTTATGCTTGAATACTTCAATTTTTTGGAGGTACTCTAAATGATACTGTTTTTAAAATTTTAGTTTTTAATTGTTCATTCCTAGTATTTAGAAATGTGATTGGTTTTTGTGTGTTGATCTTGTTTTCTGCAAACCGGATAATAGACACCATGAAAAGTAGCTGAATTAAGACATCTTACCTGTACCTTAGCCAAGAAGAGTACCTCTCAGCAAAGGGCATATGTTACTGGAAGTTGGATGGACCAATGGGTGAGGTTGGAAGAGGAGAAATGTCTGGGAACTGTATCATGGGAAGACTTGCAGGGCCCTCTGAGGAACCCATGCGTGTGCCCCAAGAGAGCCTGAATCAAGAGAAGTCCATGTTAACCAGAGACACACTGAGAAAACCATTACTGTGACAAGTTAAATAAAGAGAAGCTGGGCCGGCCCCGTGGTGTAGTGGTTAAGTTTGGCACACTCTGCTTCGGCGGCCCAGGTTCACGTGTTCAGATACCGGGCGTGGACCTATACCACTCATCAGCCGTGCTATGGCGGCAACTCACATACAAAATAGAGGAAGATTGGCACAGATGTTAGCTCAGGGCTAATCTTAAGTGAAAAAAAAAAAAAGATGCTTGTCGCTTTCCTTCATCCTCCTCTCAGTGCTAACGCATTGAAGGTTCTAGAACTTTTAAATCAGACATGAGATTGCATTCTTTTTTTTTTGAGGACAAGCAGTCCTGAGCTAACATCCGATGCCAATTATCCTCTTTTTTGCTGAGGAAGATTGGCCCTGGGCTAACATCCATGCCCATCTTCCTCCACTTTATATCAGATGCCACCACAACATGGCTTGACAGGTGCTGTGTTGGTGCACGCCTGGGATCTGGGCCTGCGAACCCCGGGCTGCCGAAGTGGAGGGCACGCACTTAACTGCTGCACCACCTGGCCGGTCCCGAGATTGCATTTTTGCACTGGCCTTTTCTAAGCTTTGAAAACCAAAAGTAAATAGAAAATTGTTGTCAGCTAAGAGAGGTTCAATACGTGTATAGCACTGGAGAAGAGATAAAACCATTTCATGCTATGCAAAATGGGCAACACTGACTCAGCACCATTTATGCTTTGGCCTCAGCTTAGGTGTCACTTCTCAGGAAAGTTCATCCTCTAGACTGGATTAGATGTCCCTCTGATAAGCTCCTATGGTCCTGCATTTACCCCTGTTTTGTCACATATCACAAAGTATTTAACTCCTGATTTATTCTGTGTATTATTAGGCTGCAAGTACGTTGAACAGGGAATGTGTTTTGTTTACCAGTGTGTACACAGTGCCAGCATACTGCTTGCCATTGATTTGACATTTTAGTATTTACAATAAGTTACACATGCAGATTAACTGCATCCTTGCTATAAACTGTCTCATCATCTCTAAAATTCTACAAAATTTTCCAAAAACAAAAAAACCCTTTCTAATTAAAAGAAATACAGAGAAATAGTTTTTTAAATACATGAAAATTTTTGCCAGAGCTGACTCAAGATGAAGGGGACTGCCTTGGGAGGTAATGAGTTCCCTGTCACTGTGGGGTGTTCATATCTAAAGGCTGCTTGATTTGAAGACTTATAGTGATTCAGATTAATGGTAGGACTAGGTCATCTTTTAAGTTCTTTCCAACCCTGAGCTTCTAATTAGTGTTCATTATGCTTTTAAATAGATGATTGTCGATTATCTATCGAACTGAGTGCAACATTCAATTCTTGAGTTGATACTGAGGCTTTCTAAGGATCATCTTACATATTACTGAAAACAGAATCTAAGAAGCCAGAAACAACCGTTCAAGGAGATGTTTTAAAGTAATTGACCCCTTTATGATAATTCAGATAATGTATTTTATCAGTTTCAAAATAATTATTTCTCAGGAGTAATTATTTATCATTGCAATGGAGAGGTGAGTCTGAATTAATCTGACAGGGAAAATGAAGAATCAAAGCTTTGGAGATCAAAGTTAGGGAAACCAGCTAGGGAAATTTTAATGTGACATGAATTACCTGAGATCTTGTTAAAATGTAGATTCTGTTTCAGTGACTCTGGGATGAGGCCTAAGATTCTGCGTTTCTAACAAGCTCACAGGTGATGCCAGTGCTGCTAATCCACAGAACTCACTTTGAATAGAAAAGTCCTAAAATAGTGTTTCCTAAACTTTGCTATTCATGTGAACCTTCTGGGGGGCAAATGCAGATTCCAGGCCCTTGTCCCAGGACTCCCGGGGAGGGGCTTGGGAATGTGTATGTTTTTGATTCTCACATCAGGCAGTTTGGGAATTGGTGTCCTAAGAAATTCCATCTGCCTTTATTATCTCAGCCTCTAAAGGGGAGGGGGGATCCCAAGGTGCTGGTCTTGAAGGGCAGATGGCGAGCTGAGGGTAAAAGGGAGGCGGGCAGCAAAGCAATGTCTCCACTTTGGCTGCATTTTAGACCCACCTGAGGAGAGCTTTTACAAATCCTCAGAATGCTCGGGGGTGGGACCCTGGCCTCAGTATTTTTTGAAGCTCTTTAGGTGACCCCACTGTACAGCCGGGGTTGAGAACCACTGCAGTAGAGGGAGATGGCTGAGCCAGGCAGGAACTGACAGTGTTCAGGAAAGGTTTATTGAATAGAATGAGGATGCAGATGATTAATTTAGATTATAGGTAAGTTCTTTATGCATCTGCTGGCCTCTCTTTAATACTGGATTTCTAGAGATGTTGTTTGAAAAGAATTTGTACTTCAAGGTAAATCTTCCCTTCTTTTCTTTTTCTTTTGTGATTGACGAAGTAGTTATTCTCCCTCCCACCCCTGCCCAACACATCATTATTAATAGCCACTGGTGAGAGAATGCGATGTTAACTAATGGAATTAAAAAAGGAAAAGTCTTTGGGAAAATATCGAGAGTGGGCTTGCTGGCAGTGAGTGTTCTCCTTGGCCTGCAGCGTTCTTACTGCTTGCTAACCAACTGGCTTTCTGGAGCCATCAAACCAGGCACTAGGACAGCTGGCTTGACTTGGAGCTTCTAGAAAGGTGCAGACACTGACACAGGAAAGTGTCCAATGATTTTTTATTTCACTTCCCCAAAACAACTTACCACAAAGCAGAGAGGACCTGTTTTCCGTATCTTCACATCTGATCGGTATGCTAAACTTCACCCACATTCAAAGGAGCACACCCTAGTGAGATTTACACTTTTTTCTTTAGTAATTTACTGCTTCCTTCTCCTGCAAGTCTAATAAACCAAATAACAATGGAGGAGGGGAAGAGAAGGAATTGTTCTCATCTTTAAAATAAGAAACAACATGCTTTGGCATAAAGCAGCGCTAACTTGCTACTGTAAACATCAGCAATCCTGCACAGACAGCTGCACACTGATGGCGCCCCCCGACCCAGGGAAATGTGTGCACAGTTCAGACATACACACTGGGCCCAGGCAGCAACAATGGAGAATAGGACCTGAGGTCTTTTCCCAGGTTTTATCTTTAGCAGGCATCAATGTCGAATGTAGTAAGTCAGCTACTAAGTTCTCCCAGAAAGAGTCTGGCTTCCTCTGTTTGTATGGAATTTCCTCTAAGTGTGTGGCTGGAGAGACCCAAGTTCACAAAGAACAACAGTGTAACGGGATTAATGTCACCTGTCTTTCCTTGTCTGCTCTGCTCCTAGGGAACAATGCACTTCAAGCAATACAAAACAATTCCAAATAACTTGAGAGCAAAAGCTTTTAATTCCCAAAGATTTTTCATGAAAAAGTAAATTATATGTTATAAAAAACAACAGTAAAAAGTGCAAGCTTTACTAATGTCCTCAAAGCTAAGTTGAATACTCCACCATGAAAAAGTTGTGTTGGAAATGGTCATGAACATGATTTTAAGATTCATAAATGTCATTATTGTTTGTGGAGGCTGAACACAGACATTTGGCTTTTGGGGACTGACAACAATTAGGAAACAGCTTGGATTCCATGAACTTTTACTTGAGAATAGTACTTCAGTATTACGAAGATTTAATAAATAGATATTGGAAGGAACAGATTAATGAAGCATAGATTCACAGATATTAGAACCAGGAGATACTTTAAAGATCATCTAGTCCAGTGGTTCTAAACTGTAGAGTGCATCAGAATCCCCTTGTTAAAGGGAACTTGTTCAAGCAGATTGTGGGGCCCGCTTCAGAGTTTCTGTTTCAGTAGGTCTTTGTTGGGGCCTGAGAATTTGCATTTTTAACAAATTCTCAGGTGGTGCTGATGCTGTTGATCTGGGGCATCACTTTGATAACCCCTGGTCTAGTCCAGTCTCATTTTATAGTTGAGGCAATTGAGTCTTGAAGAAGTGTCTGACTCTCTTGTTAGGCCCTGTCCATGTCCAGGATAGACTCCTCCACTTGAGTACAAGATATTACCCTCTCTCAAGGACACTGTTTTAATAATTGTCCCTTCTCTTGGCATCAACATCTCCTGGCATTATCCCTCTAGTTAATTATGTTAGCATACACACATTCTGTGATTGTCCGCTTAAAAAGACAGTTCCCTATTCCCTAGGCTCACATCCTATTCCAGCTATGCTCTACAGAAAATCTCCTCAGAGGTGCTGCCTCTGTAGTCATTGCTCCATTTTCTCTGCTCCCATTCTCTCTTGAACTCCCTCTAACTAGGCTCTCATCGGATCTTTTTTTTTTTGTTTTTAAAATATTGCCTTATTTTCTTAAAAAATTGTTTTTATTGATGTCTTAATAGTTTATAACATTGTGAAATTTTAGTTGTACATTATTGTATGTCAGTCACCATATAAATTCCCCCCTTCACCCCTTGTGCCCACCCCCCAACCCCTTGCCCCTGGTAACCACCAAACAGCTC
Source organism: Ceratotherium simum simum (assembly GCF_057802395.1). Taxonomy (NCBI): domain Eukaryota; kingdom Metazoa; phylum Chordata; class Mammalia; order Perissodactyla; family Rhinocerotidae; genus Ceratotherium; species Ceratotherium simum. Next base: position 8,884,400 of record NC_141913.1, read on the forward strand.
TCTGTCTGTGTGTGAGTTTATATTCTGCACATGCGTGAAATCATGCGGTGTTTGTCTTTCTCTCTCTGGCTTATTTTGCTTAACATAATACCCTCCAGGTCCATCCATGTGGTTGCAAATGGGACAATTTTGTCTTTTTTTATGGCTGGGTAGTATTCCACTGTATATATATACCACATCTTCTTTATCCAATTATCAGTGGAGGGACACTTGGGTTGCTTCCACTTCTTGGCTATAGTGAATAATGCTGCAATGAACATAGGGGTGCATAAGCCTCTTTGGATTGTTGATTTTAGGTTTGTTGGGTAGATACCCAGTAGTAGGATCACTGGATCATAAGGTATTTCTACTATCAATTTTTTCAGGAATCTCCATACTGTTTTCCATAGTGGCTGCACCAGTTTGCGTTCCCACCAGCAGTGAATGAGGGTTGCCGTTTCTCCCCAACCTCAACCTCTCCAACATTTGTTGTTTTTTGTCTTGGTGATTATAGCCATTCTAACTGGTGTAAGGTGATATCTTAGTGTAGTTTTGATTTGCATTTTCCTGATGATTAGTGATGTTGAACATCTTTTCATATGCCTATTGGCCATCTGTATATCTTCCTTGGGAAAATATCTGTTTATATCCTCTGCCCATTTTTTGATTGGATTGTTTGTTTTTTTATTGTTCAGTTGTGTGAGTTCTTTATATATTATGGAGATTAACTCCTTGTTGGATATATGATTTACAAATATTTTCTCCCAGCTGGTGGGTTGTCTATTCGTTTTGATCCTAGTTCCCTTTGCCTTGTAGAAGCTCTTTAATCTGATGAAGTGAAACAGCTCTTGTCAAGGCACCAGCGACTTTCATATTGCCAAATACGGTAGTCGGTTCTCAGGTCTGGTCTCTCTTGTCTCATCAGTAGCATAGTTGACTACTCTTTCCTTGAAACCCCTTCGTTGGCTTTGGGACACTCTCTCTGAGTCCGTCTAACTCACTAGCCACTCCCTCTCGGCCTGCTTTCTCCTTTCTCTTACCTCTAATCATTGGAGCTCTCCAGGGCTCAGTCCTTAGACCTTTTCTTTGTCTACACCCACTCTCGAGGTGATCTCATCCTGGAATATTGTCTATCCAGTGATAATTCACAAATTTATGTCTCCAGCCTGGACCTGTTCTCCTAAACTCCAAATTCACATACCGGTAGTCCTCACTTCGCACAGTGTGGGACTGTAAAAATGACCATGCAAGCTGAAACTGTGGGAAGTGTTCTTAATAATCAGTGGGAAAAATTATGATTGTTCTGGAACCTTTAAAATTTTGCCCAAAATTAAAACTCTTACTGTCAGTTGTAAATGTATGGGAAACAAAAAAATAAAAACTAATACTTAAAAACTAATACTTAGTTTAGTACACTAATTTAAAACATCAGAAACATTGAGAATCAGTGTTTTATTTCTTTGTAAAATGCTTATCGAGAGCAGTTTGAGCCGTGATTGCCTTCTTCTTGTTGTATAACGTGATATGGAGTGAACATCTTTTCTATGCCTTGGCCAATTGTCATAGTCCTTTCTAAGTTTGGATTAGCTCCCAACATTTTAGCCTTTGAGCTTTCAATGTTGTGAAATATCTCCAAGAGTTTCTCTAGTGTGTAGTTTTTTGCCGGTATTACTTCCTCTGGGATGTCTTCCTCTTTTTCATTAAAACCACTCTTTCCTTTGTGTTAATAAACTTATCTTTACTAGGCACCTGAGTCTGCAAGTGTAGAGTCTGGAACGGTGGCAGGGTCAACAGTCCTAGGTCAGCTATTCCTTCTATAACTCCATTTATGTTTGATTCAAATGTCACCTCCAGAGTTACCACTTTTTTCTTTGCTATTCTTTCGTCTTTGTCAGCCAATTTCCTCTTTTGAGTACCCATTTTGGTGGAATGTCATGTGGGTTTATCACTGGGAGATGAGGCAATACAAGGACACACTTTGCTGTCTGTGTGGGAGCTGAATAAGAGATGCAGTGACCAATCGCAGACAGACTCTGAAAGAAGTGATGTGATTGGTCACTGATTATGACATGCATCTGTTACGTATGTGGTGATTTGTGGGCTGAGGAAGCAGTGAAGTTTTACTTTCTGCAGTTACAGTTCACATACTGTGGTGACTGGAATTTAGACCATACTGTTGGAGGACTGGTGTTATTCAATGAAACCGTGGTGACTGAAATTTGTGCATAATTTGGGAATGGTACAGACAGAGAGGACTGCCTGTGTTCAAATGCCTACTTGACATCCCCACTTGTTTAATAAATATCTCATACTTAACATGCCCTAAACTGAACTTCTAATTTTCTCCAACAGCAAGCCTGCAGTCCCCTTGTCTTATTAAATGACAACTCCATTCTTCTAGTTGTTCAGGTCAAAAACTTTGGAGTCAAAAGCTAATTTTGTCAACTCTATGTTCAAAATATAATTAAATCTTACTGTTGTTCAGGAGCCCAACTGCTATCATCCTTAGCTGGACCATCATTTTCTCTCGCCTAGCTTCCTAACTGGTCTCCTCAATCACCCCAGCACCGCTACATTTACTTTCCACAGCAATCAGAATGATCCTTTAAAAGCGTAAGTGGATCATGTGACTCTGCTCAAAATCCCTCAGTGGCCTCCTGTTTCAATCAGAGTAAAAGCCGAAGTTCTGTAATGATCTCCAAGGCCCTGTGTCATCCCCGCCAGGGCTACCTCTCTGACCCCCCTCCTTTCATACTCCTGGTTCACTCTGCTCCAGTTGCACTAGCCTCCTCACTCTTCCCTGGAGAGGCCAAGCACACTTTGCCTCAGGGTCTTGGCACTTGTTTTACCCACATCGGATATGTTTCTTCCCTGTATATCCACGTGGGTCTTTCCCTCATTTCCTTCATGCCTCTGTGCAAATATCACATTTTATAATACATGCTATGGAAAATAATAATACCCATCCATCCACTCCTCATCTTGCAATCCCTATTCTCTTATATTATTTTGGTTTTTTTCCATAGCTTTGTCACCATCCAACATATTACATATTTAGTTGTATATTTCCCCTGCAACTAGATTGTTAGTTTCACAGGGTCACAGACTTGGTCTATTTGTTTAAAATTTTAACCCCAGTACCTGGATCATAGTAGGTCCTCAACAAATATTTCTTGAATGAACAGATGGTGAATATCGCTGGTTTGTGGCAGTTCCGAAGAACCACGTCTCCAAGTATGGCTTCTGCCAAAGCAGACCTGCTGTACTGTGATGAGCAGGGCAGTGACTTTAGTTTGTTCTATCTGGAGATGCAGGATTGGTCTACAAGTGTAAGATTTTACTGGAAACTTTCTTTTTTTTTTTTTTTTGTGAGGAGGATCAGCCCTGAGCTAACATCCATGCCAATCCTCCTCTTTTTGCTGAGGAAGACTGGCCCTGGGCTAACATCTGTGCCCATCTTGCTCCACTTTATGTGGGACGCCGCCACAGCATGGCCTGACAAGCAGTGCCTCGGTGTGCGCCTGGGGTCTGACCCCGGGCCGCCAGCAGTGGAGCACGTGCACTTAACCGCTACGCCACCGGGCAGGCCCCACTGGAAACTTTCTTATGGAAGTTAGTTTTTGCCTACAAAACATGCATGTCTTGTCTGGGAACTTCTGGTATTTTTTTTTTGTTTGTTTTCTGTTTTTTGCCAGCAAGTGTACCTTATTAAACAAATCAGAAAATGGATTTTTTATATAAATAAGTTGAAGCAAAATTATTCTTTATAATTTGGCTACTTTTGTTTTGAATGATAGGAGAAAATGGAATGAGGAAAAAGGAACAATGCTGAAAACTCTGGAGATGATCACAGGTGCAAAGACCATGGTGCAAAGGACTGAAGAAAAAGGAGTCAGCTAGGAACCTGGAAAAATTGTACTGGGCTGGATTGATTTTCCTTTGGAGTTTATGTCAGACACCTCTAATGCAGACATCCTCTTGGGCCCCTCTTTTTACTCCAGCCATTGCTGAGGTCACCAGCTGCACGTGGGTGTAACTTGACAACACCATGCCTTAACTGCACCCTGTATTTCCTACTTTCTCTCCCAGAGCTTCTCTGCCTACACTAAATGTGATGCTGCAGAAACCCACTTGGGCATTCTGGAGCGTATACAAACTTGCAGATGTGAGGATAACCCTTGATTAATGAGGGATGGGAATTGATAGATAAATATTCCTCTCTTTCAACTCTTGGGTGGACAATTCTGAGATGCATTCTTCATGGTTCTCTTCGAGGGTCTCAGGGAGATCAAATCTCAGTTGCCCACAGTGGTGAGAAGCTTGATTGATTGACTTCCTCTCTTCCCTCTTGTACTCTTCCCAGTCTCTCCCTCTGGCTTCTTGGGGTCACAACCCAAAATAAAGTACTTGTATACCAGACGTTGCTCTGCTTTTGGGGGGAGCCTAGGCTAAGACAGAGGTCAAGGAGAAAACCTTTTTTGAACACTTTTGATCTAATTCCTGAGGGGAGCACAAATTTCTGTAAACACACTTACTTCCAAGATGCTCCCTCTTTGCTCAAAGACCTCTAATAGCTTTCTTGGCCTGTATAATAAAGATCCAGATCCTTATTATAGAAATTGAAGCAAGGCATGTTACTCTCTGACCCTACCTACTCGAACAACTCCGAACTCATCCTCTTATTTTTCCCAAATATGCCATCCACGTTTTTGCCTATGTGTGCATGTTTGCTCCCAGGGATTAACTCAAGTCTCATATTCTTCTAGAACCTTCCCCAACCACTTAGCTTACAACAATCCTGCCTCCTATACACCCTTGCTGCACTCTTTGTTTGGACCACTCATTTGGTACTTATGCCATGCTGCCTTAAATTATTATTTATCTCTTTATTTGTATGTTCTTGCTCAACTTTATTATAATCATCTGTGGGAATAGATTGTATCTTACAATCCAATATCTCCAGCATGCCCTGGAGCATGCCCGATATCTCTCACACAATGCCCTGAATTATAAATGCTACTGATGCTGGGACTGACATTGTGGTGACATGATCTAAATCAGTGTTTATCAAAGTGTATTCATGGGGTATTAATAGGCATTATAAGAACAAAAGTGTTCTGTGTTCAATTAACGTGGGAAACCCTGGAGGACTTCTCTGAGTCTTTAAATTAACTAACCTTGTTTGCAACTCTCTAAGAGGAAAACAATATATGGTTTTCCAAAACTTATTTGGCCATAGAAATTTTTTTTGATGAAGCATTACCTTAGGCTAGTTTCTTGAAATGCATGCGTAAATTATTTCTAAATACATGGATTGTCTACACTACATAGACATCCCAGGAGTCTAAGGCAGAGTGGGGGTGTAAGGAATGGATGCAGGTCACAGAGGGAAATACTATATGTGTGAGAAGCTTATAATATACATGATAGACAAAACATTCACATCCCCAAAATCACTAATGAACATGTGTCAAGCTTTGTTAACTGTGCCAGCTGAGTATATAAGAGGTGATGGGATATATACAAAAGGCATAATCAAATTTGAATGGGGGAAATCCAGTCTCCAGGAGGTACATGTGACTATGGAGTTCTCCTGCAAATGTAGGGCTGCTGGAAGCTTGCTCTGGAATGCCAAAGTGAAAATACAGATCAGACTCACCTGCAAGGACCATTGCTTCATATACCAATCATTTCCTATCTGTTCTCAGGTCCATTCCTCACCCTTCTGCAAACACTATTCCTATGGCTCCCTTACTAACCCATTTCAACTAAGTTTGTCTTATGGGAGGCTCTGGAAGGAGAATGGAGGGCAGAGGAATGGAGAACTGGGTCTTTCTCTCTCCCTTCTTTCTCTGCTTCTGAGAGTGTTTTTCCAGTTTCCAGAAGGGGTTGCATCTTTTCTGAGGTTTCTGGGTTCTGTTAACATCTCCTTCTCTGTCATTCTACCTCTAGTGCTTCCTGATTTGGTTAATCTCTGGGTTGCTTCACTGTGTCTCTTTGTTTTATCAGTGCTTCTATTACGTGTGTAAACAATTCCTTATTTTAAATTTTCTCTATTGAAATACCTGGAATTGTTTCTGTTTCCTTCACTGGACTCTGAGTGCAATGCTACATATTTACAAGTTGTGTCTTTCCTTGGCTATGCTCCATTCAGGGCAATGCCTCACGTCCTTTTTCATCTTTCTGTAGTGCCAGACACATAGGAGGTACTCAGTATACATTTACTGAAAAGAAAATGCATGAGCATACCCTTTTACATTAAATTTGTGTATATTCCTACAAAATTTTGGAATATCTATGTATTATTGTTTAAATGTACAAGAAGGAAAATTCTTTCTATGAATAAATTGAGCATGGGGGAGAACCCATTAAGAGAAGTCATAACTTTTCTCATTCCCAGGGCATTGGAGAGAATAATTGTATTAGGTCAACTGTCCTCAGGAGGAGAAGCCTTTGCTCTCATCATCCTCTTTGTTTTGCCTCCCTAAGCCTTAGCCTTTGGAGGCATCACCTCCAAACAGGATGGAGAGAGGAGATACCTCAAGAAAGGAGAGAATATATTTATCTTTAAATTTCCAAAAGTATAACAGTGCTTTATCTTAGGCAGCTGGGCTGTCACTTCTCTAATTGTAATGCCTTAGAATGGTATAATTTCAATTTCTGCTTAGCAAGTAGGAGGTTGATATTTAATCACCTTTTCTTTAATAATGATGGATATTTAGATGTATCAAGAGGTAGAGAAATCAAGAAGTAGACTAGAAGACCTTTCAAGGGTCCTTGCAATTCATTTAGGCTATGAATATACTTAAATTTCCTCCTACTAACTTAGAAAGCCTCTGGCATGTCCTGTTCTATATTGCACTATAGATTTGTCCTTAGTATGACTATCTCTTGAAGGTATAAGAGACTCTTTATTAGTCAGTGTTCTCTAGAGAAACAGAACAAATAGAATATATATAGATATTTAGAAAGATTTATTATGAGGGATTAGCCCATGTGATTATGAAGGCTGAGAGGTCAACCATCTGCCCTCTGAAAGGTGGAGGCCAGGAAAGCTGGTGGTGTAATTCCAGTCTGAGTCCAAAGGCCTGAGAACCAGGGGGGCCAATGGTGTAAGTTGGGTTGTGTTTAATGTTTGCTATAGTTGTAGGTGCCAGAGGCTTCAATTTCCTCTTTCGTCCTTGCTTTTGTCTCCCGTGTCAACTTTGGGCTTCCCTAAGTACTCTCCTTAGAGTCTGTGTCTTGCAGCTCTCTCAGCTGTAGGCCACTGTTATTATATTGAATCCCTGTTGGTGGCAGTGGTGGGGGTAAGTGTAGAGGAGGAGAGGCATTCTATAATCTTATTATTAAAGCCCCGTCTTTTTGTGGGGCTGTGTCCGTGGACTGTGACCTTCATAGGTGTTTCTTAGCTATCCTCCCTTTCCCCTTAGATGAGACAGAAAGGCTAGGAGTGGTGGTTTATGGAAATTAAGTGCAGGGCAAAACTGTTTGGGTCTTATGTTATATTGTCTGCTCCTATAAGCAGTGATGGGACCATAAGTGTTGAACAGAGTGAGAAGCACAAGGCTTTCAGGAGATTTAATGCTGATGAAAGGCTGAAGATGCTAGGACTGGCTCAAACAGAATTCTGGAGCAAGAGCATGGCTGCTGGGTCATCCATGGTGATATTGATTGGCTCACGTTTCCTCAGTGGGTAAAGAAATGAACAAGAAAGTCTTAGACTGGGAGACGAAATGCAGGTGAAACTAGTGAGGAAGGCTTGGATGCTACAAGGATTGGGATAGAATGAATGAGTCAACTACACAGAATCTACAAGTAATAAAAATCATGGTCAGTGAGCTAAGCTACATCAAGGAACTATGAGTGACCATGTGCATCAACATAGCAGATACTGGCGTGTGTGCGTGACCAGTAGAAACCGGTCTATTAGAGAGCATCGAGCTTAGACATTGCATATCCATCCTGGCTATTTTGCCACCTTGGACATTTGACATGCAGAGTGAGGAGGATAGACCTGAGAACTCTCCCCAACAGCAGAAATACTAGATATCGAAATAGTGTTGTTTGAAGCATTTCATGATCCTAAATTAGCAACAAATATGCCCAATTGACACCTTCAGTCCATCTGTGAGCCCCATTCCATTCCTACTCTAACTTGCTACATCTTTCTTCCTTTTTGATTAACCCAGATTTGGTGATAATATCACTACTCACCAGCCCAGTTTGCTCAAGGTCAAGAGCAGAAAGACAAAAGAAAACAAAAACCTGGCTCCATGATTTTTCAAATTATTTGTTTTTTACAATTAAAAAATTCTGCTTCAGTCTCATTGCTTCACAGTTATCTCTGATATACAGGCCCACTCTAAGATTTCTTCACATTTTAGTAAGGTAGTTTTGTTCTTTAAAAAGGAACTGACTACACTATGCTGAAGAAACCACACGAGGGAGGGAGAACAGAGCAAAGTAAATGGGAGGTGACAGCTGTCTCATCACACAAGGGTGATGTATACATTGTATATCATACAAGGACATGATATATACATTATACATTGTACAAGGAGATGATATATACATTGAATACCATACAATGACATGATATATACATTATATGTTGTACAAGGACATGATATAACATTGTGTACCATACAAGGATATTATATATACATTATACATTGTTGTACAAGGGCATGATGTATAAGAGAATCAAAACAAAATAAAGCAAAACAATATAGCTTCTTGTTCTTTTAGGGTGGTATAAGCAGATAAGTGGTCATGGAGACAGCTTCCTTAGAGCCTTGGGTTTGAGCTTTACTTGAGATTTGGTTCATCTCATAGCCTTGGAGTAAGATGTGACCATTCATAAAAAATATTTATGAAGTGCCTACTGTGTGCCAGACATTGTTCTAGGCACTAGGCATATAGCAATAAAGAAAATAGACAAAAAATTCCCTGTCCACGTGGAGGCTACACTTTGTGGATGGGAGGGAGAGCATTGATAAACAAGTAAAATAAATAGCATATCGAGTGATGATATGTGCTATGGGAAAAATTAAACAGGAAAGGGGAAGAGGGTGCTGGGATAGGGGTGTGTTTTCAATTTTAAGTTGGTTGCGGAAGCCTTCTCTGATTAGATGACATTTGAGCAACGACCTGATGAAGGCATGGGAGTGAGCCATGTGGCTCCATGGAGGGAGAGCGTTGCAGGCAGAGGAAACAGTTAGTATAAAATCCCCAAGTCAGGAGCATTCCTGGAATGTCAGAGAAACAGAAAGCAGGTGTGTGGCTGGAGAGGTGTTAGAAGGGGATGAGTAGAAGGAGATGAAATCAGAGAAGTTGTAGGTGTCAGGTCATGGATGGCTTTGTAAGTCATTGAAAAGATTTTGTCTTTTGCTGTGAGTGAGATGGAGACTACTGGAGAGTTTTGAGCACAGAGGTGACAAGAGATGACATTATTTTAAAGGCTCACTCTGCTGTGTTATGGGTAGACTTTAGAGCTACAAGGGAAGAAACAGGGAGAAAGCTATTGCTTGTCATCCAGGAAGGAATCATTGTGGCTTGGCTAGGGTGCAAGTAGTGGAGGTGGGAGAGGGTGTCACATTCTTGATACATTTCAAAGAAAGAGTCGACAGAATTTCCTGACAGATAGGATGTGGAGTGTGAGAAGACGCAGGAGTCAAGGTTTTAGCCTGAACAACTGGAAGGAAAGAGTTGCCATTTCTTGAGGTGGGAAAAACTGGATCACGGGCAGGTGTGGAGGAATGATCGTGAGCTTGGTTTGGCCTCTAATGTTAGGAGGTTGGAAAGATGAGGAAGAGCCAGCAAAGGACAATGGAAAGGAGCAGCCAGTGAGATAGGAGGAAAATGGAGAGATGCGGTGCCCCAAAGATCAAGTAAAGAAAATGCTTTAAGGAGGAGGGACTGATCAACTATGTCAACTGTTCAGATGATTCCAGTAAAATGAAGACTGGGACCAGACCTGTGGATTTCACCATGGAGGATATGGGTGACCCTGACAATTCCAGTGCCCAGGATCACATAGGAGAATACTTTAAGGAAGAAAAGAAAAATAAGCTGCATGTAATTCCAGGTTGGGGAATGAGGAAATGGGGTCATTGTTAAAAGGTTGAAGCGTGTTTGGCAAGTTCTCTGAGCAGTAATGGCATGACTTTGGCTGCCTCTCTTCTCCTGGCTCAACCACTGCTCGTGAACTATGGTTCAAGTTTGTTAGTGAGTTCAGGGATGGGGTCCATGCCCTCATCATGTAACCTTGAACCAGTGCCCACAATGACTTAGATTTTCTCACTATGAAAACAAATGTAATGGTCACCACTAAAATAAAGTATCAAATCCCAGGAATTGCGCGCCTGAGAGAACAATGCTGGCACTGGATTTTCTGAAAAGGAAAGCCACATTCCGCAACTACCTTTTAGTCTGTGGAAATGGAAATTTTAAAAAACAGAGAAAAAGGAAAACTGCCAATCTAAATGCAAATGGTGGATTAGGTGGCCCCTGCATAATTAGTGAGGTTCTGAGAAGAATGGACTTTCCTCACAGCATAGTCACCTGCTGCCATTTGGAATTCAGCAAGTGTCTTACAGTGAGTGAATAACTGAAATGAGTCAATGAATAGGATTCATCAGTTGCCCTTCAGTAGCTCTCCCTGACTCATCTAACTACATACTAATCATTATTTCTTGTTTCTTTGGCCCCACCAGCTCGACTCTAAGTTCCTTGAGGATATATCATGACATTTATTTCTTTATATTCCTTACTACACTTAGTTTAGCATTAGAGCTGTTACTTAATGTATTAGTCAGGGTTCTCCAGAGAAACAGAACCAATGTATATTTAAGAGGAGATTTATTACAGGAATTGGCTCACATGATCACGGAGGCCAAGAAGTTCCATGATCTGCCATCTGCAAGCTGGAGAACCAGGAAAGCTAGTGGTGTAGTAATTCAGTCTGAGTCTGAAGGGCCACAAGCAGGAGCACCAATGTCTGAGGGCAGGAGAAGATGGGTGTCCTAGCTCAGGCAGAGAGCACATTTGTTCTTCCTCCACCTTTTGTTCTATTCAGGCCCTCAATGAATTGGGTGATGCCCACCTGCATTGGTAAGGGCATCTTCTTTACTTAATCTACCCATTAAAATGCTAATCTCTTCCCGAAACACCCTCAGACACACCAGAAATAATGTTTTACCAGCTATCTGGGCATCCCTTAGCCCCGTCAATGTGACACATAAAATTAACCATTATAGGCTCCAATTAGTTAACCATATTTCTAAAAAGCAAAACCATAACAAACAAACAAAATCCCACTTGCTCCTTAAGGATGAAAACTAACAGGTTGGGAAGCCTCCTGGGTATTTCACCAAGTCTCAGGGTTGAGTGGCTTAAAAATTTTTATAGTCTTAAAAAAATCTCCAACTTCTTCCTACGACACTTAACCCATAACTAAATAAATACAGGGAAGGAAAAATAGCATCTTAATCTTTTTTTTAATGGAGAAATTAAGGCAAAGAACATTATCTAATGAGTGGTAGCAGCATTTAAAGAAAAGTCACAGTCCTAACTCCCTTCCTCTGCTGGAAGTACACCAAGGTCTAAGCCATACCTGTACCCAATTTTCCTTCAGCACTTTCTTACTTCCTTTACCATGTTTTTGACTCTTTGAAACCCAAGTCCCTTCTTCTATTCCTTGGACTCCTCTGAAGGTGACCCCTATTCATAATAAAGTTCGGGAGCCACTGTCTGTGTTTATCAGGCCTGTTGTGTTCATTTAATTGGATTTCACTGATAATCATGGTAATATCGTCAATCCCTGCCACTCCTTGCACTTTGATCCCATTTACCCAATCAGTCCTTCACTCCAGGTGAATCCTTTTTCCAGTGCTGTGTCCTGCTCTTTGTTTTAGGAATATAGCTAGAGAAAACTATATGACCAATCAGACTGGCATTAATACAAACTCCAGCCAGGCCTTCCACATAGCTCAGAAACCTTCCTACTTGTTCTTGGTCAGCTTGTTTTCTTTTTCCCCACAGCAGCTATTTTAAATGTACTACTTTCTTTAGGAATTCTCTCTCTTTCCATTCTTCTCATTGTTAGCCAGCAATATGTTCATAGTCTTTCCCTCTTCAAAAGAAAACAGAGATCATCATCAGAAAGGCATTCTCTCTGTTCTCATCCTGTCTCCCTTCAAACTTGCCTACAACAGATCCTGTCCTATTTCATAGGTAGAGGTATCTCCTTATCTTAAGGTAATTCCTTCACCTCTATCCTGGGTCTCATTCTCTTCCTCTTTTTTTTTTTTTTTTTGGTGAGGAAGATTAGTCCTGAGCCATCATCTGTTGCCAGTCCTCTTCTTTCTGCTGAGGAAGATTGGCCCTGGGCTAACATCCGTGCCCATCTTCCTCTACTTTATATGTGGGATGCCGCCACAGCATGGCTTGATAAGCGGTGCATAGGTCCACACCTGGGATCTGAACCTGTGATCCCAGGGCCCCAAAGCGGAGTGCAGGAACCCAACCACTATGCCACCAGGCCGGCCCCTCCCTCGCTCTTTTGTATTTTTTCATTTCTCTCTTCTACTGGCTCTTTTTCCTCTAGATGTAAAAATGTCCACAACCTAAGAAATAACAGTCTTCACTTTCACTATCTCATTCTTTCCTGTCACCGCTTTCTTCTACTTCCTCAATTCCCTTTGATTCCTTAATCTACCATAATCTGGCTTCTGCCTCCAATGCAATTATTCTTATTTTTATTTGAAAACTATTGAACAGGGGCCGGCCCCAGGGTGTAGCGGGTAAGTGCATGCATTGCGCTGCTGGCGGCCTGGGTTCAGATCCCGGGCACGCATCGAGGCACCGCTTGTTGGGCCATGCTGTGGTGGCGTCCCATATAAAGTGGAGGAAGATGGGCACAGATGTTAGCTCAGGGCCAGTCTTCCTCAGCAAAAAGAGGAGGATTGGCATGGATGTTAGCTCAGGGCTGATCTTCCTCACAAAAAAAAAAAAAAGAAAGAAAACTATTGAACAACCTCAAAAAGTAAAAGTCACCTGTAATTTCGACGCTTAAAAAAACGTAGAGGTAGCCCTCATGGTCTAGCTGTTAAAGTTTGGTGCACTTTGCTTTGGCGGCCTGGGTTCAGTTCTCGAGCACGGAACCCCATCACTCATCTGTCAGTGGCCATGCTGCGGCAGCAGCTAACATAGAAGAACTAGAAGGACCTACGACTAGAATAGACAACTATGTACTAGGGGTTTGGGGAGAAAAAAAAAAAAAGAGAGGAAGATTGGCAACAGATGTTATCTCAGGGTGAATCTTTCCCAGGAACAGAAAAAAAACCCCCATAAAATAAGAAATGATTGTTTCCCTTTCCATTCATCTAATACCACAGAAATGGATTGCCTATATTGGAAATATTAACCCTTTGTCTCTCTTTTATTGTGTTTTTACATTGTTTATTGTTTCATTTTCTATAGAGAAACTTCTGATTTTTATGTGGTCAGTACTCTGATTTTTCTCTTTATGGCTTCTGAGTTTCTTATCTTGTTTAGGAAGATCTACATCTAAAGGTTATGAAAATGTCTTACTATTTAAAATATTTTTTTGGTTTTTTTCCTCATTTACAGTCATGCGTCACTTAACAATGGGGATATGTTCTGAGAAATGCATTGTTAGGTGATTTTGTTATTGTGCGAATATCATAGAGTGTACTTATACAAACCTAGATGTTATAGCCTACTACACACCTAGACTACATGGTGGTAATCTTGTCAGACCACTGTTGTATATATGGTTTGTTGTTGATGGAAATGTCCTTATGTGGCACATGACTGTACTTCCTTATGCCTGAAATTTATATTAGGATTTAACATTATTTTCTTCTATGTGGATAGCCACTTGTCCCAACTCCATTTTTTTTAAAGAGTACGTCTTTTCCCACTGAATTCAAGTTTTTATTAAATGTTAAATTTCTGAATATACTTCAATTTGTTCTGTAGTCTGTTCCACTGATCTACATTCCTGTGCTATTCTAGTATTGTAACTATTTGTTTATACAAGCCTTATGGTAGATTTTATATCTGATAGGTTAATCCCTTCATCACTATTCTTTTTCAAAATTTTCTTAGGAAATTGTTGTACATTTATTCTTCTTGGTAAATTTGAGCATTATTTTATCTAATTCCAACCTCTACCCCTTCCTCTTAACAAAAATGAAATTGTGTTTTGGGATTCTGATTGATATGACATTAAATTTATGCATTAGCTTGAGAATGATGGACTTTTTAATGCTATTACTTGTTTCCATCTCTACAGCCCAGTATTATAATGTGTTTCTTCATTTTGAAAATATTGTATATTTTCAATAGGTCTTATACCTTTATTGTTAAATGTATTTCTAGATTTTGTCATTATTTTGAATAGGTTCTAACTCTCCCTGCCCACCCTTGCCATTTTCTTTTTGGACTGATCAGTGCTAATATAGAAATAATTTAATAAATTTTATATATATATATAAGAAATATTAGATATAAAATATCTATATTATTATATCTTATTTTATATATATTATATTAGATATAAAAATATATATATTATATTAGATATAAAATATATATATATATATATATTTTTTTTGATGAGGAAGATCAGCCCTGAGCTAACATCCATGCCAATCTTCCTCTTTTTGCAGAGGAAGACCGGCCCTGAGCTAGCATCTATTGCCAATCCTCCTCCTTTTTTTTTTTTTTTTTTCCCTTTTTCCCACCAAAGCCCCAGTAGACAGTTGTATGTTATAGTTGCACATCCTGCTAGTTGCTGTAGGTGGGACACCAGCTCGGCATGGCCCGACAAGCAGTGCGTTGGTGCGTGCCGGGATCCAAACCTGGGCTGGCAGTAGTGGAGCGGGTGCACTTAACGAACCGCTAAGCCACGGGCCCGCCCCAAATTTTATATATTTATCTTATATGTAGCCAACTTACTAAATTCTAGGGTCAATAGCTTTTCATTTGAGTCTTTTGTATTTTCCAGGCATGTGCCAAATCCTCTGCAAATAATTATTTTTGTCCTTTCCCCCAGGGTTTATTGATTTTTTTGTGTGTGTGTGAGGAAGATCAGCCCTGAGCTAACATCCATGCCAATCCTCCTCTTTTTGCTGAGGAAGACTGGCCCTGGGCTAACATCTGTTCCCATCTTCCTCCGCTTTGTATGGGACACTGCCACAGCATAGCCTGACAAGCTGTGCATCAGTGCGCGCCCGGGATCCGAACCTGGGCCTCCAGCAGCAGAGCGCACGCACTTAACCGCTACACCATGGGGCCGGCTCCATGTTTATTGATTTTTTAAATATATTTAGCATGTTTAGAAACTATTTTTATTTTTTAGAGGTTTTTTTCTTTTTCTTTTTTTTTAAGCTCAGGAATATCTGTCCTAATATCTCAAAATTTTTTGGCATGTATTTATATAATCATAGTTTTCTCCTTTAATTTTTTTGGTGTGTGTGAGTAAGATTAGCCCTGAGCTAACATCTGTTGCCAATCCTCCTTTTTTTGCTGAGCAAGACTGGCCCTGGGCTAACATGCCCATCTTCCTCTACTTTGTATGGGACGCTGCCACAGCATGGCTTGACAAGCGGTGTGTCTGTCGGTGCCTGGAATCTGAACCTGCAAACCCTGGGCCGCCAAAGCAGAGGGTGAGAACTTAACTGCTATGCCACTGGGCCAGCCCCACTCTCCTTTAATTTTTTTTTTTTTTTTTTTAATAAAGATTTTATTTATTCATTTTTTTCCCCCCAAAGCCCCAGTAGATAGTTGTATGTCATAGGTTCACATCCTTCTAGTTGCTGTACGTGGGACTCGGCCCCGGGTTGGTC
The DNA here is from genome assembly GCF_057802395.1 of Ceratotherium simum simum. NCBI lineage: Eukaryota > Metazoa > Chordata > Mammalia > Perissodactyla > Rhinocerotidae > Ceratotherium > Ceratotherium simum. The sequence goes on from NC_141913.1 coordinate 8,900,254, forward strand.
GGAGAAGTGGTGCCTTGGGGCGTGCCCGGGATCCGAACCCGGGCCGCCAGCATCAGAGCGCGCGCACTTAACCGCCAAGCCACGGAGCCGGCCCTCTCCTTTAATTTTTTAATGTCATAAATTATACTAATATATTTCTTAAAATTGGAACATCTTGATTTTCTGGAATAAACTTTACTTAGTCATAGAATATAACTGTTTAACACATTACTAGATTTGATTTGTTAATATCTGATTTCAGATTTTAATTTTTATTAACTATAAGTGTTCTAGTTTTCTTTATTGAAATATCTTTATAAAGTTTTGATATTAATATTATGATAGAATTGTAAAATGAATTAGGAAGCCTTCTGTTTTTTCCCTCCTATACTGCAAAATAGGGTAACATGGGAATGATTGTTCTTTGAATTTAGAGACAACTTTCCTGGAAACCTCCTGAGTCTGGTGCAATATTAATGGTAGAGCCTTAGTATATATTTTAAAAAATTCTATAGATTTTGGATTGCTTAGGTGTTCTACTTGTTATTATAGAGTCAATTTTGGGAATTTATATTTTGATAGAACATCATCTGTTTTCTTTAAAGTTTGTTGGCAGAATAAAAGCAGTAGATATTGTCAGTGATTTGTGATCACAGAAGACATTTTATGAGTAGAAAATGTTTCCATGTAGAAACTAGGGTAGTTTTTAAAAATATAAATTGGATCATTTTGTTCACCTGTTAACCTTTTTTGGCTTTTTTTAATACATAAAATAAAATCCAATCTCCTGACCATGGCCCATAGGGCCTGTGTGAAGATCTGGCCTCTGCAGGCCTCTCCAACCACATCTTGTGCCACTCTTTTCCATGCTTCAGTTACAAGGGCCCTCTCATGTTCCACCAACACAAGCTTTTAACCCCTTTGTGACCTTTATACCCTTTATCCCTCTTTCCTCTGATTGTCAGGAATAAATAGAATGCTTTGTTGGAGAATAACAGTGGGGATCATAATTTAGATAGGCTCTTTTAAGGAGGTGACATTTAAGTTGTCACCTAGAAGATGGGCAGAAGCCAACTATGTAAAGGTGAGAGGAAAGAAGAATGCTTTCTAAATTATGGTTCTCCATTGTTAGCTTCTAGGAAGGCATGCATGCTATTCAACTTCCTTTACAGCACTTAGCACAGTATGTAATTATTTATTTACTTATTTACATGGTTATTTGTCTCCCCACTAAATTGTAAGTTCCATGAGGGCAGTGAGTTCTGTCTTATTTACAAATGAATGAATTAAACGTTATGTTTTCTATTTAAGTGGAGTGATGTGGTGAATAAGTGAGCAATAATGGAGAGAGCTATGTAAATACTTAGTACTCTCTTATCTGGAAATGTATAAGGTGCTGTATTCCAGCCCCTGGTGACATTCCTCCAGGGAGGAATGAGCAGGAAATTTCTTCACCGCTTGGGACATGGTTATGGTCTGGGTTTTGCAGCTCTTATTAGCTCCCCGGCAGGTAGGTTGGGTTCAAATCCTGGTAATGTTTATCTCTGTGCTATTTCTAAGCACAATCATCACAACAGCCCCTGGTGACAGGTCAGATTTTTCCAGGTTTTCATGTAGTAGGCAGAAATGGGCTATGGGATCCTTTCAGGAGACAGAAGAGAAGGTGCAAGCAACAGTACCATGCTCCACTGATGGTGGTTATATCCAGACATCTACTAAGAGTTTGACATCCCCACATATAAATACATTTGTAAAATCATACATCGTAGAACTCTGCATTGTTTTCTTGTATCATTATTTAACTTTTCATTTTTTTTTCCAATTAGACTGTGAGTTTCTCAAATGTAGACATTCTCTTTTTTGCTTTCTTCACAGTGCTCAGAACCAAGTCATAGCAGAAAGAACAATGTATTTGAAGCCAGATGGCCCATGTTGAAAGGCAGTTCCACTGTTAGCTATGTGACTTTGGGCAAGTTGGACTCTTTGGGCCTCAACTTCTTATCTATAAATGAGGATAATACTTATTCTATTAGGTTTTCATAAAGAACAAATGGGATAACATTCCTGAAATATTTTGGTAAAGAATAAAATGTATAAAAGTAAGCTGCCATTATTATGTCCTTCATGACTAATTATTGATTATTATTGGTTTAATTTAAACATTGCCTGTGCAATGAAAGCATGATGTAGAATGTAGTGCAAATTACATTTTTTAGCCATGGGGCTAAAAATTTATTTTCAGTTGTAACAATCCTGGGGCCAGCTACAAAATGCCATTCTTCTGCACCTTAGTCAGTGGGAGAAATTCCTGGGCTCCTCCAGGGAGGAATGAGCAGGAAATTTCTTCACCGCTTGGGACATGGTTATGGTCTGGGTTTTGCAGCTCTTATTAGCTCCTCGGCAGGTAGGTTGGGTTCAAATCCTGGTAATGTTTATCTCTGTGCTATTTCTAAGCACAATCATCACAACAGCCAGTTCAACATTTCAGAAAGTTACAATAGTGCAAAGTTTAATACAGTCATGAGGCCTTGACCTGAGGAGGGATCCAACAATAACATTTTGTCTTGACGTAGTGAAGGAAAATTCCATACTTTACAAGTTAAGCTTGAGAGTAGAAATGAGGTGCCTATAAAGAGATAAGGAGAAATATAAAGAGAAAACCAATGGGGACAAAATGGGTAGAAACTAACAATTTTATAGCACTTATTATGTGCCAGGCACTATTCTAAGTGCTTTGCAAATATTGATTCACTCAATCCTCAACAACTCTATGAGGTTGTTATTTTTATTTTCATTTTATAGATGAGGAAACTGAGGCAAAGAGAGGTAAGTATGCGGTTACTGGGAGAATGAGGATTCAAACCCAGACAGTGTGTTCAGACTCCATGCTTTTAACCCCTATTCAATGAAAAACATCCTAAATCAAGACTGTTTGCAGATGGGAAAGCGCAGATACTGGCTCTTCACAAATCCCATAGCTACAGATTGATTTTTATGTACTAATAATCCTTTTATTTCAGAGCAATGCAAAAAAAAACTAAATTAATTGACTGGATTGGATAACTGGAAAATATTTTTTTCAAGGATTATGAAGGAACAAGGAACTACTTACTCTATACAGTCATGTGTTGCTTAACAATGGGGATACATCCTGAGAAATGCGTCCTTAGGTGATTTTGTCGTTGTGCGAACACCATGGAGTGTACTTAAACCTAGATGGCATAGCCTACTACACATCTAGGCTATATGGTGCTAATCTTATGGGACCACCATCGTATATGCAGTCTGTCATTGACCGAAACGTTGTTATGCGGCATATGACTGTGTTTGATCCTCAGCAGAGTCAGAGGTATAGGAGGGCCTCTGGAATATGGGTGTAATTATTTATGAATTTTTCATCATTAGACTTGAGCTTCTTAGTCTTGATCTTAAGATAGGCTCTATGGAAACTTAGGGGAGTGAGAAAAAAAAAACATGGTGCCAGGCAGTAAAATCTTTTAGATTCAATGACTGATTTGTGGGTGGGTTCTGTTGTTCTATCAGTTCCTTGATCCTATATATGTAGGTGAAGCAGTTACATAGAAGTGATTATCAAATTGAAAATAGTGCAAGTAGCAACTTCCACAATGTGTGATGGTTTCAACTGATGTCAGCTTGAGGCCATTCCCAGCATTGTGGCAACCCTGAGAGAGCAGTGTGGTGTGACAATATGGAACAAAAGGGGCAGATTCTGTGGGTCCTTCCCAATCCTATCCACATCTCTTGGATGGCACTGTGGACTTGACCAGGGGCTCCACATCTGTCAGTTTGCTGGCAACACCACGCTCAGGATAGATTCATGAGGAGGTAGAAAAGGTGATTGCCTCTATGTCATGAATTGAATAGCGTAGAGTCATTCTTTGCCTCAAAATGTCTCCCTCCTGGGTGGTGTGGTGTGACAGGAAGAGCACCCCCTGGCTGTGGAGGGAAAACAGGTCTGGGCTCACCACTGCGAACTGCTGTGACTTTGGATGAGGTTTTTAACCTTGCTGCATTAGTAAAGACTCTGGTTGCAAGTAACACAAACCCAATCTGAAAAAGAAAAAAAAAAAAAATTTATTGAAAGGATATTGTGAAAGGTTAATGTGAAAGGTTAATGGAGAGATCAGTGTCAAACTCAATCCAGCTCCTGAATTCTATTTCCTTAGCCCATTTAGATCAGACCACTCTGGTGCTGCATCACCATTCAACTTGCACAAAGGGGGATGATCAGCAGATGTTGTTGGGGCGGGGGCAAGCCTTTGTAAGACCATAGAAGGAGGAGGGACTTTGCGGTAAAAACATTTCCTATCTTAAGGCTGATTATGAATTGAGTAACAGTTATGAATGGGGGCAGAGATGGAAATCTTTGATCCATTTTGAGTTAAATTTTGTGTAATATGTGAGGTTAGGTCAAGGTTCTTTTTTTTTGCCTATGGATGTCCAGTTGCTCCATCATCATATGTTGAAATGGCTATCCTCTTTCCATTGAATTGTGTTTGCACCTTTGTCAAAAATTAGTTGAGCAGTATGTGTAAGTCTATTTCTGGGTTCTCTATTCTGTTTCATTGATCTATTTGTGTATCCCTCTGCAGGTATCAGACTGTCTTGATTGCTGTAGCTATATAGGAAGTCTTAACATCAGAAAAACTAATTCTTCCCACTTTATTCTTTTTTTTTTAATAATTTTATTTATTTATTTATTTTTTCCCCCAAAGCCCCAGTAGATAGTTGTATGTCATAGCTGCACATCCTTCTAGTTGCTGTATGTGGGACGCGGCCTCAGCATGGCCGGAGAAGCAGTGCATCGGTGTGCGCCCGGGATCCGAACCCGGGCCGCCAGCAGTGGAGCGCGCGCACTTAACCGCTAAGCCATGGGGCCGGCCCCCGACTTTATTCTTTTTTAAAATTGTTTTGGCTGATCTAGGTCCTTTGCTTTTCCATATACATTTTAGAATAAGCTTGTTTATGTCTACAAAACACCCTGCTGGGGTTTTGATAGGAATTGTTTTAAGCCTATATGTCAATTTGGGGAGAATTGACATCTTTATTTTGTTGAGTCTTCCAGTCTATGAACTCTCCAATTATCCTGGTTTTCTTTGATTTCTTTCATTGTATTTTGTAATTAAATCATGCAGGTCCTGTACATCTTTTGCTACACTTATGCCTAAGCATTTCATTTTCTTTAGAGCAATTTTAAATAGTATCCTATTTTTAATTTTGGTTTCCATATGCCCACTGTTGTATAAAGAAATGCCATTGATTTTGTGAATTGCTCTTGTAAGCTGCAACCTGGCTGAATTTAGCTTTAGGAGGTTTTTTAAAAAAATTTTTATTGTGGTAAAATACATATAATATGAGATCTACCCTCTTAAAATTTTAAGTGTACAGTACAGTATTGTTTACTATAAGCACAATATTGTACAGCAGATCTCTAGAACTTTTCATCTTGCAAGACTGAAACTTTATACCCATTGAATAGCAACTCTCCATTCCCCCCCTCCCCCTAGCCTCTGGCAACCACAATTCTCCTCTCTGTTTCTGAGTTTGACTACTTTAGATATTTCGTATAAGTGAAATTATGCAGTAGTTGTCCTTCTTTGACTGGCTTATTTCACTTAGCGTAATGTCCTCAAGGTTCATCCGTGTTGTAGTATATGACTAGATTGCCTTCTTTTAAATGGTTGATCTATATGTGATGTATTCCAATGTATGTATTCATCACATTTTCTTTATCCATTCATCTGTTGATTGACGTTTAGATTATTTTCACCTCTTGGCTATTGTGAGTAGTGTTGCAAGGAATATGGAAGTGCAAATATCTCTTTGAGATCCTGATTTCAGTTCTTTTGGATAAATACCCAGAAGTGGGATTGCTGGATCATGTGGTAGTTCTATTTTTAACTTTTTGAGGAACATTCATACTGTTTTTCGCAGCAGCTGCACCATTTTGCATTCCCACTAACAGTGTATAAGGGTTTCAATTTCTTCACATCCTCACCAGAAGGTTTTGTTTTTTTTTGGTTTGTTTTTGTTTTTTGTAGGTGCTTTGGGATTTTCTACATAGAAAATCATATCCTCTACAAATAGGGACAGTTCAATCATATTGTATAAAATTTTTAAACATACTGAAAATTTGAAAGAATATTACAATGAATACCTGAATATCCACAACAGTACTCAAATTGTTAATATATTTGAATGTGTGTGTATGTATATGTACACACACTCATACACACGCATGTATATATTGGTTGGACATCATGACACTTTACCTACAAAAGCTTCATCACATATGTTTTAATTATAGTCATATTCTATAGTCATATAGTCTACATGTAACTCTAATTCTACAGTCTCACCTCAGGAAATTAACAATTCCCCAATAACAACTAATATCTAATCCACACTGAAATTTCCTCAATTTCCCCCATGATGTCTTTTATTGTTATTTCTTTTAAACTAGGACCCCGTGAAGTTTCATGCATTGCCTTTGGTTAATATCTCTTTTGTCCCTTATTTTAGAACAATCTCACTAATTTATTTTCTCTGTGACATTGACTTTTTGAAGAAACTAGGCCAGTTGTCTTATAAGACATTCCACATTCTGGATTTGCCTTATTGCTTCCTCATGGTTATTTTCGTTTGTTTGTTTGTTTTGAGTCTTGTTCCTTTATCTTTTTTATTTCCTATGAACTGGAAATTATATCTCAAGATTGATCAGCTTCACGATAAACATATTTGGCAAGAGTGTGTCATAAGTGATGCTTTGTGCTCTATGTTGCATCATATCAGGAAGAACATAACAGGAGATTGTTCCACTATTAGTGAAGCTTAGCTTGATTATTTGGTTAAGGTGCTAGATCTTGCCATTGTAAAGGTGCATCTTTCTCTTTTGAATTAGCAAGTAGCTTGTAGAAATGACACATGAATATTTTGAAATGCTTTGATGGAAGCCATTTGGTTCTTTCCAGAGAAAGATGCTCTTTATCTCTAATAGGATCATGTCCCTTTTAGGAACCAATGAGGATGAATCTGCATCTTGGGGTGGAAATACATGAGGCTTGCAAAAAACTGACCTTTAGAGAACAGAGAATGTGTCTCTGGCCTACCGGAAGAGCATATTTAATGGATCTTTTATGTGAGGCTGGCTTTATAATTTAATCAAATGTATTAGTTAAGAAATACTCTAAGGAAAACTGAGAGAAGACAGTGGGAAAAAGTCTGAACCTCAGGATGTGATCCCTAGACCAGAAATCTCTGCTAGTTTTGCTCTGTGGCAGTAGAAGATAGTTTCCTAATTAAGCAGGAGCAAAGACCTCATAAAAGAGGCTTCTGTTGGAAGGCTGCTTATTGAGGAAGCATGATTTTATATAAGGTTTTCTAAAAGACGGTTTGAAGAGCATAATATTGGTTTGAAAGTGAAGAAAGCTGTTCTCTTGCGCACTCCAAGTGTCAGGGTGCCCTGTCTCTAGGGATTCATTTGGGACTGTTCTCAGCATTGTGACAATTCTTGAGAGCAGCCAGGTGTGATGCTCTGGAGCTAAGGGGATGGATACCCTGGGATTTCCTGATCTTTATCCACACCTCTAGCGTGCTGCTGGACAGTTGAGCCAGAGGTGCCAGGCCAGTCAGTTTGCTGCCCCAACATCGTGCCCACGGACAGTCTTATGAGTGAGCAGAGTAGGTAAATTGAGTAGCACAGGGTAGTTCCTTGGTTCAACATGTCTGCCTCCTGGCAATGTGGAGAGATGGAAAAACCACCCCCCAACTTTGGAGAAGGATAGATCTGGTTTCACCACTTACTAATGATGTGATCTTGGGGAAATTATTGTTATTATTATTACTGTTTTTTATGCTTATTTTGGGCCAGTTATTGTTTTCTTTAATCTTCACAACAACCATAGGAGACAGTTGCTATTAATATCCCCATTTTACAGATGAGGAAACTGAGGCACTGAGAAGTATGTGTGTGGGTACTATGGATCAGAAGGAGCTGGCCTAGGACCCCACCTAGGAGGGCTTCCTGTCACAGGCAAGGAGATCTCACAGGAAGGAGGGTGGAGGTGTACAGTCAGATGAGGAGGAAGTGAGGAGGCTGCTAGCAACCTGCCAGAGGAGAGAAGTTGATGTCTTCAATCTAATAGAAATTCTGATGGAGGAGAAGGGTCTCCAAGGAAACAGCAGAAGTGCACCATGAGGAAAACAGACAGTTGTGAACACACTCCAGACTCAGAGAGCACCAATGCCAGGCACTGCTGGTACCTGTCAGATACGATCTTTTCTGCTCCTTACCCCACAGTGGTACCTTACTCCCTGCCGTACTCCACTTCCAAACAGGGCAGAAACCACAGCAAGTGAGCTGGCGGGGAGCATGAGAAGCACCCAGGAAGGCACCCAGAGAAGAAGGTGACCATGTCTCTCTTTCCCATTGCAGGCTTCCAGCCTGAAGCAGCCCATGCTGGGGAATGAAAGAAGCATTAACTCCAAATAAAGATTTGATTTTTGACTATTATATGGGACTAGATATTTATTTATTTATGTATGAATGTATGTATGTATGTACGTATGTATGTATGTATGTACGTGAGGAAGATCAGCCCTGAGCTAACATCCATGGCAATCCTCCTCTTTTTGCTGAGGAAGACTGGCTCTGAGCTAACATCTATTGCCAATCCTCTTCCTTTTTTTTCCCTTTTTCTCCCCAAAGCCCCAGTAGATAGTTGTATGTCATAGTTTCACATCCTTCTAGCTGTATGTGGGACGCCACCTCAGCATGGCCGGACAAGCAGCGCGTCGGTACACGCCTGGGATCCAAACCCGGGCCACCAGCAGCGGAATGCGCGCACTTAACCGCTAAGCCACGGGGCTGGCCCAGGGACTAGATATTTAAATTATTGAAATGAGTTGGTTTTGTGGGTAAAAGTGAGATTAAGACTTTTTTTTTGTATTTTTGTTATCTGAGAGGGTCTAGAAAAGTCAATAGACCTGCTCTAGATTCATCTAAGGAGCAGAGGAGATGAGCATTGGAAGAAAATGATAAAGTTCTTCTCTTTTTGCACTCTTTGGAGTCCCTTCTTGCAGCATAATGCAAATTCTGTGAGGAATAACAAATTACACTGGTGGATTTCAAACCACCGGTGTATCTGAGGAATATTTATTCACACTAAGTTTTACTCAGAATAGTAAATATTCAAAGCAAATAAAGGCAAGCCTTCTTCTCTTCACTTATCTAAACCCACTCTCACACAATTCAACTAAAGCAGCTCTGCCTGTATATGTTTTATGTTTTTAGCATTGAAGAGCAAAATTATTGATGGCAATGATGATTCTATTGGAAACGAACACAAGCCCCCTGTTTCCTTAGCAAACCCATTGGCTGGGATGTTATAATGACTTCTGGGGCTTCTTAAACATATCTCTAGGGAATTTGGGACCAAGATACCCACTAGGCTTCTTCACTCTTGACTTTAGCCACCTTCTTTTGGTGGTCAATAGATGAATATATGTTTGAGCTCTCTGAGGCAACCCATTTCACTCATGGGTACAGCTGACTATAAAGAAGTTCTTATTTAACTGAGCTAAATGATAACCCCTTCTCTCACCTTTAGTAGAAGAGACCCTGGGTTTTTAAAGCACAAAGGCCTTTTCCTTTTCCTTTTCTTCTAGTTGTTCTTCTTGTGGCTTGAGGGAGATAAGTTTTCATGCTTCTGGCTCTTAGTCCTGCAGTCCTGAGAGTGGTCATGGTGCCAAGTATTAGGCACAGGAATTCCTCGGACAGAGAGACAAGTGCCTTCACAGAATAGGAAAAATACCCTCAAACACAATCTGAGGAGACAAGGACTCTGGGTTTCACTGCACTCCCCCACTCCACCCCACATTAGAGGATATGATATAAAGTGAAGCAGGACTTCACGGTGAGTTTCTTTCTTTTATTGAATGCATCAAGACAGAAATCCATGCATTAAAGATACATGGTCTGAAAACTTTTTAGGTAAATAAATTCCCTATTTAGTTTAATCTCTGAAGCTTCTTTGTTTACAGGTCTTTGTATTCTTTGCTCTGGCTAAAATGTCCTTAGATTTGTGTTTGGGGATCCTGCATTGGGTTTGTTCTCAGCACATCATTTTTCTGAAAGGTCCAAGTATGGCATTACTTCACCCTACAGTCCCCACAAGGTCTGGGCAATGTTCTTGGAAACAGGAGGATGATCTCACCCAGTTGGAAGAAGGGTCACATCATAAAATAATGGCCCTTCTCTCTCTCAGGCCACTACACACTGCTAAAATATATTACTTCTTGACCTTTTGGCTAAGATTCCATGTAAAACAACTAAAATGTTAGCTTCCTGTCAGCTTTACCACACTCGAGGCTATAATTTCTGACAGCTGTAAGAGATCTTGTGCTTTGTGAGGGCCCAGATGAGCCTCTTTGTGATAGCTGAGTTTGTCCAAAAAAGCTGGATCGTAGACTATCCAGTCCAACAATCCACATAATGCTCGCGTCCTCACTGCGATGTTTGCTAATATTCGCCTGGCTGGGGTTGTCCAGCCTGGGCTTGAATACCACCAGTAAAGGGCAGGGGACTTGGAGGCAGCCTATTCCATCTTTGTCTTACTATTTGGCTGGCTACAAAAAAGTTCTTTCTTCTTTTGCACTGAAATCTAACTCCCTAAAACTTGTGCTCATTAATTCTAGTTCTTCCCCTATGGGTCTATGCGTAGTAAGTCGAATCCCTTTTTTTTTTTTTTTTTTGTGAGGAAGATCAGCCCTGAGCTAACATCCATGCTAATCCTCCTCTTTTTGCTGAGGAAGACTGGCTCTGAGCTAACATCTATTGCCAGTCCTCCTCCTTTTCTCTCCCCAAAGCCCCAGTAGATAGTTGTATGTCATATTTGCATGTCCTTCTAGTCGCTGTATGTGGGACACGGCCTCAGCATGGCCTGAGAAGCGGTGCGTTGGTGCGCCCCCGGGATCCGAACCCGGGCCGCCAGTAGCGGAGTGCGCGCACTTAACTGCTAAGCCATGGGGCGGTCCCCTCGAATCCCTTTTTAATTATTTGAAGACAGCTACATTTGTTCCCCAAGTCTTGTCTTTAAGTTAAATAACCAAATCCCTTGAACACATTCTCTTGGAATTTGCATTCAGGCTCTTTTACCAAGCACATCCCAAACTTACTCTAATATGTGTATCCAGAGTTGAATTTGGTACTGAGTTACCCACTTTCTCATCTCAATATTATATATTTATGAAAGCACCATAAAGAGCCATTAGATTTCTTTTGGAATCATATCACATTGTTGGCACATATTGAGTTTATTATTAATCAAAATTCCTAAGTCTCTTACATACTTACTGCCACTAAACTTGTGCAGTTGATTTTTGAAACCATGTATAGGATCTTATATTTGTTTGTTCTAATTTTATTTGTTAGATTTGGTCTCTTGTTCTAGCCTCTCATACTCTTTCTGAATCTTGATTCTTTTATCAACAATATTTTCTGTCTTTCTTGGATTTTTGTCATCTACAAATTTGTTGATCATACCTTCCCTATTTGTGTCTTACTCATTGATGTTAGCAGGGCAGAGCTAAGGACACAGGGCAAGTTAAAATGGAAATTACAGTCCAATAATGAAGTAACCTTATTTACTCCAATAGTGAGTTATGGATCAAGCCCTTGTGTAGTGAACCTGGTGTTGTGGGAGAGATCAATAACGTCTCAGTAACCCATACTCCTTATGATGTGGCTTCTTAATTTAAAAAAGAAGTAAGAAATTAAAGGCAGACTTTAAATCAAAAGTAAAAAACACCTGTTGGTGTATAAAACTTTTAAAAAGATAGCCCAAGATTTCATTTGAGGCTCTGGTCACTTCCCAAAACCTCAATTGTTATTTTATTCAAAAACCAAAACCAAAACCAAACAAAAACCTCAGTACAGAATAGATTAAACTTTTCAAAGTTGAGTTTCTAGATCATCTGGTTCAGTTAATTGGTGACTAAAGATGTGGTTTTGTTTAAACAACCCCATATGTAGGCTTTCAACCCCTCCCCTTAAAGGTAATTTCCATAATTCTTAACAGTGACAGAAACATGTATGTGAAAGATGCAAAGGAACTCAATTTCAGTTGGTACATTCTGACTGAATAAAGAGAAAGAGTGGGCTTCAAGAGATACACTTGAAGGATGAGTTGCATTTTCCATTTAGGAATGGGTGTAGCATGACTCTCCATGTTAAAGATTTCCAGGTAAGTTCAAGAGGCAAATAACTGAAGCTGAATTCCATAAGGAAGTAATAATTCCCTTTCTGATTAATGACTGTCTGTAGGCAACACTGCCAGGACAGACAAATTGCTGCGCTACATTCCAACTTTTAAAAAACTCCTTTCATCAGTTGGATACTTAAACCTACTTTAACTTAGTGTAGTTAATGAGATGCATGCCAATGTGAACGATCAGTAACGGGATCGTTGTACTTTATTTTCCTTTTGTTTATGCAGTGTCATAGCTACATTTTTGGCTATGTTTTATGATGTTATGACCTGGACTGCAAACAAATTCCTAGTCCAATTGTTTATAAAACAATTATGGAGTCTAGTTTGTTTTAACTTCCGATCCTCTTCTGCTACATGTGCACACACATACATACCACACACACATACCATTTATCTCTCTCAAATAGTCAAAAATAGCTTTTATCAGCACAAATATTGTAACTATAATTTATTTGTAGCTGAACATTGTATTTGTGAAGCATAGACTATCCTCGAAGATTTTTTACTTTTGAGGCTTGGATGGTCAATGTGACATAGAGATGGGTCAAAATCATCCTTCCCCCTAAACGTACTCTCTGCTTTAACCACAGTGAACTTTGTGCAGGTCTCCAAATGTGTTATGACATGACCTTCTCCAAAGCTTTGCATGTATTCTTCCCTTTGACTGGAATGTTCCCTTTTTCTGGCTCAATAATTCTTACCCCTCAAAATGAGTTTGAGTGCTCTCCAGGAAGTGTTCTCTGATTCTTAGCACTTATTCAAATGCCCTTGTGCTTATCTTTTACATATCAGGCATCACGCTGTACTATAAATGTGAATTTCTTTCTATGTCTTTTATTAACATTGTGTACCTATAGATTATGTCATATATAGTGAGTGCTACTACTATCTGAGACATAATAGATGCCCAACAAATATAATACAGATTCTTTTTAAAATAGGGGGGCCTTTCTTACTGTCCAGACTAGAATAGGTGCTTGTACTGTATATTCTTGTAGAGCACTGACCTTCTCCTTTGCAGAACTTATCATATTTGTAACTAGATTGATGTCTACTCCTCCCCTACATTGTAAACTCCATGAGGGCAGGGACCACATCTTTTATCCATTGTCCTATTCTTGTTCCTGGCACAGTGCCCAGCACAGGGTATTTGCTCAGTAACTAGTTGTTAAGTGAATGACCAATAGAACGAATCTCTGTGAGAGAAATTGATAAGGGGAGTGGTGCTCTTATGTTTTAGTTTAATGTCAGGGGTAGCAAAGGGAGAGCATTCTAGGAAAAGTGTAAGAAGGTAAGAGGGTTCCTTGAAAACTAACTAGAATACTAAAGGATAGAGTGGGGAGAAGGCAGCAGGCGTGAAGATGGAGCAGGGAAGGACAGGGCCCTGATGGCAGGAGAGGAGCACGAGGAGAATTGTTCATATCCTAAGTTGTGACCGTGGGTCACTGTGATGAAGGCCACAGGGAAGCGAGAGGCAGGCGGAGTGGAAGTGATTGGGGTTTACCTAACCTTGGGATTCCAAATAGGACTTTGGCTTAAAGATTTTTTTCATGGTCTAAACAACTCCACTTCTAAAAGGAGCTTGGCACTGTAGAAAGAATTTTCACTTTGCTATCAGACAAAACTGGTTGTAAAATGCAGCTACAAGACTTACTAGCCATCTGACTCTGAGTAAGACATTTGACACTTCTGAGCCTCAGTTTTCTCATTTGTAAAAAGAGGACAATCATATTTACCTTGAAGAATTGTGTGCAGTAAAATGAAATATGTTCATATTGCATCTAACTCAGTCCCCGGCTCAGAGCAATTACTGAACAAGTGGTAGAAGCTGTTAATATTAACCAGACTTAACCTTTACGGAACTTTTGAATGGTTCTGTTCTTGGCCCCAAATTGTTCAGTATTTTTAATCAACGGGTTGAAGCATTTTTATCAAATTTAAAGATGACACAAAACTGAGAAAAACAGCTAATATGTTGGCTGACAAGCTAAGCAGCCATAAACATCTCAACAACCAAGAAGGACAGGCTGAAACCAACACGATAAAATTAATAGGGACACATTTAGACTCTTGCTTTTGTGTTTGAAGAATCAGCTGAAACCAGAACAAGGGAGACCTTACTTAATAGTTTATAAGAGAAAGGCCCAAGGGTGTTAGCTGACTGTCAGCTTAACATAAGCCAACTGGGTGAAGGCTGCCAAAAAGCTAATGTGATCTGAGGCCATGTGATGGAAATAGAGCATCCAGAAGAAACAAGGTAGGCTTCCAAGTGTCCTTGTGGTGGGAGGACAACATCAAGGGATTGTGCTCAGTTCTTGGCCTGTGCTTTAAGAGAGACAGATCTAGAAGAAGGTTAACAAGAGGGTCAAAGTTCTGGAAACCATGTCATATGGGCAATGGTCAAAGGAACTGGGGATATTTAGTCTGGGAAAGAAGAGACTGGAGTGGTACAGGGTTGGGGGTGGAGAGTGGTGGCGTGGAGCATGCTGCAGCCTTCAAATGCTTGAAGGGTTTTCATTTGGACAACAAATATGCTCTGCAGTGTTTCGAAGGATGGAAGAAATATTATGATTGGAAATTGGAAGGAAGGAAAATTTTGGTCAATATATTTCAAGGTAATACTTATTGCAGCTGTACTTGCTAGCATTTATAAACCCTCACTATCCCAGGGCACTCTGCTAAGCTCTTCTTACATATTATTGTCTTATATATTACTTATTTAATCCTTACATCAACTCTGTAAGGTGGGTATTACTATCTTCATTTTGTAGAAGAGGAAACTGAGGCTTAGAATGAATTGATTTGCCTAAAGCTATGCAACAGGTTAAATGGTGAAGCTGGGGCACTAACTCAGGCCCCTTGTGACTAGAAAGCCTGTGATTTTTAGCCCTCTGGTGTATTTCACCTAGAGTTTCCTGACACATAGGACTTTCAGTGCTAAAACCAGAACAGTCCCGAGTAAACCAGAATAGTTTGTCACTCTAATGTCATAGTGTGTTTCCCTGCACGCCCAAGACGGAGGAGAACTTTGCTTCCTAGAAAGCTAGGACTACAGCTCAGTGCCTGCTTTGGCTCAAGTTTCAAAAGTGCTTCCGGAAAATTTTGACTTCACCAATGGAAATGGTCTGCCCTAAGTGGCAATGAGCATCCAATTCCTGGATGTAATCAAACAGAGGCTGGATGCCACCTGTCAGAGTTGTTGAGGGTGAGAATTCTCTATTGGGCTTGTTGTCAGTAAAGACCAGTTCTGCAATCCCTTCCACCTCTGTCATTCTGTGATTCAGACAGAGAGGGCTCCTTTCTTGGATCCTGATCCCCTAGGGTCTTTATCTAGAATTGAGAGCATACTTGGGGGCTGGTTTGAGATGGTGTCTCAAGAAGTCTGGAACGTGGACCCGTGTCTCCCTTTCTGTGGTTATTGGCCCCTGCTAAATGTAGCCAAAAGCACGTGTACAAATGTTCTGAGATCTTTGCCCTCAGAGCACACATGCTTTGGATTTTCAACCCAAGGCTCTTGCAAGAAATATCCAGACACCAATTCATTATGTATAGGTCACTGATGTGTTTATTCATTTAAAAATCATTTCAAAAAGGAGAAACAAAATAGGTCTCAGTCAATCCTTTGGAATGTACTGATCAGTGAAACATCCTTTCATTGGTAGTCTTTAAAGGCCTCATGGCTGAGTGTCTGGGAGCCCATTAGTATTTTGAGAAAGATTTAAAAAAATTTTCTAGACACTTGAAATTAGTCCTATGAGTGTCTGTGTAGTGTTGCCTTGGAAAAGTCTTCTTTTTTCTTATAGTCTGCACTTGAGTAGAACTGACACAGAAGAAGCAAAGTGGCGTTGTAACACATTTGCCCCATGTAAGTTAGGGCATCCTTAGTGATCCTCTGCTACTTTTCTTGGAGAACCCATGGAGCAGTGAGATTACGTCTTCCAAAGGGGGGCCTTTGTCACTAGGTGAGTCTCTCTTGTCAGCTGAAGGAGATGCCCTCTTGTCCCTGACAATTTTGTGTGTGAGGTGGGCAAACACAGGTGGCAAACAGAGGATTCTCAATTGGGAAAACTGAAAACAGAGCAAAAATATCCAAAGAAAATATGGCAACTTACAAAAGTCCACATTTTATCCCCTCTATGTCCTTATTTTATGTATACCTTCTCCATGAGGACCCAAGCAACAAACACCAGAGTCATTTTTATGTCTATTTTCTTATATAGCTCTGCTGTTTCTGTTTTCTTCACTAAGAGCCATCATTATTGAAGACCCATGTGGAGTCAAGCACCGTACTAAGTGTTTTATGTTATCTTATTTATCCCTCAAAATAACTCTCTGAGGTAGGCAATATTGTCCCCACTTTATAGGTGAGGAAAGTGAGCCTCAGAGAGGTTAAACATCTTGTGTGAAGTCACACAGCTAGTAAGTAGAAGAGCTGAGATTTGAACTCAGTTCTATTCAAAGCCTGTTTTCTTTTCTCTATGCTACTTTGCTTTAATCTGACCTGAATCTGACCTTCTGCTCAAAGCTTACCTGAAATATGAAATATTTTTCCAAGACTTCTACATGCTAATACTTGTGGATCGTTATCATCTTTTCCACAACTTTCTTTCACTGAGATACTCTAATCCTGAAGCCTCAGTGAAGCCTTCCTTCATGTCAGAACCTGGATCCTTACTGCTTGAAGGCCTTCACTGGTCATTTTGAACCGCTCCTTATCTATGGCCTCCCAACCAGAATCATGGTTCTGCTTGTCCTAAGGACGTGTCTTCATTGCCTCTAAATCCAGCCCTCACGCTCTTCTCACTGAATATGCTTACCACTTGACGTGAATAGAATGTTATTTAATACAAGGAATATATTTTAACATCATAGCTTTCTGTTGAGATACTTTTGTTCAGTCTTAGTTTCTTTTTTTTTTTTAATATTTTTATTTATTTATTATTTTTTTTGTGAGGAGATCAGCCCTGTGCTAACATCTGCCAATCCTCCTCTTTTTTTGCTGAGGAAGACTGGCCCTGGGCTAACATCTGTGTCCATCTTCCTCCACTTTATATGGGACGCCGCCACAGCATGGCTTGCCAAGCAATGCGTCCGTGCGCGCCCGGATCCGAACCGGTGAACCCCGGGCTGCCGCAGCGGAGTGGGCACACTTAACCGCTTGCGCCACTGGGAGCCCCCCAGTCTTAGTTTCTAAGCTCCCAGAAAACCAAATCTCTTTACCTGGAGCTTTGTTGTATGGGGCAGTGGGATGTGAGCAGAGGATGCTTACTATCTGCCCTCCTCATGTTTCCATAAAAGGGTAACTTGTGCTAAGACTTTTGCCCTCTCAGTAGTTCTGAGGAGGAAGAGTCCACCTTCTCCCCACACTTTTCCCTCCTTCTTCTGGCAGGAGAGTGCCCTCTGTTTGGCCTCTTCTCCTGTATAAACCAATAATGTTACAGATAAGTACACGTTCTGATTTCTCCTCTTTTCCTCAGGTTGGGTAGCGGTGGTGGTGGGCTTCGCTGAGTTGAGGTCACATGGATCTTGCCCCACTAATCATTTTGGGCCTTAGCAGGAGACCATTGTCCAGGAGGTCAGCTTCCTGCCACATCTGGTTGGATTGGCACTATTGTGTGGTAGACAAGGAGTTTATATGATAGGTCAGAGAGGTGTCTACTCCACCATTTTTTTTTGTTTATGCTTGTTATTAACATTATCTTCAGGGCCGGCCCCGTGGCTTAGCGGTTAAGCGTGCACGCTCCACTGCTGGCGGCCCGGGGTTTGGATCCCGGGCGTGTACCAACGCACCGCTTCTCCAGCCATGCTGAGGTGGCGTCCCACATACAGCAACTAGAAGGATGTGCAGCTATGACATACAACTATCTACTGGGGCTTTGGGGGGAAAAATAAATAAATAAATAAAATTAAAAAAAATATTATCTTCAACTTCTTATCTTGTTTATTTGTACTTGTTATTAATATTATCTTCAATTTCTAATCTTATTTCATTGTACTTGTTATTAATGTTATTCTCAATTTGCTGTTTCTTTACAGAAATCTTTTAAACCACTTGTCCAGTTTTTGAGGGCTAGTTTACTTAAAACTAGATGATGTGCTTTTTAAGTTCACCTCTCCAGCCCTATATAAACTGTAATATGGGACCATATAGGAAAAGCAAGCAAACAAGTGAGGGGTCCCTGAAAGCTTCTTTCCTTCATGGAGTTCTTATTCTTCCCTTGGGATATCTCCTGTAGCATATGTATGTCACACACAACCAGTCAGACCATGTGTGGGGGCTAGTGTTAATCTGAACAGGCAATATGAGCAAAGTTTAATTACTTGTTTTATACATTAAGGATAAATATAATAATGAATAGACATTCTAAGGTTTTCTTAAGGAGGAAGTGAGAGGAACTTATCTGCCAGCTCCCACCTCCTCTTGGTCAACATCTGCCCTCAGAGGTGTTAACACCCTCGCTCTTATGTGTTTGGTGTGTGTGGCACTGAGCAGGTCCCTTGGTATCTCACTCTCAGTGGCAACAAGGCAACCACAGAGTAGGAGGCAAGGGGCATTTGTCAGGTCTGAGATTTGATTAATATGACCAACAGAAGCAGAGACCAAATCCATTCAAGTAGTCTCATGAAGCATTTACTTAAGACTGCTAACTAGGGGATCAAGATGGCAGAGTAGGAAGAGGTTTAGCTCACCTCCTCACATGAACACACCAAAACTACAGCTACATATAGAACAACTATCTCTGAGAATGACCTGAAGACTAGCAGAACATATTTTCCACAACTAAGGATATAAAGAAAAAGCCACATCAAGACTGGTAGGAGAGGTAGGGGCATGGTTTGGTTGAGACCCATACCCCTGGCACGGTGATCTACAGGAAGGAGGGATATCACCATGGATCCTCCCTGAGGAGCAAGGGGTCTGAACCTCACATCAGGCTCCCAAGGCTGGGGGGCCTGCCCTGGGAAGATGAGCCCCCATAACATCTGGCTTTGAAAACCAGCAGAGCTTATGCCTGGGAGAGCTGGAGGCCTGTAGGAAACCAAGACTCCACTCCTAAAGGGTGCACACACAAACACACTCACTCCAAGTCCCAGCACAGAGGCAGCAGTTTGAAAAGTGCCTGGGTCATATGTGAAGGATATTTATTGACTGATTTTAGCGCATGTGCTGGAGGGGCAGGGATCTGTTGGAACTTTCTCAGGTGGATGGAGGTGCTGGTGGGCACCATTTTTTTGTTTGTTTGTTTACCTTCTACCTAGCTGGCCTGGCACTGATGGAGCCACTTCTGACTCTCCCCATCTACCTTACTAGCACCACTCACTCTGACCCTGTGTTTTCCCCTGTGGACTTGCCCCAGCTGGTGCCCCTCCAAAGTGGCCCCCCACCCCACCATACCCAGTGGTAGCCTCGGCCAGCACCAGAGCCCCTCCAAAGTGGCCCTTTTGTCCTGCCACACCAGGCAGGTGGCCTTCGCTGGGGCCATCATCCCCGGAAAGTGGCTCCTGCACTGGAGGGCTGACCCCGCACACCAGTGTACCTGCAACAGTTGAGACCAGGCCTCACAACCAGCTGCATTGGAGGCCTGCCCCACCCACCAGTGTGCCTCCAGCTATTGTGGCTGGGCCTTGCAGCCAGCTGTGCACCAGCCCCACACACCAGTGCACCACAGCAATTGTGGCCCAGCCACAACAGGAGAGTACATGCAGGCCACATGGGGAATATCCCTGGAGCACCTGGCTCTGGCAACTATGGGGAACTGTGCAGCTGGGCCCCACAGGACACCTTCTACATAGGACCAAGAGACGTAGCTGATCTACCTAATACATAGAAACAAACACAGATTGTTAGGCAAAATGAGGAGACAAAGGAATATGTTCCAAATGAAAGAACAAAACAAAACCTCAGAAAAAGAACTAACAAAATGGAGATAAGCAATCTACCAGATAACGAGTTCAAAGTAATAGTCATAAAGATGCTCACAAACTCAGGAGAAGAATGGAGGAACACAGTGAGAACTTCAACAAAGAGATGGAAAATATAAAAAAGAACCACTCAGAGCTGAGGAATACAATAACTGAAATGAAATATACAGTAGAGGGAATCAACAGCAGATTAGATGATGCAGAAAAGTCAGCTGATAAGAGCATATCTGCAATCTGGAAGACACTAATGGAAATCACCCAACCAAAACAGCAAAAAGAAAAAAGAATTTAAAAAATGAGGATAGTTTAAGAGACCTCTGGGACAACATCAAGCATACTTCATTCACATTGTAGGGGTCCTAGAAGAAGAGGAGAGAAAGAAAGAGACAGAAAATTATTTGAAGAAATAATGGCTGAAAATTTCCCTAACCTGGTGAAGGACACAGATATCCAAGTTCAAGAAGCACAGAGAGTCTCAAAACAAGATGAACTCAAAGAGACCCAGATCAAGACACATTATAATTAAAATGTCAAAATTTAAAGAGAGAATCTTAAAAGCAGCAAGAGAAAAACAACTAGTTACATACAAGGGAGCCCCGATAAGACTATCAGCTGACTTTTCAGCAGAAACTTTACAAGCCAGAAGGGAGTGGCACAACATATTCAAGTGCTGAAAGGAAAAAACTTAGAACCAATAATACTTTATCTGGCAAGGTTATCACTCAGAATTTAAGGATAGATAGATTTTCCCAGACAAGCAAAAGCTAAAAGAGTTCATCACCACTAAACTGACCCTACAAGAAATGTTAAAGGGACTTCTTTAAATGGAAAACAAAAGGCCATAACTAGAAATGCAAAAATTATGAAAGAAAAAAATCTCACTGGTAAAGGCAAACATATAGTAAAGGTAGTGGATCAATCACCTACATAGCTAGTATGAAGGTTAAAAGACAAAAGTAGTAAAATCATCTATATCTAGAATAAGTAGTTAAGGGATACACAAAATAAAAAAATGTAAAATATTATGCTAAAAACTTAAAACATGGCGGGGAGGGGAGTAAAAATGTAGTGCTTTTAGAATGCACTCAAACTTAAGCGACCATCAACTTAAAATAGACTACTATATACATCGGTTGTTATATAAGAACCTCATGTTATGCAAAAACCTAACCACAAACCAAAAACCAACAATAGATATACCAAAAATAAAGAGAAAGGAATACTGACATAACACTAAAGAAAGTCATCAAATCACAAGGGAAGAAAGCAAGAGAAGAAGAAAGAAACAGAGAAGAATTACAAAAACAACCAGAAAACAATTAACAAAATGGCAATAAGTACATACCTATCAAAAATTACTTTAAATGTAAATGGACTTAATGCTCCAATCAAAAGACATAGAATGGCTGAGTGGTTAAAAACAAGACCCATATGTATGCTGCTTACAAGAGACTCACTGCAGATCTAAAGATACACATAGACTGAAACTGCCATTTTGAGGGAATGGAAAGAGATATTCCATGCAAATGGAAATGAAAAGAAAGCTGGGGTTGCAATACTTATATAAGATAAAATAGACTTTAAAATAAAGACTATAACAAGAGACAAAGAAAGGCCATAGTGATAAAAGGATCAGTCCAACAGAGGATATAACACTTGTAAATATACACCTGACATAGAAGCACCTAAATACATAAAGCAAATATTAACAAGTATAAAGGGAGAAATTAACAGTAATACAACAACAATAGGGGACTTTAACACCCCATTTACATCAATGGATAGATCACCCAGAGAGAAAATCAATAAGGAAACATGGGCCATAAGACCAGTTGGACTTAATAGATCTATACAGAACATTCCATCCAAAAGTAGCAGACTACACATTCTTTGCAAGTGCACATGGAAAATTCTTCAGGATAAATGACATGTTAAGCCACGAAACAAGTCTCAATAAATTTAAGAAGATTGAAATCGTATCAAGCATCTTTTCTGACCACAATGGTATGAGACTAGAAATTAACTATGAGAAGAAAACTGGAAAAACACAAATACATGGAGTCTAAATAACAATCTACTAAACAACCAATGAGTCATTGGAGAAATCAAAGAGGAAATCAAAAAATACCTTGAGATAAATAAAAATGGAAACACACTGTTCCAAAATCAATGGGATGCAGCAAAGCAATTCTAAGAGGGAAGTTTATAGCAATACAGGCCTGCCTCAGGAAACAAGAAAAATCTCAAATAAGCAATTTAACCTTACAACTAAAAGAACTAGAAAAAGAAGAACAAACAAAACCCAAAGTTAGTAGAAGGAAGGAAATAATAAATATCAGAGTGGAAATAAATGAAATAGAGACTATTAAAAAAAAAAAAAGAAGAGCAGCTTGTCCCGTGGCGTAGCGGTTAAGTGCGCGCGCTCCGCTGCTGGCAGCCCTGGTTCGCATCCCAGGCACGCACCAAGGCACCGCTTGTCAGGCCATGCTGTGGCAGCGTCCCATATAAAGTGGAGGAAGATAGGCACAGATGTTAGCCCAGGGCCAGTCTTCCTCAGCAAAAAGAGGAGGATTGGCATGGATGTTAGCTCAGGGCTGATCTTCCTCACAAAAAAAAAAGAAAAGATCAATGCAACTAAGAGCTGGTTCTTTGAAAAGATAAACAAGTTTGATAAGCCTTTAGCCAGATTCATAAACAAACAAACAAAAAATAAATAAATAAAAAAGAGAGAAGGCCCAAATAAATAAAATAAGAAATGAAAGAAAAGAAGTTACAACTGACACCATGGAAATACAAAGGATCTTAAGAGATTATTATGAACAATTATATGCCAACAAATTGGACAACCTAGAAGAAATGGATAAATTCCTAGAAACATACAATCTTCCAAAACTGAATCAGGAAGAAATAGAAAAATCTGAACAGACTGATTACTAGTAATGAAATTGAATCAGTAATCAAAAAACTTCCAACAAACAAAAGTCCAGGACCAGATAGCTTCACAGGTGAATTCTACCAAACATTTAAAGAAGAGTTAATACCTATTCTTCTCAAACTATTCCAAAAAATTGAAGATGAAAGAATGCCTTAAAACTCATTCTATGAGGCCAGCATTACCCTGATACCAAAACCAAACAAAACACTACAGAAAAAGAAAATTATAGGTCAATATCCCTGATGAACCTAGATATAAAAATCCTCAACAAAATAGTAGCAAACTGAATTCAGTGATACATTAAAAGGATCATACACCATGATCAAGTGGGATTTATCACAGGGATGCAAAGATGGTTCAATATCTGCAAATCAATCAACATGATACACCACATTAACAAAATGAAGAATAAAAGTCACATGATCATCTCAATATATGCAGAAAAAGCTTTTTACTAAATTCAACATCCATTTATGATAAAAACTCTCCACAAAGTGGGTGTAGAGGGAACATACTTCAATGTAGTAAAGGTCATATATGACAAACTCACAGCTAACCTCATACTCAATGGTGAAAAGCTGAAAGCATTTCCTCTAAGATCAGGAACAAGACAAGGATGCCCACTCTCACTGCTTTTATTCAACATAGTATCACAAGTCCTAGCCACAGCAATCAGACAAGAAACAGAAATAAAAGGCATCCAAATTGGAAAGGAAGAAATAAAACTATCACTATTTGCAGATGACATGATACTATATATAGAAAATCCTAATGACTTCACCAAAGAAATATTAGAACTAATAAATGAATTCAGTAAAGGTGCAGGATACAAATTAATATACAGGAATATGTTGGGTTTCTATACACTAATAACAATTTATCCAGAAGATAAATTAAGAAAACAACCTGAGGGGATGGCCCTGTGGCTTAGCAGTTAAGTGTGTGCACTCCGCTACTGGCAGCCTGGGTTTGGATCCTGGGCAAGCACCAACACACCGCTTGTCCGGCCATGCTGAAGTGGCATCCCATATACAGCAACTAGAAGGATGTGCACCTATGACATACAACTATCTACTGGGGCTTTGGGGAGAAAAAGGGGAAAAAAAGGAGGAAGATTGGCAATAGACGTTAGCTCAGGGCTGGTCTTCCTCAGCAAAAAGAGGAGGATTGGCATGGATGTTAGCTCAGGGCTGATCTTCCTCACAAAAAACAAACCAACAAACAAACCAAAACGCTTAAAAAGAAACCCCATTTACAATCACATCAAAAAGAATAAAATACTTGGGAATAAATTTAACCAAGGAAGTGAAAGACCTGTACTCTGAAAACTATAAGCCACTGATGAAAGAAATTGAAGATGACACAAATAAATGGAAAGATATACCATGCTCATGGATTGGAAGAATTAATATTGTTAAAATATTTATACTACCCAAAGCAATCTACAGATTCAACACAATCCCTATCAAAATACCAGTGGCATTTTTAACAGAACTGGAACAAATAATCCTAAAATTTGTATGGAATCACAAAAGACCTTGAATAGCCAAAGCAAACTTGAGAAAGAAAAACAAACTGGAGGTATCACGCTCCCTGATTTCAAACTATACTACAAAGCTATAGCAATCAAAACAGTACAGTAGTGGCACAAACACAGACATAAAGATCAATGGAACAGAATAGAGAACCCAGAAATAAACCTATACTTATATGGTCAATTAATCTATGATGAAGGAGGCAAGTATATACAATGAGGAAAAGACAGTTTCTTCAATAAATGGTGCTAGGAAAACTGGACAGCTACTTGCAAAAGAATGAAACTGGACCACTATCTTACACTATATACAAAAATAAACTAAAAATGGATCAAAGACGTGAATGTAAGACCTGAAACCATAAAACTCCTAGAAGAAAACAGAGGCAGTAAACTCTTTGACATCAGTCTTAGCAGTATTTTTTTGGATCTATCTCCTCAGGCAAGGGAAACAAAAGCAAAAATAAACAAATGGGACTACATCAAACAAAAGCTTTTGCACAGTGAAGGAAACCATCAATAAAATGAAAAGGCAACCTACTAAATGGGAGAAGATATTTGCAAATGATAAGGGACTAATATCCAAAATATATTGAGAACATGTACAACTCAATATCAAAAAAATAAACAATCTGATTAAAAAATGGGCAGAGGACCTGAATAGATATTTTTTCAAAAAAAGACATACAGATGGCCAACAGACAAATGAAAAGATGCTCACCATCACTAATCATCAGGGAAATGCAATTCAAAACCACAATGAGATATCACCTCACACCTGTCAGAATGGCTGTCATTAGAAAGACAACAAATAACAAGTGTTGGCAAAGATATGGAGAAAAGGTAACCCTTGTGCACTGTTGGTGGGAATGTAAATTGGTGCAGCCACTATGGAAAACAGTATGGAGGTTCCTCAAAAAATTAAAAATAGAACTACCATATGATCCAGGATTCCATTTCTGGGTTTTACCCAAAGAAAACGAAGACACTAATTCAAAAAGATATATGCAACCCCATGTTCATTGTAGCATTGTTTACAATAGCCAAGACATGGAAGCAACCTAGGTCTCCATCGATAGATGAATAGGTAAAGAATATAATGGAATATTACTCAGCTATAAAAAAGAACAAAATCTTGCCATTTGCACAACGTGGGTGGACCTTGAGGGTATTATGCTAAGTGCAATAAGTCAGAGAGAGAAAGATAAATATCATATTATTTCACTTATATGTGAAATCTAAAAAACAAAACAAAACAGAAACAGTCACAAAGATAGAGAACAGAGTTGCCAGAGGGGAGGGAGGTAGGAGTTGGTGCCAACCTTTAATGTAGACTCTAATGATGTTCCCCAGGGTTGGCCAACTGAATAAGTTCTACGAACCATCAGGGTCTATTTCAGAAAGCCAAGTGGCTTTCTCTATTGACTTTTCCACTTGGCTCAAGGCATTAACCCAGGTTCAGCAGGATGCATTTGGGATTGCACAGGCTCTGCCTTGGCCTGTGAGGAGGAAGTCTAGGGCAATTTTCTCATCAATAACAACTCTGGCCCGTGAGTTGAGGCTGACTTGAATGCCTTCAAGACTCAAAGTGGTGTCACTGATCTCTTCTGCTAAAGCCAGTGACAAATTTATTATCACCTTTTCTAATTGGATGACTGCTACCTGGAGGGATGAACACTTACAAGTTGTTGACACTTATTCAAGGTACAATGTTGCTGTTTCAGTTCAATCAGTTCAATTAGCTGAACCCAGCCACACCAGTGCAGCTCTTATAATTAAACTGTGTCATGTATTTGTCTTTACAGACCATTTACAGTTTAATAATAGTGTGAGTCTATCCACCTGGTCCCAAGAAACTACTTGGGGAGCAGTTCCCTGATTTTGTTAGGGTTTATCAGTCACCCATGCTGGTGTGATAACACCACAGTCAAGGCTATTGACAATGAGGCTTCTGATTTGTCAACCAATAGAACATCTTATATACAGTGAAAGCTTTGGATATCAGAAGGCAGGGGTATCTGTGCCAAGTTCTGCCCTACCCACTGGTGACAAATTGCAGAGGACTTTAGGTACCCCTGGGAGTGGGCTGCAAATGTATATTGGAGGCCTTGCTACATGAATGTGAATTTATCTTGGCACTCATATGCCTGTGGCATAGAAAAGAAGGCTTTAGCACTGTCCAAGACAGGCGACCAAGTGCTATCAGTCTGTGCAATGAATTAAATTACAGTCACAATGTCTGGAACTGCCACAGCTTTAGAATCAACAACTGAATTCAGTTGATGATATTCCACTGTAAGCCTCCAGCTCCTGTTAAACCTTTTTCAATGGTCTTGTGAGACTATTGTCTTGAGACATTGCATCTCTTATTACCACTACTGCCTTTAAGTCCTTAATCAAGGGTGTGATTTCCCTTTCTCCTCCTGGGATTCTATGTTATTTCTGTCGGATCACTTGGGAAGGGACAGGGAGGTGGGCTGGGGATTGAATTACATATCTCACTAGCACTTCTACATGCGTGGCTCTTCCTATCAGAAAAATCCCCTATGTACTTTATAAGCATTCATGGTAAAAGAATGTGAAACATCAACAACTCTTACCTATTTAGCAGTGAAAGCCACAATAACAGTACATTGAACCCACTCAAAGGGCCCCACCCACAAGGCCACCTTAGCTTCCCTTCCCCACTGTGAATCTTGCCTAAACCCTGTTAGTAGAATTCAGGTGCCTCTCCTGCCCTAGACCAGGTAGAATGGTGACGTAGCACCTGTCTCCAACACAGCCATAAAAGGTTGAATCCTTTCCTCCCAAAGTTCGCCAGCATACTCAGATGGATGCATATGGCCTTTAAGTCCCTTGGGATCAGAGAGACCTCAGTCCCACCCTTAATCATCTTTACCTTTAAGCAGCTAAGGTCAGGGAAGGAGGGCGGTAAGAGATTAGCATGTACGTATGTAGCAAGAAACAGTTCTGTAACAAGTAAGCAAGTCATTGCATTTACTTTTAGTTTCCAGGGACATGGCAGCTGCTTACAGCTCAACTAAACGAACTTCTATTTCTAGTTCACCCAAAGCTCTATATTGAGAGGTAAGTCATCATTACTGACACCATTGACTCCAGCTTTGGGGACTTCTTAGTTAAGTAGTCGTGGACACATTGTCTTTTGCTGGGGCCACAGGGCTTGTTGCCTCATTGTCATGATAACATCTTTTCCTCTGCCCATCTGGAGGAGTATAAGTAATAACTAAGGCACCATTTAGATGACGTGTTTTAATTCTACCTTTCACTGTTTGGCCTTTAAATATTAACTCAACTTCTGTTCACACTCAGGTAGGAGAGTGGGGAGTTCCTTACTCCACTCCCTTTCCCACCACTTGGCAAGAACATTTGCTACTGGACCTCAGGGAGTCTTCTTGTATCTCCAAATCTGGTCCACAGGGCCTTTGTCCTTTCCCTTCTAGAAAATTACGTATCTTGCCTAAAGCCTATTAGTAGAATTCTCAGCACCCCATTCTTGTCCCCAAAACTGTTGGGTCTGGGATTTGATTTTACCCTGTTTAGAAGCTTGGAATGAACTTACTCTACTCGCAAGTTAGCCTATTATTGTCTCATGGACACTGCCAGAAGACACAAGACTCCTAGGTCAGAGACAAAAGAGTTATTACTCATGTCACAGCAAGTAGCATGAGCATCAGCATGTTGGCACTGGTTTCCCCTTACTCCCAAGGCCCATGGAGGCACTAGATGGGTCCAGATGGAGTCTGTACACAGTGGGTTTGTATTGCTAAGGAACCCAGAGCCAAGGACCCAATACTTTCTGAGAAATCAGAAAACAAATCAGTCCCCCTCCACCAGGGAGTGAGCAGTTACATGGTAGTCAGGCTGTGGTCGCCTTGACCTTCTTAATTGCCTATATGACTAGCTACAGCAGTTTCTCAGCATCAGGAACTAGATAAGCCTTGCCGTCTAGCACACTCAGCAAGAATGTGCAGGGACCCTAAAGGCCCATGATGGATTGCTTCTCCCAACAGTGATGGGGTGGGTATGTGGCAGGCATTTTCAGATTGTGCCCATATGAAGTTGATCTAAGTCTGCACAGAGTTGGTCCCTACAGCAGCAGTTGGGGCAGAACAAATAGTTCAGGGCCCACATACAAATGAGGCTCAGATGTGTGCATTTGAGGTGTCTGACACAGCTCTATAGAAATATGTGGCAATGCTTTCCTTTTTTCTTTTTTTTTTTTGTGAGGGAGATCAGCTTTGAGCTAACATCCATGCTAATCCTCCTCTTTTTGCTGAGGAAGACTGGCTCTGAGCTGACATCTATTGCCAATCCTCCTCCTTTTTCTCCCCCAAACCCCAGTAGATAGTTGTATGTCATAGTTGCACATCCTTCTAGTTGCTGTATGGGGGACGCGGCCTCAGCATGGCCGGAGAAGCGGTGCGTCGGTGCACGCCTGGGATCTGAACCGGGGCTGCCAGTAGCGGAGTGGGTGCACTTAACTGCTAAGCCACGGGGCCGGCCCAATGCTTTTCTTTTTGTTGTTATCACTATTATGACTTCTCCAGGATGGTCTGTGGCTGGTTTTCTATAGAGTAGGATCCCAAGTGCTTTGAGGCAAAGGCCCTGAATTGCAAGTGGCTATTCACTGGGTAACCCTGCTTGCCTTAATTGCTGTTCTCTCCTAAATGAAACATCATCTAGTCATTAAAAGCAGTGAAACATTTTAAGGTCAAAGAACACCATGCTCATTTGGAAATTCTGATTTCAACTGGGGGAGTAAGTATTGGAAATAGTGACAGTTGACTATCATGTAATTTCATGTTTAGTGGATGTGAAGTATATATGCCAGAATGTCATTGCTTGTTTGCATATGGCTTCAGAACAAACAACTCAAAATGTTCTCTATTGTACTTTTATTAGTAGAATGAGCACTAAGGGATATCTTCCAGGGTAGAAATTTTGAGTGTTCAAAGCCCAGACACCCAAACCTTGTCATTCTTACGTAGGGAGATAGGTCTTGACAGGGCTGAGCTAATGAACGTGTGAGGTAGGTGGTCAACTGCCAGGGATATTTAGACAATAGACAGGTTCCCCTCCACCAAATAACTCCCAGCAGCTCATTTTGGTGCCTAAACATTTAACATTAGTGATTTGGTCTTTTGCATATTGCCCTATTAAAATATAAACGTTTCCAGAGAGATAACAGGTTGTTAGCCAACCAACTCTTTCCTGAAGAACACGTCTGCAGGGCTGTAGTATAATGGAGGAAAATAGAATCAGTGATTGAATCAGGGCATTGACTTAACCTTGGGACACTCTGAGAATAAAATGGCAACATTTTCTTGATAGAACAGTCCAGTTCCTTAAAAAAATTCTTATTAATTTATTTTTGAATAGGCAATATAAATGTAGTTAAAAAATAAGTACAAAAATGTATCTAGTGTAAAGTTTCTCTCCCAGTCCTATTCCTTAGTCCTCCATTTTCCTTCAGGCAAATTTTACCAACTATTTATACCATTTAAGTGGTATTTTCTTCCCTCCCTCCACTAAGTTTTTTTTTTACACAAATGGCAGCATATTAGATGGATAATTATGCACTTTGCCTTAGTTTTACTTAACTGTATGTCTTGGAGATTGTTCTGATCTGTGCATATGATTCTGCTTCATCTTTTTAAACAGCTGCGAAATATTCCATGGTATGGCCATAACATAATCTATTTAGCCAGTCTTCCATTGATATTAATTTTGATTGTTTCCAATCTTCTACTGTAACAAGAAATGCTACAACAAATATTGTCTCACAATAGCACAAACAACACATGACACACTCAAAGCAGAAAGCCCCTGGCACATGTCTAGCAGGATGAACATGGTCCCCTTAGACTCTTTCCATCACATGGTGTGTTGGACAGACTTTGGTGTGAACCTCATGACCCCCACCTCCTAGTATTCATGTTCTAGTATGATCCCCTCTCCCTTGAGTGTAGGCAGGACCTGTGACTTTCTTCTGATCAACAGAATATGGCAAAGGTGTTGCGAGGTCACTCTCATAGTTATATTATGTCATGTAAGACTCTGTCTTGCTAATAGACTCTCTCTCTCTCGCCAGTTGTGAAGAAGCAAGCTGCCATGAATCCTACAGCCACAAGGAACTGAATGCTATCAACAACCCATAAACTGAGAAGCATATTCTTCCTTAGTTGAGCCTCCAGATGAGAACTCAGTCCTGGCTGACACCTTGATTACAGCCTCATGAGACTCTAAGCGCAGGACTCAGCTAAACTGTGCCTAGACTTCACACTCACAGAAACTGTGAGATAATAAATGTGCGTTGTTTTAAGCTGCTAAGTTTTGGTCATTTGTTGTGCAGTCCTTCTTGTTGAGCCTTCTTGCTTTGAGGCTACCTGAGGGAAAACCACCATGGTCATCCATTGCTCTGGCTCTTCAAAATATTTTTATATACATTTCTTTGCACACATGTGGGATTATCAAGTAGGATAAATTCCTAGTAAAAACTCTGGGTCAAAGTGTATGTACATTTAAGATTTATAAGATATTGACAAGTTGCCCTCCAAAAAAGTTGTACCAATTTATATTACCATCAACAGTGGTGAGAGGAGTGCTTGTTTTTCCACACCCTCCCTCCCTCCCTCTGCAAACTTTTTGATCTTTGTCAATATGAAAGCTGAAGAATGACTTTTCAGTATGATTATATTAAAATTTTTTATTCTAGATAAGGCTAATTTCTTTTCACTTGGGTAAGAACCGTTTATATTTCCTTTATTTGTAAACCATCTATAGCTTGTGTTCATTTTTCTACTACTTTGTTGATTTTCTTCACTAGTCATTAAAGTTTATTTGTAAAGAGTTCTTTACATATTAAAGAAATTATTTGTTTTTCATTTATAGTGCAAACATCTTCCCAAGCTTTCCTTTGTCATTTTACATTATTGTTTTTTTCATATAGAGTTTAAGTTTTTTTAATGTCATTGAATTTTTCAGCTTTCTTTTGATGTTTTCGATTTTGCACCTAATGCTTTCTTCACTCTGAGTTTACATGTGTCTTCCATGCCCTCTTCCATTACATTTAGAGTCTCTCTTTCTCACTCTCTCCTCCTCATTCTGTTTGTCTCTTTGAGACATTTTCATGTTGTATTTTTAATGAATACTCAGTTATCTCAATGTCATTATCTAATAATTCATTTTTTATTCACAGACTTGGACTGCTGCCTTTACCGTAATCTAAATAGAGCAGTTTCTTATGACTTTCAAGGAAATTATTATAGAATCAGTTGCAAGTTCATATTACATAAATGTAGGCAAAGTATTGGATCATCTTTGAATTTTCGCTCTTCCTCTTTCTCACATCAGTCATATTGTGCTGTTAGTTTTCCTTGTGTGGTGTCTCTTCCATTTATCTTTCCTTTTCATTTCCATTTTACCTTCTTTATTCAAACTCTAAAGTATGGTGGTGTCCTAACACGTCTTCCTGTGTGTATCCTCATGCCAACTTGTCCTACATATTGCAACCAGATTAAACTTTAAAAAATTCTACTTTTATTATATAACTTTCCTACAAAAAACTTTAAATTTATCCCTTTTTTAGTACAAGATACAAAGTTTCTGAGCCCAGCATTCAAGGTACTCTAGGTTGGTCTCGTGGAGGTTTTTAAGCTGTTGTCTCTCAGCTCAGCGTCCCCCTGTACTCTGCCCTGTGAGGCTGGGAGACTCTGCGGGCTACATTTCTGCTTTGCCAGGTGGATCTCTGTTGGCTCTGCCAATAGTGGGTGCTAGAGGGAGACTGGAGGGCTGGAGTAGGAAAAGGGACTGTGGCTTCCACTTTTGCTTCCTGTCTGCTAGGGGCTCCTCTGAGTGTAGTTCCAGCCTCATTTTTCACACCAGCCACTGCAGCACCTTCCTATAACAGCAGCTGAATCCAGTTTACCATTTTCCTCACACTTGGAGAACCAGCCTCCTTGGGCCGCTCCTCAGTCCCCAAAGATTCCAGCCCCAGTCCCTCCTCAGAGATTTGGGTCCCAGGCACATGGGGCCCATCCTCTAAGTTTCTGTGTTTTAATCATCCCTCTTCTTTTTATTCCCCGACCTACAAACGATAGCTGCGTCCTGAAGTTACTACCTCCATGATACCCTAGAGTTCTCTTTTTACCCTTTTGGTACTTAGTTAGCAAGTTTATACTTAGTTAACAATTCTTTATATTAAATTCTCTCTGTTGACATAATTGGCATGGTTTCTGTTTCCTGATGGAACCCTCACTGATACAGACACAAACGGCTGTGTCTACTGTTTAAACTCCATACCCCAAACCAGACCCCTTGCTCCAATGAGAAGTCTACTCTTTCCGTGGGCCCCTAAGTGGGCTTTTCCCTTTCCCAATTTTGAAAGGCTGCTTACATCACCCCCTACCTGCAAAAGCTATCCAACATCTGCCAATTTGAATCCTGCCTTCCAGAGCCTAGGTAAAATCCCCAGTCTCTGGTGAAGCTGTCGCTGACCAGTCCACAGTTTTCTCTCCCTTGCCCAGGCGACTCATTTAACACTTAGTCCCATACTGATAGCCTCCCCTATGTCGACTCTCTTATTAGTTTACAGATATGCAAGTTGGTTGTTTAGATCTCCGAGCGCATTCTGTCATAGGAATGATGTTATACATGGTGGTTTAGGCAATGCCAAAATGGTATGTAGGTTTCCAGGCTGTTTCATATAAGCCCATTTAACTCACAATGGAACTGAAATGTAAAGATTCAGGACTGGAACCTAATAATAATATGTAACGTTGTTTTTTGGAAAAGTTTGACACGGAGGTCCATCTCATTATGGTGCCCTTCCTATGAGAATAGGGCATCCTTGGTTCTGGGATCTCAGCTGTGGCAGCTCCCACCAGATCCACTTGGGGAGGGAGAGTTGAAAGCCCTGGTGGCAGCAGCACCTATATCTAGTCAGGGGCTGCTGGATGCTGGATTGTTTGAGTGTTGGGGTCTTTATGTCAGGGACTACTTGGACCACTTAGAGGTCAGCAGCTGTCTATGTGATATGCCTTCCTCCTAGCCTTCTGGAAGGGCAGGACTGTACCTTGTATTTTAGATCTTACACAGTGCTTAACTCAGCACCTTGGGCATAATAGGCCTAGTTTTCCCGAAATATGCCTCCTGCTATTGCATAGCCACTCTGTCTGTATATAACTTATTTTCTTCAGATACTTAAAAAAAAATTCCTCCTGTGTTTTCATTTTGTTTTCCTTCAGGATATAGTCAAAAAAAAACCAAAAAACAGAAAACAAACTTCCATATGCAGAAGAGGGGAGGAGAGGCCTGGAGTTGCCCTCAGCTGGAATGTCCTTCTGAACACCTGATACCTATTGGTAACCTTCATGGTATAGTAGAGGCGTAATGGCCTAGGGATCCATCAGTCCTGCATTCAAAATCCAGTTCCATAGCTTTGCAATGTGAAACATTAAGTAAGTTATTTGATTATTTCAATTTCAGTTTCCTGATTTATAACATGGTGATAATAATATTACTTCATGGAGTTACTTTAAGGAATAAAAAAGATAACATGTAAGGTGTCTGGTATAGAGTCTGGCATATAGTAGGTATTTAGGTATTGAATAAATGTTACTTCCTTTTCCCTTTCTTTTATTTATTTATTTTTTATTTTTTATTTTTTAAATTTTTTGTTTATTGCAGTAACATTGGTTTATAACATTGTATAGATTTCAGGTGTACATCATTATACTTCTATTTCTGCATAGATTACATCATGTTCACCACCCAAATACTAATTACAACCCATCACCACACACCTGTGCCGAATTATCCCTTTTGCCCTCCTCCCTCCCCACTTCCCCTCTGGTAACCACCAATCCGATCTCTGTCTCTATGTGTTTGTTTATTGTTGCTGTTATCTACTACTTAATGAAGGAAATCATACGGTATTTGACCTTCTCCCTCTGACTTATTTCACTTTGCATAATACCCTCAATGTCCATCCATGTTGTCACAAATGGCTGGATTTCATCATTTCTTATGGCTGAGTAGTATTCCATTGTGTATATATACCACATCTTCTTTATCCATTTGTCCCTTGACGGGCACTTAGGTTGCTTCCAAGTCTTGGCTATTGTGAGTAACGCTGCAGTGAACACAGGGGTGCATGTATCTTTATGCATTGGTGTTTTCAAGTTCTTTGGATAAATACCCAGCAGTGGAATAGCTGGATCATATGGTAGTTCTATCCTTGATTTTTTTTGAAGATTTTTTTTTATTTTTATTTTTTATTTATTTTATTTTTTCCCCCCAAAGCCCCAGTAGATAGTTGTATGTCATAGCTCCACATCCTTCTAGTTGCTGTATGTGGGACTTGGCCTCAGGATGGACGGAGAAGTGGTGCCTCGATGCGCACCCGGGATCCGAACCCGGACCACCAGCATTGCAGCGCGTGCACTTAACCACCAAGCCACAGGGCCAGCCCTATCCTTGATTTTTTGAGGAATCTCCATACTGTTTTCCATAGTGGCTGCACCAGTTTGCACTCCCACCAGCAGTGTATGAGAGTTCCCTTCTCTCCACATCCTCTCCAACACATGTTGTTTCCTGTCTTGTCAATTATAGCCATTCTGACGGGTGTGAGGTGATATCTCATTGTAGTTTTGATTTGCATTTCCCTGATAGTTAATGATTTTGAACATCTTTTCATGTGCCTGTTGGCCATCTGTATATCTTCTTTGGAGAAACGTCTGTTCAGGTCTTTTGCCCATTTTTTAATTGGGTTGTTAGTTTTTTTGTTGTTGAGATGCATGAGTTCTTTATATATTTTGGAGATTAAGCCCTTATCAGATGTATGGTTTGCAAATATCTTCTCCCAATTGTTAGGTTGTCTTTTCGTTTTGTTGATAGTTTCCTTTGCTGTGCAGAAGCTTTTTAGTTTGATGTAGTCCCATTTGTTTATTTTTTCTATTCTTTCTCTTG
Organism: Ceratotherium simum simum; assembly: GCF_057802395.1. Lineage (NCBI taxonomy): Eukaryota > Metazoa > Chordata > Mammalia > Perissodactyla > Rhinocerotidae > Ceratotherium > Ceratotherium simum. Next base: position 8,935,904 of record NC_141913.1, read on the forward strand.
CCCGGTCAGACATGGTGCTTGAAAATATGTTGCTAAGACCGATGTTGAAGAGTGTACTGCCTATGTTTTCTTCTAGAAGTTTCATAGTTTCAGGTCTTACATTCAAGTCTTTAATCCATTTGGAGTTAATTTTTGTGTATGGTGTAAGGTAAGGGTCTACTTTCATTTTTTTGCATGTGGCTAACCAGTTTTCCCAACACCATTTGTTGAAGAGACTTTCTTTTCCCCATTGTATGTTCTTGGCTCCTTTGTCAAAGATTAGCTGTCCATAGATGTGTAGGTTTATTTCTGGGCTTTCGATTCTATTCCATTGATCTGTGTGTCTGTTTTTGTGCCAGTACCATGCTGTTTTGGTTACTATAGCTTTGTAGTATATTTTGAAATCAGGGAGTGTGATACCTCCAGCTTTGTTCTTTTTTCTCAGGATTTCTTTAGCTATTCGGGGTCTTTTGTTGTTCCATATAAATTTCAGGATTCTTTGCTGTATTTCTGTGAAAAATGTTGTTGGAACTTTGATAGGGATTGCATTGAATCTATAGATTGCTTTAGGAAGTATGGAACATCTTAACTATGTTAATTCTTCCAATCCAAGAGCATGGAATATCTTTCCATTTCTTTGTGTCTTCTTCAATTTCTTTCAGCAATGTTTTATAGTTTTCAGTGTACAGATCTTTCACCTCTTTGGTTAAGTTTATTCCTAGGTATTTTATTCTTTTTGTTCCAATTGTAAATGGGATTGTATTCTTAATTTCTCTTTCTGCTACTTCGTTGTTAGTGTATAGAAATGCAACTGAGTTTTGTATGTTGATTTTGTATCCTGCAACTTTACCATATTCGTTTATTACTTCTAAGAGTTTTCTGGTGGATTCTTTAGGGTTTTCTATATATATAATCATGTCATCTGCAAATAGTGACAGTTTCACTTCTTCTTTTCCAATTTGGATCCCTTTTATTTCTTTCTCTTGCCTGATTGCTCTGGCTAGGACTTCCAGTACTATGTTAAATAGGAGTGGTGACAGTGGGCATCCTTGTCTGGTTCCTGTTCTTAGAGGGATAGCTTTCAAGTTTTCACCATTGAGAATGCTATTAGCTGTGGGTTTGTCATATATGGCCTTTATTATGTTGAGGTACTTTCCTTCTATACCCATTTTATTCAGAGTTTTTATCATAAATGGATGCTGTATCTTGTCAAATGCTTTCTCTGCATCTATTGAGATGATCATGTGATTTTTATTGTTCATTTTATTAATGTGGTGTATCACGTTGATTGATTTGCGAATGTTAAACCATCCCTGCATACCGGGAATAAATCCCACTTGATCATGGTGTATAATCTTTTTAACGTGTTGTTGTATGCGATTTGCTAGTATTTTGTTGGGGATTTTTGCATCGATGTTCATCAGTGATATTGGCCTGTAGATTTCTTTTTTTGTGTCGTCCTTGTCTGGTTTTGGTATCAGGGTAATGTCGGCTTCATAGAATGAGTTAGGGAGCTTCCCCCCCTCCTCAATTTTTTGGAAGAGTTTGAGAAGAATAGGTATTAAGTCTTCTTTGAATGTTTGGTAGAATTCACCAGGGAAGCCGTCTGGTCCTGGACTTTTATTTTTGGGGAGGTTTGTGATTACTGTTTCGATCTCCTTACTGGTGATTGGTCTATTCAAATTCTCTACTTCTTCTTGATCCAGTTTTGGAAGGTTGTATGATTCTAAGAATTTATCCATTTCTTCCAGATTGTCGAATTGGTTGGCATACAGCTTTTCATAGCATTCTCTTATAATCTTTTGTATTTCTGAGGTGTCTGTTGTAATTTCTCCTCTTTCATTTCTGATTTTACTTATTTGTGCCTTCTCTATTTTTTTCTTGGTGAGTCTAGCTAAAGGTTTGTCAATTTTGTTGATCTTTTCAAAGAACCAGCTCTTGGTTTTATTAATTTTTTCTATTGTTTTTTTGGTCTCTATTTCATTTATTTCTGCTCTGATTTTTATTATTTCCCTTCTTCTACTGATTTTGGGCTTTGTTTGTTCTTCTTTTTCCAGTTCCTTCAGGTGCATTGTTAGGTTGTTTATTTGAGATTTTTCTTGTTTGTTGAGATAGGCTTGTATTGCTATAAACTTCCCTCTTAGAACCGCTTTTGCTGTATCCCATAAATTCTGGCATGTTGTATTTTTATTTTCATTTGTCTCCAGGTATTTTTTGATTTCTTCTTTGATTTCTTCGTTGACCCAGTCGTTGTTCAGTAGCATTTTGTTTAATCTCCACATATTTGTGGCTTTTCTGATTTTCTTCCTATAGTTGATTTCTAGTTTCATACCATTGTGGTCAGAAAAGATGCTTGGTATTATTTCAATCTTCTTAAATTTATGGAGACTCATTTTGTGGCCTAATATGTGATCAATCCTGGAGAATGTTCCATGTGCATTTGAAAAGAACGTGTATTCTTCGGTTTTTGGATGGAATGCTCTGTATATATCTACTAGGTCCATCTGTTCTAGCGTATCATTTAAGGCCAATGTTTCCTTATTGATCTTCTGTTTGGATGATCTATCTGTTGGTGTAAGTAGAGTGTTAAAGTCCCCTACTATTATTGTGTTACTGTCTATTTCTGTTTTTATGTCTGTTAATAACTGCTTTATATATTTAGGTGCACCTACATTGGGTGCGTAGATATTTACAAGTGTTATATCCTCTTGTTGGATTGTTCCCTTGATCATTATGTAATGCCCTTCTTTATCTCTTTTTACAGTTTTTGTTTTAAAGTCTATTTTGTCTGATATGAGTACTGCTACCCCAGCTTTCTTTTCATTGCCATTTGCGTGGAGTATCTTTTTCCATCCCTTCACTTTCAGTTTGTGAGTGTCTTTAGGTCTGAAGTGTGTCTCTTGTATGCAGCATATATATGGGTCTTGTTTTTTTATCCAATCAGCCACCCTATGCCTTTTAATTGGAGCATTTAGTCCATTGACGTTTAAACTAGCTATTGATAAGTATGTACTTACTGCCATTTTTTAACTTTTTTTTTTCTCAGTGTTTTAGTAGTCCTTCTCTGTTCCTTTCTTCTTCTATACAGAATTGATGGTCTCTTTAGTTTGACCTCTGTCTGAAAGCTCTATTCTTTAACTCCCCTCCTCCCTCCTTTTATGTTTTTGATATCATATCTAACCTCTTTTTTGTGCATTTGTATACATTACCCTCTTATCATGGAAATAGATATTTTTTCCTATTTGTGGTCTTCTCTTTTCCCCTTAAATCAGTCCCTTTAACATTTCTTGTAGCACTGGTTTCTTGTTAACAAACTCCTTTAAGTTTTGCTTGTCTGGGACAATTTTGATCTCTCCTTCCATTTTGAATAATAACCTTGCTGAGTAGAGTATTCTTGGCTGTAAGTTTTTTCCTTTTAGCACTTTAAATATATCGTGCCATTCTCTTCTAGCCTGTAAGGTTTCTGCTGAGAAGTCAGCTGATAGCCTTATGGGGTTTCCTTTGTATGTAACTTGACTTTCTCTTGCCGCTTTTAGGATTCTCTCTTTATCTTTAATTCTGGACATTTTGATTATGATGTGTCTTGGTGTGGGCCTCTTTGGGTTTATCTTGTTTGGGGCTCTCTGTGCTTCCTGTACCTGGATGTCTGTTTCCTTCCTTAGGTTAGGGAAGTTTTCATCTATTATTTCTTGAAATAGATTCTCTACCCCTTTGTCTCGCTCTTCTCCTTCCGGGACACCTATAACATGGATGTTATTGCGCTTGATGTTGTCCCAGAGGTCCCTTAGACTGTCCTCACTCTTTTTAATTCTTTTCTCTTTTACCTGTTCAGCTTGGGTAATTTCTTCTAGTCTGTCATCCAGCTCACAGATCCATTGTTCTGTATCCTCTACTCTGCTTTTGAGTCCCTCTAGTGAATTTTTCATTTCCGGTATTGTATTCTTCATTTCTGATTGGTTCTTTTTTATATCTTCCATTTCTTTGTTGACATTCTCACTGAGTTCATCTATTCTTCTCCCCACATCAGTGAGCATCCTTAACACTCTTTGTTTGAACTCTCTGTTGGGTAGGTTGCTCATTTCTGTTTCACTTAGTTCCTTTTCTGGGGTTTTGTCCTGTTCCCTTGCTTGGAATGTATTCCTTTGCCTCCTCATTTTGCCTCTTTCCCTGTGCTTGTGACTACGTATTAGGTAGCCCAGCTACGTCTCCTGCTCTTGGATAGGTGACCTTATGTAAGTGATGGCTTAGGAGGCCTGCTGTGTGCTTCCCTCAGTTCTCAATGTTCCAAGGGTGACCCCTATGTGGGCTACGTGTGTCCTTCTGTTGTGGCCTGTTTGCTTTCCCTGTAGGTGCCCAGGGAGGCCGAGTTATGCTCCTGGCCAGCTGTTGTAATGCTCAGCTGCTTGTAGTTGTTGTGGGCCCTTCAGTCTCTTTATCAGGTGTGGGGAGCCCCAGCACATTTGGCTGCAAGTTCTAATACCACATTTGTGTTGCAGTATTTCTTTTAAGTGAGTAGGCCCCCAGCGTGGCAGGTTGTTAGGCTCAGGGCCTTACAATTGCTATAAGCCTCCAGCCTTTAGGTCTCTTGTCAGTTTTCTGAGGATTGCAGCTGGGTGGGGCTGGCCTCAGGCATGGGAGCACCCAATTGTTTCAGGCTTTGGAAGGTGGGGCAAACCCCCTATGTGAGTCTTTGAGAAGCACAAGTCTTCTGCAGCTGACAAGCCCTGCCGCCCACAGGTCCACACACACTGTCAACACAGTCCTGCCCCGTGTGTGCACCCCGACTTCCCAAAGCGGACCCAGTCTCTCCATGGCGGGAGCCCCACACACTCCACCACCGCCCGATGCTCTCCACCTGCTCCTTGTGCACGCCCTGCCCCACTGAAGTAGGCTCAGTTGCCAGGCTGCAGAGAATCCAGTCACCAATCTTTGGAGGCCCACAAGTTGCCTGAGGGCTTGTTGTTGGGTGGGGCCAGTCTCTAGGGTGGGCTGCCTGCCCTGGCTGAGCTGGATTAAATCGGTGCTCTAGCGGGTGGGGCAGACCCTGGGCTAGCAGGCCCCAGGGAGAACTCCAATGGCGTCTGTGCCAGCACGCCCACACCAGGCCACAACAATGGCCGTCGCCAATGTCCCAGTCCCTGGAGAGGTGTCACCTCTCACTGAGATGCACACAGGGCCTATCAGGTGAGTCTCTTTTCACCACAGCACTGTGCACCTGTCTTTCTGGTGATTTTAGGTTGCTTTCTGAAACGGGTGAGTTTGTGCGTGGGCCCTTTAAGAGCCGGTTTTAATGTCTTTGTGAACCGAGTTTTCTGGGGGTGCTCCCCAATGTTTTAGCAGCAGGCAAAGTCAGATATTATGCCGCTGGTGTCGATTGTGCTGGGTCCACAAAATGCCCACAGCGGGGGCGCTCCCCGGCTCAGGGCCCTGCTCCTCCAGGGAGGCTGCGTACCTGTGGGCTGCTCCCGGCGGCCGTGAAGCAGGCGGCTTGTGAAGGAGCGTTTTTCCTCTCCAGAAGGGAGTCTCTGCCTCTTCTACCCCAGTTAGGATTGTCTGTTGTTGCAGAAGTTCCTCTTATCCAGTTTTCAGTTCTGTCTCAGGGGTAATTTTTCCACCAGTAGTTGTAAATTGGCTGTGTCCACGCGAGGAGGTGAGTTCAGAGTCTGCCTACGCCGCCATCTTGACTTCTCCCTCTCTCTCTTTCTTTTAGAAATTAGCTTATTTGTACCTTGAGTTTAGAGATACGTATCCACTGGTACCACAAACAGTGAGCCAAGGCCAAAAACTAGGCAAAGGAACAGAAACACCAGGCTTTGAGGATCCATATGCTGTGTTCTTTCTGTTCTTTGTTTCTCTACCCCCGGTTTTCCATGGATGTTGCACTGATAGGAAGCATGCAGACATTTCCCCAAATGATTAGAGCATTAGCACCACAATTCATTTCTGATTACCTCCCTGGAGTGCGTTCTAACCTTTCTGGAATGTATTAATAAATGTTTTCAAGTTTACAACTCCTGGAAAGGGAGAAACAGGATGCAACTTCAGAAGAAATCTTGAAATCTGTGAAATCTTAGTCTGTGGGAGTTAGCATTACTTTGGATACAATATTCTTACTGAAGTGATGCGCTGAAACCCTAAACCTTTTTTCCAGGGAGCAGGCTGGGAAAACATTCAGTGATGCAATAGGCTGTGGAGTTGCCGAAATGTAGCCTGAGTTTTGGGAAATATGTGATGTGTTAAGTAGCTGGGACTCCAGGGATGGTGATGCACAGGACCAGCTGTAGACTGAGACTTATTCAAGTCTCCTGACTCTGGGATACTCAGTTTCTCAATATGAACAATGTGGAAGATAGTAATTATCTGCATTCTTATCTTCCTAACCTGCTGTGTTTGTACGTACTATTTGAGACTTTTTTTTCATTTGTTTCAAGTGTGTTCATAATTGCTTGTTGAAGCATTTTTATGATGGATGCTTTAAAATTCTTATCAGATAATTCCAACATCTGTGTCATCTTGGTGTTGGCCTCTGTTGATTGTCTTTTCTCATGCAAGTTGAGATTTTCCTGGTTCTTGGTATGATGAGTGATTTTCGTTTGTTTCTTGGACATTTTGGGTATTGTATTATGAGACTCTGGATCTTATTTAAATCTTCTGTTTTAGCAGCCTCCTCTGGTTCCACATTGGTGGGGGATGGGGGTCCTGCCTTTTTACTGCCAAGCAAGGGTGGATGTCCAGTTCCCCACTCGACCTTTCGTGATACTCCAGGGGGAAAGGGGCTTCATTATTGCTGTGGGTGGGTGGGGTCAGGCTTCTCCTTAGGCCTCTGCTGACAAACATCACCCTAGCTGGAAGGGAGAGGATGTCTCATTACTGCTGTCTACATGCCCTCCACTGACACTGAGGGGAGACGGGGCTCACCATCTCTGGTAGGTGGTGAGAGTCCTTGCTTCCCACTCAGCCTCCTCTGACACCACCCTAGCAGGTGGCTGGACCATTATGATAGAAGCAGACTGCCATAATGTAACTAGCTCTCGCTTTTGTCTTTTTTCACTTTAAAAGACTTTTGACATATACACAAAAGTAGAGAGAAGAGTATAATGAACTCCGTATACCCATCATCCAAGTTCAATGATTGTATTTTGCCCATCTAGTTTTGTCTCTTTCCGCTAAACTTTTTCTTGTTCATATATTTTACAGAAAATCTCAGTATTATTTTATTTAGTAATATGTATTTCATATGGAATATAAAAAATCATAATCTCAATTCCATAATCACTCTTAGCAAAATTAATAATTCCTTGATATCATTTTATATCAGTCTTCATTGAAATTTTCATGATTGTGTCAAAAAAATTTTTTTTATTTGGTTTTTCAAATTACAGCTCCCATCTTAAAAAACAAACTAACGCTCCCGTCTTGGTAGTTGCTGTCCATTTTTCTACTCTCCTTTGTGATCAAATTTTGCAAAAGAGCTGTCTAAACTTATGGGAGCTGTCTGTAATTCCACACCTCCCATTTTCTGTTTAATCGACTTTGATCAGGATTTTGTCCCTATAAGTCCACTGGAACCACTCAAGGTCACCGATGGCCTCCCTGAAAAAATACAATGGTTCTTTTTCTTTTTTTTTTTAAAGATTTTATTTATTTATTTTTTCCCCCCAAAGCCCCAGATAGTTGTATGTCATAGCTGCACATCCTTCTAGTTGCTGTTTGTGGGACTCGGCCTCAGGATGGACGGAGAAGTGGTGCCTCGGTGCGCGCCCGGGATCCAAACCCGGGTCACCAGCATCGGAGTGCGTGCACTTAACCACCAAGCCACGGGGCCGGCCAGAATGGTTCTTTTTCAATATGTACTCAACTCCCAAGCAGTTGAGAAAGCTGATGATTTTCTCCTTCTGGAAGACTTTCTTCACTTGTTTTCTGGGGCATCATGCTCTCTTTGTTTTCTGTTTCACTAGCTACTCCTCCCCTTCTTGACCTCTAATTTTTGGAATATTCTAGGAAGTACTTTGTCCTCTTCTCATCAGTATATCTTAGGTGGTATCCAAAATTTATATGTTCATCTCCAACCTTTCCCCCAACCTCCAAGCTATGTGTCAAACTAGCATATTCAGCATCTTCTCCTGAATATTAAATGGCCATCTTAAACTTAACCTCTCCAAATCAGGACTCCAGATAAGACTGTGCTCTTCCCAAATCTTCCTCATTTCAGCAAATGGCACAACAATAGTAAAGGTAAAGAGAGTAATGAATTAACTTGGCACTCTAAACTGAAGTTGTCAGGGAAGGCTCTCTGAAGAGGGGACATTGAGAAGAAATTAGAATGATGAGAAGGATGCATTCAGGAGTAAGCTCAGGTTAAAAAACAAGAGAGAGAGGGAGAGAGAGATAGAAGGAGAGAGAGGGAGAGCAAAGGGGAGAGAGAGGCAGGAAAGAGACAAGGATAGAAGGGGTGGGGGAGAGAGAGAGAAAGAGAGAAGAGAGTGAGGGAGAGGGATATATATGTATAATTGTGTGTGTGTGTGTGTGTGTGTGTGTATATATATATATATATATATATATATAGGAGTATATATATAGGAGTCATTCTTTATTATTTATTTTCTTACCCCCACATCCATCTATCAACAAATCCTTTTGGTTCCACCTTCAAGACAAATCTAGAATCTGAGCAGTCTTCAATAGTTCTATTACCACCACCTTTTCCCAAGTCACCATCATTTTTCAGTAGACCTCTGCTGTAGTTTTCCAAATGGTCTTCCACTGGAATATAATCTGTATCAGAACAGAGAGCTGTTTTGTGCACTGATGTATACCTCCTGCACTTGCAGCAAAGCGTGGTGGATATTGATGCTCAGTCAATTATTATTGAATGAATAAATGATCTCTCTACTGTCATCAGCTAGAGTGATCTTTCAATGAGGTTCAAGGCACCTCTCTGCTCAATAAATACCCTCCGATCGTTTTGGATCACACGTTAAACTTAAAATCTGATTCTAAACTTACACGAGCTGGTTCCTGCTTATCTCCCCAACTCATCTCCAACCACCTTTCCCCTTGCACCCTCTCCTCCTGCCACGTTGGTCCCCTTGATGTACCTCAAATACGCCATGCATGTTCCTATTTTATGGCTGTCCTTCTGCCTGGGACATTCTTTCCCCAGATCTTCACTTGGCTGTCTCCTTCTCGTCATTCTAGTTTCTGCTCAATGTCTCCTCTTCCTGACAACCTTATTTTAGAGTGCCAACTAAATTCATTAGTCTCTTTCCTTTTACTATGATTTTTTTCTTCATGGCCGTTATTGCCAAAAGACTTTTATTAGTTTACTTCTTTATTGTCTATCACATTCACTAGAATGTAAGATCCATGAGGCATCCTTTTATGTAACTCTAGCTCAGTAAATATTGTTGAATGAAGAGATGCATTAATCCAGCAATATAACCTTCTTTACAGATGAGGACATTGAGGACCAGAGAGATGGGGTTACTTGCCAAAGTCTCTTGTTAAGTTGGTGGCTGAGTGGGGACTCCACTGTTATTCTCTAGCGTCCCAGTCCAGAGCAAGTTTTACTACATGACATTGTCATGAGGCCCTGAGAATTCTATTAACCCCATTCCCTGCCTGTTATAAATACAGAGCTTGCTGCATGTTGTTATTTCACATCTTTAACAATAATGCAAGCTGGCTGGCACTTCCCGGGATTTCCCAAAGGGGAGAGGAGGAGCAGAACACCTCTGCTGGTTTCTCCTCTGAAATAGAGACTTTGCAACGTCAGCCGCCGTACCATTGTTGGACAACAATATGTGTCTCAGAGGCAAGGAAAAGTTCCCACACTCTGTGCTTACCAGACGCCTGGCTGGTGAGCCCTGGTCTCCCCATTACTCCTGGGTTCCTTGTTTCTTTTTCCTCTTTCTTTGTTATGTCATCTATTCATGACTGGGGCAAGATGCCATGCTATTCTTTCTCAATTCTGGATCAGTCTGTTATTAGCTATTCTCCTTGGGTGCCCTATTCATGAAAACCTAACCACCCCCAGTTGCAGTAGGTGAATTCCATGGAAAAGTGCAAGGCACATTTTTCCTGCTTGGTTTATGCTTTTCCTGTGATTCAGCAATCTTCAGAGGGAGCTCTTCATCATGTTACACCACCATGGCCTGTGTCTGTAGGTCCAAGGAGGCTAAGTCCAGTCCAAATTTTCTGGACATTCTCAGGGAATGCTAAAGCTAATTTACAGCAAAATGAGTCTGTGTTGTGGGTTTGCCTGATTAATCTGTGGTTTTTAAGAGACTTAAAAATGGAAATGTTCTCATGGTAAGAGCAAGCTGGTAGAGAAGGTTAGACACGTGATGCTTAGGTCACTTTATGTTAAACTCTTATTCTTTTCCAGGTGTACCTACCCCCCCCCCACCCCCCAATTCTAACACTTTCCTAGGATACTCTGATTTCTGGACATCAGTTTCACCACTCAATAAGTGGAGCTGAGTAACAACCAAACTGATAAAAATCTGGTGTTTTGTATTATGCTTTTAGTTATTTTTAGAAAGGAGCTGAGTCTTCTGCAGAGCTTAAGAGCAGGATGTTGGAAAGTGAGACTCCAATTCATTTAACATGTGGTCGATCTTTTTGCCTGTGAAGTTGTATTACAACTTCAGGAAAAACTGTGAAGTTTTTCCCCTCAGTTCAGGAGTTATATATATATACGTATATGTATATATGTGCTGTGTGTTTGTGTGTGTGTGTTTGTGAATGAAAGAACTGAATTCAATCCTGAAATGTCTTTGTCAAATTATCAGATAAAGTGGGAGCAATACAATATTGTGATTAAAAGCACAAAACCTAGGCTTTGGAGCCAGAAAGACCTGGATTCAAACTCCTGCTGCACGTCTTGCATGCTTTTTGATTTGGAAGAAGTTCATTTTTCTTTCTGATCCTAGATTTGCTTATATGCAAAATAAAATTTCTAATAATATCAACCTCATAGCGTCAGCATGAGGGTTAAATAATGCATATGTGTATAGAAATGTATAAAATGCTTAGTATAGTTGTGATATATGGTAAGTGTTTAATAATTATTATCTATAATTATTAATGCAATGCACAGTGCCATAGAGTCTGTATATTTTAGAAAATGGAATAGAATTTCTATTAGAAGAGAATAAATATAGAATAGAAAATAGAATCGGATATTTTCCAATGTATCCCCTTCTCTTTAGAATTTCATTGGTGCTTCCCATCTCTGCCTAATTTCACATCGTCCCCAAAACAAACATCTCTAGATACAATATGTTCATGGTGGCCCTTTGAAGGAAATTTCTTCATTGCTTGGTGGTCTTTTTGGAGTCCCACAGGCACTGTTTTTCTAAAGGAACTCAGGTCATATTTCTATATTTTCCCCCTTAGTTCAAGCTGTTTCTGAGGATGTAGGAAGGTCACAAATTATTATGTGAGATTTATTCTCCCCATTCATCCTTGTAAATGAATAAAATCAACCTAAAATGCACATGAAGGTCAGTAGGGAGAGAGAAAGAAGCATGAAAGAGGGTAGAGAGAAAAAGGAATGTGGAAATAGTAGTTTACTAGTTGGTACTGAGTTTCGCAACATGTAACAAATTCCAAATAACGGTGGCTCAAACAAGATAAAACTTCACTTATCTCATGTAGAAAAAGTTCCGAGGAAGGTGGCCCAGGGTTAATGTGGCACTTCCTGGTCTTCTATGACTGGACTCTTGCATATTTCCACTCTGTCATCCTTGATGTGACTTTTGGCCATAAGTTCTCTTTATGGTCCATGACAGCTGCTTCAGTCTTCATGTCCACATTCTTGGGGACATGATAAAATAGATAAAATACAGAATGCCCAGTTAAATTTCCATTTCAGATAAGCAACAAATACATTTTAATATAAGCATATCCCAAACTGCATAGGATATAGTTATACCCCCAAATTATTTGTTGTTTATCTGAAATTCGAATTTGACTAGACGTCTTGTATTTTTATTTGCTAAATCTGGCAACTAGCACATTGTAGGTAGTAAGAAGGAGGAAGGAGGGCAGAAGGTCCAGGGTTGTCCCTTCCAGTTGAGTGAGCCTATTTTATAAACTTCCACTTGCATTTCATCGGTCACCCTTAGCTGTGAGGGAGAATGAATGGATGCCTACAAGAAAACTGACACTCTGTTAGTAAGGAAGAAGGAGAGAATGCATATTAAACAGACAACAGAAGTTGCTGCCCCAGTGGAAATTTATCCCAGTGTTTTTGTCAGATGGATGCCTGTAGGGATCAGAATCTCACAGCATTTTAACCAGTTTCTTAACTGGGACATCTTATCATCTTCCCTTCAACCTTTCCACTTTTCTCCACCAGGCTAGCAGTGTTAGATACTCCAAAGAAAGAGCCTTAGGACATTGTCCACCTTTCCAGAAGACTGCTTCAGATCCTTTTTGTAAGATAGAAATTAATAATAATAAAAAGACACCTGAGGGATTGTTAGGAATGTCTCTAACTCTGGGGAAGGAAGAGGACATATTTTGATTTTTTTTTTTTTTTTTTTTGGTGAGGAAGATCGGCCCTGAGCTAACATCTGCCAATCCTCCTCTTTTTGCTGAGGAAGACTGGCCCTGGGCTAACATCCATGCCCATCTTCCTCCACTTTATGTGGGACACCATCACAGCATGGCTTGACAAGCGGTGCGTCGGTGCGCGCCTGGGACCCGAACCGGCGAACCCCAGGCCGCCACAGCGGAGCGTGCGCACTTAACCGCTTGTGCCACCAGGCCGGCCCAGAGGACATATTTTGGATGTATGGTTTTGGGTTCTGTGCTAAGTATTGATCCATTCCATATAGTTTCATCTTCACAGCATTTCTTGAGATATAAATGTAAAACACAAACAAACAACAACCTTAGACTAGTTTAAAATAAACCAACAGCCTTCAAAATCCAATGAAAAACAAAAATTGGACTTTCCAATCTACCATACTTTATATTCTCTCATTTTTTTTCATAATAAGAATTAATTTATTGTTAAAAAGTAAAGGAACTTTTATGTGCCACAGGAGGAGGATATTCAATATAGTCAAAGGCAACACTAGCCAGCAAACAAGAAGACAAGTAAGTGTATAAAAATGTGTTTGAGCCCTTGGAAAGCTCTTGTCTGCAAACGACGAGCTTTTTAAATAATTTCTGGCAACAAATACAGAGCTGATACAGTAGTTTGGCAGTGAGAAATCCACAGGGTAGCTTTGATGTTGGATTATATCGAACACTGGCTAGGACTGCGCAGCAGCAGTGGCTTAAGGGCAACCCAGTAGCACCCTTCCCCGATAAGTGATGGCCCAGTGATAAACACATAAATGGGGTCTGGCAGGAGGAGGAGTGTGGGGTTGATAGACCTGAAAGACAGTGTCTAGTGGTGAAGCCAAGCAGACAGTCCACCTGAAGCATTGCTCTAAGAGGACTAGCCAGAGAAACAAACCCAGGTGCCTGCCCAGGTACCTGAGCATGTAGGTTGGAATGAAAGTGAGATGAAGCCTCCTAGAGGTTTGCTCAAGATCCATAGTATAGTGACAAGGACTTTTTAAATTGTTCGTTCAGCCTTTCCTGTGGCTGTGAAGATGTGGGTAATAGCACTGTGCTGGTTTGGACCAGGGCCAAGGAGACACAGCAGGGTGGAAGAAGTAGGGTGATTCCTGCTTGCCTATGACTCAGTCTCAGGACTTTCAGTGCAAAACTGGGACAGTCCTGGTTCCCCTCTGAAGAGAGAGGGTATTTGAAGTCACAGGTGGACTTTGGGCCTATAAACAGTGAAGGATCACCAATTATCAGAGTAGAAAGGGATCTATCTCAGAGACTGGCCATGTAAGCAGAATTTTTAACTCAATGTAGATCTCTCTACAATATTCCCAACTGGCAATCTCTTCCTGAACAGTTCTGGATGGTATGGTTTTTTAGCTGTTATGATGCTATTGGAGAATTTTTACAGTGGAAGGTTACAATTTCATGTTCTCTTTTATTTTGATGTATCCAGGAACAAAAGTCCCTCACACACCCTTCAGTCTCAGAATAACTAAGCATCTACTCATCGTATTACAATCACTTAAATATCAATGTTGTAACAGAGATGCACTGGGAAGATGACAGGATTTATAGCCAGAGGATCAGGGTTTGAGACTCAGCTCTGTCATGCATGAATTCTTTGGCCATGCCACATTAGGAGGCTCAGAAAGATTAGGTGACCTGCTCAATATAGCAAAGCATTGCAATGACCAGAATGTAAGCCCCAGAAAACTAAGCCCAAACTCTGATTTCCTCAGACTTCTTTGCCTTCTAAACTGTAATTCCCTTGAGGTGTTGGCTAACATAGTGCTAATGTTAAAACAGAAATCTGGGGGTCTTACTGGTACTCTTCAGGCTATCATGACACCAAAGAATTTAAAGAGGCCCATATCTTGATGACATATCTTTTTAGCTGAAAAATGTGCGTATTATTATTTTGCATGTGCAGCCCAGCCTGTAACTTCTCAGTTCATTTTAACTGCAGTCCCGTGACTGACACAGATGTTATTGCTCCCCAATTACAGTGTTTTCTGCTTGGAGGCATCTTGTCTTCTGTAATATATCATGAGCCAGAGCCCCAGTGCTAAACATTAGCTGGTAATTTATGACCATACCTTCCGAGGCAGAGAGGGCAGCCATAGCTCACTTTGGACTTGGAAAAGCACTTTAGGTTTTCCCTCAGCTCTTTTTTTCTCTTTTCTTTTTCTGCATTTGCTCATTACGATATCTTTTCAATTTAGGGATGGCCTGGATCCTGCCATGTAAATCAAAGAAGAGAGGGCCTGACTCAGCCGCCTAGCCTGGGTCACCTGGAACCCATTATGATACAGGATCATAAACACCTCCATTTTCCCTCCAGAGAGAGACCAGACCCACTGAAGTTAAGCTACCTGCATAAGAGTTGAGTGCGATCAGCTGTACTTAATCTTTAAATGTCCAACCCACTGATAACCTTTGGTTTGCTTTGATAACTATGAAATAAATTCTCACTGCATCGGATACCGGCATTCTGGTTTCTATTCAAGGCTGTGGTGCAGATGTCATGGAATCTTGGACAGGACAACAGTCCTCGGAGATCTCTGGGGCCAGTTACTGGCTTTCAGGCACTTAATTTCTAAGCCTCCCTCTGCCAACTCTAAATTTCCTCAGGGAATGACATGGTATTTATGTATTACCAAGCTTTAGGTACTCTATGGGGTGAAAACCATTTGGAGGTGGGAGAAAGGGGAGAAAAAGAAAGATCCATCAAATTCAAAGCTTTACAACACTGTATAACGAAAGAACACTAGTCTAAGTTTCAAGCATCTTGGGTTCGAATCCAGCTCTTCTATTCTTACCCCGCCTCCCCTTCCTAGCTGTGCAGCCTTGGGAAAAGGATGTTAACTCTTTTGGCCTTAGTTTTTCTCTCCTGTAAAATGAATGGGAATGGTCAGTGCTTCTCAGACTTTCATGTATATATGAATTACTTGGGGATCTTGTAGATTTGTTGTGAGGATTAAATTAGTTAATATGTATAAAGCTGTTAGAAGAATGGCTGTCTCATAACACTCTGTAAATATTAATTTTATTACTATTTAAACTATATCATGAGAATTTTCCCATGTCATTCAAAAACTCTTCAGAAATATAACCTTATCTAGACTTCGAAATATTCTCTTGTATGACTATACCTATAAGAATTTATTTATCCATTCTCTTATTTTTGTCTATTATAATGCTGTTCTGAAAGTCTTTGTATGTGATTCTTTGCCCACAGACATGAATTTCCTACAGGTAGTAGGAAGTAAAACTAACAGGTTTCACTATGGTCCTAACTACAAATCATTGTTAGTGATCAAATTAACTTCAATTTCATTATTTCAATTTAGCAAACATGTATAGCACACCTCTCATGGGTCAGGTACTGTGCTGGGTGTTGGGTACAGAGTGGTAAAAAGACAGGCATGAACGCTGTCCTCAGGGATCTTAGAACCTAGCAGCAAGATGGGATGTTAAAAATATACTTACAACCAAGCATGAGTATCATGACAGGGAGAGTAGAGGAAGCACATAACAAGGGGACGTAATTCAGGAAGAAGGGCCATTAACCTGAGTCTAGATGGATAAGGAAGAGTGGTCCAGTGAAGTGGAAGGGCAAGAGGCTGAGAGAATAGGAGGTACAGAAATAATTATTCATAGTCTTCTGTTTATATCCTAATGGCTTATTTCTTTAGCTGGTGGCTACTGTCTTAATTTGAATCTGTTAGAACATCAAAACTCTTTGTCGACCCTATCAAAACAATAAATTATATTTTTTATTTTGTTTCTCCTCGAGCCAAAGCCAATGATAGTTTAAATAATGTTTGTAGTGGACTAAAAGTCCCTCATGGGGCGACTAAATAGATCAGGCAGTTAAATGGGTTAGACCCAACTGTTGACTGGGTCTCTCTCTAATGAAACGATCACCATAATAGACAATACCGCAACATGTATGTGCCTTCAAAGCTGTAAGATAGTAATGTAATTTAATTTTAAAGGTTAAAAAAATAATTATGATGTGAATGCCTATAAATAACAATTTATTGGGGTTTTGCCTTAGAAAACTGAGTAGCTTGGTCAGGCATGAGTGTTTGTATCACATTTGATTGCAATACTGTATTGTCACCACAGTGATGTAGCATCAGCACTTTGAATCTTCTTGGAAATTTATTCCTAACAAATTTATTTATTGGGATAAATCCTAGCTGTTGATGATCTCAGTTTTATGTGATTATATATGCTTCATTGTTATTTCATCAATTTGAGGGTTGAATCAAACCGACTGATAAATTTATAGTTAATATTCACCAAAATTATAACAAAATGCAGATTCAGGGTTCTCAATGCATATGTACATTCTTTTGATGATATATTTCTGGAATTCAGGAATATTCAAGGCTATGATTTGTTATTGATAGTAGCTTGTGCTGGAAATGGAAGTGGGTAAAAGAGCTTGTTTCTGTTTTCTCCTCATCCTAAATCATTCCTTCTTTCGACAAGAACCAAGGGTACAGCGGGCACAACAAAGAGAAGAAGGCGCAGTCTTACTATTAAGTTTATCTTTAAGTTGTAGAAACAAATTCAGAGTAGAATAAAGCTGACTGAGCTTGAGTGGGGATCATTGTTGGTGAGAACAGGATGTAAGTTTAAGCTGAAGATAATGGCTCTACTGTCTATATCTAGCAAAAAGTCAAAGAATATTGGATAGACCCTCATGGTAGACATTTCTATCATCACTTGTGAGCAAATTAATATTAAATACATCCAAGAACTACCATAAGTACTTAGTATTGGGCTAAAATAATCTTAATTTATGTTAATTTTTACTATAATTCTTCATACAAATAGTTTCCCTCTGAATTTATAACATGTTATGGAAACATTGTGGAATCGTAAAACTGCATGGACTTTGAAGTCATAGAGACCTCAGTTGAAATCCTGGCTCCACCACTTACAAACTATGAGAACTTGAGGTAAATAAAAAATCCCGCTAGGGGACTGGCCTGGTGGCGTAGCAGTTAAGTTCGCATGTTCCACCACAGTGGCCCGGGGTTTGCCAGTTTGGATCCTGGGTGCAGACATACTCACTGCTCATCAAGCCATGCTGAGGTGGCATCCCACACAGAAGAACTAGAAGGACCTACAACTAGGATATAGAACTATGTACTGAGGTTTGGGGGAGAAAAAAGAAAAAGAGGAAGGTTGGCAACACATGTTAGCTCAGGGCCAATCTTCCTCAAAAAAAAAAAAAAAAGAAAAATCCTTCTGGGTCAGTTTCCTCATCTATAAAATGGATGTTTGAGGGGCTGGCCCGGTGGTGCAGCGGTTAAGTGTGCACGCTCCACTTCCGTGGCCCGGGGTTTGCAGGTTCGGATCCCGGGCACGCACTGATGCACTGCTTGTCAAGCCATGCTGTGGCCTCATCCCATATAAAGTAGAGGAAGATGGGCAAGGATGTTAGCCCAGGGCCAGTCTTCCTCAGGAAAAAGAGGATTGGCATCGGATGTTAGCTCAGGGCTGATCTTCCTCACACACACACAAAAATAAATAAAATGGATGTTTGTGTGTGTATGCACATGTCTGAATGTCTATCTATTTTACCTATCTACACAGATATAGGTAGATAGTCTTCTAAATTAGCAATTAAACTGTGTAAATTGCTGCAGTCTGATATCTAAGAGAATATACAAGCTTGAAATTAGAAGTCTTTGAAATTGGTAAGTTAATAAATGAATAATAGTATGTTGGCTAAATTTTGGTGGTTTAGTAATCAAGCCAAACTAAAAATTAACTGGTACTGTAATTGATTTCTATAGAAGTATGAGACCAAATATGCCCAGCTTATTTTATTATACTCCCTCTCTCCATTTGATATCTAAAAATGGAATGAAGGCCCTTTCTCTGGATCCATTCATCTGTAATCAAGCTCCTGTCCCTAATTGATTCAACCAACCTCCCTGTATTACCAGCACGACCTTCCATAGTCAGGCCAGTCCTCTCTGGGTTTTAGGACCTTCCCTTGTTCGTTCCTACCTTCATGCAGATCTCTGTTTTCAGAAAGTTTATAATCTAGTGGAGAAGAAGGACATTAAACAAAGTAATTATTGTAAAGTGGGATGAGTGTTATATGAAATTTACAGGGTGCTATAACAACAGAGAGCAGGGGAACCTAATCTGGCATTTCTGAGAAATGCCATTTATTCATTCAACAAATATTTGATGAACACTTAGTATAGGCCAGACATGTATTAGGCCTAGTTGGGTATTTAAAAGGAAACAACAGACATAGTCTGTAAAAATGATGTTTAGGATGGAACCTGAGGGATGAATAGGAAATAACTCTGTGACAGGAGGTAGGAGAGGAAGACAATTTTCAGGGGATAGCTGGAGGGCTGACTTTTGGTTTACTGTGTGGTATGAGCTGAGTTCTAGCCCTGGGTTTCTGTATTGGGCAGCTAGGTAGCTGGGAGTGCCATTTACTGAAAGGATGAATAGCAGGTTTGGGGAGTGAGGGGTTGGATATTCATTCACTTATTTATTCTACAGTTACTTATTGACCGTATCCTCTGTGTCAGGCCCTATTGTAGGCCTTAGGAATGCAATGAACAAAAGGGAACAAAATTCCTGCCATGATGTAGCCTATAACCTAGTAGAGGGAAATTGACAATAAATAAGCAAAGTATATGTATGTCAGATATTTATAAGTGTTATAAAGACAAAAAAATTAGTGAAAGAGGATAAGGAATGTTAGGTTGAGGGGTGGGTTGCAATTTTATATAGGATTTTCAGGGAAAGCCTTACCAAGAGCTGATAGTTGACTAAAGTCTTCAAAGATGTGAGAGAGCACGTGCTTATATCTAGAGGGAGAACAGACAGAGGAAAACCAAGTGCAAAAGCCCTGTCGTGGGAGCATGTCTGGCTAGTATGGCTAGAGTGTCCTGAGTAAGGCAGAGAGTAGTAGGAGATAAAGTCAGAGAAGTGGAAGGATGGAGACAGATTGTGTAGAGCCTTGTGGGCCAATGTAGTGCCTTAGGCTTTTACTTAGAGCAGGATGAGTAGACATTGAAAAATTTTGTGCAGAGGGGTGACATCTATTGTGCGTTTTAAAAATATCACTCTAAGTTAATCTTTGGACGTGTTCAGTTATGGGCCTTCCCAATGTGTTATTCAAAGAGAATTGAACATGTGCATCTTAACCTCAGGAGGTCTGCCGAGAGACACATGTGTGGGTCATCAGTGATATGGTGATAATGGCAGCCGTGGAGATTGATGAGACCATCAAAGGGAATGTACAGAATGCAAAGTGCAGTGGTCCTGAGGTGGTGCCTTGAGGGAGTTGGGAGAGGAGGAGAAGTCTGTGATGGGGACTCAGCAGACAGTGGCATCAGGAAGCCCAGGGAAGAGCCCTGACAAGGATGGGAGTAAACAGTGACCAAAACGTGCCAAGAGGTCACACAAGGACAGAAAAGGGTCCATTGGATTAAATGACCTAGGGAACATTGATGACCTTGGCAAAAGCAGCTTCAATAGAGTGGTAATGGGAATGATGATCTCCAAATTTGGCTGTGAAGGGGAGCAGAAGACAGGGAAGTAGCTGAAGAAAGGGGTTTTGTAAGGTGAAAAAGACTCAGTATGATTAAGTGTTGATAAAAAGAAGCTATGACTGGAGAGAAGGAAGTTTAAATTCCAGAGAGAGGGAGTGATAGATGATGTGAGATTCTCAAGAAGGTGGCAGGAGAGCATGAAATCTGGGGCAGAGTGGAGAGATTAGATTTAGGTGGAAGGAGGGACACTCGAGGGAACAACAGAGGATGGAAGAGTGGTTGCTACTTGGTAAGAATGGGAAGCCTTGTTGGTATTTTGCCCACATACATAATTGTTTCAGATACATGGGGTGATGTGACCTTATGGTGGGTCAAACATGGGGAGTGGGTGGCAACTACCGGGACTACTGTCACATGATAGAGATAGCAATTTCTCAGCTGTCTCCCAGGAGCCCAAGTGGATGGACGACCTATTCTTGAGTGTGCCTTCTTTTTGCTTGCAAAATATCAGTTGACCATCTGACAGGATCTGGCCTAATATCATGGAAAGAAAGATCATTTCCATCCCATCATCTTGTTCCCATTATTTTTCAGTTCAATATATATTTTACAAGAGTGCTCTTGCAAGGATTCGTATTACATGCTTAAAAAAAACTTTCATTAAATTAAATATTTTTTTACAGAATTTTTTATTAACCTTTGAAACTTGTGACTAATTTGTTAGCTCTATTTATGATTCAGTCAAATGGAATTTTCCCAATTCTCTCTAAAACCCACTCAGAAAATAAATATAGCTTAGTCAGTACAAAACATCCTTTTTTTTTTTTGCTTCAGAGGACTCACTTCAACAGGTGTAGATAAGAAGAAATCTAAACTTAAATGTAAACTTGCCTTCAATTTATTCGGAGCGTTACCAAATATTTTAATTACTTGATCAGTATTTTTTATCTTTAATTTTGCCCTTTTAATGAATTTACTGAAATCACATTGCCACTTACTCTACATGGGAGAATTACAAAGGATTTTTTCTTCACATAGAAATGGTGAAAAGCATGATATGAACCATACACTAACAACTTTTGATGATTTAACTCTAAGCTTAATTTCAGCAAAACCACTTTAGGAGTGCAAGAGAGCTGTTCACATTGATGAATTGATTTTGCCAAACCATTCCTAGCCTTGAGTCAAGTTAAAGTCCATTAACATAGAGGGAGGGGTAAAAATGAAAATTCATATTTAAAAGTATGGCTTCTTTTTTTTCTCTGAAGAGATGTCTGTTGTTTCCTTTTTTGTAACCACACCTTTCTTTTTCTTTTGGCTTCTTTGTGAGAAATTGTCCACACATAGCTTTTTTATCTAATGAACTGTCATAATTAGGGAGAATTTCTAGGGTACTGGGGATACCATCTTTAAAGGATGTATTAGGACCTGCCTCCTCAGGAAAGAACTAGAATGAAGTTAACTGCTGAACTGCTTGTCTAAGCAGGAAGACTCGTATCACTCTCAGAGAGATGTGTTGGTTCAACCAAAGTATTATTCACAGGGAAGGAGATCGGATGATCCAAAAATAGTTTACCCTTGAAGTGAAGTCATTGCCTTTTTAAGTTTGAAGTCACAGACACATAATTGTATTAATTAGTGTGTGGGGAAGCCTTTACTTCTTAACATTTAAAAAATTATGGTCCTTACATTTCTGTTTATAGGATTTCAAGACTCCTCCAAAGTGGAAATCTGAAAAAAAATTGCATTATAAATTATTTGGAAGTTTCTCTTTGTAGAACTAAGCAACATGTCAAACATTTCATATATCTTATGACTCAGGCACCCACTTAAAACTTTCTCCTCTTGCGTTTGATTATAAAAAGAGTCCTTGAATAGGAAAATGAAGACATTTGCTGGTTTTCCCTAGAGCTTTAATCAGTTGATATCCGACAGGTGCTTTTATTTTCCTGGCCTTGAAATCTTTCTGGATGGGATGTGGGAGAAATATTTGCGAATGCCCTGTTAGTTAGCAAATAAATCTTTGTTCTTTTTGTTTTTTCCATTTCTTTTCTGTATTCTTAGCTCATCATCCTCCCTTCAGTGCACACTCGTATGCGTGCCTCCCAAGTTCTTGCTCTTTTTCCTCCATCAAGGGCAGAAAACAGCCTTCAGAGTGGGCTGTCACCCATCCGTGACGTGGCTGAGGACACAACACGAATGTCTTCAGGCTCCATAGCCTGTGAGAACAAATGAGGTCACAGAGCATTGACACCGGGATTCTGCTGCTCATGATTGTTTACACTCGAATCATATAGTGCCCTGCAAAGCTCCCCTGTGCATTCCTGGCAGCTTCTAGGGCTGTCTCTTATTTACCAGATTCATCAGTGCGGCTGGGAGTGGTCCCCGCTGGGCCTCTAGGTGGTCCACCTGGGCACTTGCTACGCCCAGCTGAGCCCCAGCCAGTGCTCCGCTGTTTCCCTCGCCATTGCTCTCTGTCAGGCAGAGCCCTGCCCTGGGCTAGAGGCTGTCTTGCAATTTTCTTTTGGCTTTTTCCTCTAATCCCTGAATTCATTTCTTTAGGGCAGATCAAAAAGCTCAGTTAACAAGGTTGGGTGGAAAACCACGTCTCCAATTCCTTGCTTCTGTGCAGATCACAAGAACCTTCCCTTCCTTTTTAGTCTGATGCAAAAGTCCTCAGACAGAGTCATCTCATGTGAAAGATCAGAATCCCAGATGAGACTTATATGGAATATACAAAATTTCCATATGTATTATACATACACATAATTTCTCAGCCTCCTAAAATACAACAGGAATTGAAATGAAACAAACATTTCTTGAGCACCTACCTTGTGCTCTTCACTGTGCTACTTATCTTTATTTCATTTAATTCTTATAGCCCTTTGTATTATGTTGTTTATTGTTAATCTCACTTTAGAGATGAGAACACTGAGGCTCAGAGGGATTAAGGAACTCACTCACCAAAGATCACAGAGCTGATAAGGGTGGAGGTAGGATCTGGCTCCGGGGTCCGTGCTCTCCCTCTTGCACATTGCCTTTCACTCTGGAGAATAAGTTACTTTCATCACAGCAAAATACACCTTAGCTTTTCAGAAGAAAAACTGCTCTAAAAAAGACATAACTCAAATTTTCCGTAAACCTAAAACTGATCAAAATCTATTAATTAAAAAAAAAGATACAAACACTCTTAGCTAAAGTGGGTTAAGTAGTGTGTTTATACATCATCACCATCACTATTATTTTAGATATTCACGAGAATAGTTAAATGACATAATTCATGTGAAAGTGCTAAGAAGGCACCACATTATTATGTGAAGATTACAATATAAGAGTGAGTAAGGAATTACCTTTTTACATAGAATTTACATTACCCTAGTCTTATAGGTTGGTGGGATATTTGTGCAGTATTGTGAATCTTTGCCTGCTAGGTGAATAAACATAAACTCCAACTTTGCGGCTGCTGATTTGACACTTTTCACCAACACGAAATTGTCTTAAAAGATTCTTTCCAAGGAACTTACTATTTTGTAGATCTTTTATTCTTGTTCCAGAAGCCAAAACTCTTGAGTTGCTGTTCTGTTGAATGAAATATAATATGAGAGAGTTAATCTTGCAATAGTTCCTGTAACTGTGACTTGGGAAAAGGAAGGGAGTGGAGTTTTACAGACAGCCCTCAACCACAGAGAATGCGTGTGAGGGAGGCGGCAGCCTATGCAGAAATTGAGGTGGCGGGAAGGACACTGGAAGGCAATCTCTGGCCAGACAGAGCTGCTTTCCCGAGGAGGCACGAGTCTGGGGCCCAATATTGATAATTTGTTCCATTACTAACTGATAGCTGTTAGAGAGGAAGCTGTTTTACCTTTCTATGGAAAATATTCTAGTTTTACTTTCTATTTAACTTCCTTTGGAATGAGGAGGGATAAGGGATATCTTTTCACTTTAGAGCTTTTGAGGGGCTTTCCAAGGCTATATCCTTTCTAATTCTTAAAACAAGGTAACATATTAAGTTGTTATTCATACTTCTTTTTTTGGCAGATAGAAAATATGATTCAGAGAATAAATGACTCAGAGCTGCTGCTGGAACCCAGGCGTCGGTAGGCCGAATCCCTCCCTCCTCTGAGCCAGAGCTCTTTCATAAATTTGGGAGCAATTCCTCTCCTTCTTACACCCTTGGCTTCACTGGGAGCTAAAACACCATACTGAATGAAATTATAGTAAAGTGGTAATATTTTTCAGACAGCATTTAAGAGAGATGGCTAAAAAAAAGGAAAACCAGAAAGCACTAAAAATGGCACACCTTTCCAATCTCTCAATCTTCTACCAGTAGCAGCCCCACTGTTCTCCTAATCTTCCAGTTCAAAAAAAGTCATCTTTGACTACATTCCCTCTGTGTTTTGCCCTATATCACTGGTCCTAACTGGTGTCATGGAGGGAATGTGCCAAGTAAGAATGCTGTCCTGAGCATTCAGTTCAAATCTTACCAATATGGTGCTCACTGTGCTATGGTACTGTTGCTATTGTTGACTGCTTTTACACCAGGACAGACATAAATCATATTAGAACAAATATGCCTGGCTTGGGAATTCCCTGACTATAAGGAAGAGTAGATGACAGATACTCTATGGAAATTAGACTTGATGCCGTATCTACAGCTTTCCCTTCTATGCAGAAAACCCAGTTTTGATTACTAGCTTTGACACATCTGCAAAGATGGTGGTGGAAATAAAATTACTTCTGACACTGTAGGTTTCCCTCACTGGTTTAGAACCAACATAATAAGAGAAACGTTGAATGCCCAACCAAGTGGCAATTCCAATGAATCCCACAAGAACAGGAAATCAAGTGGAAATCCAAATATAAGCTGTACTCTAAAGTTGCCATCAATAATCCCTGAAGTGAAAACAATGGAATTGGAATATTGTTTGGATTGCCCTCCCACCTGATAACTGGACAAGGAATCAGCCTATTTTCATCATTTCCAGTTCAAGAGCTAATGAGGTGGAGAAAGTTCAACAGAAACTGGGCAGTGACGTTTGCTCCTTTGTCAATGACAAAATCATGTAGCAATTTCCTGTCCTGCAAAAACATCCCAATAAATCTCCTCTGTATACCATTAGGAAGAATTGTGGAACTGAGTGGCCTTCAGAAGGCTGCTAACCTTGGGCGGCTCTGCTGTTATCCTGCTCTCATTGCTCAATGGAAAATTCAGTGGACTCGCTAAGTAACAGGAGACTAGGTTCAGGGCCATAAATCTCTGACAGATGCTCACTGACATCCACAGTGCTCTGCAGAGTGAATTTACCAAGGTCATTCTTGCTGGGCCTCCTTTGAGTTGGAGGCTACAGCTTACTGTCAGGCCCTGAGCCAGGCTCTTAATCATTGAGGAAACCAGAGGGCGAGGGGTGGGCAGGCCATTAAGGGTAACTTTAGACCTGGTCCCAGTATCAAACGGAGCCTGAGAGGATGCAGAATGATAGCCCCTTGGGAGCCTCCCCACCATGGCTGACAGCCTTCTCTGCACCTGCCTTAGCCTTATTACTCAGTCCTCTGGGGACTTCCCACCATTCTTTGAATTAAATATAAACTTCTGGCCACTGTTTTCACAGTTTTCTCATTATACTTAAACATCTGCACATATCTTCCATTTTCTTTTGGATCTAACCACAGTGGTCTTCTGATTTCTGCATCTGGCTTTCTCCCTCCTAAAGCTTAGTCACCCATTGATGGAATGAATGACTGAGTTCTTTTCCTTTACTTCATTGTGGGTAACAAAAATACCAAAGGACAGGAGAGACTAGCAGAGGCCAAAGATATATTTGGAAGCCCTTTAGAAGCAACAATGGGAGAAGGGATGAGAATCCATCCGGGGTAAGGAACCCAGCTGACAGGGAGATTGGGCTCACTCTACCTGGAGTGGGTAGGACAGGGACTTGGAGCTGCCGCAGAGTTGCCCTAGGTTTATGGTTTATAAATACCAACGTGGGGCCGGCCCCGTGGCTTGGTGGTTAAGTGAGCGCGCTCCACTGCTGGCGACCCGGGTTCGGATCCCGGGCGCGCACCGACGCGCTGCTTCTCCGGCCATGCTGAGGCCGCGTCCCACATGCAGCAACTAGAAGGATGTGCAGCTATGACACACAACTATCTACTGGGGCTTTGGGGGGAAAAAATAAATAAATAAAATCTTAAAAAAAAAAAAAAAAAAATACCAACGTGTTGTTTAATTTGCTCCTCACTGCAGTGTCATGCGATAGACAAAGCAGGCATTATCATTCCCATTTTTGATGTGATAAACCGAGATTTTGAGAGATTATAAGACGTCGGCCAGTAAGTCTGAACCCCAGTCTTGTGATCATCAACTATATCTTTTGTTGTTGTTGTTGAGGATGATTGGCCCTAAAGTAACATCTGTTGCCGATCTTCCTCTTTTTGCTTGAGGAAGATTGTCCCTGAGCGAACACCTGTGCCAACCTTCCTCTATTTTGTATATGGGATGCCACAGCATGGCTTGACGAGTGGTGTGTAGGTCCACGTCCAGGATCCAAACCGCTGAACTCCGAGCTGCCTAAGCGAAGCATGCGAACCTAACCTCTATGCCACCAGGCCAGCCCCAACTATATCTATTTTTTGCCAAAGGTTAGCAATTTCTTTTGTAACGACCTAAGTTATAAATATTTTAGGCTTTGTGGGCTACATGGTCTCTGCCACAACCACTCAACTCTGCCATTGTAGTATGCAAGCATCCATCAACATCCATGAACAATACAAGAACAAATAGGCATGGCTGTGTTCCAATAAAGCCTTATTTACAAAAGTAGACAGTGGATGGATATGGCCCATGGGCCGTAGTTTGCAGGCCCCTGTCCTATGCCATAAAGCTGTAATTGACCTTATGTCAAGAGTAAGGATTCATAGGATATTAAATACTTTTGTAAATTTCAATTATCACAATGTAGATATTAGATAATGGAGTGTCAAGGAATACAACCTAACCTAAAGTGATTCAGATAATAAGGAAAGAACACAGGAATATTAGTCAAGGTGCAGGTTACTTAGTAGTGAGGTGGCAAGAACTCGGGAGACACCCACAGCAGATAAGGGAAGTAGGTGATGCTGATCAATTGATTTTCCAGGTACCTCTGCAGTGTGAGTGCCCTGGAAACCCTGTGGATCTTTTCTCAGCTCTCTACCTTACTGGAGACTTGGTTATGCCTCAGCTGAGCTGTAAGCTCTGCCTTTTCTACTCTGAGCATTTCTCCCAGAAGCTGTCATCTCCCTTCTGATATGACAAATGTCCTGGAACTTGCTTTGTGGAGAGAAAACGCAGGCTCTTCCCTGAGGTCAAGACCAGAAGCCTTGACAGGGAAGAGGTGCTGGGAGACTTGATAGAAACATCTTTGCCTTCTTCTCCACTTCTGGCTCCAGCCAGACGACTTTATTATTTGGTGACACTTTTCCTGTTTACCTAGCTGGTTAGCTCTGCCATTAAGCCTAGGAGGGAATATAGGAGAAATCCTAAGACTAGAACTCACTCTTTGAACATTTTAAATTCTATTTATACTCAGAAAAATGGACTTCTTAGCAGGCATCAGAAGTCTCAAACTCCTTCTATGGTCTTCAGTGTACATTTCCAGTCACATCGTGTCCCTATTGCTCTCTGTTGTTTCTGTCACCTGTGACCTATGACCTATCCCTTCACCCTGTCCCTTCCTCTCCGCTTATCCAGTTCCTGCCCATCTTTAAGGCCCAGCTCATGAAGGCGCTGCTGCCTCCTTCATGGAGCTGTCTCTGTGTAGTCCTTTACTGCCTGTACCATTCATCTAGCATTTTTTGTGCTGCTTTATGACTGCTCATGGTAATTAACTTTTCATGTGCGTCTTGTTCTGCGATGAGAAGTCAGCTACTTGAAGGCATTGGCTGGGTTTTAAGTTATCTGTACCTTCCAGCACAGTGCCAGACTCACACTACGAACTCAGTAAACACCTGTTAAGTGGGCTAAACCCATAACTATGATCCTTCAATGGGCCTCTGACATGGAGGTTCTCTTCTCTCAGTTTTTTTTTACCGTCTCAGTGTTAAAACTCTCTTATTTGGCTAGCTCTTGTGGTTTGTCACTATTCCCTTCTCTCTCAGAACTTGATGTAAACCCCCTCAGGGGCAGCTTGGAAGACATGAGTGACAGCACATGTGAAATGATCACTTCCCATTGATCCTTGTCCGAGTCTAATTAGTGCTCTGTCCAATCCATGAAAGCAGAAACCGTGTCTCACAATTAGATCATTTCTCACCATTATATTTCCTCCATTGGCAAGTGCCTGGCACATGGTAGATACTTAATAATTATTGGCTGAATGAAAGAATGAGAAAATGAATATTATCTTGACTTGGTCCTGGGTGACACCCTTGCCCTGTGGCAAGGGGGCTGATTGTCAAGAAGTGAGGGGATGGCCTTAGTTGTCGCTCCTTGTCACAGCTTCTCAGCCCCTTGGAATTCTTCTCTCATGTGAGGGCTATCAGACCACATGCAGGTAGAACATTTGATGGCCGACCCCAACCTACCAAATTCCCATGGACCAGATCAGCATTGTTCTCCCAGCAGGTAATGAACAGAAATCCAACAACTAAAGTCGCTTTCTGAGGCCATGCCTCCTAACTTAACCTACCAGAGCTTGCTTCATAGCTCACTGACATGTGTTTCCCATTTTTATCCACCATAAGTTTGAAAATCCCTCCACAGAAATGGCTGAGTCACACATGCAGTGAGTGCTCAGTGGTGACCATTTACTGGTTTGATTGCTAAGGCAAAACCTGGTTTAAGGGCCCAAATGATATAGCTATAGCCACTTGATTATCCATATGGTAAAATATTTAATTTTCCTGAACAACAGTTTAACAAATTATTTCCCTCTTTGGGGCATTATGTAATAATACACTAAAGAAAAGGCTTGGCTCTATTTATTTAATTAGCTCTTATGCATACTTACCACAAGGTGGCAGTATAGTAGCCCCTACTTGCCTGTTAGGGAGTTGGATGTCTTTTAAGTTGAGATAGTGGGGAGATATTTTTTTCCTCTCAAGTTTCCAAAATCTAAAATCATATCCATATGACCTAATTTGTAGCCAGGTAGATTTTTTAATTAAACACATACCCACGTAAGTCCAAATACTTGCACACTCACAAATATTCTCATATACAACCTGTCCCATACGACAGGATGAATATTCTGTATACTCTGTCCAGCACTTAGTTAATATGTGAGTCGCATGTATTAATAATTAAGCAATCTCTCGTGTAAGTAGGCAAAACCAATTAAAAAACTTGTTAATGCAACTTTTAAGGCAGTATACAAAGAATAACCCGTTTCGGGGGAGTTATTGCAGACTTGATGCCTCAGTAGTTCTGGGTTGAGATGGGGAGGAAATCCTCATATAGAAGGATCTATATGAGGCTAAATGGGAGAGGTGCAGAGGGAAGTTGTCATCATCTTTGGCTACAAGCGTTTATTGAGCACAAATAGTCCTTTATTTTATTGTCTACAAGCTGGTCCTTGCCTTTTAAGAGCATAAATCCAATGTTATAAACAACAGAGAAAAAACCCAGAGAATGTGTGAAAAGACAAGTACCATGACCATTGTCTGAGAGGAAGGAGGGGAGGAAAGAAGGAAGAAACGTTGATTTTGTATGGTTTTCCCCGGGATGAGAGAAGATGGTAGAAACAAGCACTGTGGAATGGTCAAAAGGTCATGAGACCAATGAGAAGGAGCCCTAGTTCTTGTCTCCGCTCTGCCCCTCACCGTTTTAGGGCACCTCAGTTTCCTCAGGTGTAAGAGGAAGCATCTGGACTAGGGTCTTGGAAGCATTAACAGAAATATGTTTTGTCAA
The DNA here is from genome assembly GCF_057802395.1 of Ceratotherium simum simum. Taxonomy (NCBI): domain Eukaryota; kingdom Metazoa; phylum Chordata; class Mammalia; order Perissodactyla; family Rhinocerotidae; genus Ceratotherium; species Ceratotherium simum. The sequence goes on from NC_141913.1 coordinate 8,965,883, forward strand.
CCGTTGATGTTAATGGATAGTCTTCAAAAGATTTGTTCAGCAATAAGCTGGAGGAAAGTAAATTATTATATTGCATCTCATTCTCTCTCCTCCTCAGAGATTCATAATGTATGTTACATATTAAAGCCCTGGAGGGAGGAAACTGCCTTAACTTTGTTTAACTTGGCATTTCAAACTTGATTTAACCATTGAACACAATTCCTCACTCCACCACACCCCAAGAAACAACAATTAATAGCGTATAGAATATTGATGACCTTGGGTACATAATTTGGGAGCCACTGAATGAAGAGGTCCTTAAATCTTGTTCTAGCTCTAAGAATCTGGATCAGAAGCTCCAGGAGGGCAGGGAACCATGTCTGACTTATTTACTCCTCACCCCTAGTGCTTGGCATGGAGTAGGTGACCAATAATGTTTGCAAAATCAATGAATGAATTGGGGCAGTACAGATTTTCCCCTCCCTCTCCTTCTAGGAAACATGGGCTATGTCTACAACCTTTTGAAGTTATGTACATATCAAATTAGAGCAACTCCAGCTAGAGAAAGGAGACAAAGTCTTTTTTTAGTTTAATAACACAGGGGGATTATGCTGAGTCCTTCTTGGCAATGCAAAAGTGTGATTGTCTTGGAGACATTTGACCTAATAGGATTGGTTTTCCATTTCCTCCTCTGTTTTCATGAGTGGAAGCCTTATCTAGATCAATCTAGAAAAACAAAATCAGGTGGAGGGAAATGACAGACAACCCTATTCTGAAGATCAAAGAGAAGAAGTGAATCCCAGGATGGGGGCAGAATTGGAGGTTTTTAAGACACCAAGAGGCTCAAGGTGGTGGCGGGTGAAGACAGAGATTTCGCAAAAAGGAGAAGCTCCCTGAAGGATGGGGACATGGTGACCAAGTGGTTGGCCCAAAAAATTAAGAGAGAAATTTGAGAAGTTGGTAGAACAAGCCAAATAAGGTAGAGGAACCACTCCACATGCTAGTGAAACTCTCTGTGGGTTACAAGGGGTGTCTTGAGTCAGAAGTAAAGAAATCGTAGGTGTATTCTAGATTTGTATATGTGAGTATTCAGTTAAAAGTAAAACTTTTCTCAGGGACTGGACAGTACTATTCTGTTATTAAAGGCGTAATAACAGAAGAGACAAAGTGCTAAAAAGCCAATTCTACCAATAGAACAGGTGCTGTAGAGAGGGATTTCAGGCTGCACCCACTCAAAGATTTGTGCTCCCACCTATGCACTCCTTTGGTTAAGACAAGCTCTGGGAGGCATCTGCTAAAATGCAATATGTAACCAGAGGAGAAATAACACAGTGGCCCATTAGTGGTTGTATTCACATTGCAAAGAACAGAGTCCTAGGAAACAAACGGGTAAATTTTGTTGGGGAAGGAGAAGAGAAGCTGTGAAGCGTGGGGCAATGCTGCCGGATTGCACTGCAGAGGCCCTGGGAGTAAGGAGTCAGGGCTGTGGGTGCCAAAGCTGGAGGGGGACCCCTAAGTATAAGATGTGGGAGAGGCCAAAGGTACGTTTTATCTCTTTTACAATTTTGTTCAGAGCAGACATAAAAAGAGACAGTGTCAGGTAGAAAACAAAAGGTCTTGGAGGACAGCCTAGGCCTCTCCGTTTCTGCTTTATATCAACTGTTCTGATCTTATTAAGTGATTTATCTCTAATAATAAGGTATCAATGTTTATAATTATTAAATACTTGTCAATATTTACGTTAAATATTTATACAAATATATTTGTAATTATTTAGAAAGTAAATTAAATTAAAGTCAAGGTTTAAGGTTATTCTTATCATTCTTCACTCTTTCTCACTTTTATTCCAACCTGATGTCTTAATAAGCAGAAAAAGAAACAGGGTTGCAGTTGGCACTCTGGAGTTACATAAAACCTGTAGTCTGTAACATTTCCATCAAAAACTAGTGGATTCTGTCTGGCACTGATGTGGGGATAATAACTGCAGCGATTATAAATTACTCTACTGCTTTACTTCCCCTCCAAGGTATCCTGAGTTCTGTCACCATATGGTTCCTCTCTGGATGTATGTCATGTATGCAGTTGTCACCTAGAACCTAGCACCTATCATGCTGCAAAGAAGGTTGATACTGTGGATTGAGTCCATTTCTCTAGCAGTGAGGTGGGACAACATTGCAGATCTAAAATGGGACAAGTCCTTTAGTCACGTGGATGCCATTTTTAAAGCAACACAAGTTTGTAAGAAAACAGCAGAAAACAAAATTTTCCATCTATTTAGATGCAATTCAGTTTTACATAGTTTGTGCTATTTTTCCTAAGTCTTCAACCTAGGAAAATAAATATTAAAAACAAAAACCAACCCCAAACACCCATATTACACTTGGTATATGGTGATTCCTATTAAAGAAAGATAAAGTAACAAGTTTCAAAGCATAAACAGAATATTAAACAAGTATATATTATTAATGTCAGGGTGAAGTGTTAATTTTTATCCAACAGGAAATGAGTCTACTCAAGATATTTATTTTGTCTTCTTATTACAGTTTACTTTTAGGCAAAAAACTATTAATTTGGGTGAAAGGACATGATTTGTACTACTGTCCTTGGTTACTTTGAAGATTTAAGTGTTATGTCAACTTTTCAACATGCAAAGCAGAAAGAAATTTAAGTATAAAATTAATTTTCATTAAGGAGAATTAATAGCTTCTTTAGGTTCCAATGTCACCATCCTCCTTAGCAAAACAACCAAAAAGTAAGAAGTCCTCATGTTGGCTTGTTGAAACCTTACAATTGTTTTTAGCTTTTTAGGTAATAGATATGTACCATTTTATGCAAAGATATGGTGCTCAGATTGGAATTTTTAGTTCCAATAGAAGTCCCCAAGAGATTTTATATGATTTAGACTGAAGATAAGAATCTTTTACAAGCCATGTAAGAGGACATAAGAGGGGACAAAGATAGGACCCACTATATATGTGTGGTAGATGGAAAATGGTCCCCAAAGATGTCCTAGTCCTAATGCCTAGACCTGTGAATATATTACCTTACACGAAAAAAGGGACTTCGCAAATGGAATTAAATTAAAGATCTTGCCATGGGGAGATTATCCTGGTGGGCCCCATGTAATCACAAGGGTCCTTATAAGTAGGAGGCAAAACAATCAAAGTCAGAAAAAGGAAGCAGAGATTGGAGTGATGTACTTTGAAGATGGAAGCAGGGGCAATGAGGACGGGAATATGGGTGGCCCCGAGAAGCTGGAAAAGGCAGGAAATGACTCTCAAGTGGAGCCTCCAGGAGGAACGCAGCCCTGCCAACACTTTGCTTTTAGCCCAGGGAGACCCATTTCAGACTTTCCTGACTTCCAGAACTGAGGTGATAAAATTGTGTTGTTTTAAGCTGCTAAGTTTATGGTGATTTGTTACAGCAGTGATAGGAAACTCATACGTATGTTACCCAAAGCTCCCTTTTTCTTCAGAGAAAGTTAAGTAACATGGTGAAGAAGAAAGACGTTGTTCAACAGGTCATTGTTCAGATCCTGATTTTGCCACTTCTAGTCTGTGTGACCTTAAATAAGTTATTTAACTTCTGTGACTCTAAATTTTTTCATCAAGAAAAGGGGTTGTAATGGGAGTTAAATATGGTAAGATATGGAAAATGCCCAGAATAGTGCCTAGACGATTACCTTCAAGACAGATCTTCAAGAAATGTTGCCCCACTCTCCAGCAGAGTGCTGAAGATTTATTGCACAAAAATGGTCCACTTGGCAATTTCTACCTTGTGTTAGGAGCTCTCAAAGCCTTGGGAAGACACCCATCCTGCTAGCTTCTCAGTGTAAGCCAAGGCAAAAAGGCCAGTTTAGAGATTGCATCCAAACCTGAAAGCTATGAGGAGCTGAGATGTGCTCCCTCATCTCAGCTCACCCTTCACCCTTCATCTCAGGGTGAAGGTTTGGCATACCCTGGTGAACTTCTAACCTTTCCTATCTCACCTTGTCTATCACGGACCCAGGGACAGCACTCTCATATCCCCAGTGGCACTGTGCTTATTCGTGAAGAGGGTGAAAAACCTGTGTGTTCCCAGATAGGTCATGACTACACTCACCGGCAGCTGCCTGGGTCTCAAGGTCAAACCCGGGGCCTGTGGGCTCCATGACTCAGGCAGTACATGCAGTTGCCTGCCTGCAAGTCCAGGCTGCTTGGCGAGTTCACATTTCCAGTCCAGGACTCAGGTGCCCTGGAGAGCATGAACTGCTTTATGAAGCCATTTTTGTTAGAGGATAGAGCAATCCCAGAAAGGCCATATTTGGTTGGAAGAAAAACAAATTTTAAAGGATCACCTGTGAGAAATGAAGGCAGTTTCTTCCCTCATACTTGAAATCTCATAATCCAAGGTGAGACCCAAGAAGGACAAATCTTTGCTGGTAAATGTGTTTGGGAGATGTGTTCAAGTTTGTCCACTTCTGGTATGTGGATTTTGGAGACGATTGGTCTCTGTCTACGTTGTTTCCTCTAATCTTTAAAAAAAATTTTTTGTAGTCATGTTTAGTAGAGTCAAAGAAAGCAATTCAGTGCCATAATCAAACCCACAACAAAGTTAATTTGACCTGTGTTTAATAATCTGCAAGACTGTGATTGTTCTACATGGTGATTCCACATAAATGGTAAGCAGTTCATATAAATTCCTGTAGTTATTATTACTTGTATACTACCAAGCCATATTTTTTTATGACTTTTTTGCTTTTAATTCCTTAGCTCAGCATGTCCTATAAAGTACATTGTTGTAGTTTAAATTTCATCAAACACACTATGTAAGTTCTGGTCCTCCAAAAAGCAGATGCCAAAGTGGGATTAGGTGTGTTAGATATTTACTGGGAGAAACGCCTGTGAGGGTTAAAGGGAAGGGGCAGGAGCAGGCAGGGGGAGCCTTCAGACCAAGATGCAGGTCTGACACCTGTGAAGGAGAGGGGGAAGGAAAGAAGATTGGGTGGGAAGAATCCCTGACTATAGAGTAGTTTTAAAAAAGATTTGGCCAGGCCAATGAGGAGTCCTGGAGCTCAAGGCGCATGTTAGAGGAGTCCTGATTCTCACAAGAATGGGCCTGCACCAGTTCCCCACTGTGCCTGGTCATTGGCAGGGAGCAGCCTGCTAGAAGCATGGCCTAGGCGTGAACACGGTGGTGGATCCAGCAGGACAGTGGCTGGGCTCTCAGTTAGCTATGCTCCGTGTAGCAGGAGAGCTGTGGGGGGCATTTTCATGGCCACTCCATACAGACTTATGCATATTAAAAAGCAAGGATCTGTGTGTTGATTCTTCAGTCAGTTCCTGGGGTCCCCTATTCCCATACCCCTTACCCATTTCCCAGATCTGAGATGTTTTGGTCACCCTTCAGGGTTTTCCCACCAGAACTGGTCCTGGGATATGGATTCTGCTTCTTTCTGTCTTCAGAGAAAAAGTGAGGCCCAGGTATCCTGGTTCTTTAAAGATTTCTACGACAAGGGCATGGTTTTCCTATGTGAGGAAAGGGCAGAGGGGCTTAGAGAGCACACTGGATTCTTGGCTTCTGGGAGTCTTGGATCAGAGGGATGGACTTGGTAGGCCCAGCATCTGTGGTGGGAACGAGAGCTCTGGCTGGAAGAGGTAGATGGAGCACTTGCCAGTCAGGCCACCAACAATCACAGAAGGTGGGCTTGTCCTTCCAGAGGGAACATGGGGAAACTGAGAGGGGGATGTTAGGTCCATCTGTCCTGATCCCTGCCTAGGCACCCTTACACGACCAAGGCATGCTCCCCTGAAGATGGCCTGTGTCCACCACCCCATCACCAAATAACTCCTCAGCTGCCAGCTGATGTCTAAAACTCCTTTAGTGAGTATAAAGCCTTTCATTCCATAATTAGAAAAGTTTTAAGGTAGTCCTGTAGTTCACTATACTATGATCAATTGCCTGGTAGCTAGGTCTATCTGTCCTTCTTCTAGATTGGGAGTTCTTTTGGTGTAGAGACTGTGTCTATTCCTCATTCAATTTCCAGTACCTGCAAAATGTCTGGCACAGAATTAATTCTCAATAATTTTTTGTTGCACTGAATGGAATTGAATAGATGCAGATACTTCTGGGAGAGGCAGAATAGTAACCAAGATGGAATCACATCAAAGTGGATAAATATCTGAGAGTGCAAAACTGGGGGCATTCAGAGGTCCTGAATTCAAGTCTCAACTCCAGCACTTTCTACCTAGATGAATGTTTTATCCTTTCTGCATTTTAATTTCTTTCTTATAAAATGAGGCCAAAGAACCTTTCCCTGCTAACCTCAGCATTCCTGTGAGTATCAAATGATAAAGAAAGGACTTTGAAATGTACAAGTGAAGGATAAAGTTATATTATTTTTTTTTGTTTGTTTTGGGGACTTAGGATTTAGTTTAAAGGTAGCCAGTGCTTGGAGCCAGGAGAGACTATGGAGAGAGGGGTTTTAGAGACACCCAAGTCTGCCTGGGCGTGGAGGTATTTTAGGTCATGCAGCACTGTAATTGCCAGTTGCAGGAAATTTTAGACTTTTTTAAAAAAAATGTAACTTTATTATGCAAACCATGAAGTAATCCATGGCTCACATCTAAATGGGCAATTCCTCCAGTAGCTCCTAGGCTTTCTATAAACAGGAATAAATGCTATTCACTCAATACACTTGCTTTGATAATAAACCTATAAACAACATAGCCACCCTTTCATTGCTGGAGAGAGGTGATTGACAGAAGTAACCTACTCTTGTTTAGCCTTTTGTGATTTACCGAATGTTTTAACGTTCATTACCATTTGATTCCTCGTAATTACTCTGAAAAAGGAAAATAATAAAGAGTTTTGATGACATCTCACCACTTAGTAGTTCAGAGCTGTTAAAGGAATTCTGCAAGAAAAAATTGGATGCTGGTTAAAAGCTTGGAGTCAGACAGATCTGGTTTAGTCCAGGGCTTTGCAACGTGCTAGCTGTGACCTTGGATAAGTAAATAACTTATCTCAGACATAGTTTCCTGTTCTGCAAAATGGAGGCTTAACTATTACTCAAATATTTTGTGGATAAATACAATAACTCCCCATATGGCTTTCAAGGAAAGAAAAGGATCTTGAATTTGGGGTGAACCCCAAGGACTTTCCTAAGTAGTACTGACATTCAGATTAGCTGACCGGAGGCATGTGAAGTTCTTAGTACAGAGACTGTCATATCCTAAGCATTCAATAAATATTCAAAACGCAAAGTGTTTTCACATATTTCACTCAGCCCTCCCAATAACCTCATAAAGCTTCTCTTTACAAATTAAAAAACTGACGCTCAAGGAGCTTATGATTTGCCTCAGTTACATACCAGTCAAGTGTCAGAGCCAGATCTTCCTTCCAGTGAATCTGCTCCACTAGCGATACCACTGCCTGTCCCAGTCAGAGACACTTGTCACCATCTTTGGTTACTAAGGAAGAGAAGATGGGCATCCAGCAGTACAGATCACCCACTAATGAGAAGACAAGGCTTTGCTGCAGCATGAGCAGAGTTAAATGGCAAAGACTCCAGGTTCTGTTTTCTCTTTTCTTCAGCTTCAGTGAGCAGATCTATGACCTGAGAGTATTTCTAAGATCTTTATAAATTCTCAGCAACCCTGGTATTTGCTCATTCATGGCACACATGAGTGTTAGGATTAGAATTTAGAGAAAATGAATCCAGTTTGTTAATTGATATTTTGAGTAGCATTTAAGTACATTTACTTTTCACTATAAAAGTTATATTATTACATTATTGAAAATTTGAAAAATGATATAGGACCTGTAAGATAGGTAACAATATAAGTGATTTTCTTTTACTGACATGATCTCTATTATCATCTCAAAGCCTTTGAGCTTTCTTTTCCTTTTTTTATGTGTGCAATTCTATCATGGTTTGAAACCCAGCTTTACACTCTTTTGGAGGTGTTTTTGAACAGCAGTGACAGGGAGATTATCTTTGTTGGTTTGGGAGGAGTTTTCAGGGTCATGTTAACATATTGATATGTGCAAATACTTAGGGCAAGTTAATTCAGGTGTGAGAGGGTGTGTGGTGCAATCACAAAGGGGGCGAGGAGGCTGCCAGGAGGAGGGGAGCAGTGGAAAGGGACCCCCTGGGAGTGCAGGTCAGGATCACTTGGAAAGACGGGCACACACTCTGTCCACGTGGGACGATAACATGGTGAGACAAGAAACCACGAGCCCTGACTACAAAATAAGATTGGGTGTGTGAGGTTCAGAGAAAGAATCTGAGGGAAGAGAAGTTGTAGAATTTACTCTGATTGTCTATAGAGAAGAAAATGCGAGATAATTCTTGAAGTCAAGGAAAGCCACGGAAGATAGTCAAGTAAGACCTATTGTTAGAAAGGAAAGAATGCAAGTGTGGTCATTTGTTCACTCACTCACTCATTCATTCACCTACCCAGAAGGTATGTTTGAATACCTGCTGTATACTTAGCATGTCCCAAGGGGCTACTTTTTTGAGAGGAAATGAAGGCACAGTCCCCATCTGTGCAGGAGGCTCCTAGTTGGGGAGACATTACGAGCCCACTCCATGATTGGAGAGTGCAGAGACAGCAACCTGTGTATGAATTCAGAAAAACCTTGTGTCATCTGTACTGAGAAGCCATAAAGAGAAATGAAGGATGACAGTCAGGGGAAGGTAAACTTCAAATAATGCTTACACTTTGCCTAAGGTGTCTGTGTGTGGAATTCACATAAACTAAATGCTCAGTAAAATACCTTGTTGTCAATGGCCCTGGGAAAGCACCACGCTCTTGGTAGCATCCTTCATGATGCCTAAGTGAGAGAGTTGCTTGGGTTTTGCCCTTGCCTATATTAGTGGCAACTTGTGACCAAATGTTTCCTAGTGTGTAGACAGTTCTGACAACCCTAGCTTCACCAAATGAAGACTCCTCATTCCTTGCTAGAAGACCTGCTAACTACGATGTAATGAATGTAACAGGAGGCCAGAAGTCTTTAAGATGAATGGACTATGGAAAGAGGAGCTCAGAACTCTGAAGGCCATCGGTAGCTCCCTGGGTCTGACTTCAGCAGCAGAGGCGGTTACATATGTTTTATTTGTTAGGTCCTGTGTCAGCATTAGGTTATGGTGTTGAGGAGAAAAGTCAATAAGCGTAGAATCGTGCATTGTTCAATTCAATAAACACCTAATGGATCGAACTGGGGCCGAGTAGAAGAGCTTCCAGGTGACTTTTCCTCTCTAAACGACATTTTCTGTGCCTAGAAACTGAATACTTGAGTTGACAACATGCCAAGGTTTAACTGTTAGTCATATATTTTCTAGATAAATGACACTAGCTCCCCCTTTGGATTTCAAAGAGGGAAAAGGATCTTGAATTTGGGATGAAGCCCTGAGGACCTCCTTAAGTAGTGCTGACAAGTCTCTGGATAGGTTAAGGATATTCTTGATACTAGGAACTGAGCTTTTTAGCGCCAAAAGTGTGCGCACACACTACCAAATCTTAAGAGACCATTTGGTAACGATATATTTTGTTATGTTTTTAAGATGTCTTCTTGGGTGGCCAGAATATTAGCCATCAGCTGTAGGCTGGGACTGGGTGATAAAAACTCCGTGGCTTTCATATTAAAACAGAAATCAAAGTTGAAGCAGGATCTATTTCCTCTAGTCCTATTCCCTCCCCTTGTCCCCTAATTACATATTTTCATTGCATTCAGGATCACTAGATCTATTTATATCTTGTCCTAAAGGCCAGTGGAGTTTGAAGGCCTATGGATATCCATATTTGATATTTTGGCATGAGTGGTTCCAGGAGCTTATGTTAGACTTGGATCCTCTTACAAATAAGGCCACTATCTCTGGGTCTGCAGTGCTTATTTCAGGATCTTCGGGAAGAAAAGAACAATGCTCATATGAAGATTACCCAACTCCCTTCCCCACCCACCTGCACATCTCTACTTAGTAACTGAATGATTTGTAAGTGAGCTATGAAGAGAACTGCCCTGTCAGATGTTTTAAAGTATATATAACGATATTTTGCAAGAGCAGCAGAATAGAAACAAGTTCAAAAGGACAGAGGAAAAATGCTCCAAATCTGTGGCAAACAGGATTTCACTGAAATTTACAGGATTCCTTCCTTGGATATGTCTTTGATTCATGTACTGATTTCCCAACACTTTGAAACTATTTCAAGTGGTGTTTAAAGAAATGAAAACTTTTCTCTGTAACGAAAAATAAATTATTCTACTTTTATAGACAAACTGAAAAATGACTATTGCTTAAGTTGGTTTTCTTAAGCTGAGTGCTTTTTTTTTTAATGGGGGGAATGGTTATAAGAAACTACATCTTCTCTTTCTCTCTCTCTCTCTTACCCCCTCTATTTTAACTGCAAATGAAAAACACACTTTGTGATTTAGCCAAAGGAAGTTAAGGATGAGTCTTTGGGGAGAGGAAGTAGTGCAACCAGTTATCATGTTAATCTTCCATTATAGGAGTTGGGCTCAGAGCCAGATTTGCTGCTTATAGCAAATGAACAGAACTTGAATGGTTAAAAAAAATTCTCCCAATCCCCAGATCTGGTGCCTGTAGGCCAGCTTGATGTGTTTTCTAGCATCCTTCTCCTTCACACGTACTAAATACTTGAAGTGACTGGAGATAGAAGTCAGGTTATTAGATATGAAATGCCTCCTGCTTTACTGCCCTTAAGTAAATGTCTCTGGGACCACAAGCCACCTCAAAATTGTACTTCTATGTCAGTTTTCTGGATGGTTCTCTCCTCTTGGTCTCTGGCTCAATTTTTTTTCTGTTAATGGGAACAATAAAAGGCAAACTGAAGGGGGCATTAAGAATACAATATAGTGATGATTTTAGTGTGGTATGGAAGTAGGGATGTGGGTTAAGTGGTGGGAAAAGTGTTTCCCATTTTCTATTTGATTCTAGGCTTAGTTATTGGTTTGAGTGTTTTTGAAATTCCTCTTTTCATCAGATCTCAGTTTCTTTATTTCAGTTGAGTTCAATAATTCAGCTTACTGATGATAGTGTAAATAAAGATTGTTTTATGGTTGAATTAACCTAACATGAAAGGAATGACAAAAAACACAAAAAAACAAAAAAAAAGCCAGGATGAATTTGAGGACACTAGGAGAGGGTATCTATTTTGTCTCTAGCAGCAACAAGCTGTGAGTCTTTCAATAGGTCCCTCAATGGCTTCAAGTCGATTTTCTCAAATATGACATGATAAAGTTGTAGCAAATGACCTCCAAGGTCTCTGAAAGATTACGTTGAATTGACATTATTTTGTCTTCCAGCCTTTGGTTCACCATAGCTTCACTTTTAGATTCATTCAGCAGATATTTACTAAATGTCTACTACGTGCCTGGATTCAGGAGTGAACAAAATGGACAAAATTCCTCTCTTACAGAGCTGATAGTCTAGTGTGAGTAGACAGACAATGAGCATATAAACAAATACATGTTTCATCAGTGGTAAGAGATGTTATAGGGAAAAATAGAGCACTATACATGAATAGAGACCAGTAGTGGTGGGGGGTGGCAGAGCTCTTATACATGGAGGTCAGGGAAATTCTCTTATAAGGTGACATCTGGACAAGATCCTTAAGAAAGTGTGGGAGCAGGGCCTGCAGAGATCTGAGGGAAGAACAATCCAGGTGGAAGGAACAGCATATGCAAAAGACGTGAGGTGGGAATATGCTTTATTTGTCCAAGCATTAGCAAAGATGCCAGTGGTTGGATCAGAGTAAGGAGAAGAGTGACAGAAGATGAACTTGGAGAAACGGTGGGTTAGGGCAGATCAGGGCAGACACAGAAAGACTTCTGGCTTTTTTCTGAGTGAGATAGGAAGCCACTGGAGGTTTTGAGCAGAGGGGTGACATGATTTGATATACTTATTTAAAGCATCCCTCGCCTGCTAGGTTGAGAACAGACTATAGGGACATAAGGGCAAAAGCAGTGAGAGTAGTTAGGAGGCTCTACCAACCATTCCGACCAGAGATGACAGTGACTTGGGTCAGGGTGGTAGTGATGGAAGTGGTGAGAGGTGGATGGATCCTGGGTATATTTTGAAAGTAGCGTCAACAGGATTTACTGATGGATTGAAATGCAGTGTGAGAGAAAGAAAGGTGTCAGGGATGACCCCAATGTGTTTGTGTTGGCCAACTGGAAGATTTGGGTTGCTATTTTCTGAGATGCAGAAGAATACAGAAGGAGCAAGTTTTGGGTGGAAGGAAATCAAGAGTTTGGTTTTAGGCTTGTTAAGTTTGAGATGCCTAATAAACATCCAATTGGAGATGTCAAGATGGTAGTTACTTGAATCTGGAGTTCAGGGGAAAAATTCAGGCTGCATATATATATATATATAAATATATATATATATATTTGGGAATTGTCATTGTGCTGATATTATTTAAAGCCATGGGACTGGATGAGATCACCTAGGGCCTAGGCCAATAGCTCTTAGCCTTGGCTGCACGTTAGAATCACCGTGAGAGCTTAAAACATATATGGATGACTGGGCTCTGTCCTAGACCAACTGGATCATAACTCTGAGGTGAGCCCCAGGCACTGAGTGTTTTTAAAAGCTCTCCAAATCATTCTAACATAAACCAGGGTTAAAAATCACTGACCTTCAGAGTAAGTGTAGATGGAGACAGGAAGAGTCTGCTCTCTTCTCCTCTACAGTGTGCAGAGACCAGGAAGTTGAGAGGAACCAGCAAAGGAGACTGAGGAGGAGCTGACCGTGAGGTAAGGAGAGTGTTGTAGCCTGGAAGCCAAATGAAGAAACTGTTTCAAGAAGGATAGAGTGAGTGATCACCTGTGTAAAATGCTGCTCTGAGATTAAGATAAGGAATGAGACGGGATTACTGGACTAGGTAATGTGGAGGTCAATGGTGACCTTGACAGGAGCATTTTGACATGGTGGGAACGAAGCTTGAATCTATTGCTTTAGGGAGAATGGGAGAGAGGGAATCGGAAACAGTGAATAAGGGTACAGAGAAATGAGGTGGAAGCTGGAGGGGGACTGAAAGGTCAAGGGAGAGTTTTTTTAAGATGAGTTGTATTACGACATATTCGAAGGTGATGCTAAGAGGGAGAAAAACTGATGATGCAAGGGAGAGAGGTGACAATTATTAAGAGTGAAGTCCTTGAGAAGTCTTGAGGGGATGGGATCCAGGGCACAAGTAAAGGAGTTGGTCTTAGATCAGTTCATACTTTGTGGCAGTAAAGAGGGCATTGTATGTAGATACAAATGTGGATAAACTGGTGAATTTGGTAGTGGGAGTGTGCAACAGTTAATTTTATTCTAGTGTTAGAACTCTTGTCCTTGGAGGTTTGAAACATACTATATTAGAAAATCACAAACTCTTGAGAATATGGATGCTCATAGCCTTTGGAGGCATACAAATAGTCAGCATGTCAGAGAAATAAAAAGTAAAAAGATGCTACATTAATATAACTGACTATCATGCAATATTTAAAATCATGTTTTAGAGGAATAGTCATTAAATCGGAAATGTTTTTAGCATGTTGTTAAATGAAAAAAGCATGTTTCCCAAAGGCATGAATAGTATACTCCAAATTAAAAAAATACTTATGTGTATTTACATGTAGAAAAAGCCAGTGAAATCTTTTCACTTCTCTCTGGATGGTGAGCCTATATGTAACTCTTATTTTTTTCTTTGTACTTTTCAATATATCATTAACTTTATATAAGAACATCTTTAGAAAAAACAAATTATATAAAGTAGAATGTATTCAAAACAAAAATACAAAAATAGAACTATTTTTTTCCATTTCAGAGCTGTTGTTCGCATTGGAAGTATAAAAATATAGAATCTGACTCTACAGACTGGATTAAGATTTACAGTGAACTCACACCTCAGAGGAAATACAGTCATAGGTTCTGGTTTGGCTTATTCACAGAAAATATTTGATGACTAAATTAGTACACAGCTCAGTTATCTTGCATCTCAGAAAGGAATTGTAACCAAATCTACCATAAATCAGACTCTGGATAGTAATTGGAGCTTGAATTTTTCAAAAATTTTGCTTGTTGGGGCTGGCCTGGTGGCATAGTGGGTAAGTTCAGCGCGCTTGGTTCGGCAGCCTGGGGTTCGTGGTTTCAGATCCCAGGCGCAAACCTACACCACTCATCAAGCCATGCTGTGGACACATCCCACATACAAAATAGAGGAAGATTGGCACAGATGTTAGCTCAGGGCCAATATTGCTCATCAAAAAAAAAAAAATTTTGTTTGTTGATATAAAACGTTCAGTGGACTTGTTACCTTTGCCAACAAAAGGTGCATTTCTAGTTCCTCCTCCTCCTACGGTTTTGAGATTTTTCAGAGATTCTCTCTCTCTTCTCATTTCAGCACTGAGTATGACACTATTTTTGGGCTAATTAGGTACCACAAATAAGAGACTGAACCTCTGGATTTCATAATCTTTGTAGTAAAATGGAGCTAGCACTCTGAACTGACGTCCCAAGGTTATGTCATTGTAACGTATCAACCATTATGGCTAGCTGGTTGTTGGATGTCATCAGCTTTTGGTGGCCTTATGCTTGTGAGCAATGAACAGTTTTTCTGCCCAGAATATGGTATAATTGATTCTGCAACAGAACTCAAACGAAGTACAAGAATATGCCATAGAGATGAGAAAGTTTGAAGGACTGTGTGGACGGGGAGGCCTTTAGAGAACTGACTGGAGAAAAAGTGCTTACTGGGGATAAAACATGACTGTTTGGCTGGCACAGGATAGAGAGAAGGAAGAAGAACGGCGATCTCCAGTAAAATTAATTGTGTTCTTCTTTGTCCCTTTCATAGAATCGGAAAGGGTTATAGACCTGGTATCACAAATTGGAAAGTTTCAGGTAAGCGGTCAAAAGTTATGGGATGGTGCCATAGATCCTTCAAAGATGACATCTGTAATAAATCATAGACTGAGGATCTAGACTCTTGCCATCAGGCAGGCAGCATTTTATGGACAACATCAAACGGGACAGCAGGGCAACTCCAAAGCCTGAATCAAGAATCACCATGCACCTCCAAGAGAGAGACAACTTCTGCTTTTGTTTTTTTTCAGAAATAATAGAAAAATCAGTGTAAATTTAATGTTGGATTTATAGGTACTATATAATATATTCTGTCATATATATGTATATGTTATATAATATAATACAGTCTTACAGAAGAATACAGAATATATTCTTACAGAATTCTATAAGTTTAGAGAGTTGAGCAAAAGTGTAGAGTCTTGGAGATGTTGCTATCATAGAATAAATATTCCTTGGTGAATTAAAGGGCACTGGAGCAGTGAGCTCTGTACTTAGTACAGTCATCAAAGCTGATTGCGGTGTATTGCTGCCAGCAGACCTCTCCACACCAGCAGGTGCCAGGCACGGAGAGCACCACTCCCTCAGACATTGACCCCGTGCTAGGGAATACGCTGACGCATTGTGTTTACTCCAGGAACGAACAGGGAGGCTAATGCCCTACTCTTCGAGGAGCAGCCCACGTACCATAAAGGTTTTATAGCCGTTCAAGATAGACTTCAGGTTCATTCTTTCCAGATTCATTCACAGGGAGGGAGAAAGCAAGGGAGGGGATGGTAACAGTAGAGCAATGTTTAACTCAACAGATTCCAATGTCTCAGTGGTAAAGATGATCAAAACCCCCACTCCCCACCCTGTTGGCTTCACAAACAGAAAACGTCAAGGGTAGGCACCCTGCCAGATGTTCCAGCCAGCATCTGAACTGAAACAGACCTGCCCTGGGACGGGAGGGAGAGAAATACAGCTAAGGAAACCCAAGAAGGAAAAAATGGCAAACTATCCCAATAGCTTTGCCACTGACCCATCTAAGTGTTTGTTAAGGTGAGAATTCGAATATATATGAAATGTTATAGTTATTACTATTATTATAGTTCTGTTAGCTAAAATTTATTGTGTGCCAGACACCAGGTTAAGCATTTACATGTACTTTCTCATTCGTTCTCCTCACTCTATGATCTAGGTTCTATTGTTACCTCCATTTTATAGAAGAGGAAACTGAGGCTGAATAATTCACTATCTTGTGGGAAGAGTCAGAATTTGAAGGTGGATGTTAGATGTGATTATAACTTGAGGTGTTTGTATCAAGAATGAAGGAACAACTTGCACACTGAAGTTGTTTTAAGTTGCGGGTCCTCGGGATGGAAAGATGCCAATCTTTTGGTTACCATGCACTTTACAAAACTTATTTTGTTTTTTCCCTTTAAAGTAGATATTAATTTCCCTGTTTTAAGGTAGAGTCAGGTATTAAATTTGGGTCTGCCTGGACCCAAAGCCTCCCTGTTTCCATAACACTTTACTGAGAGGAAAAGGAAATGGAAAAGAATCTCCATTTTCAGTGAAAATGGTGGGGTGATGCATGACATGGAGGGGCCTAGTTCACAGATGGTTCAAATCTAATTTTAAGCAGTAGTTTCAACTCCCTCTCACGATTACTTGTGAGAAATAGTGCTTTATTTGAAGTTCACTTTCTTTGAAGCTACTAATAAATAACAAAAATCTTAAGATACGTAGGAGAGAAAGAATACAAAGCCTCGTTTAAATTTGTAATTTGTTTTACAGTTTACAAAGCACTTTCTTAAACTTTGCAATGGTTCTGCTAGTCTAATTTTATGATTCCCCAGTCTCCAATTTTTTTTACAATGAGGAAGCCAACACCAATCCATAAATATTTATTACATTGTGATTATAGCAGCCACTACCATTTGTGCATCAGGGACTTGAATTGTCATTATCTTGTTGGCCCTTCACAACAACATGGTTGAGTAGACACTCTTTTTTTTTCCTTAATTGAAGTATAATTGACATACAATATCCTATTAGTTTCAGGTGTACATCATAGTGATTCGATATTTATATACATTACAAAATGACCACAATAAGTCTAGTTACCATCTGTCACCATACAAAGTTATTACAATATTATTGACTATATTTCCTATGCTGTATATTACATCCTTATGACTTATTTATTTTATAGCTGGAAGTTTGTATCTCTTAATCCCCTTCACCTATTTTGCCCACCCTCCAAACCCTCCCCTCTCTGGTTTGTTTTCTGTATCTGTGAGTCTATTTATGTTTTGTTTTTTAGATTCCACATATAAGTGAAATCATATGATATTTGTCTTTCTCTGTCTGACTTATTTCACTTAGCAATTGCAAATCATACATCTGATAAGGGGTTAATCTCCAAAATATATAAAGAACTTACACAACTTAATATCAAAAAAACAACCCGATTAAAAAATGGGCAGAGGACTTGAATAGACATTTTTCCAAAGAACACGTACAGAGAGAGAGCCTCTTTCGACCAGCGAGGAAACTGCGCTTTGGTGGCTTGCCCAAGGGCATAAAGCTAATAAGTGAAAAAGCCAGGATTTATCAAGGTTGGACAGTGTTCTTTCTCCTACATTATGCCAGTTTTCCCCTCAAGGGTCAAAGCAGGAAAGCTGGATAATCAGCCTCTGGGTGATTGAAAGTTGGCTGGAGAATGTGAAGCACTTAGAGATAATGTTGATCTGTTTACTTGCTTTTACATATACTGAAACAAAAGCAGAGAGCAAATGACTTATTCGTGTTAGTTCTTTCAACAAATTCTTTTTTGAATATTGAATTTTTTTCCCAATTTTCAATTCCTAATGACTGTTTTCCCTGCAGACATGTTTCTGTAACAAAGATGAAGGAAATATGGCAAATTAGAAAAGATAGTGGAAAAAAAACACAAGAGAAATAAAAGGACAGGAGAGCAAAGCCAAAGAAGCAAGTGAATCAACAACAAAGAGACTAGAGCAAGTAATTACCATTTATACTTTGCACAGGGTAAAAACCTGGGCAGAGAGATGGGAGAACTTATCCTATGAATGAAATACAGGTGAGAGTTCTCTTGGGCCCTTTCTTTCCTGAAATGCCCCAAACCTAGCTTCAAAACAAGCTCCCCGGGCTGGCCCGGTGGCTTAGCAATTAAGTGCGTGCGCTCTGCTGCTGGCGGCCAGGGTTCGGATCCCGGGCGCGCACCGACGCACCACTTCTCCAGCCATGCTGAGGCCGCGTCCCACATACAGCAACTAGAAGGATGTGCAACTATGACATACAACTATCTACTGGGGCTTTGGGGAAAAAAAAAAGGAGGAGGATTGGCAATAGATGTTAGCTCAGACCCAGCCTTCCTCAGCAAAAAGAGAGGAGGATTAGCATGGATGTTAGCTCAGGGCTGATTGTCCTCGCAAAAAAAAAAAAAAAGAAAACAAGCTCCCAAGGTTCCAGCATTTACATGCGCACTGGGGGGTAAGATTTATACATTTCAATAACTTCCATTGTCCTTGTCCCTGTCCAAAGGCATACATTATAATGACCTGCCTACCTGCCTATCCCAGAAGCCCGGCTGCCCCATACCCTATAGCTGGAAATACTTAGCTCCTTTGTGTAGGCTCAGTGCCATTCCAGATGCTTGAAACAGTTAGGATTTTGATAAAAGCAAATAAAAGGTCTCCTCAATCCATGGGTCCACATTGCCTTGTGGCTTCTAGGGTTTGCTTTCATTCCTGGATACTAAAACCAAGCCTATTCCTCAGATCCTCAGTTCTATTAACTGAGCCTTGTTAAGCCACGACTTCTCAAAAATAATACCAAAACAAATCTGAGTTTATTCTTGTCACAGTGAGGCAGAGCATTACCTTGAGAGAATCTTAGCAGTGTCTCAGAGTGGAGAGGGCAAGTCAGGGAAGTGATGAAGTTTTGAAGTCTAGTTTAATGCAGATCTTTCAATCTCAGGGCTCGATTAGGATTGGGTAAGGATCATGATATAATAGTCTAGGACTAAAAAATGCAGTAAAGCAAGGATTTTGAAGTTAGAGATTCAAAGAGGCTTGGAGATAAACTATCATTTGGTGGTGCCTATTGAAGAGTTGATCCATTTGATGTTCATTTAAATGGGTTTTTTTGGGAGTTCCTAAAATGAACAATACAGGTTATTTACAACTTTTATCTTCCCAGGCAAGAGTTTCTAGAAATAGTAAAGCCATGTTAGTCAATGTCGGGGAAGAGTAAAGTCATGTTGATGTTGACAATAAGCAGTGTGGTTGTCGATGGTTTTGCTCCTCATTGTCCCACCTTGTGGTCATTGTTCAGCCTGAGCTAAAAGCTAGACCATTAAAATCTAGGCATTTGACCAGTCTGAGGATGGTTATTTCACCCTCCATGACTGTCAGGTTTTTTGTTTTTTTTTTTTGATGGATCATATGATGGACATCACAAGTAAGACACGTAGATGGAGCATTTGACAGTGGTTGTACAGCAGCATTTAAGAATCTGGAGATCATGCCTCTAAGAGGACACTTTATATCTAAAGTGGCTCTATTCAGAACCACCTCCCATCAGATTTCATGAACCTTTCGGGCAAAGAGTACTATGGCTGTGGTGGCATTGTCTAATTCTTCTGTATTCTTTGCACCACAACATGTAGGATTCTCTCTATTTTTTGAGCCTCTTGTAAAGCATGAAGTGAAGAAGCGTGAGGAGAGAAGAAAACAATCCAAAATACCTTCTGAGGGTTACAGCTTTGGTTCTCAAATCAAGACTCAGTTTTCTCTTTAAAATATATTATCTAACAACAGTTCCTAGAAGGTAACAGTTCCCAGAGGGTAAACTGATGTACCAAAATGGATTCTAGGTGATGTCAGGGACTATTCTGAAGGCAGGCATCAGTTTACCCAGGTAACAAGTACTGTCCAATTTATAGACGGCAGCCAGAAGGCTTTTATGCTGCAAATTCAATACCAGTCATTGGGAGCCACGTATGAACTGTCTTTGGCCGAAATACTTCTATAGGGTTGAAAAATAGTGTTCTAACATTTTGGCACTACTAATCAAGAATAGTCCAGTGCCAGGTAATAAAATTTGGAATGTTGAGAAAATTAGGTAGCTCTAAAGCAAAAAAGAAATAGTGTGTCTTATTGTGACATTGGCGAAAGTGACTCAGCCTGCAAATATATTGCATCTCTTCTCTAGTTCTCTTCCAAGTTCTATGTCTGTGTTCAGGAAAGGCTGCTCATACCTATTGATGTCATATGGGGTGTACTGCATGAGTTCCCTGCAATGTTTGACTGTGTCTGTTTGCAATAGTGTGGAGTCTAGGTGATAATCCTTAAACGCATGGGTGGATGAGTCACTAATTCATAAGAGGAGAGTTGATGAACCCCAGAAGGAATTGATCTCACAATCATTAAAGCCAATGGCAATACCTTAGGCCATGAAAGTTCAAGAATCTTTGAAAAATTTGCTAATTTCAGTTTTAGAAATTCTATTCATTCTTCTACTTTTCCTATGATTGTGGCTGATATTGACAGTAATCTTTCTGAGTAAGTGGCAGAACTTTGCATGGCTCTTAAATAGTAGTCCCAGTGTATCAGTTTTCTGTTGCTGTGTAGCAAGTTACCCAAGACCTAGAGACTTAAAAACAACCACGTTTATTATCTTGCAGTTTCTGTGGGTTGAAAGTCTGGGCACAACTTGACAGGGTCCTCTGCTTAGGGTTTCTCAACACTGAAATCAAGATGTTTACCAGGCTGCATTCTCATGTGAGGGCTCTGCTGGAGGAGATTTTGCTGCCAACCTCACTCAATTTGTTGGAAGAATTCATTTCCTTGTGGTTGTAGGACTGAGAACTCCAGCTTCTTGCTAGCTGTTGGCTGGAGGCTACCGGGGCACCTAGCAACTGCCTGCAGGTCCTTGAGGCTGCCTGCTGTTCCTCACCACATGGACTTCTCCTACGTGACTGCTTACTTCACGAAGTCAGTAGAGTGAGTCTACTAGTAAGACAAGTCTTATATAACATAACATAATCAGAGGAGTGACATCTCTTCCCCTTTGTCATATTGTGTTGGTTAGAAGTAAGTCACAGGTTCTGACTACAGTCAATGGGAGAGGATTACACAGAAGTGTGAACAACAGGAAGTGGAGATCGTGGGGGACACCTTAGTGTCTATCCACTACACTGAGTAAAATGGGTGCCCCTAGAGCAATAGGTTGGAATTCTGTAGGTTGGTAATACAACATTTGCCACTGTTAGAGCTGTAGCTGTCCCTCAAGGAAAGGGTTCAATCCATCCCAAGAAGAAGAAAACAGTAAGTAGGATACATTCCAAACCCGTTGCGGGAGTAGACATATGAAATCCATTTGGAAGTATTGAAAGGGACCCTGAGGATTGGCCTTTTGTCCATGTTGTACCTTTACAGTTTTACCAGGGTCATGCTACTGACAGATGAGGCCTGCACTAGAGACACCCTCAGAAATTTTAGGAAAGTTTCCCCATCAATGTTCATTGAGTTTAGCAGTCAGTTTGTCCTTGCAGGGGTGGGTAATTTCATGTAAAATTCTTGCAAGTTTCCATTTGAAGCCCTCCAATACTTCTAAGCAGCCATTCTTAGAGTGCCAGAGATTATCCTTGTGCAGTTTACATCTGGATTTCTCCCAGTATCCTTTTCTGACTCTGGATCCAATGACTGGCATTCTATAAAAGCCTTTTTGAACAGCCCCTAAGATGTAATCTCTTGGGTTATTACAGAATGAAGATCTAAGTGAGCATTGCTGTCTGGCATACAAAGCAGCCAGGATTTCCTTTAGCTCCTATTATCCCTCTTTATATGGCCCCTACCTTTATAATAGCTATCTCCTTAGGAAGTTTTAGAGCACAGAAAAGTTCTTTAATTTGTTGACCGTTCTCAATTGGGGTTTCTGTTGGGGGTCAAGAGCCCTTATTTACAAAGTATTCCAAAATTATGGACTATCCCCAAAAAGAGAGCTACTATCAGTGGAAATTTTCCTTTTGTTTCTAGCTAACTGACAAGCTCTGGTGAGTGCACTAAGTTCTTTCATTCAGGCAGATTTTGCTTCTGGTAAGGGGAGATATTCTCACTTGATATTTTGCTGTATCGGTCTTAAGATATGACCCATCAACAAACAATATTAAGTCTGGATTTTCTAAAGGGGTTTCTAATAAATTTATTCAGGGCATAGATAGTTTGTGAAAAGAGGTTAAACAGTCATGAATTTCCTGTTTCAGCTAATGGAAGAAAGTAGTACTTTTACTTAAAGTACTATGATGATGAATGGAAATATGTGAGGGAGAAAATAGAATTTCATACGAGGTAAGCCTACTTGCTAAGAAGCGTTGTGTGTTTTCAGTGAGCAGCAAAGGTACAGTGTAAGGGACCATCACATTTCAAAGAGACTCTAAAACCAAGATGTCTTTATGTCCTGGCAGATGTCTCCACTGGTTTAGCTGCTGTGATTATTGAGAAGATGGGCAGGCTTTCGCCACTGGTCAAGAAGGAGAGGTTAGTAAGCTATTGGTCTCTCATAATTTCCTTTGAGTTGAGCCCAAATGCCAAGGGCCTGTCCAGATCTCTCATGTACAAGCAGGTAGAAAGGTTTATGATAATTAGATAGGCCCAGAGTGGGAGGTTGTTGGAGAGCTAATATTAATTAGATCTGTTCATGTTTAGAGTCTCAGGGAAGAGGTTTGGTTACTGAGAACTTAGTTGAGTCATATAGTGGAGTGGCAATTAGAAACGTTGAGAACCCATTGTACTTTGGTCAGTGAGACTGAGGAATCCTCTTGATTGTCTCTGGCCTAGTAAAGTTTTTTTTTTTTTTTTTTTTGTGAGGAAGATCAGCCCTGAGCTAACATCCATGCTAATCTTCCTCTTTTTTTTTTTTGCTGACGAAGACTGGCTCTGAGCTAACATTTATTGCCAATCCTCCTCCCTTTTTTTCCCCCCACAAAGCCCCAGTAGATAGTTGTATGTCATAGTTGCACATCCTTCTAGTTGCTGTATGTGGGACGTGGCCTCAACATGGCTGGAGGATTGGCATCCGAACCCGGGCCACCAGTAGTGGAACGCGCGCACTCAACCGCTAAGCCATGGGGCCGGCCCTGGCCTAGTAAAGTTTTGAATGGACTGTAGTTGGTTAGAAGTAGGGGATTAACTTCTGTGGGATAAATCACATCCTAGATCAAGGCATGACTTTTACTTTTTCTGTAAAGGACCAGATAGTACATAGCTTAGACTTTGTGAGGCATACAGTCTCTGTCACAACTATTCAACTTGTAGTGTTAAAATAACCATAGACAATATAAATGAATGGATGTTATTGTGTTCCAATAAAATTTTATTTACAAAAGTAGGAAGCAGGCTGGATTTGGTTAGTGGCTGCAGTTTGCCAGTCCCTGTCCTACATAATGAAGCTACTTTGATTAACATTTTGCCCTCTCTTTGGAACTATGCTTTTACTGAGCTAAAACAGTAAGTAGATAGATGGAATTAGTCTTAGAGTTTACCTCATTTTAGAACACAGCAAAAGGTCATTCACATATTGCAAAGGAGTAGAATCACAGGGAATTTAAGGTCCTGTGGTCCTGGTTGAGGATTTATGAAAAGTAGCAGATGCCTCAGTAAACCTCTGGGGCCTAACAGTCCAGGTATATTGTTGATTTTCCTTAGAGAAGGCAAACAAGTATTGACTATTTTAAAAGATCACTAAAGAAAGCAGAACACAGATCTACGGCTATGTAATATGTAGTCTCAGGAGGCACCTAACATAAAATAGTATTGGGGTTTAGTACTACAGGGAAGCCCTGAATGACTATTTTATTTATGGCCCTGATGGCCTGATGAATCTATATCCTTGCCTATTGGGGTTTTCGCCTGGGAGAACAGGAGTGTTCCAAGGGCCAGGATAAGGTCTGATGAGTGCTTTCTCTATTAGACTGTCTACAGTCAGTTTTAGTCTTTCTTTAGCTTCTCATTTAAAAATGTTTTGTGCAAATTTGGGGAGAAATGGGTTAAGATGGGTCTTGGGCCATGGCAATGAGAAGGTCTTGATTGGATTTTGATGGACCTCCAGTATTGTCAAGTGTTGGATCCTTGAAAATGTCACCAAGACAACTTGTAAATAAGATAAAGCTGATTTTTTTCCTAACCCAGTAAGGAGAGCACTACCTTGACAGAGTTTTAGCAGTGTCTTAGAGGGTGGGAAGACAAAGTTGGAATATTTATGATTGTTTGGAATGTGGTGTAAGGTGGGTCTTGCAATGAAGGCTTGATTAGGATTGGATAAGAATCCTGATATAATAGTTTAGGACTGGTGGACATAGAAAGATGAGGGTTTTGAGGTGAGAGGATTCAAAGACTCTTGAGAAGTAAATTATTATTTGATACTAACTATTGTAGAGATGAACAAATTGATGTTCATTAAATATTATAGTTGTTTGAATGTTTATCTTCCTGGGCAAGAGTTTTCTGGAATAGTAGTGTCATTTTGTTGAAGACGGTGGAATAGTAAGGCCATATTAATGTCATCAGTAAGCTGTGTGAGTGTCGGTGGTTTCTGTTCTCACTTTTCATGCCTGAATTCCTGGCTTGATTTCCTGTCTGCTATCCTGGTCCTTAAAGGACTTGGGTGCAGCCAGGCTGCTAGGACTACATTTTACCTTTTACTCCATTCCTTGTAGTTCACACTCCATGGTTTTCCATGGCACCACACTCCCCACTTTCTACCTGGCCCCATCTATAATCCATTTATTTGCTGTAACTTTGTTCCTCTTGGCTTCATTTTCTTGTCTTTGACCATGTGACTATGAAAAATTCCTCTAAAACCTCTGCCTGTAACCTTTTCCCTGTAACCTTTCCCTTGTAACCTTTCCCATTCCCCAGCATGGTATAATGGATTTGAGTCTGGGCTGTGTTATATACCAGCTGCAATATGTTTACCCTCTGTCTCATTCTTTTTTTTTTTTGTCCACAGTGGAACCTTCCATGATTTCCTGACTCACCCAAATAGGTCTGTCTGGTCTCTTACTCATGGCCGTCCCACAATGGTCAGTTTTGCTCAGACAGCTTCTGTGCGGAAACTGACGTTGTGAGAAAAAAATCTAAGCTCTAGAAAAACCAGTCTTAATGTGAAGTATATTTGAATCTATGCCATTTTTGCAAGTAAAGTTTCCCAATTCTTAGATCTTCCATCATCTGTCTGTATAATCTTGAACCAGTCACTGTTCCTTCTCTAAATCTCACTTAATTCCTCAGGTTTAAAATTTTAATTTTGACCTGATAGGAGGATGTTACTGTAATTCAGGTAACTGACAAGGATAAGTTGGACTAGAATGGTGGTAGGGAGATGGAGAAAGACCCTGAGAACCAGCAGGTTTTTTTTTTTTTTTTGGTGAGGAAGATTGGCCCTGATCTAACATGTATTGCCAATCTTCCTCTTTTTGCTTGAGGAAGATTGTTCCTGAGTCAACATCTGTGCCTATGTTCCTCTATTTTGTATATGGGATGCTGCCACAGTATGGCTTGATGAGCAGTGTATAGGTCTGTGCCCAGGATCCGAACCTGCAAACCCTGGGCCGCTGAAGTAGAGTGCATGAACTCAACCACTACACCATCGGGCCAGCCCCAAGAGAATTTTTTAGTTTCCCACAAAATTTTTATGCTTGCCAAACCGTGATATTTTTTATATATTTTAAAGCTATGTTTTTAGATATGAAAATGTTCAAACTTTCACATCTTCTCATTGGAGTAAGCCTCTTATTGTATGAAATATTCTCTTTTCACATTTAATGCTATTTGCTTTAAATTCCCTCTTGTATAATAGTAATATTTTTTATACCAATTTTCTCTTTGTTATCATTAGCTTGCTATTTTTTTACCTTTATTTTCAGTTTCTCTGATTTTTGAGTTGAAATTTCAAATTCAAATTTTGAAAAAACTTTCAAAAATTATTTTCTTTTACGTGTGACACATCTACATGAAATATAGCTGGATTTTATTCTCCCACAATCTGATTGAGAAATTTAACACAGCTGCATTTCTGGTGATTAATGAACTATTTGGATACATTCCTGATATCTTACTTTACAGTCTCACTTGCCATGCCTTCCTCATTTTCCTCATGCTTCCTTCCTTTCCCTTTCTTTTTCCACTCCCTTTTTCCTCTTTATATTTCTTATTCCTTCCCTGTATTTTGATATATTGATCACATTTTCTTTGTTCTATTTCTTTTCCTCTCATGGTTTGGAAGTTGAATATCCTGTTCCTATTCTTCTAGTAGTTTCACTTAAATTTTAAAGCACATATTTAAATTTATCTTATTATCTAGAGATCTCAAATTAATCATATTTTTATCAGCTCCTGCCCCCACCCTCCCTGCATCAAGACAAGAAATTTAGCATGCTTTTAGTTCTCTCCTCTTTCTTTTAGACTGTCCATAACCTTGAATTAAAATTTTTTTTTTCAAATTCTAAAAAAGAACCAAATGGGAATTTGAATGGATTTGATTGTACAGATTAAATAAAGGGGAATTGACATCTACTGTATTACTCCTTCCCAAGAACAAAAAGTATTCCCACTTCTGACTCTTGCTCCAACATGTAAAGAGCTTGGGAGTTGTCACTGCCATCCTCATAAAAAGAAAAAAGCTGAACAAACTGAAAATCAATAATTCTTCTTAGATCCATTACAGAATTGGGGTCCCAGGCAAACCAACACTCCCCAAACTGGAGAGACAGGCAAATACAGAGAATGACAACTTCCTGGGAGCAGAAGCTGCTGGAGCCAGGGACTGTTAGGAAAACTTAAACTGTAATTGATGAACTGCTGAATACTGAGTGTGGACTAGCTTGAGAGTTAAAAACTTAGTGGGATGAGTCCCCCTCCCCCACTTTCACAAAGCCCCACCAGATTCTCCTTCACAGTAAAGATTGAAGAAAAATATCCTTATGCTTCCAGCAAGGTCGGGAAGGCAACAAATTTGAAATATGCTCAGGGGAAATGTAGCTATTTTAAAGTAAGCCTGGGGTATTCTGCTCTCTGCCTGCTCTCAAAGAAATTTGCTTTACAGAGTCTCACTGTAGTGGGGGAAAGGAAGTACCTAACTGCAGCTCTTGCCAACCTTCCTGTCTCATCTGAGTGTGTGTGGGAGAAACTGAGAAGTACTTATCAAGGTCACAGCCCAGGGGCACAGGCCGACTAAAAGATTGAGACCTAGTCATAGGATGACAGAATGCTTGCCCCCACCACATACCTTATCACAACATCAACAGGTCTCCTGTGTTATAATAGGATTACAGCTAAGAGGACTGCAAGGCTCACAATCTATTTAAGAAGGAGTTTCTAGGGAAACCCAAATACAACAAGGGAGACCAAAAAAAGGACAGTTAGAGGAGATTGATGTCTCAGACACCTACAGCTACAGCAAAAAATAGGCACAGTGTAACTTGTAGCCACATAAACGCTCACACTAAAGGCCTATTTACCTCCATTCTTATTACCCAATACATAATATCTGGCTTTCAACAAAATTTAGAAGGTATGCTAAAAGGCAACAACAACAAAAGATCTGAAGAGACAAAGCAAGAAACAGAATCAGACTCAGATATGGCAGAGACTTTTGAAAATCAGACAAGGAATTTAAAATAACTATGATTAATATGCTGAGGGCCCTAATGGAAAAAGTGGACAACATGCAGGAGAAGATGGGTAATGTGAGCAGAGAGAAGGAAACGTTGAGAAAGAATCAAAAGAAAATGCTGAAACCAAAAACACTGTAACAGAAATAAAGAACGACTCTGGTGGGCTCATCAGGAGACTGCACTTGGCCAAGGAAAGAATCAGTGAGCTTGAGGATATGTCAATAGAAACTTCTCAAACTGAAAGGCAAAGAGAAAAAATAATGAGAAAAAAAAAAAGAACAGAATATCCAAAAAATGTGGGACAATTGCAAAAAGTAGTACATGTAACGGAAATACCAGAAGGAGAAGAAAGAAAAAAAAGAGAAGAGGATGTATTTGAAGTGACAATGGATGAGAATTTTCCACAATTAATGACAGACACCAAATCACAGATCCAGGAAACTGAAAGAATCCCGAGAAGGATAAATACCAAAAAGTTTACACCTGGGCATATCGTATTCAAACTACAGAAAACCTAAGACAAAGAGGAAATCTTGAAAGAAACCAGAGGAAAAAAACACTTTATCTACAGAGGAACAAGGATAAGAATACATAGGACATCTCTTCATAAACCAGGTAAGCAAGAAGAGAGTAGAGGGAAATATTTAGTCTTGAAAGAAGCCACCAACCTAGACTTCTATATCCAATGAGATTATTCTTCAAAAATGAAGGAGAAATAAAGACTTTATCAGACAAACAAAAACTGAAGGAATTTGTGACCAGTAAACTTGTCTTGTCAGAAATGTTAAAAGAAGTTCTTCAGAGAGTAGGAAAATGAAATAGGTCAGAAACTTGGATTTACATAAAGAAAGGAAGAACGTTAGAGAAGGAATAAAGAAGGTAAAATAAAACCTTTTATTTTTATTCTTAATTTCTGTAATAGATAACTCTTCAAAACAATAATATGTATTGGATGATTATAGCTTATGGACAAGTGAGATGAATGACAGCAACGTTATAAGGGATGGAGAGAGGAATTGGTAATGCTATGTTATAAGATACCTGCACTACACTTGAACTGTTATTGTGTTATCTGAAAGTGGACTTAGATCAGTTGTAATGTACATTACAAATTCTAGGACAGACACTAAAAATTAGAAAAGAATAATGATTGATTATACTAAGAGAGGACAGAAGATGGAATCATAGAAAATGTTCAACTAAAACCAGAGAAGGCAGAAAGAGAGAGGAAGATAAAAAAGAAGCAAAGAACAAGTACAACAAATAAAAAACAGTTACAAATGTGGTAGATCTTAATCAACTATATTAGTAATCACTTTAAGTGTAAATTGTCCAAATGTGTCAATTAAGAGACAGAGACTGACAGGGTGGGTAAAAAAACAAGACCCAACTATATGTTGTCTATAAGAAACTTGCTTTAAATAAGAAAAAATTTAAGTTTATATGTTGTCATTTAGATTTCTTCCTTATAGCATTTTAAGTTTTTTCCCTAAGTTTTTAGATCTTCTGTTGCCATTCTGAATGTATAATTACTAGGATCCTTGGCTGCATAACATAAAACAGCTTAAACTAACTTAAGAAAATATGAAATTTATTATTAAACTGTAAGAGTATCTCATGGAATCCAAGGATGGGAATACAGCTAGCTTTAGGAGAAAATTGGAAACAGCAACTTGATGCCCGAACTACCCTTCGTTTTTCTTTCATCTTTACTTCTCTCTATCGGCTCCTCATTCCTCTTCTCTCTGTGGACCCAATTTCTCTTATTCTCCAAGTCCAGAGGGTAGAAAATTTGGCTGTTGACAGTGCCTGAATTTACATATTGTATCTCTCTGTGTCTCAGTTCCAATTCCCAAGGATGTGACTTATACTGGCCAAGCTTGGTCCAGTTATTCACCCTCTGATTCAATTACCTGTAACCAAGGGTACAAGGTCACATAGTACAACATTATGTTTGGAAGAGTATTGTTTGACCACATGGACGGTAGAGGCCATTTTTTAGAATTTGAGAGTCTGTGCAGACAAACCAATAGGGGGTCCACTACAGAAAAGGGTATTTTTTTCCATTAAATTTTCTTTCTAGTTATTGTGTGTGTAGGAGGGAACCTACTAAACATGATACTTGTATTTTATTTTCACAGCTTTTGGCAAGAGGGATGCCTGAGAGTTCCCTCGATAGCCATAAGAGGTCATAATTCACACTTTGAGGATCAGAAGTATTTTCTCCACCTAGGGGTTGAGCCTTTGTGATTATGGGGCAAAAGGTGTTTCCAGGTCAGTGTGGCCTACCTTGAACATATCCACCTGTAGATAGCTCTGCATGATTTCAAGGATTAGGCCCATCTTCCTTTGTTCTTTGAGAAAGGAAAGGAATCTTTTATGTTTGGGGATTGAAAAGCAATGTGACGCAACTCCTGGATGGGTCTCTGGGACTGGGCAGTGGGCCTGTGGTCACGGGCTCCACTGTAGAGAAGACTGAGTCAGCTCTGCATTGTGCCTCTAGGAGTGCTGGGGCTTTGGACGGGAATGGAGAGCCTGGAAAACCAGTGAGGGGTGCTCAGGTTGTAGGATAGTGAAAGTGCTTTTGAGTGGCCTGTTTCTGGAGGAGCATGGTGATCTCTGAGGAGCTGGAGGTTAGGGGCATGTGAAAATCTTTTGTAGGCAAGATGAGCAATGACAGACAGGAGAGGGGATCCAGTTTTCTGCAGCAGCGTTGGAAGACAGACAATAGAGTTCTCTCTCATTTTGGAGGGAGAGTTCTGCAGATCTCTTTTGTATTGCGTGGTTCTGAGGTAGTTCAGGAAAGACAAGGAAGCCCTAAGAATGTGATACTGGACTTCTTGCCAATCTGTTACATGGGGCTTTGAGCTAATTCTAGAATAATTTTGAGAAATAAAGAAATACCTTGAGCGTCGAAGAAGATTACACTTGCTAAATTTGTATGAAATAAAGGTATAGTTTTTTGGTGTATAGTACTATAAATCTGGTGTCTTACTTCCCCACCATTTTTTTCTCAAAGGATGGACTCTGCTAATCTATGAAGCAATCAGAAGTCTAGGGTCTCTTTTTTACAGGTCTGTGCCAGCATCACTAGAATTGAGGGACTCCCCATTGCTACTGTTGGTTACAGGAGATTCTAAGTCCTGGTCCACTGGAGGACTAAAATATTTAGCTCTCTTCTCTGCTGGAAGCTTAGAAGGCTGGAGTATAGGACAAAGTCCCTTTCTTCTCCTTTTTACTCTGTTCCTAGTAGTCTCTAGAAGATAGATTGGTTGTGTGTGTGTTATATGTGTGTGTGTCTGTTTGGTTGTTTTAAATGGCATTTTCTCTTTTCCGTAACACAGGAGTATCTCTTATAGATACAGCACATAAACAGCATAGAAACAGATGGAAACTAAGTATGGAGAATACAGTGTTTAGAGAAGATCCATGCAATATAGAGTCCAGTCCCTGGCTCTGGCTCCTCCTACCACTCTCAAACTCAGAGAAAAGCCCCAGGGGAAAGGTTGACCTCTGAGTCCAGGGGAAAGGACTCAGAAGTCAAAAACATAAAGGTTAGAAAAGAACCCAAAAGTAGGATGCTAAAGAGCCCCCAGAGATAGTAAGGAACATATAGAATTGTAGAGTGGGCCGAACAATAAGGTAAGAATATTCACTATGTATACTAGAAATCAAATTGAGAGCTATGCTTCACACAAACACAGTAAAATCAAACAGAACTCTTGCAAGATAAAATCTTTAGCTTTCGTTTAGTATGATATCTTGATTATGTGACAATACCTGCTACTAAAGGACTTGGAAATATAGCTCTTAGGTAGGTATATCTGTTAAGCTTTCATCTAGCTGCAAGTAGCAGGGAACCCTACTTTAGTGGTTTAAAAAAATGGAATTGATTTTTCTCACATGCAAGAGGTTTGCAAGTAGGTAAACTATTGATTGTGGTTCAGCAACTTGATGCTGTCAGGACTAGTGTCTTGTTGATTCTCTTGACCTTTCCCTAATGGTCACAAAATGTCTCCAGACACTATGTCCATGTGCAAGGCAGGAAGAAGGGAGAAAGAACTGTGCCAGTCTGTTCTGTCCATCAGTAAAATAAAGTCTTAAAAGAAATTGTTTTAGCAGAGTTTCCCTAGAAAATTAAGGCTTTTGGCAAGGTTTAAGTGCTAATGCTTTATTGAGAGGTAGCAAGAATGAGATAAAGGAGGAGTGAGGAGGCAAGTAAATAAAACTTGATATATTTCCATACCAGTCACTGCTTCTCTGCACAAGGCACTAAGAGACAGAGCTATTTTTGATCAAGTCTACCCTTTCTGCCATGTGAGATGTCACCAGACAGGCTACATAGAAAAACAAAGCCTTAGAACAGTCCAATGGATGGAAGAATGGGAAGAGAATTTATCATCTGGCTTTCTCCCATTTCCTGGTCTCTTATTGGTTTAAGTTCTCACCTTTCTGGGTTGTTACCTGGCCCTTTCAACAGCTACCAGGAAAATCAATGTCCATGTCCTGAAATGTGGTCCTTCCTCTGAGTTCGAGAGTGGTAGGAGGAGCCGGAGCCAGGGACTCTGGATACTGGACTCAGGCAGTAGAACTTCATACAGGATGGAGTTCATCACCATGGCAACAGTTGAAATGGAGCAAGTGCCTGAAGGTCTGTGGGACAGATGATACTGAGAGAATATGAGGAAACACACAAGACATATCTAATATGATATATTAGCAGACTTCTGATTACAACTTACTAGCCAGATCTTTGTCATGTGGACACAGTTAGCTGAATGGGAGGTGGGAATGTGAATAGGTTGCCTAGTGCTGAGCACATGGCTGACCCTTCAAAAATCGGGACTTAAGTAGCAAGGATGATCGGGGAATAGATGTCAGGTAAGTAACGGTAGGTATGCCAGGCAGGGATTTTTATCGACATTAGTAACCAATTTTCCTAAATTTAAGGGGAAAAAAAGAAATTTGTTGGAAGAATATCAGTAGTTCTCGGGAAGTCTCAACAGGAAGGCTGAAGAACCAGGTTTGGAAAATAAGCAGGAGCTATAGAAATCTAGGTAGCCACATTCAAGGTCATGCTACACTTGAGGAATAGCACAGTTATGCTGTTGCTGCTGCCATCCCCAGACAAGAGATATTGTCATTGATGTTACTGCCACTGGACACTGGATGCTGCCATCTTTATCAGTGGAGTGAATTAATTACTTATTTGCAGATCTTTCTTCAGATTCAAATTTCTAGGCAGAGCATCTGATTAGTTGATCTAGGTGCTCATGGCCTCAACAGAGGAGTCAGGGAGAAAAAGTTATCTGGCACTTTCAGTTTCTATTGAGGTGGACAAGGCTCTGATTCCTACCAAGATCGCAAATTACAAATTCTCCACACTTACGAAGGGTTTCAGATGCTGGGCAGCCGAAAAAAAAAAAACCTGACAAATAACCAGCACAGTCTACCCCTTTGTCTACCTGACATCCACTTATATGTTAGCCCAAACTCACACTCTTTCTCAAAAACACGTTCCTGCTGAATGTAACGTAACTACCTCTCAAACAAGCAAGAAAATACTCACCCTCTTCTCAAAGTGAGGCGACGCAAAGTTTCACCAGTTATTGCATTCACGTACATGTGCAGGATCTTTGGCAAATGTCCATTGCTCACTCAGATCTGACACAATACTGTCTCAATTATCTGTGCTGTAAGGACTTTATCATAAATTTAACCATAACCCACACTCCTTATGTCTGAGACACCTCTTCTGAGTCCCTTCATATCCTCTCAGTTTAACCTGTCCCGGGTACCGTTGACCGTTTTCTTTGCCTTAACCATTACTGTGGTGTCAAATTGAGTGTGAGCTCGGACTGACTTCACAAGAGTGTAAGCCAGTAGGGAAAAGTGGCCTGTGTTATACATATACAAGGTTCCTGGGCAGTGATGAATGGCTTGGCTTATTGTTTAGGGGCCTGGAAGGAATAATAGAAGATGGGGGCAAATAGGGAAAGAGGATATAGATGGACCCATGAGAGTAGATGTAACGCATATGGATCTTTTAGTCTAATATTAACACCTCTAAAGAACATCTATTACAAACAAGGCTCTCAACCTTGATGCCATCCACTATTCTTCTCTTTTTCTCACACCCCACTTCCAACCTATCTGTAGATCTTAATGGATCTACCTTTAAATTAAATCTAGAACCCAACCACCTCTCACACCTCCCTGCTACTACCCTGGCCCAAGAAAACATAATTTCTCCTCTGGATTATTGAAATAGTCTCCTAAATGGTTTTAATGACTCCAAATTTACCACTCCCCTTCGTTTTAGTCTTCAATACAGTGAACAGATTGATCTTTATTGTAAAACATAAGAGAGCTTGCTACTCCTCTGCTCAAAATCCTCCAGTGGCTTCCCATTTCAGTCAAAGTCAAAGTCAAAGTCAAAGTCTTACAAAGCCCCTACAAGGACCTACATGCTTTGGCTCCCCGTACACCTCTGACCTCCTCTCCTTGCACTCTCCACTGAATTCACTCTGCTCCTGCCGCTGGCCATTTTGTCCTTCTTCCAACGTGCCAGCTGTGTTTCCACCCTGGGCCTCTGCGGTGGCTCTTTCCTCTGCCTGGATCACTTTTCTTAAGGTATCCTTATGGCTCATTCTCTCAGCTCCTTCAAGTCTGCTCAAATGTCACCTTTGCAGTGAAGCAAAGCTTGAACCTACTATTGAAAATTTCTATTCCCACCCATACACCAGAACTCCTTATCTCACAACCTGATCTGTTTTTCCATAGGTGTTTACATCTTCTATGTAATTTACTTATTTATAATGTTTATTGTCCATCTTTACACACTACAATGTAAGCTCCATGATAGTCAAAACTTTTTCTGTTTTGAGATTGCTGGATCCTCGGCATCTAGAACTGTGCCCGGTATGTATAGATGTTGGATAAATGTTTGTTGAATGGATGAATGTACTTGAGTGACGCTCTAGTTTCCAGTCGTCCATTTCTTGCTAGTGCCAGCATATTGTACGAACCTCCTGTAAACCAAGCTCCAACAGTCAGCTGCTCACAGAGAAATCATCAGTGGGCATCGCCTGGGTTGAGAAAGTGGGCCCAAGAAGGCCCTTCGAAAAAGAGGTGTGTGTTCCAGCACTTTCTGGGCTCCATTTGAAGCCTAGTGATGTGTTACTGTAGAATCAGAGGAGTAGACAGTAAACGAGGAAACTGAGGCCCTTGGAAATTGAGACATGCCCCAGTTTACATAGCTATTGAGCAGCAGAATTAGTGTACTTTCCCTAAACAGAGCATCAGTGTACTTCCTTTTCTTAAAGCAAGATAGAAATGAAAATGATTTTACAAATACATAGTTAGTGAGCCCGACATGTGGGTGTGCATTTTAAAATTCCCCGAATGCATAATGTTCTTGTCTGCCTAGTTTCAAAGCGTGTTTTACATTTCTGTCATTCTGAGTGGTGTGACACCATCAGGATGGCTGTGGCAGCTAAGAAAACACAGAAAGCACGTAGCTCGGAAAGAGACTCAGTCACAACAAAGGCTAGCTTTCCTTATCAGCATGAACCCAAGCACCCAGGGAGCACCCCAAAATATACATCGATGATGGCAGTGTGAGTCACTGTATGACTCACAGCACACTGACCACTACAAAACAGAAACTTGGGGAATAATTTACTGCCCAGGCCAAAAGGACTTGAAAGAACTTTCCCACCCACCATATGAGTGATATATCAAATTAGGGATAAGGCACCATCCCTTTCTTCTTCTTGGATTGGATTAGTTCTCCCTCTTTGTGCATCTCCCCGAGACACAAGGCCAGATAAGCCTCTGGTTTCACTAATAATCTTCTCTCAGTGAACTGTTCTATTCCTGTACCTGCCTTCTCGGGCTCATTCTACAAAGAAATCCAACCCATAAGAGTGCCTCAGCACACAAAAATGTACTTCATCACTCCTCAGGGCAAGATGGCTTCTTGGATCAACGTTTTATGCCTTCCCTCCCTTGACTGTGACACTAAACAGACCCATAATAAACCGTCCTCGACTGCACAAGTAAGAAATTATTCTCAGGGCCAAGACAGTTTGTTCTCCAAAATCATTTCCCTTACTTGTCCAAATCAAGCACCCAGCAATCACAATTTGGGGGCATAGAGAAGATTAGTGGAAAGGTTCATTTTTATAAGGGAATGAAGCATTTTAGTCTCCAACCTTCTGAGCGGGGCTGCTATTATATTTGTGTGATCTGTGTGGTTAGGTCAGTGTCGTTATTTCTGCTTTACCAGGAGGGTCCTGAGGAGTCTGTGACTTGAGTTAACACGGGCATGTCTTCTCAGGAGCCGGGAGTGTGCACTCTGAAGTTCCTCTCTCTGGCCTGTGCCCGACACCCGCCAGGCCATCTTCCAGGGCTTTGCTGCACCAGTCCACATAGCGGTGGTGACGTGGGCCTTCTGGTGTCAGGAGGCTGTCTGGCATCTGGATTTTCTCTTATTTAGAAAACAACACTGTTGAAAATAGTCTCTTACATCCACAAACTGTCCCCTGCTTTTGGAGCAATGGGTGCTCTGTAAGGAAATATGCAAGGGAGAGAGTGTTCTTCCCTCACCCTCTTTGTTCCTTCCATACTAATGGAAAGCTGTGTTTTTCCAGCTTTATTGAGGTAGAATTGGCAAATAAAATCATAAGATATTTAAAGTGTACATAGTGATGATTTGATACATGTATACATTGTGAAAGGATTCCTCCCCTCTAGTTAATTAACACATCCATTGCCTCACATATTTACACATATAGGTGAGAAATTTTAAGTTCTACTCTCCTAGCAAATTTCAATTATACAATGCAGTATCATCAACTGTAGTCACCAAGTTATACATTAGAATCTCAGACCTTATTCGTCTTGTAGCTGAAATTTTGTAGCCTTTTGCCAACCTTCCCCTATTTCCACCCTCCCCGTAGCCCCTGGCAACCACTTTTCTACTCTCTGTTTCTGTGAGTTTGACTTTTTTTTTTCAGATTCCATATAAGTGATACCATGCAGTTTTTGTCTTTTTCTGTCTAGCTTATTTCACTTAGCTTAATGCTCTCCAAGTCCATTCATATTATCACAAATGTCAGGATTTCCTCCTTTTTTATGGCTGAATAATATTCCATTGTATACATATCATATCTTCTTTGTTCATTCTTCTGTTGACAGACACTTAGATTGTTTCCTAAAAAGCTCTTAACGGCACTGAGAAGTCATTTTCTGTCTGAGATCTAGTGCTGCTCAGGGATCAGTAGAAATAAAGTATGATTAGGGAACCTGTAGGAGTTCTGCCTGATATGGGGGCCACCTGGCTTGTTTGCACACCCAGGATTATATGAATGATCCTGCAGATGAGAAGTCATTTGTTGTTAGTATTTTCCTGAGCAGCAAAATACACTAAAAATTGAAAGGAAAACTGCTACTTCGGTGAGGTGAGCCTTGGAGCAGGTGGCCAGTATTTCTTCCTTCACTGAGATTTCTTTGCCGTCCTTATCACTCCTTAAATAAGCAACAGTTGAATTCCTACTTTGTGTTGGGAATTAAGCTAGGCTTGGAGATGCAGAGATAAGTACTGCCTGAAATAGAACAGGAGGAACCAGAGAGGTAAGGCAAGTCAACATCTGTTGAGAGTAGATCAACCAGTGAAACTAAAATGAAATTCAAGTCCAAAGGGCAGAAGGAAGGCCTAGAGTCAAGAACTTGGGACATTGTCGGGGTTGAAGCTGAGGCTTCTGAGCTCTGCCTATCTCGGCTTAGATCAGTACATATATTTTCCTGTTGAAATGACAAATAATATCTTCTTATGGTCAGCTTGGTAGAACTCACTTCTAATTAGGAACATTTTATTCATAGTTTAGATATATTACATGTAATTGATACTAGTTACTCTAAACTATCGATTGATTTTTCAACTTAGAAATTCATCATTTATGAAATGATATGATGTCAGGAATTTGCTTTAAAGTAATCCAATTGAAGAAATAGGTGGGGTGTGGGTGAGACAAGACAGACTATGAATTGAAATTTGTTTGAGTTGGGTGATGGGTACAGGAGAGTTCACTATTTTATTCTCTCTGCTCAGCTAGATAAACGCAGAGTAGCACTTATTCCTTTAAAAACAGGTTCCAAGTATATATGAGTCAGCACGTAAGTTTGAAAAGAACCAAACCTAGTTCTGCCATAATCTGCCTGCATGACATTTGACAAACTCTTAACTGTTCTAGGCCTCTGTGTTCATTGTAGACGGTGATTAGTTAGAGTTGATTGCCTTGAGGACTTAAGGAAAAAAATCTGTGGATCTAGAGGAATGTCCTAATAACCAATAAAATTTGAATTTTATTTTACCTTGCTTTATCTGTAGACAAAATAAATTGTCATATGTTTGTAAATGATTTCACTGTGTTAGATATTTAATGTTTGTTTTTAGAAAACAATGAAGCTGGAAAACATGATATACATCCGTGTGATCCAGACAGGGGTAGGAACGGGAATACAAATGTGAAATGAAACTTGAAGGAGAATTCCCCAAGCATTAATTAACAGAGACTACATTGAAGATGCAGATGTTAATGCAGATTCTCTAACCTAGAAGTGTCTTTTTAACCAACTGGATCAAATCATCCAGGAAAGGCACGAAAGTAGCTGGCATCCACTCAGGAGAATTTTTACAAACAGATAGCAAAGAAATTGAAGAAGATTTGCTAAATGAGTGCTAGAGAGATTCCAAGGGAACACAGAATGACTAATTAGGGAATTGGTTGTTGCAAAGAGGATAGCTGAACTCAGAAAATCTTGGCATTGAGTAACATAAAGGTAAAGCTTTAAAAAAGTAAGTTTGACTGCTGAGAAAAGATAGTGGATTAAACGCATGGTTACATTTGCTCCTTCCCTCAATCCCATCAAATGGCAATAAAGGAATTTTTTTAAAAGGCTAAACCTAGACAAAGGAGAAGATTGGAAGAGAAGACAACAAAAATGAAATTTTAGAAGTAGGAAAGCAGATGGGAATGAGTGACAAATTCTTAGCAGAACTAAGAAAAAGGAATCCTAAGCCTGCAGTGAGGAAAGCAGAAATCCACCTGATTTACACAGAGGAATTCTCCAAAGACTCAGGGATTGGTGGTGCTAGATTCCTCTGGAAGTAGACTGGAAGGGGAGATTGAATAAGGAAGACTGTTTGAAAGTCTGTTTAAGAACTATCCAGATCCCACATCACCTCCCACACTCTGATGAACCCCCTGACAAATGGCCGTTCTTTCACCCTGAAAAAGAATAAAGTTACATTCTCTAGAGGGGATAAGCAGATGCAACTTCAAGTTCAGTTGAAGATGGAGGTACTGGACAGAGAACAGGAGGATTTAGATATTATTTGCATTCTGGATTCTTAGGCATCCAGGCTCTCTTCCTTCATTCATGTCCCAGAATATTGGCCTTCATTCTCCAAAGAGGATATTGGAGATTTTTTTCTAGGGAATCTGATTAGCATAAGAGAAAATACCTGAAGATATTTTTAAATTTCTCCATTTAAACAACCCAACCAGATCATAATAAAGTAAAAGTCAGAATAGGAAAATCCTCCCACACACCTGGATATTTTTAGTGCCCCTCTCTTAAACATGAACATCCAACCAGTGAGCATCAGATGACAGAGAAAAATATTTGAAATGAAAAATAGAAATCAAAACAAGCACAAAAAAGCAACATGGAGTAAACAAAGTTTGGAGTTTTAGAAACATGTCCACAAATTCTTTGACACTTCTCACACCAAAAGGTGGAGTCCAATTCCTCTCTCCTTGAATATAGGCTGGTTTTAGTGACTTGCTTCTAAAGAATACAATGTGGTGAAGTTAGGCTGTGTGATTTTCAAGGCCAGGTTAGAAAAGGTATTGTAGCTCTTACACAACTTTCTTTCTCTCTCTCTAAACACTTGCCCTTGAGAACCCAGCCACTAGGCTGTGAAGAGAGCTAAAGAGCTGTGTGAAAAGATGGTATGAGGTGTTCTGATATAGCCCCACCTGAGATCTTAGATAATAGTCAGTATCAATGGCCAGACATGTGAGTAAGTGAGTATTCAGATGATTCCATCTTCCAGCTTTTCAGCCACACAACTAATGCTGAGTGGAGCAAAGATGACCTATCACCACAGAGTCCTGGCCAAACTACAGATTCATGAGCCAAAAAATACTATTATGGTTATAATTCAATAATTTTTGAAGTGATTTTTTGTTCTGCAACAGAAAACTTGAACACAGAGACTATGCAGGGAAAAGACACTTATAAAATTCATGATCAACTCTTCTTATGGTCAAGATGAAGTAACCGAGACTGAATTTATCCTCCTTCTTGAAACAGTTGAATATCTGAACAAAATATATAAAACAATGGTTTTTAGGATATTGAACATCAGCCAGTGAATGACATTGATCCCTGAGAAAAGAGAGACAAATGAGGTGATACCTATAATTGCCCTAGATTACTACCTGGAGAAAGTTTCCAGGCAAATGTCCTAGGGAGAAGTAAACCAACCAGAACCCAGTGGTCTCTTTAAATTGAGAAGACAGAGCTGAAAATCCAGGGAGCCCAAAGAGGCTAGAGTTTGCAGGGAAGAGTACTAGAGAGAAGAGAGCTCTGCAGAAGGTATGTCCCCTCAAGTGTTCAGCTAAGTATCAATCAGTGCATGACTGTGAGGGAATTACATAAGGCTAGGGGAAAAAAAACACCAAAAAGGATTACATTGAGCAATCCTCAGAGCTCACAAAAAGCACAGGAATAGTAACTGTCCCACAAGCCAGAGTGGAAAGTCTCACACTTCAAAGGACATCAGGTGGAGTACAAAAGAGGGTTTTGTTTCAATTGTAGTGCAAAATTAGCCCTATATTAAATGCTTCCTGGTTTTATCTAGCAAAGTTTAAAAGCACAATCTGAAAGGATTAACCTGTTTCCAAGTAACTTAACTGCTTCCAAGAATGAAGCCCAAAATATTTATAAGAATACAGCAATATTCAGCACTCAACAAGGTAAAATTGATCATATGTAGCATTATATCAAAAATTACTAGGCACACAAAGAAGCAGAAAAATATGATCTATAATGAGAAGAAAAATCAATCAATTCAAACTGACCCAAAGATAAAACTAGTAAATAAGACATTAAAATAATTGTTATAATTATATTCTATATGTTCAAGAAACTGGATGAAAGACTGAACAAGTTATGTAGAGACATGAAAGGCATAAAAAAGACCAAAATTGAACTTGTAGAGACGAAAGCTGCAATATCTAGGATAAAAAAGACACTGTATGGGATTAATGCATAGTATATGCTGCAGAAGAAAAGTTTAGTAAAATTGAAGACATCACAATAGAAACTATCCAAAATGAAACAAAAAGAAACAAGGCTGAAAAGAACGAGCAATGGGACAACTTCAAGCAGCCTGATATACATGTAAGTCCCTGAAAGGAGGAGGGGTTTGTAGAAAAAATGTTTGAAGAAATAATGGCTGAAAAATTTCCAAATTTGGTGAAAATTATAAACTGCAGGTCCAAGAAGATAAATGAACCCCAAGCAAGAGAAAGATGAAGAAAACGACTCCAATGCACATCTCAATTAAATTGCTTAAAACCAGTGTTATAGAGAAAAATCTTAGAAGTAGTCAGAGAAACAAGACACGTTATGTACAGAGGAATAAAAATAAGTATAAGATCAGATTTCTCATTGCAAACAATAAAAGCTAGATGACAATGGAGCAATATCTTTAATGTACTGAAAGAAAAAATTGTCAACTTAAAATTTTTTACCCAGCAAAAATATCTTTCGGAAAAAAAATATATAAAAAGTGAATGAATTCATTGTCATCAGGGTCGCACAATTAAAAATGTTAAAGGAAGTACTTCAAGCAGAAGAAAAATGATACCAGATCGAAACCCTGATCTAAAGAAAAAATGAAGAGCACCAGAAATGGTAAATACATAAGTAAAGAAAAATAATTTTTCTTATTATTTAAATGTCTTTAAAAGATAATTGATTATTCAAAGCAAAAATAGTAACGACGTATTGGGGATTCATAACATATGTAGAATTAAAATACATAACAACAGCATAAACACGGGGAAGGAAGTAATGGAAGTATAGGACTATGCAGTTCTTATACTATATATGAAGTGGTTTTATATGACTTGAAGGCAGACTGAAAAAATCAAATGTAGTTTACAAGTCCTAAACCAATCACAGGGGGATTTAGATAATATTTGCTAGTATTTGGCTAATTAGGCAAAAAGGGTATAAAATAGGAAACAAAAAATACTCAATTCAAAAGAAAGCAGAAAAAGAGGAAAAAAGGAATAAAGACTAGGTGGTAAAAATAGAAAACATATACTATTGAATAACCATTAGGTTGAAAAAGAAATCCAAAGGGAAATTAGAAATTAGAAAATATCTTGAGACAAATGAAAATGAAAACACAACATAGAAATGCTTACGAGATACAGCAGAAGCAGGACAACAGGGAATTTTATAGTGATAAATGCCTACATTAAAAAAGAAGAAAGATCTCAAATAAACAAACTAACATTACACCTCAAGGAACTAGAAAAATAAGAACAAACTAAGCCCAAAGGTAGCCAAAGGAAGGAAATAATAAATATTAGAGCAGAAATAAATAAAATAGAGAATAGAAAAAAAAAATCAATGAAACTAAGAGTTGTTCTTTGAAAAGATAATCAAAATCAACAAACCCTTCGCTAGACTAAGACAAAAAGAGAGAAGACTAAATAAAATCAGCAATGGAAGAGGAGACATTACAACTGATGTCACAGAAATAAAAAAGATCATAAGGGACTATTGTGAACAGTTATACACCAACAAGTTGGATAACCTAGAACAAATGGTTAAATTCCTAGAAACATACAACCTATCAAGACTGAATCAAGAAGAAATAGAAAGCCTGAACAGACCAATAACAAATAAGGAGATTGAGTCAGTAATCAAAAACCTTCCAAAAAAGAAAAACCCAGGACTAGATGGCTTCACAGGCGAATTCTACCAAAAATTTAAAGAAGAATTAACACCAATCTTTCTTAAACTCTTCCAAAAAATAGAAAAAGAGGGAACACTTTAAAACTCTTTTTTATGAGGCCAGCATCACCCTGATATAAAAGCCAGACAAAGA
Source organism: Ceratotherium simum simum (assembly GCF_057802395.1). Classification (NCBI taxonomy): domain Eukaryota; kingdom Metazoa; phylum Chordata; class Mammalia; order Perissodactyla; family Rhinocerotidae; genus Ceratotherium; species Ceratotherium simum. The sequence continues at coordinate 9,008,597 of NC_141913.1, forward strand.
TACCACAAGAAAAGAAAACTACAGGCCAATATCCCTGATGAACATGGTTGCAAAGATCTTCAACAAAATATTAGCAAACCAAATTCAACAGCACAATAAAGGCTTATACATCATGATCAAGTTGCGTTTATCCCAGGGATGCAAGGATGGTTCAACATACCCATAATGTGATATACCACATTAACAGAATGAAGGATAAAAATCACATGATCATCTCGATAGATGCAGAAAAAGCATTTGACAAAATTCAGCAGCGTTTCATGATAAAAACTCTCAAAAAGTAGATATAGAAGGAACTTACCTCAACACAATAAAGGCCATATGTGAAAAGCCCACAGCTAACATCATACTCAATGGTGAAAAACTGAAAGGGTTTCCTGTAAGATGTGGAACAGGTCAAGGATGCCTACTTTCACTGCTTCTACACAACATAGCGCTAGAAGTCCTAGCCAGAGCAATTAGGAAAGGAAAAGAAACAAAAGGCATCTAATCAGAAAGGAAGAAGTAAAATTATCTGTTTGCTGATAACATGATCTTATATGTAGAAAATCCTAAAGACTCCACCATGAAACTATTAGAACTAATAAATGAATTTAGCAAAGTTGCAGGATAAAAAATCAATGTACAAATATCGTGTTTCTATAAACTAACAAGTTATTCAAAAATAAAATTAAGAAAACAATCCCATTTACAATAGCATCAAAAACAATATAATGCTTAGGAATAAACTTAACTAAGGAGGTGAAAGACCTGTACACTGAAAACTATAAAACACTGATGAAGAAATTGAAGCAGACATAAATAAATGGGAAAGCATCCCATGTTCAGGAATTGGAAGAATTAATATTGTTAAAACGTCCATAGTGCTCAAAGCAATCATGGGTGTATACTTATCTCCAAACTCAACCAATTGTATACATTAATTATATACAGCTTTTTTATGTCAATAAAATAAAATAAAATAAGAAAATATAGCAAATACAACCCATGATCACCCCATGTTTACACCCAATTGTATAAAAATATATGTTTACATATATAAATACATGTTTATAAAATATGAGTTTATATATATAAAATATGTTATGTATATAAAACATATAAAAATATATGTCTAGGGCCGGCCCCGTGGCTTAGTGGTTAAGTGCACGCGCTCCGCTACTGGTGGCCCGGGTTCGGATCCCGGGCGCGCACCGAAGGCACCGCTTCTCCAGCCATGCTGAGGCCGTGTCCCACATACAGCAACTAGAAGGACGTGCAACTATGACGTACAACTGTCTACTGGGGCTTTGGGGGGGGGGGAAAGGAGGAGGATTGGCAATAGATGTTAGCTCAGAGCCAGTCTTCCTCAGCAAAAAGAGGAGGATTAGCATGGATGTTAGCTCAGGGCTGATCTTCCTCACAAAAAATAAAAAATAAAAAAAATAAAAATATATGTCTAAACCCAACCATATAAAATTCACATTAAATGTAAATGGTTTAATAATTTTATTTATTTATTTATTTATTACCCCAAAGCCCCAGTAGATAGTTGTAAGTCATAGCTGCACATCCTTCTAGTTGCTGTATGTGGGACGTGGCCTCAGCATGGCCGGAGAAGCGGTGCGTCAGTGTGCGCCTGGGATCTGAACCCGGGCCGCCAGCAGCGGAGCGCGTGCACTTAACCACTAAGCCACAGGGCTGGCCCTAAATGTAAATGGTTTAAATGCCTCAATTAGGAGGCAGGGATTGTCAGGCTGTATAGAAAAGCAAGAGCCCTAATAACAGGAAAAGGCAAAAATATCTGCTTTTACCACTATGTTTAACATTGTAATGGATGTTCTAGCAAGGAAAATTAGGCAAGAAAAATAAATAAAAGCCATCCAGATTGGAAACGAGGAAGTAAAGCTATTTCAACTCTCAGGTGTTCTAGTATATAAAAAATCATAAAGTATTTCCCCAAACCTATTAGATCTCATACATGAGTTTGGCAGGATACGAGATCAATATACAAAAATCCAATATATTTCTATGCCCTATCAATGAATAATCCAAAAATGAAATTATAAAAATAATTCCATGTACAGTAGCATCGAAAATAATAAAATATTAAGGAATAAATTTAACTAAGAAGTGGAAAACTTTTACTCTGAAAAACTACAAAATGTTGTTGAAAGGTATTAAGGAAGACCTAGGTAAACAGAAAGGTTTCCCATGCTCATGGAGTGGAATACTTAGTATTGTGAAGATGAAAAAACTCACCAAATGTATCTACAGATTCAAAGGAATCCTTATCAAAATTTCAGCTGCTTTTTTTTTTAATCAGAAATTAACAAGCTTGTCCTAAAATTCATATGGAAATGCAAGGGAACTTGAATAGCCAAACCAGTCTTCAACATGAATAACAAGGTAGGAAGGCTCACTTTTCCTGATTTCAAAACTTACTACAAAGCTACAGTAATCAAGACAGTATAGTACTGGCACAAAGATAGAAATATAGATCAATGGAATAGAATTGATAATCCAGAAATAAAGCTTTAAATCTGTGATCAATGATTTTTGACAAGGGTACCAAGACCATCCAATGGGGGAAAAATAGTTTTTTCAACAAATGGTGCTAGAACAACTGGATATCCACATGTGAAAAAATGATGCTGGATTCTCACCCTACACCACAAACTACAATTAACATAAAATGAATTAAATATCTAAATGTATGAGGTAAAACTATAAAACTTTTAGAGAAAAACACATGAGTAAGTCTTTATGACTTTGGATTAGGCAATGATTTTTTAGGTATGACACTAAAAGCACAGACAGGAAAAGAAAAATAAAGCTAAGTTGAAATTCATTAGAATTAAAAAAGATTTGTGCTGCAAAGGACACCCACAAAATAGGAGAAAATATCTGCAAATCATATATCTAATAAAGAACTTGTATCCATAATATATAAAGAACTCTTATAAATTATCAGTAAAAGACAACCTCATTAAAAAATGGTCAAAGGATTTGGATAGACATTTCTCCAAAGATACACAAATGGCCAATAAGCACATGAAAAGATGTTCAACATAATTAGTTAACAGAGAAATAGAAATAAAATTACAATGGAGATACGATTTCCTACCTGCTAGGGTGGCTGTAATAAAAAAGACAAACAATAACAAACGTTGACAAGAATGTAGAGGAATTGGAATCCTCATACATTGCTGATGGGAATGTAAAATTTCCACAGTAGCTGCTGTGGAAAACAATTTGATGTTTCCTCAAAAAATTAAACTTAGAGTTACCATATGACCCAGCAATTCCACTCTTTCATATCTACCCAAGAGAAATGAATTCCACACAAAAATGTACAAAATGTTCATAACGGCATTATTCATATTGACCAAAAAGTGGAAACAACACAAATGTCCATTAACTGACAACTGGATAAACAAAATGTGATATATCCATACAATGGAAGGCCATAAAAATAAAGTACTGATACATGCATCAGCATAAAATACCGATACATGCCACAACGTGGATGAACCTTGAAAACATTATTCTACGTGAAAAAAGCCAGACACAAAAAACACATATTGTATGATTCCAATTGTATGAAATGTCCAGAATAGAAAAATCCATAGAGATGGAAAGTATATTAGTGGTTGTCTAGGTCAGCTGAATGAAGCGGCATAAGGAGTGACTGCTAATGTCTATGGGATTTCTTTCTGGGGTGACAAAATGTTCTAAAATTAGATTGTGGTGATGTTTGCTTAACTTCATAAATATACTGAAAACCATTGGATGATACACTTTAAATGGGTAGATTTATGGTATGAAAATTATATCTCATAAAGCTGTTAAAATAAATGAATACGTAAAAAGTGAAGTGAAGTACACTATAACTTTGTCTCCCAAAGATGATCAATATAAATATTTTGGCAAGTATACATTTAGACTTTTTCTTTGCTTTATCACTATATGTATATATTTTATGATTATCATTTTTAAAAGGGATCATACTATAGATACTGGTCCAACATTTTGAAAATATTATTGTTATGCAATGAGCATTTTTTCATGTCAATATACACAGATTTCAATATTTATAAGGGGCACGAGTTAATCCATTTATTGGTATTACATAGCTTATTTAAACATTTGTTTTTTGATGAACACTTAGGTGATTTCTAATTATTTTTAAACAACTAAGTATCCAGTGAATATACCTTTATCTTTGAGCAGTTGTGTACTTCCATAGGATATTTTCCTTAAAGTATGATTGTCTTCAAAGTTATTTTTATGAGAAACTGGGAGAGATTTAATTAGGTGCCACATACCATTTTAAACCAGAAGTTTTCCACATTTACTTTCTAACTCCTAAACTTCATCCATTATCTGAAGTTTTTCTTTAAATACATAAATTATACTTTTGGACAAGGAAGGAGTTTTTCCATATCCATGAGTACTTTTATAGGATGTAAATACATTCACCATATATTATCTGACTAACTGATTTACGTTTTAGAAATATCTAGTAGCCCACTGTCACCACTCCTATTTAACATAGTACTGGAAGTCCTAGCCAGAGCAATCAGGCAAGAGAAAGAAATAAAAGGGATCCAAATTGGAAAGGAAGAAGTGAAACTGTCACTATTTGCAGATGACATGATTTTATATATAGAAAACCCTAAAGAATCCACCAGAAAACTTTTAGAAGTAATAAACGAATATGGTAAAGTTGCAGGATACAAAATCAACATACAAAAATCAGTTGCATTTCTGTACACTAACAACGAAGTAGCAGAAAGAGAAATTAAGAATACCATCCCATTTACAATTGCAACAAAAAGAATAAAATACCTAGGAATAAACTTAACCAAAGAGGTGAAAGATCTGTACACCGAAAACTATAAAACATTTCTGAAAGAAATCGAAGACGACACAAAGAAATGGAAAGATATTCCGTGCTCTTGGATTGGAAGAATTAACATAGTTAAGATGTCCATACTTCCTAAAGCCATCTATAGATTCAATGCAATCCCTATCAAAGTTCCAACAACACTTTTCACAGAAATAGAACAAAGAATCCTAAAATTTATATGGAACAACAAAAGACCCCGAATAGCTAAAGGAATCCTGAGAAGAAAGAACAAAGCTGGAGGTATCACACTCCCTGATTTCAAAATATACTACAAAGCTATAGTAACCAAAACAGCATGGTACTGGCACAAAAACAGACACACAGATCAATGGAATAGAATTGAAAGCCCAGAAATAAACCCACACATCTATGGATAGCTAATCTTTGACAAAGGAGCCAAGAACATACAATGGGGAAAAGAAAGTCTCTTCAACAAATGGTGTTGGGAAAACTGGATAGCCATATGCAAAAAAATGAAAGTAGACCCTTACCTTACACTATACACAAAAATTAACTCCAAATGGATTAAAGACTTGAATGTAAGACCTGAAACTGTGAAACTTCTAGAAGAAAACATAGGCAGCACGCTCTTCCACATCGGTCTTAGCAACATCTTTTCAAACACCACGTCTGACCGGGCAAGAGAAAAAATAGAAAAAATAAACAAATGGGACTACATCAAACTAAAAAGCTTCTGCACAGCAAAGGAAACCATCAACAAAACGAAAAGACAACCTAACAATTGGGAGAAGATATTTGCAAACCATACTTCTGATAAGGGCTTAATCTCCAAAATATATAAAGAACTCATGCATCTCACCAACAAAAAAACTACCAACCCAATTAAAAAATGGGCAAAAGACCTGAACAGACGTTTCTCCAAAGAAGATATACAGATGGCCAACAGGCACATGAAAAGATGTTCAAAATCATTAACTATCAGGGAAATGCAAATCAAAACTACAATGAGATATCACCTCATGCCCGTCAGAATGGCTATAATTGACAAGACAGGAAACAACATGTGTTGGAGAGGATGTGGAGAGAAGGGAACTCTCATACACTGCTGGTGGGAGTGCAAACTGGTGCAGCCACTATGGAAAACAGTATGGAGATTCCTCAAAAAATCAAGAATAGAGCTACCATATGATCCAGCTATTCCACTGTTGGGTATTTATCCAAAGAACTTGAAAACACCAATTTGTAAAGGTACATGCACCCCTGTGTTCATTGCAGCGTTATTCACAATAGCCAAGACTTGGAAGCAACCTAAGTGCCCGTCAAGGGACGAATGGATAAAGAAGATGTGGTATATATACACAATGGAATACTACTCAGCCATAAGAAACGATGAAATCCAGCCATTTGTGACAACATGGATGGACATTGAGGGTATAATGCAAAGTGAAATAAGTCAGAGGGAGAAGGTCAAATACCATATGATTTCCTTCATTAAGTAGTAGATAATAACAACAATAAACAAACACATAGGGACAGAGATTGGATTGGTGGCTACCAGAGGGGAAGGGGGGAGGGAGGAGGGTGAAAGGGATAATTCGGTACATGTGTGTGGTGATGGGTTGTAATTAGTGTTTTGGTGGTGAACATGATGTAATCTATGCAGAAATAGAAGTACAATGATGTACACCTGAAATTTTTACAATGTTATAAACCAATGTTACTGCAATAAACAAAAAATTAAAAAAAGAAAAAAAAGAAATATCTAGTAAAAAAATTGCTAGTCCAGATAGTTAAAGCTCCAAGCCAAGATACTTAATCTTAAACCACACAGTATTTACCTGTAGCTTTTGTATTTTATGCTGCTTTATTGACCAAATCTTTTACTTTTATTTATTTATTTATTTATTTTGTGAGGAAGATCGGCCCTGAGCTAACATCTGCCAATCCTCCTCTTTTTGCTGAGGAAGGCTGGCCCTGGGCTAACATCCCTGCCCATCTTCCTCCACTTTATATGGGACGCCGCCACAGCATGGCTTGCCAAGCGGTGCGTCAGTGCACGCCCAGAATCCGAACCGGCAAACCCCGGGCCACCGCAGTGGAGCGCGCGCACTTAACTGCTTGCACCACCGGGCCAGTCCCTGACCAAATCTTTTAAATATTGTCTTTTAAATTACTTATGTTCATTTTTAGAGTTATTTCAACTCTCAGGGTTTTAGTTCTATTATAAAGTGTTAAATCTAGAAGCAGAAAAATTATAAGACACGTTCTTTTGACAAGTTTCTAATCACGATCCAGAAAACTTCCACTTAGTACATGAATAATTAATGTTTATTCTATTGTATATAATTTTGTCATGAAATTCAAGCAAAAGGGGAATGACCCTCAGGTGAGAGATTTGAGCTGTTTCCTGGGCAGATGCATTATTCACCTGCTCTCTAGTCATGTTATGGATTGCATTCAACATGAGCAAATGGTGGCACATTTTCTGTCTTCTCATTCTGTCACTCTCCTAGGTAGTCTCAAGTAGAAAAAATTACTCTCACTTTTTAATGATTAGATAGAAGCTTGACTTTGGCATAGATTAAAATTTCCCCAGATGTCAGCTATGACAATTAGTATTCCACTAGTTTGAAAGTTACAAAGTCCTGGCATATATCTCTAAGGCAGGATGTAGACTTTTTATCTCTAGTCAACTTTAAAAGTAGTCTGATTTCACAGAATCATGGATATTCACTTTGGATGGAACCTTAGACATAATCTGGTCCAATGCTCTCATCACATACATAAAGACATCAAAGTTGAGGGAGATGATGTGATGTGTTCCAGGTCAAATGGATTAGTGGCTAAGATAGGACTAGAATCTAGGTTTTTTTTTTTTTTTCTTTTTCTTTATTCTCAATTTTTTTGGTCTTTTCTTTTCTGGAGGCTTAAAAATGAACTATATGACTTTTCAAGGTTCTTTCCAGCATTGGGATTCTGTGGAATAGATTATAGATGAGGAATTTTGATAAACTTGGCCTTGTTTTATTTGCAGTAAATTTCTGCAAGAATATAATTGTTTTCTTTGAATTCTATAAAATACCAGAGAAATGATTTCACAATTAGAAATATATTATTGTCAATGAGTTGGAGCATGCCACTGTAAGGAAAATGCTAGTTCTAGGTTGCGAGCTCCAGTGGATACATTTGGTCCTGTGCTTTGTGAAAAGATATCAAGGAACTGATTACTGTAGATGAGTTTCTCTTTGGAGAGACTAGTTTATTCACAGAAAACAAAGAGTACGACTATTATCTGAGAACCTGGGAAAATAATATCAGTCTTTTGTGTCCTGCGTATTTTATGGGGCGTGAGTGGACAATAGCTCTGGGTCCAGGCTCAGAGAAATGGCTGGATCATTAGGACAACAACACTGTCAATGACATCATAGTACAACTTGCATTAATGGTGGTCACCTAATTAGTTAGTACCATTTTTAGTAGCACTGATATGATGGCCCTGGGTTATATTGGTGGGGCACTGACTTGTATGTTCTAATCCCTCCACTGCTGGTTGGACTTGTTCTTGATTTGAACACAGATGTTGATATTTCAAAGATAAATTTAACCTACAAGCTACATACTGATCAGAATTGTGAATCACAGGACTGATGTTTGGGAAGCACTTTGAGTCCCTGGGATATAAATGTTTCTGCTTGGATGGAGTGCCACTGGACTTGATATTAATTCTTATTATTGATTTCTATCAATGGAGACAGGGGCTTCTGAGGAAGAAAAGGGTTGCCTTGCTTAGAACGTAGTGTAGGTAAGCAAGCAAGGCTGAGCATCTCAGTGGCTGTTCTGTCAGCTCCACTCTTATTAACTCTTGAGAAAAACAACCCAAGAAAATCTACAACACCAAAAATGTGCAGCACTGTGCTTGGGAGTTATTTGACATTCTTGCATCTCCTATTCTGGCTCTTGTGTGCTATTTTTAAGCCCTTGTTCTCTGAGAAACCACAGAGGAAGAAGAGGTGGGCACAGGCACAAATCCTAGCAGTCTAGGTTACCTTTTGAATAATAAATCAATCCACTGGGTCACTATGAGCCTCTAGTGTTTTCCACTGGGTATAAAGAGATTCCCTCTGCTTTCTGGCTGCCTTGGTCCTTTATAAGACCAGTTTTCTTAACAGTATCTCTTTCCCTGGCATGATGCTATCCTTAAACAATATAGTTTTCCCTTGCCTAAAGAGCTGCAGCTGTTTTGATATTTCCCAGAACCCTCTTCTCCCTGTCTCCTTCACTTGTTGCTTGGGAAAGGAAAAGCAACTTCCTTTCTTGGGGAACCCTAATCTTTATTTGTATTTCTATCTTGAAGCAGAACTCGGTAAGTTTTGTCATGTTGTCACTCACTGCAACAAAGACAGAGGGACCGCTCTCCGTGTAGCTTTGAAGAGGAGGGGAGTGACAAAATTAATTGGTTGCCATAGACTGGAAGTATATAAAAGCCATCTCAATGTATTGTCTGTTGTTAATACCTTTCTTCATTCCTTTTGTTGGTCAGATGTTTTCTTTATGTACCACAGCCTGAGGTTTTTGCAGCTAGGGATTCTCTCCATGACTGTCTTGGTGTTCTTTTGGTTCTTTGGTAAAGGCATTTGACCTAATCATGACAAGCTGATGAGTTGGCTTCATCTCTAGAGTGGAACAGGGACTGTTGGCTGAGAAAATTGTGAATGCTGAAGCTGAGGGCAGAGTTGGCTTATGGAACATTTTATCTGTTCTCTGAGTTTCTTGTCCCAGTACATCAACAAATTTGTTTTTGTTTAAAGACTTTCCCACACAAGCGTCTGCCAAGTTCAGAAGACTGCTTTTTGAGATTGATCTTGGTTTTCTTGGAACGAGAGCTGAGATTATATAATAAGCTCAGTTGGTCTCAGAGTGAGAAAGTTGGGAGATTCTATATCCATATACATTAGCCAGATCTGGGTATAGAAGAAGAAGTAGAAAGACCTGGAAACTAGGTGGGTATGGGTGGAAAGTGGGAGGAAAGAACTAATGAAGGGAAGTTTCACTTGTATCTACTTTTCCTACTTGTCCTTGAGGCCCTCTGGGTCATCTGGAAGTAAGGAACTGAGGCTGCAATGTTTCATGTTGAGATTGACTTTGGCCACACTCTCATTTGACTTAAATTGTACTGGTTTATTAGGTCTTTAGGTTCCTGATCTGTAGATTGGTAGAGACATTGCCAAAATCCAGTGCAGTTCTAGAGTTGCTTTTATAGACTGGACTAGAAGACTCTTTTCCTTTGAGGTGTAAAAAGCACTCTACTGTGATAATCCCACTTGCCAGAGCTTCTTAAAAGAAAGAGGCTACAAAAATGCAATTTAATGGACATGGACATAAATTAAAATGTCCTTAGAGCTTTTGCAAAGTAGGAGATAAGTGTCATTGTAAGATCACAATGTGTGCAGAGTTGTCATTCAATAGGAGCGTCTAGAATCAGGTGGGCTGGGAAATGGCTCTGCCCTGATGAGGGAAGACATTGGTTGATCACTGGGGGATGCCATGCGTTGCTTGAGTTTGGTTTGTGGCTTTAGGTCACAAGACAGTAGAATGAGAGGAACCTGGCGGTTTATCAGAGACAGAAGTGTAGGAGACCACAGTGGCCACTGTGAGTGCTAAATTTAGCACAGTCTTTCTGGGAGGAAATAGATGTCTGCCATGCCCACCTTCTTAGACAGTAGCATTGCCTTGGGATCTTACTAACTTTCACCAATGCCAGCCAACTGTCTGGTAGCGCTGTTGAGGTAGGAGGGGGACCCAGTCAACACACTCTTTTCCTGACTAATTTTATGACATAAGACAAAGAGTACATCAGATGGAAACCAAGATCCCAGCTGTTGAAGCTTAGGTGTGCAGCAAAAATGGGCAGCTTAATGCTAATATTTAGTACTTGGAATGAGACTGACTCAGTCAGCCTCAGGCAACGCTGCTCCTCTGCGGGCTGCCCTCTATGGGACTTGCCCTGTAAGACTTCTGGCATGGAGGAGCAGGGCTAGCTCCCCAGAAGAAGAGGATGATAAGACGATGCTGAGTTGTACGTGTTCAATTCCTCTCCCAGACTCATCAAATCAGGTAACTTACTCTATTTCCATGGTGAAAAGTAAGGGGTGGGTCAAGAAGTCAGAAGTGCTTAGGGAAAACCCTTCTTCAGAGAAACCAGAGGAGCTGGGAAGATGTGTTCTTTCCTCTTAACAAGTTCTGTTGACAGACGCCAGCCTTTTCATGATTGACACCGTCAGCAGTAAGAACACTGCGGCCTTTTCAGGCAGCTTTGGGGACTATAGCATAACAACAGAGCAGATAAATGTTTAAAGGATACTCATTTTCTCAGCATTATCAGTGTCTTCAAAATGCCAGGGGATGTTCTGATTACATTAGCCCATGAAAGTGATACACAGGTGGGTTTGGGAGAAAGAGAACAAAGTACAAGATAAATTCTTATACAGTGCTATGAAATTCACATATCATCAAAGAATGGGGGTGGGTCAGTTGTGAGACATTTTTTGAGCACTCACAGCTCATAAAGAGTTTACATCCTAATGGAGAAGACAAAAGCCAACCAACGCAAGAGAAATAGATATTTAAAAATATAAAATTTATTGTAGTGAGTGTTATCAGTGATTTTGCTAGGAGGCAGAGTTAACAAGGCAAAGTTTACAAAGAAAGTGAATTTTGATCTGCGATGATGAGGAAAAGCAGAATGTGGGGACAGTGGCCCTGAGGTTCCAGGCATATGGTGAAAACCCATAGAAACATGCTGCAAAGTCTCTGATGCCATCCAAGGTTGAACATGAAGTATTACGATGCTGCTGCCGCTGCCACTGTTGATGGAAAGAAGATAAATGTTGTGACAGACGCCCACACAGTTCTTGGCAAGAAATAAAATTCCATTTAGTATGATGCATTTCAAGGGAATGACCTTTAGCATCATGTGGATGTGGCATATTTTTGGCTCATTGCTGAACTATGGGGTTTGGGATCTATACAAATGTGGAAGACATCAGGTTGAAATGCAATACACTATCTCTTGACCAATGTAATTGACAAAGTGAAAATTGCAACAATTCCACACATACATGTTGAAACAACAGAAATAACACCCAAAATACCAGGAAGCGCTTTCTCTAAAAGAAGAAAAAGTGAGAAAAAGCTTTTAAATATGTGCTAAAATTTATCTATATTGTTACTTCTAATTCTCTTCTCAGCCTGAAATCGAATGCATAGTTTCTTTGATGTGATAAAAGAAATACTTCTGTCCTTATTCACTAGAGCCAAAGTGACAGAGAGGGTCAATGAGATATCCCCAGGCAAGTTCTCCTATAGACCTGCTAATTCCTACTATTGTCACCCCAATAAAGACTTTAGTACACATTCCTGGTTTCTTGCTTTTAGCTTCTTTTCCTTTCAGTTTACCCAGCTCAAAGCTACTGATAAATATTCCTACAATAATTATTCTTTGTTTCAATTACCAATCTAAAAAATTTTAAATGGTATTCTATTCTCTATAACATAGTATCAAATTCATTTACCCAATATTCAAAATGATATATAAGATGGATCTATTTTTATTTCAGCTTTAATTCTCTCATTTCATCACACAAATTCTTCAGTAAGTCAAACTGATTTACTCATTGTTTCCCCAAATATCTCTTTGAACTTTCCATCCACTAGGTCTTTGCTCACCCTAGTCTCTCTTATCCCTCCCCTGCCTCTATCTAAATCCCTCCCATAAGTACAAATTCAGGTAAAATTCACATTCTGCATGAAATTTTCTCCAACACTGCAGTCAGATTTTCTCTTTATTGTCTGTACCATACATGTGTCATTTACCGTATTTCAAGTGTATTCATGATTTTATGTTCATGTTTATACATCGTACCTCTTCAATGAGATTCTTGAGGGCAGAAATCTTTTTGTGTCCTTTTTATGCCTTGCAAAATTCTTTCACTTTATAGATTCCAGCGATTAAAAAACATTTTCAGAAAAGGGAAAAGGTGAAGGAATGTGCTACAGAAGTGAGCACAGTGGGTTTCTGAGGCAGTAAAGCACTGTTGAACCAAATGATAATGAAAACATGACATCAAGTATTGAGAGTTGCAGGTAAAGTTTACTTAGAGGGGACTTATAGCCTTAAATGAATAGTAGAAAATAAGAAAGGCTGAAAACCAATGGCTAGGAATCTATTTCTAGAAGTTAGTAAAAGAACCATAAATTAAAACCAAAGAAAGTAGAAAGAATAAAATAATAAATATAGGAAAAACACGTTAGTAAAAGAGAAAACAAACATGTAATAAAGAGCTTCTAAAAAGTAAAAATTTCTCTATTTGAAAAGACTAATACAGTTAGTAAAGCCAGGGCAAGAATGATCAGGAAAAAGAGAGAAGGCAAAATAGCCATTATCAGAAATGAAAAAGATGACATCACTACAGATCCTATAGCCAGTAAAAAGATAATAAGATATTATAGAATTCTTTATACCAAAAATTTTGAAAATTAAGTGAAATAGATAAATGGATAAGTTCCTAGATAAATTAAAAATAGTCTCGAGAAAAATTACAAAATCTTAACTGTCATATAACTGTTAATTAAACCGAATTTATAATTTAAAACCATCTCACAAAGAAAGCTCTAATCCAGATGGTTTTGCTGATAAATTCTAACAAACATTAAAGGAGAAATAAAATCAATTGTACACAAATTCTTCCAGAGAATATAAAAAGAATAAAGAAGACTGTTTATTTCATGAGCCAGTATAACTTTATTTTCCCTTTATATATTTTTTAATTTTGAAATAATTTTAGACTTACAGAAAAGTTGCAAAATAGTACAGTAAGTTCACATTACTCTTTATCCATCTTTCCCTAAAGTTAACAATTTGTGTAACAATAGTACAATTATTAAAACAAGTAAATTAACATTGGATGATACTGTTAACTAAGCCACAATCTTTATTCAAATTCCACCAGTTTTACCTCTAATGTCCTTTTTCAATTCCAGGATTCCATCCAGGATCCTATATTGCATTTAATTGTTGTGTCTCCTTAGTCTCATCCAATCTGTGACAGTTCTCCAGTCTTTCCTTATGAACTTGACACTTTTGATGAGTGGTGGTCAGTTATTTAGTAGAATGCCTTTCAATTTGGTTTGTCTGATGTTTCCTCATGATTAGATTGAGGTTATGCATTTTTGGTAAGAATATCACAAATGTGTCTTTCTCACTACATCATATCGGGAAGTATATGATGTTGATATGTCTTATTACTGGTGATGTTAATGTTGATCACTTGGTTACGGTGGTGTCTGCCAGGTTTCTCAGCTATAAAATTCCTGTTTTTCCTCTCCTAATTGGTAAATATCTTGGGAGAGATACTTTGAGACTAAGAAAATATCTCAGTTCTCCTCAAACTTTTGACCATTGATGAAATGATGTCTAAGACATCCACACAGAAAATTATAGAGTATAATTGAAAAAATTTAAAGCATGCATGAAAAGACTCGGTATTTTAAAGATATAAATTTTTTCTCAATCCAATCTTAGTCAAAAATTCTTATAGATTTTTTTTTTGGTGAAAATTGATAAGCTGTTTTTCAAATTTAGGTGGAAAAACGAAAGACCAGAAATGGCCAAGTTGCTCTTGAAGAAGATGAACACATAGAACTCACTGTACTGGATATCGAAACATATTATAAAGCTAGAGTAATTTATACAACATGGTAATGGTGCCAAGAGAGATAAATAAATGGAACAGGATACAAGGAACAAACTTATTCATTTATTACTTAATTTTTGAAAAGATGGTCTCTTCAATAAATGCTGCTAGGTCAATTTTATAACCATTTGGAATAAATGAGACTGAACCCCTTCCTCATGTTAGACATGAAAATCAATTTGTAACTTACAGATCTCTATGTGAAAGGCAAAACAATAAAGCTTCTGGAAGACAATATAGGACAATCTCTTCCTGTCCTCAGGGGTAGAGAAAGATTTATTAATCAGAATACAAAAAGCTCTAACTGTTGAGGAAAGATTGATTAATTGGATCACTTTAAAATGAAGAACTTCTCTTCATCTAAGACTCTACTAAAAGAGTATAAAGGCAAGCTACTGAGTAGGATAAGATATTTGCAACCCATACACTATTGGTAGTGTATTTTTTAAAAAAATAAACATCCAATTTTATTTACAAAGCATTAAAGCTTCAGTAGGAAGTATCTAAGACTAAATCTCGTCTTGCGTAAAACTACAGAACATTAAAAAACAAAATGATGGTGCGTGGAGGAGATGACAAAAGAGAAGAAGAGAGTATGAGTATATTGTAAAAATTGAGAAATTCAAATAGAAACGGATAGAAGATTTTAAGTGGGAGTGTAAATTGGCACAAACACTTTAGGAAACAGTTTAGTATTTATTATTAAAGTTAAATGAATGAATACCCTATGGCCAAGCAATTCTACTTCTAGTTATATACTCAACAGAAATGCTTGTCATATACACTAATAGATAGGTACGAAAGTGTTCATAGTAGCATTATTCACAATAAACCCAAACTAGAAACATCCTAACTGACAATCAACACTAAGATGCATAAATTAATCGTGATATAATCATGCAATATATGAAATGGCAGTGAAAAGGAACACGCTGCAACTACGTGCCACAACATGAATGAATCCCATAGACATACTATTGAATTAAAAAAGCCAGACACAGAAGAATCCATATCATATGATTCCATTTATGTAAAGTTCAAAAACAGGCAAAATGAACTATAATGATAGAACTGAGGAGAGTTGTACCAGCTAGGATCCGATCAGGGAAGCAGAACTGCTCAGAGGGCAATGGATTAAGGAATTTATTATAGGGACTGGATGTTATGCGATCGGGAAGGCTGGTGGAGGAGTCAATACAACGATGTTGCCCCTGCATTTGGGGATGGGCCTGAGTGGCTGGGAGTTTGTAGGACCTCCAGCCAGGAGGGAAAGCTGGATGACAAGTTGGGGAGGATAAGGACAGGCCGAACCCTGTGCAGACACGCTGGAACCATCAAGGACAACCTGGAGTCCGTGAGGACAAACTGTTACCTGTTTTTTCCTCTCACCCATTGCCACAGAGCTACACATACACCTGGCCCAGGACTAGGAGAAGCTGAAGGAGGCGGTTGGTGGGAGCTGAAGGAGCTGCAGGCCCGGCTGCTGCCCCACGCCGACAATGGAGCCAACAGATGGGTGTCAGTGTCAAAGCACCTCGTGCCCTCCAGTGACTTTCATAGCAGAATGGCTACGGTTTTAATCCTGCCTTCCAAATCTTGAGCAAAGTTCTCTCAAGACCAAGCCCTAACCTAGGAAATGTAGTTCTGCTTTGGCTACCTCGACACAGCACCAGTCACCGTAAGAGTGGCTTGCCTTTGGGGAAGAGGGCAAGAGGGAGTTTGAGAGAAGGCTCTAAGGGGGCATCTGGCATGCTGACAATGTTCTGTTTCTTTGCCTGGGTGATGGTTACAGGGTGTGTACTTTGCTAAAATCCATTTAAGGGGCCAGCCCGGTGGCGCATTAAGTGCGCGCGCTCCGCTGCGGCGGCCTGGAGTTCACCAGTTCAGATCCCGGGCGTGCACAGAGGCACCACTTATCAAGCCATGCTGTGGCGGCGTCCCATATAAAGTAGAGGAAGATGGGCGTGGATGTTAGCCCAGGGCCAGTCTTCCTCAGGAAAAAGGAGGATTGGCAGATGTTAGCTCAGGGCCGATCTTCCTCACACACACACACACAAAAATCCATTTAACGAAACATTCAGGTTTCGTACATTTTCCTTATATTATACACCTTTATACACACACTCCAAAAAAAAGTTAAAGAAAAAAAAAGGAGTGTAGGTTTTGAAGCAAAAAGGCATGACTCCGGTTACTAATCCTGCCAATTTCTAGCTGTATGACTTTGGGCAAATTATGTAATTTCATTATTAGTAATGTGAGGTTAATAGTACTTCCTACCTCACAGGTTTTGTGAAGCGGCAAATGAGATGATTAAATTAGCACTATGTCTGGCATATAACGAGCACACAAGAAGGTTTGCTTTCATTGCTGTTCCAAACATATTAAGAGATTGTATTGTTATATTTTACGTATGATGATATATATGTATAATGATATATCGTAATGATAATAGGTACCCTTTTGAGCACTTACTGTGTTTCAGACACTGTTATAGGCAATTTTCATTTGAATGAATGAAATGCTCACTGAAACCTTGTAAAAATCCTTTGAGGTGAATTCTATTATTACCTCCACAACACAGATGAGTAAATTGAGTCAAAAGAGGTTAAATAGCTATCCAAGTTCACACAGCTTGTAAGTGCTGGAGCCAAGGATTCATACCCAGAGCTCACATGTTTCAGTAGAAGGTAGGTTGGGGCGGGTGGATAGGTTCATGTGGGCAATGTGCATTAGTCAGGGCTGATTCGGTTGGAACTCAGAGAAACCCAACTCCACCTATTAGCTTAGGCAAAATGAGTGATTTAAAGGAAGATTATTGAAATATTGCACAAGACCATGGGAAAGACAAAGACACAGTGAGGGCCAGAGTCTACTGGAACCAAGACTTCAAGGCCACCAGGCCTCTCTTTCTCTCATGTCTCCTTTCTGCTTGTCTCTACCTTGTTGCCTTAATTCTTGCGTACTGCAAATAAGCTTCTCCACATAGAAGGAACCATGGCAGCCAACAGCTCCTGGGTTTCACATTCTGTGTTTCCCATCCCTGAGAGAGGCTGCCACTCTTCCCTTACTTCCAGGATAAAAATTTGGAGTAAGGACTGATTAGTCCAGATTGGGTTAGCCATCAACCCACACCTATGGCTAGAGGAGCAGAATCTTATAAATTGACCTGGTCTGTGTATGGGGCCCCTCTTGGAGAAGGAGTTACAGGGTCACTGTTGGGAAAGGCAGTCTCATGGAGGTAGTCTTTCGACCCCACCACGGCCATGTAAGAATGGGCCTTGGGCCTGGAACAGTCCCTTACCTTAAGAGATAGAGTCCTCACAGCTTGTGCTGGGCTGTTAGTCCCTTGCGTGGGAATAGCTTTCTCTGTTTCAGACTCAATGTGTACTCCTTTATCCTGTTTGTGTGTAAGTGGCACCTGGCGCACTTTTATATCTGTCCCCTGTGGGGAGAACATGGAGTTCTTCATTCTGAGGCCCAAGTGGGGTGCGTGCAGGCCAATTGCTGCTGGGAGGGGCCCTCTGGCCATGGGAGACCGACACCCACTGTTGAAGCTGATCTTGCTGTGTCTCCTCTGAGTAGAATGTTCCATCCAGTGCTTGGCTGCACTGGGTTTTCCTTGGTGACTCTGATAGCAGGATGCAGTGGGCAGCAGTGTGTCACTTGCTCAACAGTCACAAAGACTCGTTTCTATTGTGAATGATATGGAAAATAAAGCCAAACAGCAAAACGCATGGGTTGCCCTGGTATAAAGCCTACTTCTGCGGGAAGAGTGTCATTCCTTATCTGTGTTCCAGGACTTTCACTTTAACGATCACATTTCCTGGTAGACAAAGATTTGAGGATGAACCAGATCAAGGGTGAGAGACAGACTGTAGCTGTATTACTTTGCTGAGTCACATTCTAATGCAGGATATCTAATAAGCAAAGGAAAAGAATAAGTACCAAGAAGTCAACTACCGTTCTGGAAAATCGGTTTTGAAAACAAACATGCCCATAAACTGCAGGAAGTCGTCTCTCTTTCCAGTTATTCATACTATATAGCATCTCTGAAAACTAAGGCAGGTAGGATAACAACCTATAACATTTTCAGACACTTTGCCAAGTGATTTTGCAAAAATATTTAGAGAACTTATGAAAATTAACCTTTAGATTGAAGGCTCTTTTTGTGTTAAAATGTCAGTTTCTTGAAACTTTAAGTTTCAATGGGAAAAGAATGTAGTTTGGGTTATGGGTCAGGTTGGGAGTGTTGGGTGAAGGAAGAAAGAATGATGTCACAGTGAAGCACTTAATTCAGGGAAAAAAAAGTGCCTCATTTCCCAGAATATTTGCTAGGGAAAGGTGGAAAGAAAAGGGGGAGCTACCCACACAAATTCTGCTGGCTTACAGTTGATATTCTTTTACCATGCCTAAAAGATGACTTATAACAATAACATTTAGTATCAGAAATGTATTTGTAATCAACTTTTGATGATTTAAGGCAAAAAGAAAGAAACATATAATTTAAAAATTATTCCAACTTGGCCTTGGAAACCGGTCTGTAAATTAACACAAATGTTAGCATACCATATATGCTATTCTGCATTTTTTAAGTTAAAATTTATCTGGGTATCTTTCTGTAACTGTACATAGAAGCTATCTCATTCTTTTTGATGGATAAAGAGTTTTTCAGAGTATTTGATATAAGAGTTATCATAATTAAACAGAGACCCATTAGGGGACATTTTGTTTATGTCCAATATTTTGCTATAACAAATAATACAATGAATAGCCCTGTACACATTCTATTTTGCCCACATGTATTTTGCAGCATAATTTGTAGAAATAAAATTGCTTTATCAAAGTGTATGTGCCTTTTTAGTTTTAGTAGGAGCTGCAAATTACTCTTTATGGAGGTTTTATCAATTAACATTCTACTCCAGTACTGTGTTAACAAAATGTGTTATGAGGTTTGTTTATCATTGTTACTGCTAGGTAAAAAATGGTATCTTAGAGTAGTTTTTCATTTCTCTGCTTATGAGTGAGGTTGAACATATTTTCATGTGTTTAAGAGACATTGGAATTTCTTTTCTGTGAACTATCTATACATGACTTTTGTCAATTTTTCTGATGGGTAGTTCTTTATTGATTTGTAAGGGCTCTTTATATATTAAGGAAATTAACCTTATGCAATTAAATGAGTTGCAATCTTAAAAAATATAGTTCATGGTTTGGTTTTGATTTTGTCTATGGTATTGCATTACTGCACAGATTTTAAAAATTTTATGTGGTTGGATTTAGCAATATATTCTTTTATGGTTTTCTCACTTAGAGAATATAAAAATTTCCTCCATAGTTTACATTAGTTTTTTAGGGTTTCTTTTTTTTTACATTTAGATCTTTGATCCATCTGGAATTAATTTTATTGTAGTATGTGAGGTTGGTATCCAATTTAATTAATTTCCAATGATAATCTAGTTATCACAATAATAAGTACTGAATAAGCAAATGTTTCCCCATTGATTCAAAATGGCATTTATAGTAGACTAACTAACCCTTTCTGTCTATTGTAGTCTACTATTAGACTTTCTGTAATATTTATGTGATATTTTATATTATATTTCATTTCTCTCTCTATACATGAATTAGAATCCTGCTATGGTAGGTAGGCAGAATAATGCCCCCCCCACCCCCAAAGAGGTCCACATCCCAATCCCTGGTACCTATGAATGTTACCTTACATCACCAAATGATGATATGATAAAGGGAACTATGATATGGGAAACTATGATAAAGGGAAAAACTTTGAGATGGGGAGATTTTCTTAGATTATCCAGGTGGGCAAAATTTAGTCACAGGGGTTCATTAAAATCAGAGAAACTTTTTCATCTGTGTTCAGAGTGAGAGGTAGTTGTGACTACAGAAAAATGGTCAGAGAAATGCAACATGGTTGGCTTTGAAAATAAAGGCAGGGGACCACGTACCCATTTCTAACCCCAACAACCATGAATTCACGGCCGGTTGTACATCTTCCACTCTCCCATCCACTCCCCATATTGTTTTGAAGCAAATCTCAGATATCATATCTCATTCATAAATATTTCAATATGTATTCCTAAATATCAGAATTTTTAAAAACCCCAAAACGACATTATCACAACTAAAAAATTAATTTCTTAATATTATCAAACACTCAGCATTTAAACATCTGGTTATCTAATAAAAGCCATGTATATTTTGCCATTTCTACAATTTTTTCAATTCAGATATATTATGTAAATGAAACTATACAGTGTGAAACCTTTTGGGATTAGCATTTTTCACTCAGTATAATTCCCTTGAGATTCATCGAAGTTGTTGCATGTGTCAATGGTTTGTTCCTTTTATTTGCTGAGTAGTATTCCATGCTATAGACATACCACAGTTTGTTGAATCATTCACCCATTGGAATGTCATCTGGGTTGTTTTCAGTTTTTGGCTATTACAAATAAAGCTCCTATCAACATCTGTGTAGGTTTTTATGTGAACGCAGTTTTCTCTTCTCTGGGAAAAATGCCCAAGAGTGCAGTTGCTGGGTCGTATGGTAACTGCAGGTTTAGTTATACTTAATCTTTACCTTTTTTCCTTTTTCTTTTTTTTTTTTTTGGTGAGGAAGATTAGCTCTGAGCTAACATCCGTTGCCAATCCTCCTCTTTTTGTTGGGGAAGATTGGCCATGGGCTAACATCTGTGCCCATCTTCCTCTACTTTATATGTGGGATGCCTGCCACAGCATGGCTTGATAAGTGGTGCATAGGTCTGCACCCGGGATCCAAACCTGTGACCCCCAGGCCGCTGAAATGGAGCCCGTGAACTTAACCACTACGCCACCGGGCCAGCCCCCACTCTTTACCTTTTAATTCGTGTATTTAGACCATTTACATTGAAGGTAATTATTGATATGTCAAGATTTAAGTCTGCCATTTGTTACCTGTTTGCTGTTTCCTTGTTCCTCTGTTCTCTTTTTTCACCTTTCTATGGATTACTTGCACAATTTTTTTAGGATTCCATTTAGATTTATTTAAAATGTTTTTGAGGATATCTCTTAGTTTAATGTTGTTAGTGGTTGCTCTGGGTATTACAATATACCTATGTGACTTACATTCTAGTGTCAGCATTTTACCACTTCTGGTGAAGTGTGGAAGTCTTATTTTCATTTGTGTTCATTTACCTTGCCCACTTTTAATAATCTTAAATATCATATGGTACTGTAATTTCTGTTTCAATCATCAAATGTGATGTATAAAACTCACAAGGGGAAGGATAGTCTGTATGTATCCATATTTCTGTTCATATTTCCATTGTTCTTCTTTTCTGATCCTCCAAGTTTCCTTCTTTTATCATTTCCTTTTTGTTTGAAGAACATCCTTTAGCTATTCTTCAAGGGTAGGTCTGCTAAGGACAGATTCTATTAGCTGGTCTTCATGTGAGGAAGTCTTTATTTCTGCTGCATTCTTGAAGAAGATATAAAGTATAGAATTCAGGATTGGCAGTTCTTTCCTTTCAGCACTTGAAAAATGTGTCACTTCCTTCTGGCCTCTGTGGTTTTAGATGAGAAATTCATTGTCATGCAAATGTTTTTTTTCCTCTTTAGGTAAGATGTTGTTTCTCTGTCTGCTTTCACAAGTTTTTTCTTTGTCTTTAGTTTTCAGACACTTAATTATGGTGTGTTTTGTTATGAATTTCTTTGGGTTTATTCTATTTGTAGTTTGCTTACTTTCTTGAATCTGTAGGTATATGACTTTCACCAAATTTGTAAAGTTTTCAGCCATTCTTTCTTTGAATACCCTTTGAGTGCACTCTCCTTCTCCTTTCTTTCTGGGATCTCAGTGATAGGAATGCTTAGTCTTCTGTTGTGTTCCTACAAGTTCTGGAGCCATTCATTTTCTTCAGTCTATTTTCTCTCTTTTGTTCAGATTGGTACATTCTATTGATCAGTCCTCAAGTTCACTGATTTTATGCTCTGTGCTCTCTACTCTACTGTTGAGCTCATCCAGTGACTTTTTAAAATTTCTGTTTCTGTATTTTTCAGTTCAATAATTCCCATTTGTTTCTTTATTATAACTGAAATTTCTTTGTTGAGATTTTCTATTGTTTTATTTGTTTCAAGAGAATTTATAATTATCTGTAGAAGCACCTTTAGGATGGGTGCTTTAAAATCCTTTCCAGATCATTCTAACATCTTATTCATCTCGGTGTTAGCATCAGTTTTCTTTTCTCATTTGACTTGTGGTTGTCCTGGTTCTTGGCATGACTGGTGACTTTTTATTGCAGCCTGGACATTTTGGCTATTATGTTAGGATACTCTGGGTCTTATTTAAATCTTTTATTTTGGGAAATCACCCTGTTTAGGTTTAGCAAGCAGGTCTTGGCCTATTTTGTGGGCTGCAGTCCCAATGACAATTTAATTTCCAGAGATTTGTGGTACTATTTTGATTTTCTTGGTTGATCTGGTTGCTGGGGCTTGGTTGCTGGGGCTACCATTGATCCCTACTAGTTCTGCCTAAAGGGGCAGAAGGTGTTTCCAGCCTTCTTCCAGCGTTCAGCAGAAGGCTGAGCTGCTGGGCACCTTGAGGTGGGGGAAGGCAATCTCTGGCCCATGGGGATAAAGAGGCTTCCCATTGGGCATGGTTGTAGTGAGATGTCCTTGCTTGCTGCCCGCCTGCCCCACGCCTCTTTGTAGGAGAAGGGAGTCTCAGGCATGGTATGGAAGGAGTGAGCTGCCATAATTTCTTATTGTCAGCAGGGCTCCTGTTTGACTCCCTTGCTTAAGCTGTTAGCCTGTCTTGGTGTTGTTGTAGGACTCCTGTTCCATCTGCGGGAGGAATGAGCCTACCTGGACTGCCTTCTGTTGCTAGGTTGGGAATCAGGAGATGCAGGATTGGGTCGCCTTCTTCTGTTGGGTGGAGGAGGGATTGGTTGTAAGGTGCTCTGCCTCATGTTGTTCCTCCAGTCTTGGGGTCCTTCACCAGTCCATATTCCTCTTTCCACCCGACCAGAGTTCTTCCAGACACATGGTAGAGTTGCGTTTCCTTGCTCCCTTTTGGTTGGGTGAGGCCACATATCTCGTTCTAGCCAGTGAGTTGTGAATGGACTTGCCAATGTGAACTCTCCAGAACTCTCTTTCCCTCTGGGAAAGTTCTGGATGGGCTTGTCCATCAGCCTGGATCTCTGACTAGCAGCAATCAGCAGATAGTCCCAACTCCCTCCTCCTCTCATAGGTACTAAGTGTGATCAAAGAATAACCTGTATTGCTTTAAGCTACTGATGTTTGGGGTTATTGGTAACTGTAGCTTCAGTTAGCCTATCCTGTCTGGTATAACATTAAATAACATTTTCAAGATGGAACTATAGTTGATATCTATTTTTAAAAGCTTCACACATTTGAAAGTGTCTTTCCCATATGAAAGACAAGTCAGCTGGGGAAGAAAATGTTTAGAGGTCACTTTTTTCCCTTTAACATTTTGCATATGTTTCTCTACTCTCTTCTGATATTTACTGCTGCATAGAAGAAATATTAGGCTACCCATTGTAAACTTTTGTCTTTTCTCTGAATTCTTGTAGCAATTCTTAATTTTTTTTTTTGCCTGGGATATAATGAATCTTTTCAACATGCATGCACAGGTCTTTCTGTAACTCACAAAATTGTTTTTTGTGCTAACTCTTTGATTATTACTTTATTCACTTCATCCACTTCTTTAGTAAACACGTATTAAGCACCTACTATGTGGCACGAACTGTGCTGGGTGCTGAGGATGCAGCAGTGAACATGTCATATGATTTTTAAAATTTTTAACAGCTTTATTGAGGTGTAACTTACCAGAAAATTCACCCATTTTAAATGTACAACTCATTAATTTTCAGTAAATTCACAGAGTTCTGCAACCATTACCACAATCCAGTGATAGAACATTTGCATCACCCCAGAAATATCTCTTGTGCCCATTGGCAGTCACTCCCCATTCCCACCCATCCCTAACCCCAGGCAGCTATGATTCTAATTTCTGTCTCTGTAGATTTACCCTTTCTGAATATTTTATATAAGTGGAATCATAAATATGTGGTCTTCTGGATCTGGTTTCTTTTACTTAGCACAATGTTTCCAATATTCATCTATTTTGTAACATGTCAGTATTTCATTCCTTTTAATGGTTGAATAATCTTCCATTCTATGGATATACCACATAAAAAGTGTGGATTTTCCTGTTTTCAACCAACCTCCTTATGTCATGTGATGGTCACATTTTTAAAATTTGATTTACAGCTTAGAAGGCTACTTCTAAGGGCTACTGGTCCAATTTCTAGTGTCTAGCTGGCCTTCTACTATGATGATTTTGCTTTATTGAGGTGGCATCTTTTCCCACTTCAGTTATTTGTTTCCTTGATACTTAGAACTGATGAAGTAACTAAAACCATAGTTTCCACAGAGTAAAAGCTACAGATATTTTTCCTATCTTTGCCCCTGGTTGGAAGCACAAAAATGCCAACACTGTCTCCATCTCTTTATTGCACAATTTTTTCCCTAAAAGTTGTTTTCTCTGAATGGATAAAAAGATAGGTAGGAGATAGAGATGTAGAATATTTCTCGGGCTGCCTCAGAAATCTGGGTCTATGTGGTAAAGAAATAGTTGTAGAATTTTCCAAGTTCATGCTGAATTTGGGGACTGAATCATGGAGCAGAAAGTAGAAGTATGACATGTATTTTTACTTATTTATTTATTTATTTTTTTGTGAGGAAGATCAGCCCTGAGCTAACATCCATGCCAATCCTCCTCTTTTTGCTGAGGAAGACCAGCTCTGAGCTAACATCTATTGCCAATCCTCACCCGTTTTTTCCCCAAAGCCCCAGTAGATAGTTGTATGTCATAGTTGTACATCCTTCTAGTTGCTGTATGTGGGACACGGCCTCAGCATGGCCGGAGAAGCAGTGTGTCAGTGCGCGCCCGGGATCCGAACCCGGGCCGCCAGTAGCGGAGTGCACGCACTTAACCGCTAAGCCATGGGCGCGGCCCCATCAAACCACAGTTTTGAGGAATAATTAATTCCCTTCAACAACTGATTCATCAAAATCACATATGATGTCAACCAGAGCTTATGATAAGTATGAGATGACCAGGATTATTCAAGGAATTGATAAAATTGAAAGCCCAACAAGGCAGACTGTTTGCCCATTGCAGCCTTTGTAGGAAATGAAAAATTTCCATTAGGCTTTTTGAAACATCCATACTCTATCAGAGCACCCCATTTTTAACTCTGTGAAGGCCTAGCGGTCTGGGGACCTCATGGTTGGGAATTGCTGCATCTTCAAGGATCTGAAGTGGCAGAAATTAGGCAGAGGCTGGATTGGTCAACCTGGAGAGACAGAATGCTCTCGCTGTGCTGGGGTATATGTAAGAGATTACTGTCCTCACTTTAAGTTAGGTTAATACCACACAGGGTATATGGGTCTGACTGGTTAATGTAGATTATCAGCTAACTGTGGAGAGTAACACAATGACTGTTTTTAGTTCAGCATTTACCTTTAAAAAAGTACACAGATATATATTCTTAAATATATATGTATATATGAGTGTGTACACATACACACGTACACACACACACACACAGTCTCTGAATCAGTTTCAATAAAACCTGCATCAGTGCAGAGGTACTCATGGAGTGCCTTCAATAAAAAAGTCACTGTGTGTTATGCGATAACATTGAACAGACTCCAGACAGCCTCTTATCTTAGATATACAACAACGTAGCATAACTCAAGCCTAAAGGAGAGGTTAAAGCATTAGGTAACAGTAGCAACAGTAGCATGTTAGTGGAGTAATAACTCTCCTGGAGGATAACCCAGGATGGGTTTTATTGAATTCAGTTTATTTAGCTGGGATAAACCCAGATAGGCATCTCATTTACAAGAAGGTGCTAGCAAGAGGGCAGGTTATTACAAGCACATTTAGAAGATAAGCAATAGAAAATTGAATAAAATCAGAGATCAGGAAGGGAGCAGAAGTGGTTCCTGGTTCAACTTCTTGCCTTGGACAGTCTATATTTACTCCAACTAAGAAAAGTAATAATGGCCTTCACAGACATCCGCAGGGATGAATGGTTCTGTGAGCTCTCTTAGGAACCTGCCAAGTTACCCTTACTGACAAGCTTGCTTTATGGCTAATTGAAGTTCCTCTTTTTGCAATTTAAGTGCATTTTCTTTGTTTCTCTGGTCTTTGGATAATCAGAATAATTATTCAACATTTCTTCATAATAACAATAGTCATCTCTTAGCTTCCACAGCTCCCCATACCAATTAACCAACTGTAATTCCGTGAATTGATGCTGTTTTTCTACCCCTTTAATCATTACTTTTCTGCTTTCAAGGGTTATTGCCTTCCCTCTCTCCTTCCCTCCTTCCTTCCTCCTCTCCTCTCCTTTCCTTCCTTCCTTTTAAAATTTAAATTTGACAGATGTTTACTTGGTTATTTCTATACGCGAGCCTTCGATTTAGGCACTGCTGCTGACATGGGTAAATGCATGGACTTTGCCCCTTGGAGTAACTCCTGAATCTTATATTCTTAACCAAGCTTTGTCCAAGAGATCAAACTAACCATATGGCTAGTAGAAACTCTTGGTTGACCATTCTAGTTGGTGATTTTGGTTCCAGAAGCATCCTTTATGGCACAGAAGAGTCATGTCTCAGCGGAGTTGTCTTTACAGTAAAATGCCATGCACTGTGGCCTGTATTTTATTCATTAATAAATGTTGCTCAGTTGAAGTTGTGTCCCTCTACTCAGGCATCTGTTGACAATGTCCTGTCCCCATGTTACAAAGTTCCCATGACTTAGAGTGCTTCTCAGTGCTCGCCGTTGCCTTCTACTCCTACATGTGGTTTCTGATGTGTATGTTTAGAGTGGTGGTGGTAGAAAGAAAAAATATTTGCATAAATGGAGGGATAATATTGTGATATATTAACAGATAAAATTTTGTTTCTAGTATTTCATTTTTACCTAAACTTCTCTTCCTCCCCTCAAGTACTTAGATTCTCTCTAAAAATGCTCTCTCTTTAATAGGCTTTTATTTGGAAGCTGGTTTTCTAGAGAAAGCACTTCTACTGCATAATATGTAACTACTTTAGATGGTTCATTTTTCTCTTGTCCCATTTAAGCTCTTTTCTCTTTCCTAAAGATGATGTTTTCAAATCAGAAAATCTTCATTAAATGTCTACTTTGTGAAAGGTACTGTGTGTGGCTCTGAGGATGGTAGAAAATAACTACAAAAGAAGTCTTCTCTTCTAAGATCTCACAGTTTAGAGGGAGAGATAGATACATACACAACTCCAACATGGAGTGGATCATGTGAAGTACTTTAGTCAAGAAACAAAAGTGTCATTATCAGTTGGATTAGGCATAGACCTACTGAAGGGAGTTTAAGGGGGCAGTCACAGATTTTCATTTTTTAAAATCCTCTTTCCTTAAAATCTAATAAAATCAAATTAGTGGCTGCTTCCACCAAGTCATCCACTCACTTTTTTTGGAAAGCAACTTTATTGAGGTATAACTTAAATACCATCAGCTTCACCCATTTAAAGTAAACCATTCAATGCTTTTCTTTTCTTTTCTTTTTTTTTTTTTGGTGAGCAAGATCAGCCGTGAGCTAACATCCATGCCAATCCTCCTCTTTTTGCTGAGGAAAACCGGCCCTGAGCTAACATCTATTGCCAATCCTCCTCCTTTTTTTCCCCTTTTTCTCCCCAAAGCCCTAGTAGATAGTTGTACGTCATAGTTGCACATCCTTCTAGTTGCTGTATGTGGGACGCCGCCTCAGCATGGCCGGACAAGCGGTGGGTCGGTGCGTGCCTGGGATCTGAACCCGGGCCGCCAGTAGCGGAGTGCACACACTTAACCCCCAAGCCACGGGGCCGGCCCCTTCAATGCTTTTTAGTAAATTTACTAAGTTGTGCAACCATCACCATCATCCAATTTTAGAACATTCCTATCACACCAATAAGATCCTTCATTCTCATTTACAGTTAATTCCCATTCCTGGCCCCAGCCCCAGGCAAACGTGATTTTACTTTCTGTCTTTATAGGATTACCTTTGTAGGACATTTCATATAAATGGAATCATACCATACATGGTTTTTTTGTGTCAGCTTCTCTCACTTGGCACAATGTTTTTGAAGTCCATCCATATTGTAGTGTGTATTAGTATTTTATTCCTGTTTAGATTGCTGAATAGCACTCAATTGTGTGGATATACCAGATTTGATTTATCTATTCACCAGTTGTCCATTCACTTTTTAATCCTCTGATAATTTTCTTTCTCTCTCCCTCCCCTCTCTCTTTCCCAATAAAGAGTACCATAGAAGATTATACTATCTCAAACATATTCCAGAATCCTTTCTCTGTCCATGACCAACCCTGATTTTTCTAGGAGAATCTGATTAAAGTCTTTAAACACTGTTAGCACTTCAGGTTGTCTCTGTGTAGATGGGGAGCAGGTGTTGGGGGTGGGTCAAAAGTTCTCACCCAATTTCATTTTTGACTTGAAGGTTAAAAAAAGAGTCTGATTCTAATAATATATTTACCTTTTAAATAGAAGAATACACTCTGACTTTTGGGAAAAGGACATAAATTAGCCTTTGGAAGTCATCAGAACATATTACCCACACGAAAACGTCTGCTGAGTTGGTTACCTTTCAATGACCGCTGTGCCCACTATCAGCCATATTTGAGCTTTGTGGTGTGTGGTATGCACTCCAGATTTTAAGGTGTTAGAGACATTTCCTTCTTTCAGTGTAAGGCAGGGTGACCCAACATCTCTGAAAGGCAAATACAAACGCGCTCTCTCTCGTTTGAAAGAGTTATGGAGCTGTGTTTACAGTGGGTCCCTTTTGTCTGCAGTGCACATACTTCACATTTTCTTAAAGGTAATGGGCTACCTGCCAATGACATTTCACAGTTCTCAAGCTGCATGGTTTCTTCAGGAATATAATTCCTCATCTGCTTTGCCCTTTCCTTTGAGTTTTATGTTTCATCCTTGCTCTGTGCAAGGCACCAATCAACACAGATTCAGGCCACTCCTCATTTCTCCTTCCTTTGATGACCTTGAAGCTCTTCATCTGGCCAGTCGATCACACCCAGAGGAATGTGGTGGGATGTGCCTCCGCAGTGGTGCTGGGAAGCCCAGCTTGCTGCCGTATTGTTTTATAATTTTCTCCCTCCTCCTCTACATGACATCCCTTCTGCTGTTCCTTTTCCACCTTAAAAACAAAAACCAACCAACCAAACAAACAAAAACACAGGGATCTGAATAGCTTGAAGTGAGCTAAATTGGTCATTGTTATCACAGGAAAACTTTATACAGAATGCAAGCAATAATCTGCTTACATACATTGCATTCTCTTACACAATGACTTCTCTTTCATCGCTCCTCGCCTCTGCTTGGCAAACAGCAGCTCTACCTCGTCGTTCCCACCCTATTGTGCGCTCACGAAAAGAAGCCAACACAGCTTCCTTGTGTTTTGTTTTTGTTTCTCTTTTGTTTGTTGCCTTTGATCTGGGTCTCAGAATAGGACAGCTGGCTGGAGGGCACCTTTGCTGGTCACCGCTGTAGAGGGAGCTCTCGTGTTTTATATGTATAGCTGTGGCTTTCTCACGGTGTTTCACTGAGTGGATTCTGTACAAAGGAAGCCAGCTTTCCTCTGAGGCATCAAGATGATAATGGAGGTCCTAGCAAAGTTTAGGGAGATGTGATGGCAGATTGGCAGGCATCCCCTTACTAAAAATGTGTTAGATGAGAAACCAGCTGCTAGAACCCTCTAGCCAATGTAAAGTTCCCTGAGGACTGGGTTAAGCCTCCTCACAGGCATCCTGGAGATATTGCACAAGCTGCATATCTTCTATGTGCGTCACTTCTCTTATTTTCAGGGGTAATTACAACTTTCTGTATTTTTCTACACCTTCTATTTCCTACAACTTCTACACCATCAAAAATTCCCAAGTCGAAGCTTTATTAAGAATGAGACTATGTTATTAAAAGTGATTTTGGAAAAAATATTTACAAACAAATACGAATGAACAATTTACCTGGATTTTTTGAATTTGCAAAACGACTGATGCTTTGCAGTGAAAGCCTTTCTTATGCAAATCTGAAGTTGCAGATGAACTCTAAACGGGATCCCTGATTTGTGATGGAAACAGACAAAGAACTGGAGCATTTTACAGTACTCTAATGGACATTTTAATATTTCTCATCTGGTCTTAATTTGAGATAGACATAATCACTTCTGGGCTAGGACTTGCTACTTTTAGTATTATTTTTAGTTGTTGGTAAAATCTTCTCAATGCTTTGGCTCCCAACTAGAACTAAGTAACATTTAGCAAAAGCTAAAGAGTCAGCTGAATAATGAAGAAATCAGGCCAATTTAGTTCAACCATTTTTATGTCCCTGCTGCAGGTGAGGCCCTGAGTTGAGTATTGCAGAGGATGGAAGGCTGAGGAAGGAGCAGCTGCTTCTCTCAGGGAGCCAGGAGGCCAGTTAGAAATCTAAGCTAGCATAGCATTTCCATCCAAGACATGACGAAGGTAGAAATAAAGTGTGTGGGTTCAGTTCATGGTAACCTAGAAAACATAAAAGCAAAGGAGGAGTTTAAAAAACATGCACTTGGAAAAAAAATTTCTGTGAGATCCATGACCAGTTCTCTTCTTATATCTGCCTGGAGGCAGCAGCGAGCTTTCGTCTTCTGTGCCTCATCCAGAGCGAGTGCTTGGGTTCCTTTATTACGATGAGCAACAGTTTATGAGAGCAAGACAGAAAGACTGTGATTTTCTTCACTGCTTTCTCAAATGTCAGTGCAAAATCCATGAGGAGGTTTGACTGTTAAAAACATTGCATACACATTTTTGTGGTTTGAGTTTGAGTTCATCTACAAGATTGTTTTAGAGTTAAATGCTGTGATGAAAGGGACATAAATCTTAAGAAATAAAAGGACCATAAACAAATTGATCCAATTCCTTATTTTCAAATAGGTAAGTTGCTTTTCTTCCCTATTTGATGAGCACCATCCAGAGGTTATATGTGTCCCCTAAAGTTCCAAGCACAGGAAGGCTAGGTACCTGGTCTTTTGCCTCCCAGGAGAGCACTGTTCCACCTTACCACCTCTTGTAGATGAGAAAAGTAAACCATAAAGTTGCTGTGAGTTGGTAAAAAACTCTCATTTTTGTTTTTTTGCCTATCAATCAAAACCTCTCTATATAAAATACTATCCTTGAAGACCTTTGTTGCCCTCTATTATCATTATTTCTTTAAGATTTATACCACATCAATTTCCAAAAAAGTTTTAAAATATGTTGCAACTGTATACACATTACAGAATAAAACACCTAAAAACAGAATAAAACCTTTTTCTCCCCCCTAAATTGGAGAAATAGTTAGCAGGCATCTAGGTGGCAAGCACCAATTATTCCAGAGGATGGAATTTGGTTTTCAGTTTCCTGGCAAATGAGATAAATTTATAAGCATGTGGGACTATGTTATTCCTATTATCTTACTTGTTAGCTTTAAGTTGGGTTCCCAAATTTAATACAACACAAAAGGGAGAAGAAAGTATTTTTAAATAGATCTTGTGGAATATCCTCCAAGTTTTGACTTGTATAAAGCATTAGAGTAAAGAATGTATGAAAACAATTACTCTCCAATACTTGTGTGCATGTGCTTTAGAAGGATGATGGTAGAGAGCATTTTTCTGAACCTGTGCACACAGTGGGAAAGTTTCTCTTTTGTGGGAGGGGTGGCCCAAAGTCTTTCCCTAATTGTTTTTAGACTACCTGCTTTTTTTTCTCAAAAGAACATCAGCGCTGGCAGCTTTTTAGCACAAAATATGAAAAGTGGGGCTAATCCTATTTGGATTATGATGTGGAATCAATGAAAATATACAGTGTTTATGAAGACGCTTTGAAAACTAGGAATGTTATAGAAGTGCAAGGTATTATGACTACAGCAACTCCTGGTTCCCTTCTTTATTTATTTGAGTGTTACACAGGCTTTATTTAATATCTCAACATCATGATCCTTTCCACTGAAGCACAAGGCACACTTCAGCCACCGGAGATGCAATACTAAGCCCTGCAGCAGAGCAGAGTCTCCAGCCTCCCTTCTGCCTCTTGCTGTTCAGGTTCTGTTCTGGAAATGGACCCAATGGTGACGGGTGGGAATTCAGCCCTGTGTGCTTGTTTTTGGTGTGTGACCTGGTAGCCTTGGTCACTGATGACTTCCTTCTTTTGAGATGAGCCTCTTCTATTCCTTTATGATTGGGTGACAAAAATTAGACAAAAATGACAAAATGAACAGCCCAGAAAACTTGCTATGGTTCCTGAATCAGCTTTAGAAAAAATAAAAACCCTTCCAATCACCCAGAGTTCTGAACATAATTGGTTGGTTCCCAGAAGTACAATAAAAGGAAATGAGAAGTATTTTAGTCCCTGGTTGTTTATGAATCAACCTGATTTTCTTTTTCAGACTTTGAAGGCCAGTGACTCAAATTATGTGGAGCTACAGAAGGGAGATTCCCCTTTCCCTCAGTCCTCCTGCCCACACCTTCCTTCTCCGTTCTGTTAGAAGTGGAGTTTTGTTAGATTTAAGTAGAACATTGCTCAGAATTTCCAGTGGTCCCCAATCAAAGCAGGTAACAATGAAAGTTGCCTTGGAAATTACTGGAAGAGAAGCAACAGTGACAAGGAAAGCAGGTCTCTGGATACCTTTGGTGTACAGCAGTGCTGCTTCTCACTTAGTGCACAGGCTCGGGAATTCTGTTGGTCTTAGGTGGGAGCCCAAGGAAGAGCAGCCTACATTCAACTCTCCAAGTAATCCAGGGTACTTTACATCTGGAATAAAGCTGGTGAGTCATGGAACCATGGGGCATGGAATTGGATTTACGTAGGAAATGGATAATTAAGTCTGAGTCTTAGACACACACAGGAAGGTGAGAGAAGAAGAAAGAATGATATTTGTTGTTTTCTAGAGATCTCATGTAGAGACCCTCAATGTCCTCACTACAAAGTGATCATTAGAGAATACAGCAAAAATGTAGGCATATTGCTTGGCACATGTAGGTACATGAATATTGTAAATTCTCTTCCCTACCTTTTTTCCCTTTTTGTTTTTTTACTATATACTATTATCAAATACTATAACTTTGATTTTACCCTGCAGATTAGTCAGTAATATATCTGTTGTTATTTTATAATCTAAGCAATTTCATATTGCTTATACTTTTTTTTTTAGGACTCAGTGGATAGCAAAGAAATATTTTTCTA
The DNA here is from genome assembly GCF_057802395.1 of Ceratotherium simum simum. Taxonomy (NCBI): domain Eukaryota; kingdom Metazoa; phylum Chordata; class Mammalia; order Perissodactyla; family Rhinocerotidae; genus Ceratotherium; species Ceratotherium simum. Next base: position 9,042,516 of record NC_141913.1, read on the forward strand.
ATTGATAAGCTTGTTATGCAATTCCAGAAACCTCCTCTCAATGCTTCTTACATCCAATTGGCACACCTAAGCATAAGTAAAAAAAGTAATATTTAAAATGAGAATTAAGATGTATCAATTGCCAATTATGTGCAAGGCATTGTACTAGGTGCCGTGTATTGGGTATTCCATTTGAGCCTCAAAACAATCCTAAACGTGAGTCTGACTATTTTCCATCTCCATATAAGAGAGCAGGCTTAGAGAGACCTTACTCAAATCTCACAGTTAGTAAGTGTCAAAGCTGCTGCTGGGGTGAAGCTTCCTCTAATTCCAAAGTCCAAGTTCTTTCCATCTCACCAAGATTGTGCTGGAAGTCCAGAAAGCTAGGGCAGGAGATAGTCTCATGGTCTTACATAACTTGGTTTCCTCAAGAATGTCTGAAAAAGGAGACCAATTCTACCAAATGTAGACAGATCAGGAGTGTGGAGTTGGAGTAATCCTTTCCCCTCCACCCTCCTGTCAACTGTATCTTTGCTTTTTCTGGGGGCTGAGGAGGCTCCCAGTAATAAAAGTCAAACTGGGCCCTTGAAAGTGGTCTTGACGTTTTTAGGTTTGTGTGGAGAACAAAATGGGGAGGGCAGGGCAGGGCAGCAGAGGTCAGATTGAAGCAGAGTGTCTTCGAACCCTTCTCAGAGAGGATTCAGCATAAGGAAAGGAGTGTCAGGCATGGTGAATCTGACTCAGTAATGAGGCAGATTAAGCTGTAGTTGGAGAAGGTGTAGTTCTAAGTATGGCCAGCTTGGTTTTTCTTGAACCTGTCCCTACCTCGCTGCTCTGGAGGGCTCTACACATCCTGGAATGGGAAAGACTGTCTATGTAAGAGAAGGTGCTGCTCCATGAGCCAGACTTCCAGCATCTTTGAGCCCAGGCTGCCCTGCCATGCCTTCTAGCAGTGGGAGCTTGGGGTGGGGGGAGGTGGTGTTCTTCTCATTTTGCAGCCAACTGCTGAGTAGCCAAGTGCCCAGAGGATTGACACCGGTACCCAAGAGTTGATCCTCAATCAGAGGATGCAGAGATCAGCAGGAGTGTGCAGTAGCCGCAGCCATGGTGGCAAGGAGCGGCCAAGTCTGCAGTAAAGGGAGGCCTGGATCCCTGTGTCAGGCTGCAGGAGTGGTAGTCAAGACTCAATCTAGACCGATTCACAAGAATGTCTAAAACATCCCCAGGGGCTTCAAGACATAATGAGGGCCAGGTAGAGATAAGGATCTTGAAAGGGGGTTGGGTTCCTTCTACGCAGATAGGAGCCTGCATGATCGAAATGTCTAAAAATTAAAGTTGTGAATTAAAATATATGTGTTTCTTTAATTATGCAATAAATAACAAGACTTAGCAGCAGTCTAATAATTATCATAATTCCAAGTGGTGATGAGCATGAATGGTATTTTGAGATAATTGCTACAAGTGAAATGTGATTTGAAAAATTTGTGGTTTCCATTGGTGACAAAGTCACAGATACTGTAATACTAATGTGGTGTGTTGCCTACATTCATAATTGGAGGAAATGCTAAATTTCAATTAAAGGTAATGAAAATAAAGATGTAATTTCCCCCCAACCTGTTTCAACAGACCCCTTAAATTTTGTCTGTGGACCTCAGATTAAGACTTCCTGCCTTAAGTGTTTGTAGCAAATGCCTTTAGAAAGTCATCCACCTGGTTCTGGGTACATTTTCTTTTTAAATAATTTTATTTATTTATTTATTTCCCCCCCAAAGCCCCAGTAGATAGTTGTATGTCATAGCTGCACATCCTTCTAGTTGCCGTATGTGGGATGCGGCCTCAGCATGGCCGGACAAGTGGTGTGTCAGTGCGCGCCCGGGATCCAAACCCGGGCCGCCAGCAGCAGAGCGCACGCACTTAACCGTTAAGCCACGGGGCCGGCCCTGGGTACATTTTCTTACCTCAACACCAGTACCACCCAGCTACAGTGTCCCTGGGTTTACGTAATAATGACAAGACGATGCCCAGCCCCATGGCAAGGGCCAGTCTGTGGACACGTGAAATTCGTTATCTCCAAAGGCTCGGAGCGTTGAGCAGGGACAGACGGGCACAGGCACAGGGCCAGCCACAAGTTCTGTGTCATTTATGAGGGGCAAAGGAAAGTCTAGTAGTTCCATTAGATGGAGCAATACTACAAACTAGATAGCTGGACAAAGACTAGTTTGGGGCAATTTCTATAAAGAATAGGAATGAGGAAAGGAAGCCAGGACTCCAATTTGAGCACAGAGTGGAATGCTGGGAAGTATGTGGGATTGGACTTGAGTCCCAGTTCCACCCTTGACAGGTGGGTGACCTCGAGGAAATCAAAAAGTGCTCTGCTGTAGGTTTCTGATCCCCATTGGTAAAACGGGGCGAATACCTCACCAGGTTTTTGTGATGGACTCATAGGGTAATATATATATATATAAATATCTAAAATATATATATAAATATAATATATATAAAATAATATATATATAAAAGCCTGCTGTCTAAACTGTAAAGCCCTGTACATGTATTTCTTATTATAATCCTGTTACAAACTGTCTCCTTTTTAACTTCACTCAGAACGGATCACTGGGCAGAAGTCTCGATGCAGCTCTCTTGCTGCACTTTGCAAGTTGAGGCAAGTTCCACGGGGTTCTGTCACTTCATCTTCTCTAGGGACACTGCCATTACTGACAGCTGTACCAGACTGACTCTGTCACCCAAAGGCCAATAAGGGTGACCTTCGGTTCTCCTGAGAGTCCTGCGACCCTGTTTTTCTGAGGAAACTCCCCCGGACCTCCTAGTCCTCTGGCTTTCCTTTCTCTTAGCTTCCCTTCCCTCCTCTGGTGCTGGCCTCTGTCCAAGGCCCCGGGATGGAGGTGAGGGGTGGGCGTGCTGGCCGCGTGGGTGGGGAGAAAATGGAATGGGGGAGGAGAGGAGAGAGGCTATAATCCTGAAGCCGCCTCCCTGAGGTCAGCCGGGTGTGGTTTCCACAGAGAGCCGGCAGCAAGAGTCCACAGAATAAAGTATATTGAAGTCATTCAGTTTTGAAGACTTCCTGTATACTTTTAAGCTGCCCATGACATCATTTTGCTGGGTGGCTCAGAACAATGGGCGGGGGAGGGCTGAAATGAACCACGTCTACACAGCAACAAGAACAGAGGCGGAAACAGAAACTGCCGCAGTCGAGGTGGACATTCCCGATCTAACTGGGAAAGAACTGGCCCCCATTTCCAAAGATGGCCTGAGAGAGCACCCCTTGGCCTCCCAGCCCCCACACGCCCACACGGAGCCCGTGACCTCCCTCTGTGGAACAACAACAGCAGACACACAGGGAAAGTCACGTGACTTCCAAACGGTTCATCCATCCAAGTTCAATAAATTAGCAGCCAAAAATTTTAATCAGATATTTAATCTTTCCTCCCTGTAAGGAAGATTGGGTGTTTACTGTGGCTCTAGGCCAGGTTAATCTCAGAGAAGAAAGATGGCTTGCCGTGTCCTTGGTGCTGGGAGGCCCTGAAGTCGCTTTTGCCTGTGGATTCCTCCCCAGCCAGTGGGTTAGACCTTGTCCCTTGTAACTCTCTGCAGTTTGCATCAGGGCTGAACAGTGACTGGGCGAGGGATTTCCACATCTTATAAACACATTTGGACAGGACAAACCAAATGAAGGCCTGCAAAAAATCAATACAGGGACAGTCTTGTCTGATGCCTATTCTCTGCCTCCTTCCCCCTCCCCTCCTCCCTGACCTCTCCTTCCCACTCTCTCTTCATCCTTCCTCCTCCTGAAGCCCAGAGTTGTGCCCAGGGAGGAGAAGTGCTTGAGGGAATCCTGCCAGGGAGGTCCTAACTCTGGTAGCCAAATTTACCTAATCCATGAATAAGTAACTATCTACATTGCTGACTATGGTTGAAATTTATTAATTCATTCAACCAATAATGATTGAGTTCCAGGTGCTCTTCTGGGCTCTTGAGACAAATCGAAGAACAAAAGAGATAGAAATCTCAGTCCTCATGTAGCTTCCACACTAATGGTGGGAGACATACTTAACAGTAAACATAATAGACAAATTATATAAAGCTAGAAGATGACAAGTGCTCTGAAGAAAAGAAATGCATCAGATAAAGCAGGCTGGGCATATGTGTGTGTGGATATTATTTTATAAAATAGTCCTTTGCAATATTCTTATGGTTGGCCCCTGAGAATGCTAGTTCAGTGAGAAGTTAATAGATGCCGTGGAGGTGGAGTAAGGAATTGGCTCCATGGTCAAGGTGTGTCAACCGAGTCAGGGGAGAGAGGTGAGAAGCAGAGACATTTTGGAGGCTGTTGTAGTAGCCATGAAAGACCATGAAGCCTGGAAGCAGCTGTGAGTGGAAATGGGCTTGAAAAGCCAGCAGCAGAGACACATTAATCCCAATGTGAAGTCAAGAGAGGCAGATTGGGGAGCTTAGTTAGATGTCAAATTTTCAGACACAGATATAAGAGTCATGCATGTAGTAGCGATGGATAAAACCATCAGAGTGATAGAAAAAGTAGCAAGTGACAGATACCAAGAAGTGATCAAGAAGTGGGAGAAAATATAGAATAGTGCTGTATTCAGGAATGTGGCAAGCAATGGTTTTAAATCAGTGCTTCTTAAATTTTGCTCTCATTAGGATCATCTGGGGAGATGCAGACATTCCAGTTCTCAGGCTGCATCCCATATTGATTACATCAGAATCTCTAGGGGTGGGACCCAAGAATCAGTAGTTTCTAAAGCTCTCCGGGGGATGGCGATTTACAGTCAAGGCTGAGAAAGAGTATGGTAAAGCAGGAAGAATGGATAACAGCTGTAGAGAGACGAAGATGGATGAGGGCTGGAAAAAGATGATCAAATCTGGGGACTAGGAGGGCATTAATGGCCCTTTCTAAAATGGATGGCTACTTAATGTGAGATCCCCAGACCACAACAGCAGCGTCACCTAGGAGCTCTTTAGAAATGCAGGACTTCAGCCCCACCTCAGATCTACTCAACCCAAATCTGCACTTTTAACAAGATACCCATGTATTTAAAAATACTGATATTTGAGGCCCCACTCCAGTCCAACTAAACCGGAATCTCAGGGGTGGGGTCCAGGAATTAGTATTTAACAAAAACTTCCCAGTGACTTGAACGTTTACTCAGGATTGAGAGCCATTGATCTAGAGCAATGCTTCTCAAACTTGAAGGTGCATAGGAGGTACATCGATCTTGTTAAAATGCAGAGTCTGGGTCAGTAGGTCTGGGATGGGGACTGGATTCTGCATCTGTGACAACTTCCAGGTGAGGATGAAGCAGCTGGTTCACAGACCACACCTTGAGTAGCAAGGCTTTGGAGCAGTGGTTCACACAGTGTGCCTGGACAAGGACATCAGCATCACCTGGGAAGTTGTTAGAAATAAAATTCTCAGTCCTAATCCAGACTTAATCAGAAGTTTAGGGTTGAGACCCAGAAATCTGTGCTTTAACAAGCCATCTAGGTGTTAAAGAGTGAATAAGTAATGATAAAATGTCGTATACAGGTTTATTACCTGCACCCAGTTTTTTCGCCCAGAAATTGGTAATAAATGGAACAAGAGACTTAGAACCTTGCTCTTCAATAAAGTGAAATTTCGCCAATGTGGTGAAAGAAGGCATGTCAAAATTCCCTTGTGGTGTTGTCAAATATCCATTATGCCCAGAACCTGTCGCTTACCTTCTCCCTGCTCCCCAGTTGGAACCACTCTGCTGCAACCTTTCCCTCAAGGGTGTTTTCAAGGCCAGGGGGGTCCTGAACAGGTGAGAAGCCAGAGGAGAAGAAGTCCACAGAGAAGGAGGAGTATAAGGTGCTGGAGAGAACTGTTGGCTGATGGCTCAGAGCCCAGAGCAAGGGGAAGAAGGTAGATTCATAGTCTGAGAAAGAGGGATTCACTTTGAAAAGGAGTGTGAAACCATGTCTTCTGAGGGAATGTGGTTGGAAGGAGGAGGGTGTGGGTGAAGATAAGGACAACTTTGGAGGCAGAGAGAAGAGTGTGCTAAAAGACAGAGAAAAAGAAAATAACCACCATCATTGACCATCTACCTGCCAGCCATTGAAGCCTCACCATAACACAAACCCTTCAGGGTAGATTTCCAGTCTATTGTTGCTGTTTAATGGGTGAAGACATTTAGGCCAAAATGGGTTTAGTAACTTCCACACAGTCACCTGCATAGTAAAGGACAGAGCCAAGACTAGATCCAGGTCTTTCTGGCACCAAGGCCCATATTTTTTTTGCTCCACCGTGTTAGGGTAGAGATTGGGAAAATTAGGGGAATTTTTACTGGATGATTCATTTATTGTTGGTGCAATAGGAGTCGAAATGAGAACGCAGGGCTTGAAAGGTCAGGGCACAGGTTCACTTAAGTGGGATAAGGAGTTAGAGTTCCCCTTTTTTGGATTATAGTCAGACCTTTAGCATTAACTGTGTAACTTCCTATCTTGGGCTTTCCTCCATTTTCTTATTTATAAAATAAAGTATTGGGTTTGCTGGACTCTAGAGTTCTAAGTATTTATAAAATCCCATGATTTGAAGATTCTGTGAGTGTGGAGTGCAACGGAGCATCAGTATGAGATGAATTGAAGAACCAGCGAGAAGCACTGGGAGCCCCCTGAGGTTAAATATCGTGGCTCTGAAGGGCAGTGAGTCCTCAGAGGTGGGTGACTTACTGCTGTGAGTTGGTGAAAGGGTTAGAGTGAAGGTGTTAGCTGGGGAGGAGATGATTGCCTGAGAAATGTCCAAGAGGTCTTTGAGGACGTGAGGCTGGCCCAGAACTGGGGAGTTGGAATGGTGGACAGGGCAGGTCAGGAGCATAAGGTGACCTAGTTTGCTAGTTAGAGCCACGCTGAAGTGTCTGCCGTGGGAGTCCAGGCTACCAATGGGGGTGAATGAGACATGGATGGAATGAGAAAGGAAGAAAAGCACGAATGGGTCAGAGGTCATATGAGGTCAAACAGCAGAGGGAGAAATGACATTCAAGGAAATAGGGGATGCTGTTGAAAAACTACCTTGTGATTCTAAAATAGGAGATTGTACCAAATGGTCTGTAAGAACAGTTTTAACTCTGGTGTTTTATGATGCCACTAAATCTTTGGGGAATAAATGACCACCCAAAGAAGGTTTCATAAGGGAATCTTAGCTTTAGTTTGGAAATGCCTCCTTTTGTTGGGCATTCTAAATACGGTACTAAAGCATACACTTTTAGGGGAAACGTTTTATGTTATTTCATTTTATTTTTTGATAAAGTGATAAATGCTAAAGGCTGAATGATGACAAATAAGCTGCCCACTTCTACATTTTAGGCAATGGATCCACAATTTTTGAATTAAAATGTTACAACCTCTTCATTGTTTCCTTATATGAAACACGCACTCTCTCAATTCTTCTAAACATTCTTTCCCAGATCTTTGATTGCCACAACCTAATTTTGTTTGTTCACATGACTTGATTAGGATGATGAATATCATATCAGGTCTGTGGACATTCTTTTACCTTGACACTAAAACAACAGTGGTGACAAAGAACAGGTTAAGGCGTAATGGATCGCCCCCTTCCATGGAATTACCCAAGACAGAGTAATAGAATCATCAGATACTGCAGTCAATTATTGTGAAACTTTGTTCATCATGATTGCTTCTGAAAACTCCATTATGGAAAAGCATTTACTCTGAGTCTTCTTGGTTCGCAGAGAGAAAGGTATCAAATGCACCCTTCTCATCTTAGTGCCTTTGTCGACAGAGGCAAACCAAACTGAGGAACTAAATGACATCTGGAAAATTTGACCCATGGAGTCAACAAAATGGAAAAGTGCTGCCTTTTAAGATCCTTCTGTTTTTTTTGAACATTAGGGTTTGCTTGTTTGGATTTGTTTCTCTCTCTCCCTCTGCCCCCCAATCAGTTCTTTGGTTAATTACCTTATGTTTTCATTAATTTATTCATCAAATATTTGTTGAGATCTACTCTGCCAGCTGCTACAGAAGGCACTGGAGATTCAGCAGATTTAGTGAGAGAGATGTTGAAGCTCCACTTGGATTTAACAGTCTAATGGATAAGATATTAAACAATTATAATGAAATGATGAGGGTTATTGTAAGGCAAATACAAGGCATTAAGGGAGATGGTGAAAAATGATGCTGGAGGGGTAGGTAGGGATGAGACCATGTAGGACCTGCAGCCCTTATTGCAGTTTGGGGCTGATATGATCAGATTTGAGTTGAGAAAATTATTCTTGGTGTGGAGAAGGAATGGCAAATGTCAGAAGTGGAAGGAAGAGACTTATATTTCCAACCATGAGGAATAAATAGGGTCTGGACTTATCCTTCCCCTGTAAACAATAAGAAAACTGGACAAAATGTAGGCAACAACTATTTTAAGATATTACACGACAGGCAGCACAGGATTATAATCACTGAGAGAAGAGAAACAGCTGATGTAAGCCCTACCATCATCAAGCTTTCTGTCTGGAGGTAATTTCTAGTCTTAGGTGCAAGAATCAGGAATTGAAATAAGAGTTCAACAATCTTTCTGAGGTGAGGAGAAAGAGATTAAAGTTCCAGGAAGCTGAGGCATTTAGAATTTTGGAGGCAGAGTACCCAATAGGAGAGAGTTATTCAGAGAAAGAGTTCCAGAAATCGGCATAGAAGTTCCCTTGAGTCTTTGGCTGAGTATCAGTACACACATACGTAGGGTGAAACCCATAAGGTCAAGCAAGAATAGATCTCAAGGAAAGCACAATTACTGGGGAGCCGTGATACGAGTAATTTCCACAGCTCAAGCAGAGCTTTGAATCATCCTAATTCCCTTCAGTCAAGAGGAGAGACCTTATTAAATACTTGTGGAATTTAATGGAGACCCCCGAAGAGTGATGCCTTAGAAATGGGGCTAAATGAGCTCCAGATAAAGGCTACTTTACATCTACCCTAAAAGAACTGAAAAATAAGCCTCAAAAGATCAAAACCAATATACAAATAACACTCTACAATAAAAAGTCCAACAATCCTAAAAGCAATGCAAAATCCAGCACTCAACAACATACAATTCAAAATGTCCAGCAACAATTAAGCAATTACTAAATACAAGAAGTGGAAAATTTGACCGATAGCCAGGAACAAAAGTAAGTAAACAGAAACAGATATAGAAATAACAGAGACAGTATAATTAGCAGACAAGGACATTAAAATGATTATTATGAATATGGTCCAGAGTGTAAAGGAAAACATAAGATATAATGAGGAAAAAAATGGAAATTAAAATGGGCTGAAGTAAGTAGAATAAAGGTAATAGAAAGCACTAGATTTGAAAAATAGAAAAGCAATAGAGAAAAAGAGTAAAATCAAAAGCTGGTATTTTGAAAAATCAGGAAAATTGTTAAAATGCTAGGTAGACTAACTATGATGAGAAAAGGGCATCACTACAGATCTTATAGACATTTAAAAATGATAAGGAGATTTTTTAAAAATAATTTTATTTATTTATTTATTTTCCCCCCAAAGCCCCAGTAGATAGTTGTATGTCATAGCTGCACATCCTTCTAGTTGCTGTATGTGGGACGCAGCCTCAGCATGGCTGGAGAAGCGGTGCATCGGTGCATGCCCGGGATCCGAACCCCAGGCCGCCAGCAGTGGAGCGTGTGCACTTAACCGCTAAGCCACGGGGCCGGCCCTAATAATTTTTTAAAATTTTTACATGATTAGTTTTACATTAGCGTTTTTTTTAGGAGATATTTTGAAAAAACATCATGTCAATAAATTGGAAAACTTAGATGAAAAGGAAAAATTCTTTGAAAGACAATTTATCAAAACTGACTCAGGGAGAAATAGAAAAGCTGAGAGCCTTATATTTATTAAGGAAACTGAATTAATAATTGACAACTTTCAAACATATACACACAAAACCTTGACCCAGATGGCTTTACTGGTGTATTCAATTCAAATTTATGGAAGAAATAATACCAATTCTACACAACCTCATTCAGAAAAGAGAGGAGGAGGGAACACTTTATAAATAACTTTGAGGCCAGGTTTACTCTTCTACCAAAACCAGATAAAGATGTTACAAAAAAATGAAAACCTAAAGACCAATATACCACATAGACGCGATTGCAAAAATCCTTACAATATGTTAGCAAATAGAATTCAATAACGTATAAAATGATGTCATGGCCATTTGAGATAAAAACTCTGAGAAAACTAGGAATAGAAGGAAACTTTCTCTAACTGATACTGATAGAGTATCTATGAAAAACCTATAGTTAACATCACAATTAATTATGAAAAACTGAGTGATTTCTTACTAAATTTGGGCAAAGATGCCCACTCTCACCATTTATACTCAACACTATAGTGGAGGTTCTTGTCACTGCAAAAAGGCAAGAAAAGGAAATAAAATGCATATAAATTGGAAAAGAAGAAAGAATTCTGTTTTTATTTGCAAATAATGTAATTATGTTTGAAAAAATCTTAAGGAATCTCTAAAAAGCTACTAGAATGAATAAATGAATTTAGCAAGGTTGAAGAATATAAAGTCAGTATACAAAAATCAATTGTATTTTTCTATATCAGCAATGGACAATTGTAAATTGAAATAAAAAATATCAACTACAAGAGTATCAAAAAGTGTGAAATACTTTGGGATAAATTGAACAAAATAAATACAGTGCCTTTACAATGAAAACCATAAAATATTGCTGGGAGTAATTAAAGAAGATCTAAATAAGTTAAGAGATATACTGTGTTCATGGACGGAAACTCAATGTTTTTAAGATATATATTCTCTGTAATGTGTGATCTAATCAATACAATCCCAATTAAATTCTAGCAGGATTTTTTTGGGTAAAAACTAAGCGGATTCTAAAACTTTTATAGAAATACAAAAGCTATAAAATTTCTAGAAAAAATATAGATGAAAATCTTTACATCCTTGGGATAGGCAAAGATTTATTGGAACACAAAAAGCATAAACTGTTAAACAAAAATTTGATGAATTGAACTTCACGAAAATTAAAGACTTCTGCTTTTTGAAAAATATTGTCAAGAATATAAAATTTCATACCAAAGACTGAGAGAAAATATTCACAATACATATAACTGCCAAAAGAATTGTATCCAGGCTACATAAAAAACTTACAACTCAATAATAAGTAGATGAACAACCCAACTTCAAAAATGGTCTCTTATCTCCATTAGCTCAAGCAGGTTCCATACCTTTCCTCTTCCCATTCTAAGTTATTGTCACAAATTATTCCTTTTTGTGTTATGAGTTTATGACTAAACTGAAGTGTTTATAGTTATTTTTCATACTTTCCTTCCCTTTATCTTTTATTTTACAATTAAGTGTTTGCTAAACTGTTCTGTTAGAGAGTGGCAATTTTCTGATTTTTTTCTGTCTATTTATATCCTTGCTCAAAGATTTGTAAACCTCGCTTTTTTGTTTCAGGTGGGACAGCTTCCTTCATCATTTCTTGTAAGGCAGGTCTAGTGGTGATGAACTTCTTCAGCTTTTGTTTATGTGGGAAATCTTTTATTTCTCCACCGTATCTGAAGGATAGTTTCACTGGATAGAGTATTCTTGGCTGAAAGTTTTTGTCTTTTAAGTATTTTGAATATATCATTCCATTCTCTCCTAGCCTGTAATGTTTCTGCTGAGAAATCCACTGAAAGCCTGATAGAAGTTCCTTTGTAGGTTATTTTCTTCTGCCTTGATGCCTTTAATATTTTTTCTTTGTCATTGAGTTTTGCCAGTTTTAATATTATATGCCTTGGAGAAGGTCTTTTTGCATTGATGTAATTAGGAGGTCTATTGGCTTCATAAACCATACACAAAAATTAACTCAAAGTGGATTAAAGACTTGAATGTAAGACCTGAAACAATAAAACTCCTAGAAGAAAATATAGGCAGTACACTTTTTGCCATCCATCTTAGCAGCATCTTTTTGAATATCATGTCTTGCAGGCAAGGGAAACAAAAGGAAAAGTAAACAGATGGGACTACATCAGACTAAAAAGCTTCTGCAAGGCAAAGGAAACCATCAAAAGAACAAAAAGACAACCTACCACCTGGGAGAAAATATTTGCAAATCACATATCCAACAAGGGGTTAATTTCCAAAATATATAATGAACTCATACAACTCAACAACAAAAAAATGAACAACCCGAACAAAATTGGGCAGAGGATATGAACAGACACTTTCCCAAAGAAAGTATACAGATGGCTGGCAGGCACATGAAAAGGTGTTCAACATCACTAATTATTAGTGAAATGAAAATCAAAACCACAATGAGACATCACCTCATACCTGTCAGAATGGCTGTAATTAACAAGACAAAAAAATAACAAATGTTGGAAAGGATGTGGAGAAAAGGAAAGCCCTATACACTGCTAGTAGGAGTGCAAACTGGTGCAGCCACTATGGAAAACAGTATGGAGATTTCTCAAAAAATTAAAAATAGAAATACCATATGACCCAGCTATTCTAATACTGAGCATTTATCCAAAGAATATGAAATCAACAATACAAAGGGATTTATGCACTATATGTTCATTATTCACAATAGCCAAGATGTGGAAGCAACCCAAGTGCCCATCAATGGATAGATGGATAAAGAAGTTGTGGTATATATATACAAGGAAATACTACTCAGCCATAAAAAAAGAAAAACAAAATTGTCCCATTTGCAACAACATGGATGGACCTTGAGGGTATTATGTTAAGTGAAATAATTCAGACAAAGAGAAACGCATATGATTTCACTCATATGTGGAAGATAAACATATGGATAAGAAGAACAGATTAGTGGTTACAGAGGAGAAAGGATTGGGGGTGGGTGAAAGGGGTAAAGGAGCACATATGTATGGAAATGGATAAAAACTAGACTATTAGTGGTGAGCACAATGCAGTCTATACAGAAACTGACATATAATAATGTACACCTGAAATTACACAGTGTTATAAACCAATATGACCTGAATAAAATAATTTTTAAAAATAGTCAATATATTTGAACAGAACTTAACCAAAAAAAGATATACAAATAGCTAATAATCACATAAAAAGATGCTCCACATCATTAGCCGTTGGGGAAATGCAAGGTAGAACCACAATAAGGTATCAATATACACCTTTTGGAATAGCTAAAATTATAAAGATTGACAGTGCCAGTTTTGGCAAAGATGTTGGCAACTGGAATTCTTATACATTGCTGATGGGAATGCAACATGGGACATCTACTTTGGAAGACATTTTGGCAGTTTCTTATGAAGTTAAATACATATGTAACATATAATTCAGCAATCCCACTCCTAGGTATTTACCCAATGGATATTAAAACACATGTCTACACAAAGACTCATACATGAATATTGCTAACAGATTTATTCACAGTAGCCAAAAACTGGAAATAACTCTAGTGTCCAACAAGAAGGGAATGGATAAACAAATTGTGGTATTTGCATACAATGGACTTACCAGGATGGGGAATAAGGGAAATTTGGGAGTGATGGAAATGTTCTACATCTTTATGGGGGTGCTGCTTGCACTGAGGTAAAAATTTGTCAAAACTCATTGAAATGTACAACTAAGTAGGTGCACTCTATTTTATATGAACTATATCCTAATAAAGGTTTTTAAAAAAATTTAATTGATGGAAGAAGCCAGTTAGGGGACTGTAGCTGTGTCCAGGTTGGAGACAACACTGGGCTGGAGTGGCAGTGGGGATGGAGAGATGTGACAAGAAGTGGATGGATTTGAAAGATGTTTGAAAGGGAAAGACTCTTGCAGTCTACTTCCCTTTTGTCTGTATAAACACATGAGACATTTAAAAAATGGAGGAGTCAGAGTAGGAGAGAAAGTTCCTGGAATATTTGGTGAGGATGAATAGATAATTTATTCAGAAATTAAAAAATGATTTTTATTGACAATTACATTGCATTCTGAAGGGCCCAGTGATGAAATTTCAGAGGCCTGTGTGGACATGAAATTGCTAGGAAATATCCAATAATACCAACTTATATGGAAAATGTATAGTTATCCATTATTTATATATAATTTATATATATAATTATCTATTATTTATTAAAGTAAACAGTGGCGTGTAGATTTTTATGTAATTCAATTACTTTTCTCCATACTCTGAAACTAGGAATTAATGACTATCTTCCCTCCTATACATATAGAGCAAGGATTCCATTTAGAATCTCCTTAGGTACTCCTCAAATTGTGTATGTCAGAAAGAGGGAAATTGACTAAATATGCTGGAAAATATAGATGGAAAGATTTTATGATAAATATTGGGAGATCAAAAATTCATTTTATTTTGGTAAGTAAGGAGAAGAATTATAGAGGAAGTAAAGATTGTTTTCAAACTTTTAAAATGTATAATTTTCAAGTTTTATATACTCAAGGAAAATTTGAAAATACAAAAAAGCAAAGAGAAAAAATCAAATTACTCACAATCTCATCACCTAAACAACTTCTGTTAACATTTTATTTTATTATTATTAATTTTTTTTGAGGTCACATTGGCTTTTAGCATTGTGCAAATTTCAGGTGTACATTATTATATATCAGTTTCTCTATAGACTGCATCGTGTTCACCACCAATAGTCTAGTTTTTATCTGTCACCATACATATGTGCCCCTTTATCCCTTTCACCCACCCCCACACTTTCCCCTCTGGTAACCACTAATCTTTTCTCCTTATCTATGTGTTTATCTTCCACATATGAGTGAAATCATGTGGTGTTTGTCTTGCTCTGTCTGACTTATTTCACTTAACATAATACCCTCAAGGTCCATCCATGTTCTCGCAAATGGCACAATTTTGTCATTTTTTATGACTGAGTAGTATTCCATTGGATACCACATCTTCTTTATCCATTCATTCATTGATGGGCACTTGGGTTGCTTCCACATCTTAGTTATTGTGAATAGTGCTGCAATGAACAGAAGGGTGCATAAATCTTTTTGAATTGTTGATTTTATATCCTTTGGATAAATACCCAGTAGTGGAATAGCTGGATCATATGGCATTTCTATTTTTAATTTTTTGAGAAATGTCCATACTGTTTTTCATAGTGGCTGCACCAGTTTGCATTCCCACCAGCAGTGTATGAGAGCTCCCTTTTCTCCACATCCTCTCCAATATTTGTTATTTTTTGTCTTGTTAATTATAGCCATTCTGATGGGTGTAAGACGATATCTCATTGTGGTTTTGATTTGCATTTCCCTAATAATTGGTGATGTTGAACACCTTTTCCTGTGCCTGCCAGCCATCTGTACATCTTCTTTGGAAAAATGTCTGTTCATATCCTCTGCCAATTTTTTGATCGGGTTGTTCTTTTTTGTTGTTGTTGAGTTGTATGAGTTCATTATATATTTTGGAAATTAACCCCTTGTTGGATATGTGATTTGCAAATATTTTGTCCCAGTTGGTAGGTTGTTTTTTGATGGTTTCTTTGCCTTGCAGAAGGTTTTTAGCCTGATATAGTCCCATTTATTTATTTTATCTTTTGTTTCCCTTGCCTGAGTAGACATGGTATTCGAAATATGCTGCTAAGATTGATGTCAAAGAGCGTACTGCTTATATTTTCTTCTAGGAGTTTTATGGTTTCAGGTCTCACATTCAAGTCTTTAACTCATTTTGAGTTAATTTTTGCGTAGGGTGTAAATAATGGTCTACTTTCATTCTTTTGCCTGTGATTGTCCAGTTTTCCCAACACCACTTATTGAAGAGACTTTCCTTTCTCCATTGTATGTTCTTGGCTCCTTTGTCAAAGATTAGCTGTCCATTGATGTGTGGTTTTATTTCTGAGCTCTCAACTCTATTCCGTTGATCTTTGTGTCTGTTTTTTGCCATTACCATGCTGTTTTGTATAATATAGCTTTGTAGTATAATTTGAATTCAAGGAGTGTGATACCTCCAACTTTTTTCCTTTTTCTCAGGATTGTCTTGATATTTGGGTCTTTTGTTGTTCCATATAAATATTAGCATTCTTTGTTCTATTTCCATGAGGAATGTCATTGGGACTCTAACTGGGATTGCATTGACTCTGTAGATTGCTTTAGGTAATAGGGACATTCCACTATGTTCATTCTTCCAAACCATAAGCATGGAGTATCTTCTCATTTCTTTATATCTTCTTCAATTTCTTTCAATAATGTCTTTTTTTTAATTGAGGTAACATTGGTTTACAACATTATATAAGTTTCAGGTGTACACCATTATATTTCAATTTCTGTGTAGACTGCATCATGTTCATCCAAACATCCAAAGACTAATTACCATCCCTCACTATACACATGTGCCCAGTCACTCCTTTTGCCCTTCTCCCTCCCCACTTCCCCTCTAGTAACCACTAATATAATCTCTGTATCTATATGTTGTTTGTTGTTGTTTTTATCTTCTATTTAAGAGTGAGATCATACAGTATTTGACTTTCTCTGTCTGACGTATTTCACTTAGGATAATATCCTCAAGGTCCATCTATGTTGTTGCAAATGGCAAGATTTCATCTTTTTTTTCTTTATAGCTGAGTAGTTTTCCATTGTGTATATATACCACATCTTCTTTATCCATTCGTCATTGATGGGCACTTAGGTTGTTTCCAAGTCTTAGCTATTGTGAACAATGCTGCAATGAACACAGGGGTGCATGTATCTTTATGCATTCACGTTTTCATGTTCTTTGGATAAATACCCAGCAGTGGAATAGCTGGATCATATGGTAGTTCTATTCTTACTTTTTTGAGGAATCTCCATACTGTTTTCCATAGTGGCTGCACCAGTTTGCACTCCCACCAGCAGTGTAGGAGGGTACCCTTTTCTCCACATCCTCTCCAACACTTGTTATTTCTTTTTTTGTTAACTATAGCCATTTTGATGGGGGTGAGGTTATATTTCATTGTAGTTTTGATATGCATTTTCCTAATATTTAGAGATTTGAACATCTTTTCTTGTGCCTATTGGACTTCTGTATATCTTTTTTGGAAAAATGTCCATTCAGATCTTTTGCCCTCTTTTTTATTGGGCTGTTTGTTTTTTTGTTGTTGAGATGTATGAGTTCTTGATATATTTTTGATATTAACCCCTTATCAGATATATAGTTTGCAAATATCTTCTCCCAATTGTTGGGTTATCTTTTCATTTTGTTGATGGTTTCCTTTGCTATGCAGAAGCTTTTTAGTTTGATGTGGTCTCATTTGTTTATTTTTTCTTTTGTTTCCCTTGCCTGGTCAGACGTGGTATTTGAAAATATGCTGCTGAGACCAATGTCACAGAGTGTACTGCCTATGTTTTCTTCTGGAAGTCTTATGGTTTCAGGTCTTACATTCAAGTTTTTAATCCATTTTGAGTTAATTTTTGTGTTTGGTGTAAGATAATGGTCTACTTTAATTCTTTTGCATGTGGCTGGCCAGTTTTCCCAACACCATTTACTGAAGAGACTTTCCTTTCTCCATTGTATGTTCTTGGCTCCCTTGTCGAAAATCAGCTATCCATAGATGTGTGGGTTTATTTCTGGGCTCTTGATTGTGTTCCATTGATCTGTGTGTCTGTTTTTGTGCCAGTACCATGCTGTTTTGATTACCATAGCTTTGTAGTATATTTTGAAATCAAAGAGTGTGATACCTCCAGCTTTGTTCTTTTTTCTCAGGATTCCTTTGGCTATTTGTGGTCTTTTATTGTTCCATATAAATTTTAGGATTCTTTGGTCTATTTCTGTGAAAAAATATTGTTGGAACTTTGATAGGGATTGCATTGAATCTGTAGATTGCTTTAGGAAGTATGGACATTTTAACTATGTTAATGCTTCCAATCCAAGTGCATGGAATATCTTTCCATTTCTTTATGTCTTCTTCAATTTCTTTCAACAATGTTTTATAGTTTTCAGTGTATAGGTCTTTCACTTCTTTGGTTAAATTTATTCCTAGGTATTTATTCTTTTTGTTGCAATTGTAAATGGGGTTGTAGTCTTAAGTTCTTTTTCTGCTATTTTGTTGTTAGTGTACAGAAATGCAACTGATGTTTGAAAACCCTAAAGAATCCACCAAAAGGTATTAGAAATAATAAATGAATATAGTAAAGTTGTAGGATTCAATAATGTCTTATAGTTTTAAGTGTATAGGTCTTTCACTTCCTTGGTTAAATTTATTCCTAGGTATTTTATTCTTTTTGTTGTGATTGTAAATGGAATTGTATTCTTGACTTCACTTTCTGCTAGTTCGTTATTAGTGTATGGAAATGCCAGTGATTTTTGTATGTTGATTTTGTATCCTGCAACTTTGCTATATTTGTTGATTATTTCTAGTAGTTTTTGTGCATTCTTTAGGGTTTTCTGTATATATAATAATGTCATCCACAAATAGTGAGAGTTTTGCTTCTTCCTTTCCAATTTGGATCATTTATTTCTTTTTCTTGCCTAACTGCTCTGGCTAAAACTTTGAGTACTATGTTGAATAAGAGTGGTGAGAGTGGGTATCCTTGTCTTGTTCCTGTTCTCAGAGGAATGGCTTTCAGTTTTTCTCCATTGAGTATGATGTTGGCTGTGGGTTTGTCATATATGGCCTTTATTATGTTGAGGTACTTTCCTTCTGTACCCATTTTATTGAGAGTTTTTATCGTAAATGGATGTTGGATCTTGTCAAATGCTTTCTCTGCGTCTATTGAGGTGATCATGTGATTTTTATTCTTTATTTTGTTAATGTGGTGTACCACATTGATTGATTTGTGGATGTTGAACCATCCCTGCATCCCTGGAATAAATTCCATTTGATTGTGGTGTATGATCCTTTTAATGTATTGCATCAAAGAATGCTTCAGAATATCTTCTGAGGAGACAACTTATTATATTTATCCATTTGTCTTACCCCACACATTGATACTGAATTATAACTGAAATATTGATACTTTCTACTGTCTTGATTTCCTAGCATAAAGGGTGGTTTATATGACTATATAAACCAAGTCAATATATGTCAAAGTTCCAAAACTGCCTAATTTGATTCATAGCATTTAGGAATTGAAATCACATTTTTTTCCTGATGGAAAATTCAACGCCAAATTTAGAAGATGATGCTTCACATTATTGCTCACCTGTTCATTTACACAACTCAGGAATGTTTCCTTTGCATTCTATATAACCTACCAAGTGAAGATGCTTAATATAATCCAAATTATTATACTTTTGGAACAGAGAAATAAGATACCCTAACTGGGCTGTCATCAAAGTTTTAGTTTGTTTCATTTATTCTTGTTCTTCTTGCAAATTTAATGAAAAGAAACTATTATTAATTCACTCATTAGTTTTAATATTTTTATTTGTCACATTGAGGGGCTTATTCTCTGAGTTTACAGTATTCTGAGACATCTCTCTTCCATATTATTAAGAGAATTTTTCTGGAAGAGCTATAAAAATCTATTTTCTATAATATATCTTGGTCCCAACATCACAGGCATCAGAAGAAGCAGCAAGAACTAACCCTCCCTCCACAGCTTCCATTGGTTCAAGAAAGAATTTGACATGGAATCAAATAATGGCTTATGTTTCTTTTTTCTCTTTGCTTCAGTTGATGCACAAGTTTACAAACTGTGGTAATCTACTTGTTTATACCATCCATATGCTCTTGATTTGCATTATCTTGTAATGTTATTTGATTATATATATATTTTACTAAATTATATGTTATTTGTGAGCAGGGACTGGTTTTATTCTTCTTTATAACCCCCTTAACATTAGTGCAGGGAACAAAGAAGGCACTTCAAAAAACACTATCTTAATGTACAGATGTAGTTGAAAACATCAGCAGACTTTTCCATGAAATCTGTTTTGCCCAGAACTCTTTGCACTTTAGTCCTGCAGGATCTAATTCTAGGTATTTATGATACAGAATCATAAAAATATATTAAGGAAAATGATTATAATCAAAGAGTTTCAGACATCTTAGTGAACTCTCCTCAACTAGCATTTTCTCTAACTTCCTAATGCTGTTGATGATTATCCCAGTCAATAAAAATCTCTCCCTCTGCATCCTCTAAAAGTTGTTCTAATAGACAAAGCAAAGTTTTCTGAGAAAAAGACAGAACTGGGATCCAACTTGTCAGGCTTCGAAGTTTACATCACCCTTTGGTGTGCTGCCCAAAAAAATACAGTTTGCTTCAAAGAACTGACACAACTTCCAGAACAGCAAAGGGGCACATGCTGAGAGACTTTTGGTGGTTTCTGACAGCTTGACCAGACACGTCTCTTCCTTGCAGAGGCTGTGTTGTTTCATAAGCTTATGGTCTTTGTTTTGTGTGGATACCTTCTAGATTAGAAATTCGTGAACCTGGAAATCATGCCCTTCCCCTGAAAAAGGGAAAGAAATAGCAGGTGGAACAACTTCCCATGTCACCCCCACCACCTCAGGCTCTATTCTTCATCTGTACCTCATTTGTTTTTTATGAATTAAACTGCCCACTTTCTTACAGCCTCCTTAGGCAGAATAAAAGAGAAACCACTTCCTCCCCTCCCACAGTTACTTGATGTCATCTTTTCTGGTTCTCCCATCCTTCCCCGTTTCTCCCGCAGAGATTCGAAATTTGAACCACTGTGATGACATACCACTCTAAATTTCTCGTTTAATGTGTAGTCAGTTAAAAAAGCAACAAATCCTTCAATCTGGTAAAAAGCCACCATTTGAAATTTGCCCTTCCTTCCCAGATGTATGAATGCATGAGTACATTTAAGTCTTATTTATAGTCATGGAGGTACAGGTAGATTGTTCATTATTCAAACCCACCTATTTTGTTGAAAACATGCATCTTTCCCCCCTTCAGTATTTTACTATCTATGCCTCCAAGTGAAAAAATAGGTTCAATGGCATGGTTTGTAGTTCACCTTCTTTTTTTTAATAGGTAGCATTGCATGGTAAGAATTGGTTGATCAGAATTGGCCTCTAGCACAAGGAATAGTTGGAACAACATTTGGCAGCTTATTTCTGAATCATCCTACCTTATGAGAAATGGAGACAATAATAAGATTCTCATAGGATTATACAAGAACAAGGGGGGTAGTATATGTCATACGCATAGTGCTCTAGGCTTTCAATAAATATGAGCTCCCTCTTTCCTCTTTCTCGTCCCCATTTCCTTCTTCTCCATCAGTAGTGAACCATTCCAAATCTGGACAATCTTGGAGTAGAGAAAACACAGTGAACATATATACTGCAATTGTATAAAAATGAATTAACTGTGGCTAAAACATTGCTTGGTGGAACATCACTCCCTGCCCCAACTTGCTCTACACTCAACCTTGTTTTACAAACACTCCCAGGGAAACGCAAACTTCAGATTGATCCTCAGGGGCCTTCATTATCTAGACTCACACCGCTTCTCCAATGCTGCCTCTTCTCACTTGGATCCCTCCCAACAAGGCAGGCAGAATCTTCACTGCGGCTTGAACTTGAGCATTGCACAGCACTGTCCTGTATGTTTGCATATGTTACCAGAACTGCCTGAAATGCTTCACTCCTCTTTTTTGTCTCCCCAAGTCCTATTCCTTCTTTCAGATCCAATCCAAATCTTGTCTTGAGGAAGTCACTCCTGAACTGTCTTGTCCAGTGCTGTCCAATAGAATGTAATGCAAGCTGCATATGTAACTGTAAACTTTCTAGTAGGCATATTTAAAAAATCAGGTGCAATTAACTTCAATGTTTTATTTAATTCAATATATCAAAAATACTATTTAAACTTATACTCAATGAGATATTGTACATTTGTTTTACCAGGTCTTTAAAATCTGATGTCTATTTTACACTCACAGCACATTTCAATTTGGACTTGCCACATTTCAAGTGCTAATGGCCACTGGTGGAAAGTGGCTACCGTATTGGCAGCACAGGTCTCGTCTACCTGATCTTGCCCGTCTTTGTAATCCTCTGTCACTCAGAGGTTACCCCACATATTTTGACTTTTACCTCTATAAACATGACACCCTACAGTTTTGAAAACTTTGTAGTTTACAAAGCAATTTCAAATATATTGTCTTCAATGGTCTCCACAGCAATTTCTGTGAGGTTGGAAGGGATTATTGTTACCACTTCATAGATAAAGAAACTGAGACACAGTTACCAAGACTCTAAGACATTGGGTAACTTACACAGAACTATACAGAAAGTGAAAGAATCTGTTCTTGAACCCAGCACCCAAGGATCAATACCCAGTAACAAGCTGCTTCTTAAATTGTATTTACATAGAACTTTAAAGTTTACAAAGACTTTCACATAAATTATCTTACAAAAATTAATCTTCACAAAACCATCTGAAGGTAGTTTAATTTTATTTATTTTTGAATAGTTACTACATGCTCAAGCTACAAAATTGAAAGGGCAACCACATTTAACAGTTTCTTGTATTTTTTTCTCTCCTTTTTACTGAACAGCTGCATAGTATGTGTGTTATTCTACACTTGGACTTTTTTCACATAATAGTATGTTTAGTATGTTAAGTACATTAGAATATCCTTGTGTAGCGTACATAAAGGCCTGCCTCATTTTTTTAACTGCGGTATAGTATTCCACTGTCTTGGTGTCCCACACTTTCTTAATTAGTCCCTGCTGATGAACATTTAGGGTATCTTCAGTCTTTTGCTATGACAAATATTGTTGCAGTAAAACAACTTGCACATTCCTCATTTCAACATTGTAAGTATAGCTACAATATAAATTCTACACCAACATTTCTGAGTCAAAGTGTATATGTATTCTAAAATTTGGAAATATTGCCAAATATCTCTTTCAAAAAGCTTAAATGATTTTCACTCACACTAAGAACACATGAGTGTCGGGGGCGGCCCGGTGGCGCAGCCGTTAAGCGCGGGCACGCTCTGCTGCTGCGGTTGGGAGTTCGTGGGTTTGGATCCCTGGCGCGCATGGATGCGCTGCTTGTCAGGCCATGCTGTGGCGGCATCCCATATAAAGTAGAGGAAGATGGGCACGGATGTTAGCCCAGGGCCAATCTTCCTCAGCAAAAAAAAGAGGAGGATTGGCATTGGATGTTAGCTTAGGGCTAATCTTCCTCACAAAAAAAAAAAGAAGAAGAAGAACATGTGAGGGTCTGTTTCCTCACACCTGTGAACACTCAGTGTGTCATGAACCTGCACTGGCGAGCTCGAGCATCTTTTCACATGTTTAAGTGTCATTTGCGTTTACCTTTCTGCACACTGACCATTTGTATCTCTATCCTATATTCTGTTTTCCTATTGAATTCTTTTTTTATTGTAAGAGCTCTTATAAATTAAAGAAATTGTGATGTGAGGTATAATATTTTTTCCTAGTTAGTCTTTTAACTTTGGATTTTTTAAAAAAAGATTTTGGCTTTGGTTTTGTGTTTACTATTTATACAGGCTCATTTATAAATCTTTTCTTTTATGGCTTTTGGGTTTTGTATCACACTGAGAATCCTGGTGTTATAGGTCCAAGTTTAATTTTTTTAGATGATTACCCAGTAACTCAATGCCGTTATTGAGTAATCCATCTTTTCTTTACAGATTTAAAATGCTACCCATATACTATGCTATGTAACCTTATATTTTTAGATTTACTTCTGAATTTTGTTTTGTCTTTCACTGATCTGTTTGTTCTTGCACTAATCTCAATAAGACTTTACTATCTATTAGGGCTTGTTCCCTTACCGTTATCCCTCTTGTCTGATTCTCTGGATTGTCTTGTATACTTATTTTTTTCATGTGAATCAGCTTATCTGGTGTAAAAGAACACTTCTGTATTTTTATTGGAATTGCATTTTATTCTTAGACTATATTTTGGAGAAGGGTTAGGGCTAGGAAAATCATCTATATATGATGAGGCTTACTACCCAATGACATGCTTTTCATTTGTTAGAGTCTTCTATTGTGTCTTTCAGTAATGTTTTAAAGTTTGATTTTCATTTATCTATTACCCATTTTTCTAGGTGTTTTATATTTTTGTTCCTATGGTAAAGAGGATCTTTTCTTCCATTATAATTATTTAAGACATTTTATTATAGAAAATTTCAAATATGTCAAAAGGAGAGAGAAAGGAGAAGGAAATTCCTCGTACCCATCACCTAGCTTTAATAATTTTCAACTTGGTCAATTTCATTTCATTCACTCCCAACTCTCTCCCTTCCCCACCCAGATTATTGTGAAGCAAATCCAAGCCTTCATATCATTTCCTTTGTAAATGTTTAAGTCTATTTCTCTAAAAGACAGTAACTTGAAAAAAACATAACCATATGACTTTTAGTATCTTAAAATATTTCACAATAATTTCCTAATATCTTCAAATATCCAGTTAATGTACATATTTCCTTAATTGTCTTTAAGTTTTTTCCAAGCTCGTTTGTTTGAATTGTGATCCAAATAAAATCCACATATCCCAATGATTTGATATGTTTCTTAAGTCTCTTTTAATCTGTAGGTTTACCTTCTAGCTATTTTTTATGTTGCAAATTTTTGTTGAAGAAGTTGAATCGTTTATTCTGTAGAGATTCTCATATTTTGGAATTTGCTGATTGGCTCCCTATGGGGTTATCATATTCCTTTATTTCTCTGTATTTTCTATAAATTTGTAATTAGATCTACAGATATGATCAAATGCAGGTTTAATTTTTTGGGGGGCGAGACTAAATAATATCTGATTGTTTCTCTTTTTGTGATATTAGAAGTCAATGATAATTATTTCCTAGGTCTAGTGATTAATTAGGACTTGCAAAATAGTGATATTCTAATTGTATCAGTTTTCTTCATTTATTAAATGGAATACTTTTAAATAGAGATACTTCCCTCATCAACCATTTGAATGTAGACTGAGGTATAATTACCTGAGGTGCATTCATATGGGAAAGGCAAAATAAACACTTGATTCTTTCCCTTTATTTGTTTTCAAAACAACAAGTTGGTTCTTAATGTCTATCAAAGGTAACCAGTGAGATTTGTTCTGTTTTGTTCTGTATCATTATGAATACATGGATTTTAAACATATTTGATGTGTTTTAGTCCATTGAAGTTATTATCCTCATTGATGCTCAAGTTGTTCTATCTTTGGCTGGTAGGAACCTATTGAGATTGGCTCCTGAGTTCTTTAGACATGATAAAAATCACTGATGGTTCTTTACTTACTTGTATGAAAAGATATTCTGGGCTTATCTTGCACATGTCCTGTTCCAGACCTAGAAATAGACATTTCTCCAAGAAGCCTTGGTTACTTTTAGTGGGAAATTATTTTTAGAGACTACCATCTGGACATTAGGGGTACTTATTGCTGTTGTGTTGGCTATCATTCTTGGACCTTTTCAGTTATAGAGCTGGGAAATGTGTGTATATGTGTGTTTCAAAAGTTAATTTTATCATGAGTTTATACTAGTACTTCCAGTTCAAATTCAGGACAACTATGTTTTTACTTAACCTTGTGATATTAATTCTGTACCTCCTTTCTTTCTTTCTTTCCAAAAATTCTGGTTCCAGTAAGGAGATTATTACCAAAAAATGAGAGGACAAAAGAGTCTAGGTATATGTAAAAGAGTGGTGATAATTATGGATCACAGAATTTAAGTTGGATAAGAAAGGAAGTAAGAAGATGAGGGAGATGAAATGAGGAGTGTTCCTTACTTTTATTTATTTACTCAGACCTATATTTTAACATCCATCCATGTTACTGTCTAGATATCTAGTGCATTTATTCTAACCACAGCAAAATATTCCACCACTCTACAGCTCACTTTACTTGAATATTTCCTTTATGATGATATCTAGGTTGCCTGTAACTCCCCACCAAAACATCACCAAAAACACCACAAGTTATATTTTTGCTCAAGCCCCAACCCGTTCAAAAATTCTCTAGGATACAACCTCAGAAATGGAATTTTTGGGTCATAAGATAGGCACATGCTCTATTTCTCTAAATCCTACCAGATTGTTCTTCAGAATGTCTATAGCAGTTTACACATTCACTAACAGTACATGCAAGTTTCATTTTCCCACATCCTGGTCAATGCTTGATATTATCCACTTTCCCTCTTTCTTCCCATTCTTATGAATGTCAAGTGGTATCTCGTTGTTGTATTAATTTGTTTTCCTCTGATCACTAGTGAGTCTGAATTTCTCCTTGTTAGTCATCTGTCTTTTTTCTTTATTTATGGTGTCTTTCATTAAACAAAAATCTTTAATTTTGATGTTGTAAATGGTTTTCACTTTTTGGGGTCTTGTCTAGGAAGATTTTACCCATTCCTATTCAACAAAAATAGTCTGTTGTATTTTCTTCTATAGATATATAGTGTTTTCTTTTACATATGGGTCTTGAATCCTTCCAGAGTCCACCCTGGTTTATGGTGTAAGGAAGCGATGTAGCTTCCCCCCCACCCCCATAAAAAAGCCAGTTTTTCCAATATCATCATTTGGTAAATATGTTTTTTGTTTATAGTATTATAATTTGTCACATACACATAGACCATTCTTGAGCTCTATCTCTCTATCTATTCGTTCCATTGCTCTATGTATCTGTGGACCAAAACCTTCTGTTTTTTTTAAATAAAGCTTTGCAGTGTATCTTGATAACTGGTAAGGAGTCCACTCTCTCTGTTCTTCTTCTTGATGTTTAACTTAGCTATGTGGGTTCTTGGACATTTATTCTTATTATTTGTTATTTTTTATTCTTATTACTGTATACATTTGAGAGTAAGTTTGTTGAGTTCTAAAAAAATCCAAGTGGAAGTTTAGTTTGCATTGAATTAGTAGATTAATGTGGCAAGAGAAGACACTTTACTATGTTGTATCATTTGTGAACATGATATATACCTTCACTTATTCTGGGCTTATATTGCTTACTACAGCTTTACATTTTTCTGCTCGCTAAGTTTTTAAAATTTGTGATTAAATGTTAGCTCAAAATTTTCATCAGCTTTTTTGGCAGTATTGTTCTGGTGAAATTTCTCTGCCTGTGATTTTTTTTTATCCATGTTTTAAATAATGGAATCCTACACTTCTCATTTTCATTGATGCTCACCTAGTAATGAATTTAGTTCTTCCTAGACCAACTATTTGTAGGACCTTCATGTGGGTTAGGGAGAGGACCACGTTCCAGATCAGCAGTGATTATGATGCAGAGTTGAGAGTGAAGAGATCTTTCAGCCTTTATTTCTTATAAACCAACCAAAATCAGCACTGCAAGGCAGCTCAAAGGTAGTCTTTTCCTTCTCTCTGCTTCCTCAACAGACTGCTTCCTGTGAATATGGCTTGTCAGTGTGATTCCTTGGTCAATCTTGCCCTCTCTGCTCCTGCTTCTCCTGGGACCCAAGCCAGGTTCTGGAAAAGGCCTTTTGCCAGTTGGCACAGACCATACCTATTGATGGGAAAAAGAAACTCGTGATTTACACCTCAGGGTGCATTTCTTATCTTAAAAAATGGTTGCTAACTTTTTAAAATAAGAAATTTAGCTACTTCTATCCTGTCTCCCTTCTCCCACATTCCTGTGTGATAGTCATTCTCTTTGATGGTCTTCCTTCTATTCTGTGGTTTTAGATTTCAGATGTTTCTTGGTTTTGTTAATGATTGAATTTGAAGTTCTGTTTTTTATTCTTTGATGGTTTTGAGTAATTTGTGAGAAGAGACATTACTCAGGTGTTTTAAAACTGGAAATCAAAGGAGATTTTTTTCTTTTTCTTTTAAAGATGAAGTAATTGAGGCCGAGAGAAGTTAAATACCTTGCCCGAAGTTGGTTAATTTTTCTAATGATTAATTAGGTGTAGGAAGAAGGAGTGAATGGTGCAAAAGAATTAACTTTGTTGCCAAGTAAAGCCTATGTCACACACTATTTTACAAGTAGAGTAAAACAAGACACAGAAAACAAAGTTGATTGCACCTTTACCAAGTTATTGATAAGTCAGGAAATTCTCAAAAATAAATGGAAAGGATTTACATTCCCCTGTAGTAAAACCCATTATATAGAGAGAGTAATTTGAAGAGTGTCACATTGGGCAAACCAGTGAGCCTCAAAAGTTCTGAAATGGATTCTGCATTTACAAGTCTTAGCACTTGATTTCTTTAAGAAAGCTTCCAAATTCATGTGATGGGAATGACATTAGTGTGTGAAAATGAATCTAGGACAACTGGTTCAATGTTTGGGAAAAACAAAACAAAAACAAAATTATATCTCTATTTCCACCCCATCACACATATTCGGTTGGATTATCATATTAAATTTAAAAAAAAGAAATCTTAAAAGAAGTATAAAATACATAGATGATTTTCTTATTTGATATTGGAGTTGGAAAGGCTTTCCTAAACACAAATGAAAAAGAACCAAACAATGAAAAATATTTGACTCTATGACAGTTTTAATTTATAGTTAAATAAATTAACATTGACAAAAAAAGCAAAGAATAAGCTGAAAATAAATATTTGAAACATATATGACTAACAGATATTATATTCTTACTACATATAAAGTGAAAATCATAAAAAAGAAGGATGTACACCTCAGTAGAAATATTGGCAAAAGATGTAAGCAAATAATTCACAAAAGAATAAATATAAAAATCCCAATAAATATACTAAAATGCATGTTTCAACTTTACTTGTAATCAAAGAAATGTAAATAAAAACATTTTACCCACTGAATTGGCAGAAATTAATACTCAGTATTGCTGAGGTGAGAATGAATGAAAAATCGTGTAGTTTGCTAATGGGCACGTACTCCATCACATCTGAAGGGCAATTTGGCAATGTATCTCCAAATCTTGAAGAATTCATACCCTTGGGTCTAGTCATTTCACTTCAAAAGAACTAATTGGAGATGTGTACAAAGATTTACATACATGAATTTTTGTTGTAATATTTATAATATGAAAAAATTGGATAAATCTAAATAACTTAAAAAGAAGATTAGTTAAATAATCTATGATACATTACTATGATAGAATACTATGCAGAAATTTTTAGAACATTATTTTAAAAAGCATTTAATGATGTGAGAAAATGTTCAGAATATAATGTGAACTGGAAAAAGCACATTATGAAACATTACATAAAATGTTTTCTAATAAGATACCATTTATAACACTTAAATGTACTTATATTTATTTGTTTTATACATTGTACATATGGAAGACTAAAAAATACAATAGAATGTTGCACATGTGTATATATTATCAACCATATATTATATATTTAACAATAAAGTTTAGAATAAAAATACACCAAAATGTTAGCCATTATAATAGTTGGGTGGTGATATTATATTTAATTAAAAATTTTTTTATTTGTTACATTATGAATTTCCAAAATTCTTTATATTGAGTCTTTTAGGGCCATAAATTATGATCAAACTTTTCTAAAAAGAAAGTCTAAACTCTAAATAAGAAATGGAGGTCCTTAATTTTTAGTGCCTTTCTCTTAACTATGCTGAATTACTTCAATTCAGCAACAATTTTTCAAATGCCTACTCTGTAGGACTAGGTTAATTCATTAAACTGTTTTTCAACTCATTCGTAACATTGGGATCTGATTTTAGATATAAGACAGATAAGTCGGTTTGCTTTTACCTCTCTACTGCTTATATTGTCTCTGTAATACCTCTCACACGAGCTCTGCACTATTCGCTCAGCAAATATTGACTGAGCACCAAGTGTCTGGCAGTGACATAGCTGTAAATAGGAGAAACGTGGCCTTGTCCTTGTGGAGTTACAGCTTAGTTGAGGGAAACAAGTAAACAATTACAAATCATCATGATTACTAGAAAGAGAGACAAGCATGTTGCCGTGATAAGAATAAAAGCAATGAAGTGGAAGAGTCTAAGTTTGATTAGATGATTGAAGAAGGCCTTTCTGAGAAGGTGACTTTAAACTGGACTCAGAATCATTTCTAAAGGATGAGAAGGAGCTCGGCTTAAGTGCCACTAGAAGAAGAGCATCTCAGGCAGAGGGAAACCGTATGCAAAGACCCTGAGGCTGAAAATAGCTTGGTATATTCAAGGCACTGAAATAGTCTATGGAGTGAGCACACAGGTTGGGTGGGGGGCATGGAGTGAGGTTGTGAGTGAGGTGGGCATGGGCCAGAGGATGTGGGGCTCTGAGGGTCATGTTATAAATCTTCGATTTTATTCAAAGTGCAATAGGAAATTACTGAAGAATTTTAAGAAGGGCCAGGGGTAACATTACATGATTCACATTTGTAACTGACCACTCTAGTGACTGTGAGAGAATGGTTTGAGGCCAGAACAGTGGATGGTGGTCAGGAGTGGAAATAGAAAGACTGGTTAGGAGGCTGTTGGACTTGAACTAAGGCGGTAGAGGTCAAGATGATGCATTCCTAGGATGTGATCACTTTCACTGTTGACTATACCCCTGTCCTCTATATCTTGCCATCAGTGGGGTGGGAGTCCCATGGGCAGAGCAAGAAGTATACTCTCACTTATGCAAGGAATGTCTGTCTCTCATCTAGATGGCTTAAGACCAACCTATGAGAGCCTGACATCGCCACATTAATCAGAAGCAAGAAAGACCCTTTTATCAATTGGAAGGGTTCATTGCAGTGAGGAGCAATAGTCTTGAAAGCTTCAGAGGAGACAGTTGAGGTCACCCCTTTGAGACTGCCTGACATATGGCATAATGGAAGGAAAGGGGTGAGATGACCATGTTGGCGCCCCTGCCTGGAGGTAGACATGGTAGAAGATGCCTGCCACTACCTCCTCTGCTGCCCTTGGGAGCTGTAGACCAGAGGAAGCACCACAGTCAGATCATGCATGGATGAGAGCCAACACAAAGGCCCACAGATGCAGCTCAAGACCAACGGTCAGGGGTAGACCATCAGCAGCCTAAAGCCCTGAACTTGTCTTGTGTCACCCCAAATCAGGATGCCTATACCATTCTGGTGGCCCAATCTTGCACAATCCTGAGAATGAAATAGCATTCCAGCCAGCGGGAGTTATGTCCTCACCAGGTCCCCCTTCTGGAGCTAGAATCCATCCACGGGGCCCTAGGTGAGCCTATAGGTGAGAGCTCAGGTGCTCCTCAGGGCATGTGATTGACCACTTACGTGGAGGTAGAGAATCCCTTATCCCAAGGGGGAAGACTGCGGCAGGACTCATGCAGGTCTCCATCCTGGCTCAAGGAGCCTGGTCAGCACTGCCAGCCCCAGGGGCCTGAGGAGATTGGAGGAAGGCACTCCAAAAGGTGGGGCCCCCTCAGGCATGTTCTCAGGGTGGGGGTCTTGCCCCTGTCTAAAGGTGGTACGCAGCCACTGGATTCACAAAAAATGTGTCACAGCAATGCAGTGGGGGAAAAGGTTGTTCTTTCCAGTAAATTTTGCTAGAGCAAATGTGTATATATCTGTAAGCAAGTGAAACTTGATTCCTTCCTCATTTCATTCATACAAAAAAAATTCCAGGTGAATTGTAGACCAAAACGTAAAAGGTAAAGCAATAAAACTTCTAGAAATAAACATAGGACCTAGGGGTAGGCAACGATTCCTAGAAAGTACTAACCATAAAGGAAAAGATCAATTAAAATCGACTTCATTAAAATTGAGAACTTTTTTTTATTAGAAAACACCACTAAAGGTGTAAAAAGGCTAGCAGATTTGTAGATCTTTGCAACGCATATATCAAACAAAAGCTTGTCTTTATAATATATGAAGAACTTTTATATGTCAATAAGGAAAAGGCAGACAACCCACAACCCAATAGAATAATGGGTAAAATATTGAACAGGCATTTTCCAAAAGAAGATAGTCAGACTAAGAAAGCATACAAAAAGTGCTCAATATTATTAGTCATCAGTGAAATGCAGATTAGAACCACAATGAGAAACCACTACACATGCACTTGAATGGCTAACTTAAAAACAAATAACTGACACTACTAAAGCTTGATGAGGATATCAAGCAACAAGAACTCTCAGACACTGATAATGGGAATGTGTATGGGTACAACCTCTTTGGAAGCTGTTTGACAGTATCAACCACGTGTATCCAATGATCCAGCAATTCCACTCCTAGTAGAGTATATGCTACAGCAATACATATGTATGTACACACATACAAGAACGCTCAGTGCCACGCTATAATAGCCCTAAGCTAGCAACAACCCACATGGCCATCAACGGTAGAATGGAAACATTGTGGAATATTCATATTGTAGTATTTTATAAACAATAAAAAGAAAACGAACTACTGCTACACGCTATCATATGAGTGAACTCACAGATAGAATGTTGAGTGAAAAGACCAGCCATAAGGGAGTACATGATGTATGATTTCATTCATATAAAATTGAAAAACAGACAAAACTAATCTATGATGAGAGAAGTCAGAATAGTGGTTGCATTTTGGGAGTAATGACTAGGAGAGGGCAGGAGGGAGACTTCTGGAATGCTGGTAATATTATATATCCTAACCTGGGTGGTGATCATATAGGTATGGTCACTGTAAAAACTTGTCAAGCTTGAGATCTGTGAATTTTACTTTCTCAAGATCATCTGGGGCCTCAAAGGGGAGAGATATGACTGGGGCCTACATGGGTTGCAGTCAGGATTCAGAGGACCCAGTGGTCCTGGCACCAGATAGAGACTTAGAAAATTTCGAGGAAGGTGCTCGAAAGTGCTGGGCCCCCCGAGGGGTGGGGCCTGAGTCAGGGGCCCTGCCTGCTCAGGTCTAACAGTTGTACTGACTCTTGGGTTTTAACTGTATAACCAAAAGCCTAAGGATAATGGAACAGTGTCTACTGAAGTTTGAGGGGAAATGATATGATCTAAAAAATTTGCATATTACTATGTTCTTAATCTTCTGTGATGACTGCAGGAAAACATAGATATTTAATAACTCAAGAAATGCACCAGCTTTTTTTGCCCTTCTTAAAGGAATTGCTTTAAAAAATTCTCCTTTCAAGCTAGGTATGAATCAGGATATACAATTTAAACAAATAATTAAGCACAAATAATCATACAAATTATAACTCTAAGCTGCTTATGAGAGTTTTTCATAAATCAAAATATTATAGGAATGTTTTAAATATTTTTTACTTTAAAACAAAGTTTTTCTAAAAAACAATAGGATGACAATATTAATTTTAGGAAAAATTAAAGAGCCGTAAATAAAAATTCCACAATGAAATATAGTAATCATCTTTTAGGTGAGTTTTGTCTATTTATAAACAAAAGTTCTTGGCAGAAGAAAAATGATCAGAAACACAAGTGTCATGGGAGAATTCTAAGTCTTTGTCAGGTCATATAGAAAAAACAAGGACAAGAAATTTGAATCATATTATAAAGTTGGTTTGATCTGTACTCAGCTTTATACTGTATAGGTAAGATACTTTCTCGAGTTTCCATGAAATGATTATTCAAATTATTATATACTTAATCACAAAGAATATCTCAACAAATTCTAAAACATAAAATTGAACTGGTCATATTCTATGACCATAATATAATAAATTGAAAAATTAACAAAGTTTAAATAGTAATTCCTCCAACCTTTGTGAATATTTTTAAAAATTTCTAACTTGGAAGCAACCTAGGTGCCCATCAAAGGCGAATGGATAAATATGTGGTATATATACACAATGGAATACGACTCAGCCATAAAAAGGATGAAATCTTGCCACTTGTGACAACATAGGTGGACCTTGATGGTATTATGCTAAGTGAAATAAGTCAGAGGGAGAAAGTCAAATACTGTATAATCTCACTCATAAGTAGAAGATAACAACAACAACAAACAAACACGTAGACACAGAGATTGGACGGGTAGCTACCAGAGGGGAAGGGGGGAGGGGGGAGGGCAAAAGGGGTGATTAGGCACACGTGTGTGGTGATGGATGGTAATTAGTCTTTGGGTGGTGAACATGATGTAGTCTGCACAGAAATCAAACTATAATGATAGACACCTGAAATTTATATAATGTTATAAACCAATGTTACCGCAATAAAAAAAATTTCAAAACATATATGTCAATGATAAAGTCAAGACCACAATAACAGACTCTTTAGAATACTAAGAAAAAAAATGAGAATACTATATATCAAACTTTCAGGATTAAGCCAAAGCTCTACTAGAGAAAAAAATCATAGCCTTAAGAGTCATCATTATTAATGAAAATAGGTGAACTAATCGTCAAATCCAAGTTAGACATATAACAAGGTACATCTTAGAAAAGAAGGAGGTATGTAGTAATGATGCTGAGGTCAGGAAATACTGAACTAAAAAAAAAACTATTAATAAATGTAGAAGATGGTTCTGTAAAGAAAATAACACTATGGGAAAAAAAAAACCCTAACAATTGATTCAAAGAACAACCACAAGAAAGACATTGGAATTAAGAAAGAATATGTAACAGCAGATACTGAAGTGATAAAATTATGAGAATATTATGTAAAATTCTTTGATATTAAATTAGAAAAATATGTATTTTAAGGAAAGTAAAAGTGGCTAAAATTGACTCAATAATAAATAGACTAATAACCATGGGAAAAATTGAGAAATGTATTAAAGAAATAATTCAAAAGGTCTTATGCCAGATAATTTTCCAAGTGAAGTTTCTCCAAACTTTCAAGAAACAGATAATTTTTATGCTATTCTATTTCAGAATATTATAAATCTTCAATTCATTTTATGAAACTTACATATGCCAAAATCAAAACCAAATATTAAAAATAAAAAAGAAAGTTTAAAAAGAATTACATTTGATTATAAATATTAAAATCCCAAATAAAATTTTAATAAATAAAATTCAACTCTGTATTATTGTACACTATATCACTGAAATGCAACTTGTTTTTAATATTAGCAATTCTGTTGATTCAGTGAGTAAAATACAAATGTAAAAAAAGACATGTGATGAAATAGAAGATGTACTTTAAAAAAAATAAATCTCTTGGAAGATTGGGATTAAATTGTTCCTTCCTTAGTACGGTTAAGAATATTTATCTGAAACCTGAGTTTGCAAATGGTCTGAAAACAGACTATCATTTTAAATTTTTTTGTTTTGACCTGTAAGTTATTGGGAAAATGATTTTAGTTATTAAAAATTTTATAATTGGGAGATTTCATATAAAAATCAGATGTTTTCTCTTATGTGCAAAAAAAGATTAGGGTTAGGGTGTCCAAAATGAAAAAATGGAAGATCTGTCAACACTAGGTCCACATTTTCACAGCACATAATAGGTTTAAGCTGAGCATCTGCTGTGTGCTCCCTTTAGAAGGAGCTCCCTCCAGTTTGTCACAGTTTCTGCCAAGCCCTCTGGTCTTCCGCCTGGCCTGCCCGCACTATTCCTGTTACCTATGTAACCCTTTAGACATGGATATGTATATCCTACCCCAGTATTAAATTTCTCAACCAATGTCATATTTAGTGGTGTAATATGTAAGAGGTTATCGTCATTCTTATCAGAAACGAATCAAAGATGTCCTCTACCACCTTTACTAGTAACTTTTCTGAGAGCAGAGACAAGAACTCAAAAAAAGGATATTACTGTTGGAAAGAAAAAGCTGAAATGTAATAATTTCAACTGGAATGATTATATGCTATACCACACACACACACACACACACACACACACACACACACACAACCAACTGTAAGTTTGTTGTAAATAATAAGATAGTTAAATACATTGGTTAGAAGATAAATATTTCTAAAATTAGTAACTATTTTTTCTATCCCAGCAATCTCTGGTTAAATAATACAATGACAAGATCGTATTTATAATAGCAACAAAAAATTTAAAATACAAGGAATGTGTGGGAACAATATGAAAAAAACTACAGAAGTTTATTGAGATATAAAAGATTTGAATAAATGCATATACATTTCAAGATTTTGAAAATTGTAAAAATGTCAGTTATTCCTATTTGAATTTATGGTTTTAACGTTATTCCAATAAAAATTGCAAAGAACTTTTCTAGAACGTGAAAATTTTAAACAAAGTGCATCTGGGAATGTAAACAAGACTAGAGAAAACTTCTGAAAAGGCTGTTTAAAGCAGGAGAGACTTAAAAATGTTCATAACTTTTTCCCTAATAATTTCATTTCTAGCAATGTATTTTAATAAAATAGCAGGAAATATGAATAAAGATTTATTTATAAGATGTTATTGCATTACTCATGATATTGAAAAATTAGGTTCATTAAAAACATCCCCCTCACAATATGGAAATGATGTATAAATTATGGTTTATTCATACAATAGACTATTAGACATTCACTAAATGTCATGTTTGCGAAGCATTTTTCATGACATGGGATAAAGCTCATGATGTAATGTTGTGTGAGAAAAGCAAGACATAAAACTCCATGTTCAGCATGATTCTAGTTGTTTAAAAAATTCTCAGGGAGGTAGAATTATAGGTAATTTTTATTTTCTATGTTTTATGTGTTTCTAAATTTTATAAAATAAGAATATATTTTATAATTAGAAAAGAATACAACAAGTTTTATTTTTCAAGAGAAAAATAGTTCTTAACCAAGAAATACTCTTAGTAGTGGGATGATGTTTTTGGACAAAGGCAGAAATCACACTTCAGTGGGCATTGCCTGTATTTGCTTTTCCCTCTCCTTACAACCTTTTCTGTTGGTAGGTAGTTTGTGTGACAACTATTTAAGGAAGATCAGCATTAATGTATATTGGGTTTCACCAAACAGGGCCTTTTCCTTATGAGGCCAAATGAGAAAGGACAGTTTATATGTAATGCAAATCCCCTTGTCAATACATCTCCATATTCTGGTATGTTAGCTCCAACTCTTGTATTTTTAATAAGATCTTATCTCCCTCATAGTCCAGCAACTGCTGGATCATTTAGAGACCATCCTGTAGTGTTTATGACAGCACACTCCGTTGCCATGGAAAGAACTGAGCTGTCCCCAATCTCATAACAAAAATGGGTTCAAAGCAGTTGATTTGGCCAAATTCAGAGCCTTTCTGAACCCTGGGAGTTCTGAGTTTCCAATTTTCTTGAGCTGCTGGAAGTTTGTTTGTTTATTGTTAGTAACATAGAACTCTGTTTTGTTTCTTTTTCTTTCTTTTTTTAAAGAAATGTTTATTTTTTTAAAAGACTCAAAATGCTGCTTGTACACCATGCTACTCTATCACAGTAAACTTTCAGTGTTTTAAAACCATATGTATGGTTTGTTACATATATACAGATACATAATCTTATATTTTATATAAGATTTTATAAAAATCATATATATGTACACCTATGTACATATATATTTTTCTCCATAAAATAAAAATAGGAAAACATGAAAATACCTTTCCCCAGATTTGTGTCCGGAATCTACTGGGAATGACAGTAAAATCCCTTATTTTGATAATTTCATGCAAGTCAAAAGGGCCATATGTAGTGTGACCACATAACTGATTGTTCAGACTTGGACACCATTGAGAGTGGAAGGAGGCACTACTAATCATTAAGCAGGGATGACATGTATAAACTGAGACTCCCCCAAACAAAGGGGGATGTTGAGTCACCCTAATCAGAGCATATGAAATATGGGATGTGTTATGGGTTGAATTGTGTCCTCCAAAAATTCATATGTTAAAGTCCTAACCTCTGGTACCTCTGAATGTGACCTTATTTGGAAATAGTGTTGTTGCAGATGTAATTAGTTAAGATGAGTCCTAATCCAACATGACTGGTGTCTTTACAAAAAGGGGACATTTGGACACAGATGCACACCGGGAGAATGCCATGTGATGATGAAGGCAGAGATTGGGGTGATGCAGCAGAAGCCAAGGAACACCAAAGATTGCCAGCAAACCATGAGAAGCCAGGAGAGAGGCATGAACAGGGAAGGTTGGTTCCTTCCCTCACAGCCCTCATAAGGAACCAACCCTGCTGACACCTTAATCTCAGATCCTAGCTCAAGAACTGTGAGACAACACACTTCTGTTGTTGAAGCCACCCGATCTGTGGTGCTTTGTTACAGCAGCCCTAGGAGACTAATACAAGATGCTCGATGACTAGCCCCTGAGCAGCCCTGGAGCCAATCCCAAGAAGTGCTCAAGACGTCCCTTTCAACATGGCCAAGTAACAACTCTTTCATTCTTTCTTTGCTCAAACATCACCATCCTCTCCCCGTTGTTGTGAACAACGGGGAGAGCGAGAAGCACGCACAAGCTCCATTTCTAATGGTGCCTGAAGACCTTTGTAATCCTCAGCCATACAACAAAGAAGGGAGAGGAGGGAACGCAAACCGGTGTCTATAGAGGGCTACATGTGGTGACAAGGCGATTCACCCCACAGAACCCAGGAATGGTGCTGGAGTCGAGCAGGTGTTACCAAAGGTTGGAGGAGGGGTGCTAACACTAAGGGGTCCCTTAAAAGTCCATGTAAGAAAAATCCACACTCCAATCCTCTTTGCCACCCAAGCTCAGAATGCAGCCAGGCTTTAACTCACAAGTGAGAAACAGGAAGATCCTTCTCTGGGTACCCAAAGCCAACCAGGGGAGGTAGAAACATTTGGGAGTACCTGAAAAAGATGCAGGCGCCGCCCAGTCACTCTATCCATGAAACAGACTAGGATGATATAAAATGAACAAGAGTTCTTGCAAATTAAAAATATGATAGCAGAGGGCCAGCCCCGGTGGCCCAGTCGTTAAGTTTGGCGTGCTCTGCTTTGGCGTCCTGGGTTCAGTTTCTGGGCATGGATCTACACCACTCGTCTGTCAGTGGCCATGCTGTGGTGGTGGCTCACACACAAAAAGAGGAAGATTGGCAATGAATGTTAGCTCAGGGTGAATCTTCCTCAGCAAAAAAAAAAAAAGATAGAAGAAATAAAATATTCAGGTAAAAGATCTAGAGACAAAGTGAAGTCCCTCATCCAGAAAGTAGAATCAAAACACACAGAGGTGAAAAATAAAAGAGAAAAGATAAATTAAAGAATCAATCCAATATCTTACTAATAAGCATTATGGAAAGGAAGAAAAAACAGAGAAGAGATATTATCTCTATAAACAAATTTTTCTATAACTGAATGACAGAAGCCTTCCAAGAGCTAAACCAGTGAATTAAAAGAAGACTCACACTGTGACACATTATTGTGGAACTTTAGAATACAGGGGATTAAAGTGATATCCTAAAAATTTCCAAAGATAGAGAAAGGGGCATTTACAAAAGGTCAGGAACAGTAATGGAAATGAACTTTCCAATTGCACCCCTGGAAACTGGATGACAATGAGCAATGACTTCAATGTTACGTGTAAAAATAACAGTTTCACTTAAATTTGATACCCAGGTATATATATACATAATGGAATACTACTCAGCCATAAGAAAAGATGAAATCCAGCCATTTGTGACAACATGGATGGACATTGAGGGTGTTATGCAAAGTGAAATAAGTCAGAGGGAGAAGGTCAA
Organism: Ceratotherium simum simum; assembly: GCF_057802395.1. Lineage (NCBI taxonomy): Eukaryota > Metazoa > Chordata > Mammalia > Perissodactyla > Rhinocerotidae > Ceratotherium > Ceratotherium simum. Next base: position 9,081,914 of record NC_141913.1, read on the forward strand.
ATACCGTATGGTTTCCTTCATTAAGTAGTAGATAATAACAACAATAAACAAACACATAGAGACAGAGATTGGATTGGTGGTTACCAGAGGGGAAGGGGGGAGGGAGGAGGGTGAAAGGGATAATTTGGCACATGTGTGTGGTGATGGGTTGTAATTAGTATTTGGGTGGTGAACATGATGTAATCTATGCAGAAATAGAAGTATAATGATGTACACCTGAAATTTATACAATGTTATAAACCAATGTTACTGCAATAAACAAAAAATTTAAAAAAAAATTTGATACCCAGTGAAACTATCAATTAAGTTGAGGGTTGAATAAAGGTATTTTCAGACATGTAAGTCTCAGAAAAGCTTACATTCCATGCATCCTTTCTCAGGAAGTTCTTGAAGGATGTGCTACACCAAAATAAGGGAGTATTCTAAGAAAGAGGAAGACATGGAATCCTGGAAAGAGAGGATCCAGAGCTGCAGAGGTTCAAAGGAAGCACCAGGACAACAGCTGTGCAGGAGCCTGAGTGGGCAGCCAGGCCAACTGGAGCGGGTGGAGGGGGGATGTCTCCAGGAAAAGCAAAGTGAAACTGACAGAGCAACTTCTAGGCTTGACTTTGTGGAAAATTATATTGAGAAACATTTTACAAAGCTGTTGGAAGATTTGGCCAGAGCGTCAAAGAAAACTAAGTAAATGAGAATATGAGGCAACTATTAATTCCAAGAAAAATAAAAAGTTTTACAAGAAAATGAGTTAGAGAACATCACTTTGCTGGAAGATCTAGCAATATAGTAAACAATATTTCCATAGTCATAATAATGAAAACGCTAGTTATGGATTTAACCAAAAATTGGGAGAGTGGAAAGGGAAAGAAAAAAGGCATATAGGAGAACTAAAGTTTTTGTTTACCATAAGAGATAATCTCTAAATGGATAAATCAAGAGATATAAGTATAAGCACATTATTTAGAAATACAGCAATAAATACCAGCATAAACAGCTAAAAATGTTGAAAAGCGGTTGCCTTTAGGGTATGAGGGGTGTGTGTGTGTGTGTGTGTGTGTGTGTGTGTGTGTGTGTATGTGTGTAGTAAGGGAGAGTGGAGTCACTGCTTTTTTTTGTTAAAAGTTTTGTAGCACAATTTGATTTTCGAAACGATGTATGAGTTATATTGAAAAAAATTTTTAGAAAGGAAACAAAAAAATTATGTTTGAGAAAAAAAAAATCCAGAAATGGCCTGTGTCAGTACATAGACTTCTCTGACCTTAGGTGAGTGATAATCAAACCAAGAGTGGTTTCTCTTTTTTTCTTCTTTTTAGAGACATTTACTTCCAAGCACTTAATTTCTGTTTTGTTTTCATTCATGAGTTGAACAGAATGATGGATATACTATATCAAACTTAAACTAGATAACCATGCTGCCTTAATGGGTAGGGTGAGACATTATTAAATCCAGAAGACCCCTATGATCATCATCATTTCTATATGAAGGTAAAGAGTTGTTTAAACTGCAGGTGTTGTGATATATTGTGAATTTTTTTGTTGTTGTTACAAAGAGGATGTCACACAAAAAGCTCTTTTGGCCCAGTCTCTGTATATTCTATTCTCTGTTTCTAAGGGCATTGCATTTTAATTGCAGCCATAGCCTAATCATAATTTCATGTGCAGTAAAAACTTTAACATTCTCCTTTAAATCATGAGTAAAGGGGGAAAAATCCCCTTATTATGAACAATTAATGAATTCATACATAATCATAAGCCATAAGATTCTTTCTCCCCCATTTTGCTTCTTTCACAATGAAGGTTATAAAGTTGATCATATAAGCTCTTTCAGGGGCATCATACTTACTCAACTTGGGAATTCGGGACTTGATTGCAATCAGCTGAGTGCTATGTGGTCTGACTATGAATTTGATCCAAGTCACGCTCAGACAATCAGGGTTATAATACTGAGTCTTTCAATTGCCAGCAGGGTGATATTGGTCAAGACATTGGTCACTGTATGCTTTCCAACCTCTATATGTATGTAAAGCGAAGAGCTCAGAGTACCAGGGATAGCAAATAGTTTCTTTACTCATGCCAACTCAGCATGAATGATAGAGGCTACCAGAGCTCTGTAAGAAGGATTGTAAGACTACGTAGGTCTGAGCTCAGCTGGAAATTGCTGGGATTGATTATTTATGTCTGCCTTGGACAGGAACTAGGAAAGTGCCTATCCTTACCTTATGTATTTGTCAACCCTAGATTAGATGATTTGGAAGATTTATTGCAGGCTAAACGTTATTCTATTCTAGCCAGTAACTTTTATTTTCTACTTTGGATTCTATGCTTTTCTTTTTCTTTTTTTTTTTTTGATTGAGGAAGATCCACCCTGAGCTAACATCTGTGCCAATCTTCCTCTATTTTGTATGTGAGTCACTGCCACAGTATGGCTGCTGATGAGTGGTGTAGGTCTGCACCTGGGAACCAAACCCAGGCCACCAAAGCAGAGCATGCTGAACTTAACCACTAGGCCATGGGGCTGGACCCCACCTCTTTTTTTTTTAATAGTGCATTTATTAGAATACAATAGATCTTTTTAAAGGTAAACATTTATATAGCACCCTTAGCCATTTAAAGGAAGAAAACTTCTGCTAAATAGTAATTTTATGAACCAAACCAGTTCATTTTATGGAACATTACACCTGGAATGTTTGAAATATAGATTAAATTTTTTTCTCCACCAACTTTAGTATATTTAATGAATCCTTTTTCCTGCACATAGATCAAGTGTAGTTGAAGAATCCAACGACCAATACTTTGGGGAAAATTCTAGTTATTGCACTTTTCTCTCAGTAGGTAGACTTCCTTGTTCTGTGTGACTTTATCAGGAATGGAGTTACTTGGAGGTATTCAGATGCATAGGTTTTCTTAAAAGTTAGTTCTTTTTCTTTTTTTAAGTCATGACAATCTGTGATACTTAGGGACTGACCCATTTGAGGTAATTTTGGGAGAAAAGCCATTGTCAAATGAAACTAGGTTCTTCTTACTCTAATGTCTTATTCCAAGCTTTTTCCTACGGTGATGCACATGACTGCCTTCATGTTTGCAGTCTCCAAAAGGCAGAGCCAGCAATGCCAGCCCTTTGGGGGCTATTTCCTTCCAGGCATTATGTCTGTTTTGCCTAGTGGTATTTGGTTGAGGGAAAAGCGGTCAATTAATAAAATGTGAATAATAGAAATATAACATATGATCTAATATCTTCTGCTTTTCCAACTTGAATATACTTTTAAAATAATAATGTAGATTATTTATTTTTCCCTATCAAAATATGGAAGAAAATGTACAGGAATTAATTCAAGAACAATAATTCAAATGTCTAAGTACAAGGTACAGCTCCTCCCTTCAACATTTCAGCTGCTATCAATTACTGCTTAATAGAGCTCTGGTTTCCCTTATCAGGGCCGAAGCTATTTCTAGAGAGAAAAGTCTCGAGCAAAGCTTTGTAAGTTTAAAATGGCAGCACAGGCTGAAATGAATTGGTTGAACACTTGCCAGTTTATTCTGCTTTCTCCACATCAGGTGTTAATGGTATTTTAAAATAATTGCTGTTTCTAATTATTCTGGGTAGGATTTTATCTGTTCCTCTGCGTTATGATCTTAGGGAGCACATAGTCCCTTTCCCTTCAGTAGAGGCTGCCCAGCACCTTTTGAACACCCTTTCTATGTGTGGGGAATCGTTTTCCTCATGTGTCCCATCTCCCTCAGGTAGAAAACACAGAACCTACTTCCCAGCCTCCTCTGTAGCTGGGCACAGGCATGTGACCTGCACCCCATCACTTATTTACTGTTTTTACCTGAGACTTGCCTTACAATTTGAGGGAGGGGCTCTGTGGAATCCATTTTGCTGTTGAGGTGGAGGTCCAGGCATCCAGGTTTGGGAGAAAGCAGGAGCTGCAAGGTTTGCGTCCTGGGCAGAAATGGCAAGATGTGGTGGCAGTTGGGTGCAATTAAGTCTTGGCAGCTGTGCAACCAGGACACCCACTGCTTGGTGTTGGCATAAACTCTGGTGGTGTTTTCCTCCTCAGGTCAGTTTTGGATATGGTTTGGGCATTGTTTCTAGAAGCCTTAAGCCTGGTTCTCCAGCCATCCAGCAATTCCATGAGGTACACAATGTTCTTGTAATAAACTCCTTTGGGGCTTGCTCCCTTAGAGTCAGTTTCAGTTGCCTGAAACTAAGAACCTCAAGGGATACATTGTTCTTCCAGCAAAATATTCTTTCTACCAGATTTCTGCCAGGAATCTTTGCATCCTACTCTGGCAGAACCAATGGAAATATTAAGAAAAGCCATGATAATGCAGACTGCATTTGATTTTCCCTGTGTCTTCCTTGGAAATTGAGCATACATTTATCGAGTACCTACCACACATGACCCCATGCTGACGTTGGAATGAGATGGGAGGTGGTGGCAGAGCTTATAAGATAAGTAAACCAAATTCCATAACTTTAATTGAAGACAAGTCTACCGAGAATCATTAGATTATTCTTTAATTACTCTAGCGATCCTCAGTAGTCTTTTAAAAAATATAGCTTCAAGCCTCTTGCAGACCTGCTTTTACTTCTTAAAGAAGATTTTTATTTGTTTTTCTTGTGCATTTAAAAACTATTTTCCACTAAGGTCCATTGCTGGATAAACAAAATGTCGTATATACCTACAATGGACTATTATTCAGCCTTAGAAAGGAAGGAAATGGGCCAGCCCCCGTAGCCTAGTGGTTAAGTTCGGCCCGCTCCACTTCGGCTCATCCTGGGTGCTGACCTACACCACTCGTCTGTTAGCAGCCATGCTGTGGTGGTGGCCCACATTAAAAAAAAAAGGAAAAAAGAGGAAGATTGGCAATGGATATTAGTTCCGGGCGAATCTTCCTCAGCAAAAAAAAGAAAGGAAGGAAATTCTGACATATGCTATGTCATGGATGAAACTTCAGAACATTATGCTAAGTGAAATAAGCCAGACACAAAAGGACAAATACTGTGTGATTCCACTTATATGAAGTACCTAGAGTAGTCAAATTCATAGAGATGGAAAGTAGAATGGTGGCTGCCAGGGGCTGAGGGGAGAGAGGAATGGGGAGTTACTGTTTAAAGGGTGCAGAGTATCTATTTGGGAAGATGAAAAAGTTCTGGATATGGATGGTGGTGATGGTTGCACAGCAACATGAATTGAATGTACTTAGTGCCACTGAATTGTGTACTTAAAAATGGTTAAAATGGTATATTTTATGTAATGTATATTTTACCACCATAAAAAAATACTTTCTAACCAAACAGAATATATATTACTATGAACAAGGGTAGGAAACTGATTTCTTCATAATCACTAAGAAAATCCTACCTAGGAGATGACAGTGATGTAGGGGGAAGAACAGGAGCCTAGGTGGTAGAGAATGGGCTCTTGTTGAGGACCAGCTCTATAATTAGCTAACACCACCTAACCTGGCCAAACCTCAGTTTCTCCATCTATCAAACGGGTAAGATGGGGGGGTGGCATTTCATTTCTACAATGCTCTATTTGACCTCAGATTTAGAACCAAGGTCATCCTTGACTTGAACCATTCAACTCCTCTGCTGACAAATAAACAGATCTTCAGGAAATCATACTTGTCTTCTGGAGAAATGGTTTCTTTCAGTAAGTTCTCACAGAGCAAATGCAAGCACCAACAATGTAGGCTTTCGAGAATGTGGAGTATTTCCTGTACCCATAATCCCTCCCTCCTAGAAACTATGATGTAGAAATTCAATTCCCATCCAGATTTAGAAATGCAATTCTTCAGTTACCTGATAAAATGGAAACAGGAAAATCATGTTATTATATTTTGAATCTCATAATATGAATGCATTCAAAGCCAGACTTCATTTTTAGAATGTTGTATGTAGGCCCCTACATTTAGGCCCCTACACAACACTGAATAGTGAGGCAATATTTATTGGTCCACAGCTTCCCTCGGTAGATCAGATCATTCGACACAGGACTGGTGTTCAGGTGGCAAGCTCTACGCTACCAGCTAAATAGCTGGGCACACTCAGTAGGCCTGTTGACAGAGAAAGCTTTCAAAGCCAGTCTGGAGCCAAAGAACTTCTGAGAATGAATTGTCTAGAACTATCTCAATTGTAGAAGTCTGCCTTAAGGAAATATGTATTGTTCTTGAAAATGCCACACCAACAGTAGGAAACACAAATGGTATACTCAAAAGAAGCAGGGAACTGCAGGCTGAATAAACAGTCTATGAACACCCACTTTCCTGGAAAATATGTGTCCAAGACCTAAGAGTCCTGGTACAGGCTTATCTGTCACTACTTCTTCAAGATAGGTCAGTCTTGGATGACATTCACTCTTGTCCCCAACAGGAGGCTGCCAACTATTATCATAGATCATCCACTAGAGGGTGACAACCACATGTGCTTAGGGATGGATGGCCATTCCTTAGACACGGTGGTACCTAGGTACATTCCAAAGTCCTGAGCAGGGTTTCTTGAAGCTCATCAGCCTGAGTGGTTGGACTTTCACTTCTAGAATCTCCCATTCATTCTAGAGGAGGAACTATGAATTTTCCACACATTCATGGGTGGGGTTGTACCTCCTTTTCAGGCTTAGCTAAGAAAAATTTAAATATATAGTGTTTTTGTTTTTGTTTTTGTTTTAAGCAGAAGGAACACCTCTCACCAGTTTAGTTGGGGGATGTATCTAACAACTGGGAGAGAACTTGCTGTCAGTCATTTGGGATCTTTTCTTGATACTATTACTGATCTTTGGGACAGTTTCAGTAAGTAGTTTCAGAGGTTACTTGGTTTTTCCGACTGTAAAATGTGGACTATTAACTATAAACCTTAGAGCAAAATTCTTATAGTAAAATAGGGGAATGTGGAACCTTTAATTAGAAGGTTTTGTGTCTTTCCACGTGGTATCTTAATATACTAACTAAAATGTGTGAGATCAGTTGGTGAGTCTGAGTCTTTGTTGGGACGTGGATCTGGAATTGATGACATGAGAAATATTAACCACTTAATGGACACTCAGGCAGCAGGCTCACGCCCATGCAGTCACCACAGCAGCTTTCAGATACTTGGGATATATTCCTGCTTGTGTTTCTCCCCAACCACGCTGGTGAGCAGTTATGTAGGCAGCTCTTCACAGAGCTTTGGGCCTTGTTCTTAACGTTCCACAAAAATGTTTCAATTTTAGGAACAGGTCTCAGAAAATCAGGACTTTTCAGATTATGTATGTTTAAACCTTTTCTATACTGCTTAGACAAACATAATGAGTATGCATTTTTTTTTTAAAGGGACAATGGCTTTGATAGCAGGCACGAGTATAATCTCCTACATTAATTGCTTTGATAACTCTTCCCAGTGCTTTGCTGGGAGCTATGTACATAGTAAGTACTCCATATTTGTTGGATATATAATCCAGAGTTATAAAATTATAATAATTTTAAATAAAAAATTCATCGTTGATTGAGTGATGTGTTTATGATGCTTCTTGATGCTTCTTTCAGTTTAAACAGAAGCCAAATTTGTTTCCTTTATAGGTGACTGGCTGAGCATCTATGCATATTCATCAATGCTCCTCCTTGCCTTTGTGGTTAGTGTTTTTAGGAGGCAGTGTTTATAGTAGACTAAAGCTTTAGGAGCCAGACAGACCAGGGTTCACTGGGTTTACATTGCTGGATTTTATAAGGATTAGAGACAAACATATGTACAGTGCCTGGCATAAAATAGATAAGGAAAATTTCGTCTATTAGTTATTGTTTCTAGCTGTATTAATAATAATAATAGGTATACTGGAGAGCTAGACAGAACATGCAGAGAGGAAATGGTAAGGTGAGTGTGGTAAACACTCGAACTAGGCCAGTCTGGTTATTTGCAACTTCTCTTTCAGCACATATTCGTCAAGTACCATCAACAAGCAGCATTGTTCTAGGCACTAGGGGCCAAGTGGGGAACCAGACAAAGTCCCCGCCCTGATGGACATTACCTGTTGGCTGCATTGTCATGGAGAAAGGAGCAGTGTACATAGCAAGATAATTTTTCAGTAGCACTTTTTTTGTTTTTTGTTCGTTTGTTTTTGACCTGTTTCTAGTTAACCTTTTTGAAAACATTTTTTGGCAACAGCTTTATTGAGATATAATTCACATACCAAACAATTTACCCATTTAAAGCCTATAATTCAACGTTTTCAGGATATTCAGAGTTGTACAACCACCACCACCACAATCACTTCTAGAACATTTTCAGTGCTCCAAAGAGAAACTGTGTGTCCTTCAGCATTACTCCCCCCCTCTTTCCACCCTTCAAGGCAACCACTAATCTACTGCCTGACTCTGTAGAGCTGCCCACTCTGGACATCTTATATAAATGGAACCATATAATATGTGGTCTTTTGTAACTGGCTTCTACCACTTAGCGTGACGCTTTGGTTCATCCATGTTGTAGCATGTAGCAGTACTTCATTCCTTTTTATGGCCGAAACTTTTTAGGTCTCCCTAGTGCATATTAAATACTCATATCTTGATGGATTGATTCATTTTTTCTAGTCCGTGGGGTCCTGTCTTGCTTTCTTCCTCACAGCTCCTTCTCCTACCCTTCCTAAGAGGGGTTTTCTCTCCTCCTCCCTTTTGCAGGCGACTGCACTCCTGCTGCTACTTCACACTCCAGCTTTAACTTCAACATCTACTGAAATTTGGACCATGTGGCACCTTCTTTTGCAGCGACAGGAAATCTGGTTTCTGTCCGTTATTTCTTTCCAGTCCTTTCATTTTGCATCTGTGTACCCTCCAAATCTAATAGCTCCAGAATTCTTTTAAAAACTTTGTAGAACTGGCCTTAGAATGGAAGCTTCAAATGATATCCAAAGACACGTGAACCAGCCAAAGGAGAAAGTGGTGGGAATGAAGAAAATCAAGACTGACAGCCAGAGAATGTTCACCAAAGGGGGACAGAGCGGTTGTTCCTTTTTCTTAGGCCTGATGGACTGAACACTTCCCACCGGGGCCTGGTACCATCCAGGACCTGAAGATATGCTGCATTTTTCCTAGCCAACTCCAGACTCTATTTTACCCTCACTTCCTTTCTTCTGGGTTTGGCTCAGGCAAAGCCCACCGATAAGTTATAAATGACTTATCAAGCATTAGCGTTTAGAGAGTAGACGGCTCCATAAATACCTACTTGGCCTCATTAAAAAGCTACAGTGATTAAAGAGAATGATTAGTGTGGTGCCAGAGGGGAAAGAAGAAAATCCAACATCTGACTCAAACACGGCCAGACCCCTTCCTCGGGCAGACCGTTCGTGTCATGAGGAGGATCTGGCCCGCGCGCCGTGAAACCGCGCGTCCGCCGTCGGCGTCTGCGGCTGCTCCACGCTGGGGCCTGTCAGGGGAAGAGTTATGAAAAGTGCACACGCTCTCCGAGACGATTACCCTCTTGCCCTGCACGCCTGCTTCCCAACCTCCCCTTGCACTCCCTGCTGCCCCCCTGGAACTTAGAACATTATTAAAACAGGGAAACCTATAACTGGTATGAAATGACCCTCAAATGACTGCTTAATTACAGCGAAATGAAAGCCGGGGGCTACAAATAACCGGGAACTGTCCCGGCTGTCACTGAAGAGGAGCCTGCACATGAGTCATGAGTCATGAATTCGCCGCTGAGCGTTTCCCTTGCAGCCGCGGTCGGCCTCTGCGCTGCCCGGCTGTGCGGCCGTGGCCCCCGCGCCAGGCCGCGCAGGGTCCGCGTCGCGGCCGCGCCCCGGCGGCCGGCGCTCCTCGGCGGGCGCTTGTTGTGGCTCGCAGGCGCGGGAACGCGGCGGCCCGGCTCCCCCGGAGCCCCCGGCCGTCGCTGGGGGAAGTCTCCCAGGCTGCACAGGAGACAGGCTGACTGAAGGAGCGCAGCCAGCGCGGCTGCAGATAAGTTAATGTACACAGAGAGGATGTAAATTACCACGACCCTCAGCAGCAGGACATTGGCCAGGGCCCTGTCAGGGAGAGGACAAGCGTCGGCGGGCCGGGGGCTCGCTGACATCCACCCCGAGATGGAGCCGCCAGGCGGCCCGGCCAGGGAGGACCGCTTGGAGCCAGGCTTTCCTTAAAAACAGCTGCGTGTCCCTGACACCTCCAAACTAATGCATTTTTAATCAGGGGAATTAGCTCGAGGCGTCCCATATTTTTCCAAACCCCTCTCTCCAGCCACGTCCCGGTCCCCGCCCCTGGCTTAGTGACCGGCAGTCCCATTATGTTTCTTTATCGGCGCTGCAGTCTCCCGCGGCTCCCACGCACTCCAGACCGAGCCCCCTCTGAAAAACCTCCGGTACCCACCCCCATCCCGTCCTCCTCTGCCTGGTCCTCTCCAGCGCAGCTTTCGCCCCCGCCCTTCCCTCTGTTTATACAGTGACATCACAGCCCCTGGCTCTTCAAGGCTCAGAGAAAACAGAGTTCAAAAAGGCAAACAGAAAAGCCGGCTGGTCTTGGGCACGGGGTGAGATTTGATCCAACCGCGGCGGGACCGCACAAACGCACACGTGCGCGCGCGCACTTTTGTGGGAGCCCCAGCTCCCTGAAATAATAAAGTCATTGGGACATTGCTTCCCAGACATGTGCTCCACGTCAGGCTTTTAGGAGAAATCTTGTGCGAGCCACTTAGGGGATTTAAAATTTTCTAATAGCCACGTAGGAAAAAGTAAAAAGATAAAACAGGTGAAATTAATTTTAATATTATTATTTAACCCAATATATCCAAAATATCATTTCAACATGTTCTCAATATAAAAATTATTAATGAAGTATTTCATATTCTTTTTGTCACACTAAGTCTTTGAAATCTAATATGTATTTTGCACTAATAGCACATCTCAATTTAGATACTAGTTTTTCCATAGGAAATACTTTATCGGTGTTTAGATTTCATGAAACTTACACCCGGAAAAGTTGATTCATATACCCAAGTTGTTCCAAACATACTTAAACGTTTTCCAATAACTGAATCCAGTATTAGTTTTTAAATTTAAATTAAAATTGAATTTAAATTAAATTAAATTAAAAGCTAAGTACCTCGATTGTACATTTCAAGTTCTTAATAGGCAGTGCAGCTAGCAGCTACCATATTGGGCAGCACAGATACAGAGTTCCTTAACCTCTCCAAGTTTTGCTCTTGCTATTTTAAAATGGGGATAATAATATCTCCCTTATGTAGGATTTTGGTAAGAATTAAATGAAATTCAAAAGAGCAATGTATATAAAGCCCTCAGTACAGGACCTGTCACATAGAAAGTGCTCAGTAATAAAGGCCACTCTTAGGATTATTTCTCTTCATTCCCACTTTGGTAATCTCCCTCCCCACCCTTAAGCCCAGTATAATATGCTGCCTTCCTCTAGAACTTGCTCTTAGGGTAAGATTGTCATATGAATTTACACTAAGCTGCCAAGAATAAACAGAGTATCCAAATACACATGTGCCCTCTGTCTCTTCTTACTAGACAATCCCCGCAACACACCTATAGCTGCGTTTATTATCTATATGCTGATTACTCTCAACTCCGTAAGTAGAACCCAGATCTTCAGAGCAATATATCAAACTGCCTAGTCTTCACTGAGATTTTCCAAACATATATTTAACTCAACCCACCAAAACTTGAATTGATTATTATCACCCCTAATATGCCTCTCCTGGGCCCCCTCATTGACTTGGTGCCGCCATCCATTCATGCCAGATGCCTCACCCAGAATCAGGCAGTTATTCTAGGCTCTTCTCTTTCCTTCATTGTTCCCCTCACCCCTACTCCTTAGTTAATCACCAAGACCTATCAATTCTACCTCCTAAATACCTCCCAAATAAATCCATGTATGTCTCTCAACCTCTGTGGCCACTACCCCAATCTAGGCCACTGTCATCCTTCACTTGGATATTGCAACTGGTCTTTCTGCCTCTACTTTCACATGCCTTTAGTCCATTCTCCATGATTCAACAAGAGTAATTTTTCTGAAGCATGAGTGCAATCATGCAACAATTCTGCTTAAACACTTAAATAACTTTCAACTCTTCAAAAGGACCTACGAGGCCCTTCATGAGGGCTTACCTCTTTTTCTTGTCTTTCACAGCAAGCTTCACCACCTCCTCCCCGGCCCCCGCCCCGATTCTAGCCACTCTGAACCTCTTTCAGTTTTTCTGACACACCACACGTTCCCTGATGGAGGAGCTCCAACACATGGCCATGTTGGCCACGCCTGGTTGCTTCATATTTGTGTGTATCCTACATGTCATGTCTCCACTCTGAGAACATATTTTAGATGCACAGAAACTGACTGCTATATTTGACTGTGTTGGTTTCAGAGAGGTCCCCAGCTCTGGGCTCCCAATTAGAAAATGCTACTTCCCCTTCAAAAACCTATGCATGACACCTAAAGAAATCTTTAGGGATGTCAAGCCTTTAGGTCATTAAATGTGCACACTGGCTATTATTTATTGTGTCCCTTTTCATTCCACAACACCAATTTTTATAAAGTTTCCTTTCTTTGTTTCACTTTGACTGCAGAAACTGGCTAAGAAACATTGGCACTAGGACTAGCTATTGCTTATAAAAGTTTTGCTCAAAAGAAGTATTGATGTATATAAAGCACTCAGTACAGGCTCGGCACGTAGAGAGTGATCCGAAATGAAGGCTGCTCTTAAGATGATTTCTCTTCCTTCCCACTGTGGCAATTTCCCTCCCCACCTTTAAGCCCAGGGTGACATGCTGCCTTCCTGCAGTGAGAAAAGCAAAGATCCTACCTTGCAGGATTGGGGGAAGAATGGAAGATTAAAAGTTAACTTTAACATGGTGGGGGTTTGGGTGCCAGGCAGAAACGGCGGTGGAACGTTTCAAAAACCAGCCCAGAGCCTAATGAGGTCTGCCAGTGCTCTGGGTAGGCGTCTCTAGCTGATTCTTCTCCCACCCTCTTTCTCTCCTGCCCCCTCTCCTCTCCCATCTCCCAGACACACGCGGTGCTAGGAGACATTGGAGCAGGCGGGCAACGTGAGATTGGTAGATCAGGGTAGTAATGGCTAGGTATTTTCCCAGAGGCCCAAAGAGAGCAGGATTTCTACATCTGGTTTCTGCCTCTAACACCTCCAGGCCTAGGGATGGATTCCCTCCCAGTGATCTCCTTCCATCAAAGGGCTTGATCCCAGGAAAGGCGAGTGAAGATGAAACTTCGGCTCTTCGTCTGGCTTCAGGATCAAGCTATGTGAAACTGTTAAAGCGAATATCATATTCCCCTGGAAAGCTGTAAATTCCTTTAGCTTTGGGTCCAGGAGGTTTGTCATGTGGTTCAAGGAAAGATGAATCTGTTGATCACAGATCGTTAGCTGTAAGTTCTAGAGCTTGGGGCCAAGTCTACAGTGCAAGCTGCTTTATATGACACGAAATGTAATGCTGGGTTCAGGTAATGCTTAGTAAATGCTCTCTAATTACTGTTCAAGATGAAGACAGTGAAATAACCTGGCATTTGTTATGTACTTGCCTATTGATGTGCATTTCATCAGATTAAATAGAGGTGTTGATAAATTTTGTCAAGGGGCCTATAAATAAAAAATGGAATAATTATAAATGCTGTTGTAATAGAACATGGCTGGAAATCTTCAGAAGGAAATGGACAATTTCAAAAGATTTATTTATTTGTCTGTTGGTTGTTGGTTGGTTTATTTTTGTCAGATTCTTTATATGTTGAAGTAATAGTAACATTAAATTTATGCTAGAAAAATCAGATTGAAAAGTTTAGAAATTAACATGAGTGAAAATTCCTTTCCTAGTTTATAGTTTAGTAAACAGAAACTATGCATGCTTAAATGTTTTTCCAAAACTCCTTCTTTCGTTGTTGTGCTTTGGATAGAAAGAAAGAAAATATTTAAGAGAAGCAATTTTGATCACCCATAGTCGCAGGGTTAACTATATCTTACTAGTCTTTTTGTCCTATATTTAGCGTTCTGGATTTCTAACAAGTATTTTATTCACACCATTTAACAAATACTTTCACCATGCTATTACAAAGTCTTTATGAATACTATTTTTAATGTCTACAGACTGTACTATCTCATAGATTTGCCACACTTACTTAACCACTCACCTAATATTGATTTATGTGGGTTATTTTAGTTTAAAATAAGAGTTTTCAAAAGATTCCTTTATGGATAAATTTTCATTGGTTTCAAAGTACTGACAGTATTTAATGTACATGTGGTAATATTTAATCTTAATGTGTATTGTATTGGCAAAGATTAAAGAACCAGAAGTTTTATGTTAAAACTTTATGAGAATTAGCACAATACAAAAAGCAATCAATCAGTTTCACTGAGCTCCCAGTTGTAGAGAAAAATTGTGGCCTTTTCAAGTAGAGATTCCTTGTTCTGTGGGAGGAGCCAGAGAAGTAATCACAAGGAAGGATGCACTATGGAACCACAACAGGGAAGGTCACCTGGTATAGATGACCATGAAATGTCCCCTACAGAGGTGACATTTAAACCAGGACCTGGAGGATGAGAGGGGGCTTGAGAACCCCAGCTATGCTGGCATACTCAAATATTTTAGGGGATAGCAGTGCATAAAACCTTTCTAGAAGGCAATCTGCTAATATGTAAGAAGAGTCTTAAATATTTTCATGTCTTTTAGGAAAAGCAAATATTTGGAAGTAATCAGAAAAGGTGAAAAAAGCTGGTGAACTAAGATGTTTGTCTTAGCATGATTTGTAATAGGAAAAAAAAAAGAAACAACGTGGATGTCTATAGCTAAGGGGGTGGCTCTAACTATGCCTACATTGGAGTGTACACATCATTAAAAAGTGTGCTTAGAGTAATTTAAAATTGGTGAGAAGATTGTTCTAAAACAAAAGAGACATAACCAAACACAATGCATGAATTGGTTTGGGGAAAACAACAGCAAAAAGTCATTTGGGGAATAATTAAGAAAATGTAAATATGAACTGGATATTAAATGACATTAGGGAATAATCATTAATATTTTGCTGTGATAATGGTATTGTGATTGCATAAGAGAATGTCTTTATTTATAGGAGATGCATATTGAAGTATTTAGGGTTGAGATGCCATGATGAATACAATTTACTTTCAAATATTTCAACAAAAAAATACATATGTACATATATATGAAAATGTGCACATACACACATATATAGATAGATAAAGCAAATATGGCAAAGTGTTTATAATTATTGACTCTAGGTGGAAGATATATAGGTATCATTGTGTTTTATCTTTTAAAATTTATATATGTTTGAAAATTTTCATAACAGAGAAATGCATTATGTAGCATTATCTGGAAAACCAGAAAGTATGTCATAATGTTTTGGTGATTGTATTGGGATGATAGATTTACGGATGATTTGTTATTTTCTACTTTATACTTGGATGCATTTTCTACAATGGATATATTTTATTTTTATTATCAATAATTAAAGCCATATTCTATTGAGCACTTATTAGGCTCTATGCTTTGCTTGAATTATTCTATTTAATTCTTACAAGAACCCTAAAAGCTGGTATTATTACTCTCTTTTTATAGCTAAGGAGACTGATATTTAAAGAGATTACTTTATTTGCCCACTGATATGTGGTGATGTCAGGATTTAACCTAGGCACAAATTATGCTTTTGCAATTCAAAGATAACTTTCAAAATATTTGGTAAAATGGAAACAAACTAGCTACATAACTGAAGATTTCACCCCAGAGGCAGCATAGTGACATGGATTTACAAGCTGGAAATCATGAGTCAAGCTCTGGCTCTGCGGTTCGCTGCCTGTGTGGTCGTGAAGACTCAACCTCGGAGCTGTGTGGTGGGCATTTACGCCGCTCTGTCCTCCTCGCAGAGATGTCGTCTCTGTGAGCAGTGGACGTGCAAGTGTATTGTGAAGGACAAATTGTCCTACAATGTAAGTAGTTATTGTCGTTGCTCTGAGGTCCCAATAGTGTATCCCAATATCTAGAAGAATACTAGCTGTCCTTTTTATGCTTGGCCTTTTGAATTTTATTTTAGAATTTGATTCCATTGTTATGAAAACATCTTTTAGTGACATCTGTTTTTTCTTTTTTCTATAATTGCGAAGGATGAGAATAGGAAATTCCTTCTTGTTACTTGATAAGCCCTGGGTGGGAAATCCACCCTTCTCATTGTTGAGCATAGCTGACAACCCAGGAGTAAGTATCTCTGGAGGATGGCCTCCATCAGAGACAGGGGGACAAAAGGGGACTGGGTGTGTCAAGATACAAACCTATAAAGAGTGGGCGAGCTTTCATATCCCACTTTGTAAATCTGAAGACTGCGTTCCTTTTTTTCAATGTTTTAATCTAGGCTCAGGCAAAACAGTAGAAAGTACAATGAATTGTTGTTGAATGGATGAATGGCTGTTGAGAAAACTTGTTCTTTTTTGTGTGATTTCCTATCACTAGCATGAAACAGTCAAGAAATTGCCATTATTGTGAAAACTTCTGCTCAGTAACTCAGAGGTAAAGAAAATTGGCACAAGAACATTAATTCTCCATTTGGACGGAATCTCTGAACTTTGTGAGGTTCACCCAGCATTGTTGTAAAGCTCTAAAGATCAAGTTTATTTTGGAAGTTCTGCTACAACCTCAAGTATCATGTTACCCATAGCATAGCAGCGGGGAAAACAGAAAAGAACAACGTGCTATTTCCGAATACGTATCTCTATTGTTTTAAAGCTCACAATGTTTGCTTTACTAATTTGGAGAGGAGAGAAGATCACAAATTACGTCTTAGGTTAGTGTTTAACATTTTGCTTTTCCAAAGTAATTTTCTTAATCAATGTCAATGCTGAAGATCACAGAGATAATAAATTCAATACTCGAATGTGAATAAATAACATGAGCTGAATAGTCTTTAACTAGGATTGACCACCCTCAACTCTCTCAAATTTGTGTTTGTTTTTTGTTACCAATATGAGCAATGATGTAAACTTACTCATTTTGGGGGTAAGCAAGTAAGAAAGTGAGATAAGATCCCTTGTGGTGGTGCATACAGAGTCAGGTTGTGTGTGTGTGTGTGTGGGGTCGGGGGGAGGCGAGTAATGTCACATCATCTACTTGGGATACCCCAAAGTATGTGCAACCACGACAACTGCAAGCTTCCCCAGCAGAAAATGTCACATGAACCAAAAGTGACACAGGGCTCTTGGAAGGATAAGATTGTAGCCCTGGGGACACCAGAGGCTGGTGACTGGCAACAGCAAATAATGGGTTGTGATTACTGGTTGGAAGCCTGCTGATAAGGGCATTAGATACCAAAACATCAGAGGAATGTATGACAAATATGGCTCAAATTTATTTAATCTTACAAACCATAATAATCTGAGGTTGTTAAGGTTTATTTGGATTGTTTCTCTTATCTCTTTGTCTTGAGGATTTAAATTAAATTTATTTCTTGGTCTTGAGTTAGTTCAGTTTCTTTTTAAAATTTTTTCCTCTGTCAATTAGTATATATTGTGATGGTTAATTTTATGTGTAACTTGACTGGGCTGAGGGATGCCCTGATAGCTGGTAAAACATTATTTCTGGTGTGTCTGCAAGAGTGTGTCCGGAAGAGAATTGGCGTTTGAATCTGTAGACTGAGTAAAGAAGATTGCCTTCACCAATGCCGGTGGCCACTATCCAATCAGCTGAGGGCTTGACCAGAATAAAAAGGCAGAGAAAGGGCAAATTCTGTCTCTCTGCTTGGGCTGAGACATCCGTCTTCTGCTCTCGGATGCTGGTGCCCCTGGTTCTTGGGCCTACAGACTCAGAAGTGGACTTACACCATTGGTTCTCAGGTTCTCAGACCTTTGGACTCTAAATTATACCACTGGTTTTCCTGGCTCTCCAGCTTGTCGAGGGCAAATCATAGAACTTCTCAGCCTCCGTAATCACATGAGAAAATTCTTATGATAAATCTCCTCTTATGTATACATATATCCTATTGGTTCTCTTTCTCTGGAGAACCCTGACTAGTACATTAATAACAGCTCTAATACGGAACTAAATGTGGTAAAGAATATAAAGAAGTAAATGTCATGATATATCCTCAAGGAACTTAGAGTTGAGTTGGTGGGGCCAAAGAAACAAGAAATAATGATTAGGATGTGGTTAGATGAGTCAGGGAAAGCTACTGAAGGGCAACGATGAATCCTATTCATTGATTCATTTCAGTTATTCACTCACTGTAAGACACTTGCTGAATTCCAAATGGCAGCAGGTGACTATGCTGTGAGGAATGTCCATTCTTCTCAGAACCTCACTAATTATGCAGGGGCCACCTAATCCACCATTTGCATTTAGATTGGCAGTTTTCCTTTTTCTCTGTTTTTTAAAATTTCCATTTCCACAGACTTAAAGGTAGCTGTGGAATGTGGCTTTCCTTTTCAGAAAATCCAGTGCCAGCATTGTTCTCTCAGGCCAGCAATTCCCAGGCTTTGATATTTTAGTTTAGTGGTGACCATTATATTTGTTTTTATAGTGAGAAAATCTAAGTCATTGTGGGCACTGGTTCAAGGTTACATGATGAGGGCATGGACCCCATCCCTGAACTCACTAACAAACTTGAACCATAATTCACGAGCAGTGGTTGAGCCAGGAGACAAGAGGCAGCCAAAGTCATGCCATTACTGTTCAGAGAACTTGCCAAACACGCTTCAACCTTTTAACAATGACCCCATTTCCTCATTCCCCAACCTGGAATTACATGCAGCTTATTTTTCTTTTCTTCCTTAAAGTATTCTCCTGTGTGATCCTGGGCACTGGAATTGTCAGGGTCACCCATATCCTCCATGGTGAAATCCACAGGTCTGGTCCCAGTCTTCATTTTACTGGAATCATCTGAACAGTTGACATAGTTGATCAGTCCCTCCTCCTTAAAGCATTTTCTTTACTTGATCTTTGGGGCACTGCATCTCTCCATTTTCCTCCTATCTCACTGGCTGCTCCTTTCCATTGTCCTTTGCTGGCTCTTCCTCATCTTTCCAACCTCCTAACATTAGAGGCCAAACCAAGCTCATGATCATTCCTCCACACCTGCCTGTGATCCAGTTTTTTCCCACGTCAAAAAATGGCAACTCTTTTCTTCCAGTTGTTCAGGCTAAAACCTTGACTCCTGCGTCTTCTCACACTCCACATCCTATCTGTCAGGAAATTCTGTCGACTCTTTCTTTGAAATGTATCAAGAATGTGACACCCTCTCCCACCTCCACTACTTGCACCCTAGCCAAGCCACAATGATTCCTTCCTGGATGACAAGCAATAGCTTTCTCCCTGTTTCTTCCCTTGTAGCTCTAAAGTCTACCCATAACACAGCAGAGTGAGCCTTTAAAATAATGTCATCTCTTGTCACCTCTGTGCTCAAAACTCTCCAGTAGTCTCCATCTCACTCACAGCAAAAGACAAAATCTTTTCAATGACTTACAAAGCCTTCCATGACCTGACACCTACAACTTCTCTGATTTCATCTCCTTCTACTCATCCCCTTCTAACACCTCTCCAGCCACACACCTGCTTTCTGTTTCTCTGACATTCCAGGAATGCTCCTGACTTGGGGATTTTATACTAACTGTTTCCTCTGCCTGCAACGCTCTCCCTCCATGGAGCCACGTGGCTCACTCCCATGCCTTCATCAGGTCGTTGCTCAAATGTCATCTAATCAGAGAAGGCTTCCGCAACCAACTTAAAATTGAAAACACACCCCTATCCCAGCACCCTCTTCCCCTTTCCTGTTTAATTTTTGCCATAGCACATATCATCACTCGATATGCTATTTATTTTACTTGTTTATCGATGCTCTCCCTCCCATCCACAAAATGTAGCCTCCACGTGGACAGGGAATGTTTTGTCTGTGTTCTTTATTGCTGTATGCCTAGTGTCTAGAACAATGTCTGGCACATAGTAGGACAGAAAAATATTAATGAATATTTTTGAATGAATGGTCACATCTTACTCGAAGGTTATGAGATGAACCAAATCTCAGGTAAAGCTCAAACCCAAGGCTCTGAGGAAGTTGTCTCCATGACCACTTATACCGCCATGAAAGAACAAGAAGCTGTGTTGTTTTGCTTTATTTTGTTTTGATTCCCTTATACATCATGCCCTTGTACAACAATGTATAATGTATATATCATGTCCTTGTATGATATACAATGTATACATCGCCCTTGTGTGATGAGACAGCTGTCCCCTCCCATTTACTTTGCTGTTTTCCCTCAATCATGTGGTTTCTTCAGCATAGTGTAGTCAGTTCCTTTTTAAAGAACAAAACTACCTTACTAAAAGGTGAAGAAAGCTTAGAGTGGGCCTGTATATCAGAGATAACTGTGAAGCAATGAGACTGAAGCAAAATTTTTTAATTGTAAAAAGCAAATAATTTGAAAAATCATGGAGCCAGGTTTTTGTTTTCTTTTGTCTTTCTGCTCTTGACCTTGAGCAAACTGGGCTCGTGAGTAGTGATATTATCACCAAATCTGGGTTAATCAAAAGGGAAGAAAGATGTAGCAAGTTAGAGTAGGAATGGAATGGGGCTCACAGATGGACTGAAGGTGTCAATTGGGCATATTAGTTGCTAATTTAGGATCATAAAATGCTTCAAACAACACTATTTCAATATCTGGTATGTTCTGCTGTTGAGGAGAGTTCTCAGGTCTATCCTCCTCACTCTGCATGTCAAATGTCCAAGGCGGTAAAATAGCCAGGATGGATCTGCAATGTCTAAGCTCGATGCTCTCTAATGGAAACTTTAAGAAAGAATGGAAAAGAAAGACTAGATTTAAAAAACACTGCAACAGAAATGAAGAATACCTTCAGTGGACTCATAAGTAGACTGGATGTGAATGAGGAAAGAATCAGTGAGCTTTCAGACATGTCAGTAGAAACTTCGCAAACAGAAATGCAAAGAAGAAAAAAAAGTAAAACAACAGAGCATTCAAGAAATTGTGGGATGATTTCAAATGATTAAACATATGCATAGTTGGATTACCAGAAAGAGAAGAAAGGGAGAATGAAGTGAGAAACTTCATATAAATGTTTGTTAATAATTGCCCAAAATTGGAAACATCCAATATGTCCTTTAATAGGTGAATGGACAAATTATGATACATCCGTACAATGGAATATTATTCAATGATAAAAAGGAATGAGCTATCACCATGAAGAGCTGTCACCATGAAAAGCTATCACCATGAAAAGGCATAGAGGAAACTTAAATGCTAATTACTAAGTGAAAGAAGCCAATCTGAAAAGGCTACATACTGTATGATTCCAACAGTATGACATTCTGGAAAAAGCAAAACTACAGAGACAATAAAAAGATCAGTGTTTGCCAGGGGTTTGGGAGAATGCGGAGGGGGAAAGAGAGAACAATGAATAAATGGAACACAAGGAATTTTTAGGACAGTGAAACTATTCTGTATGATTATCATACTGGTAGATACATGTCATCCCCAAAATCTATACAATACAAAGAGTGAACCCTAATGTAAACTATGGACTTTAGTTAATAATAATGTATCAATATTTGTTCATCAATTGTAACAAATGTAGCACACCAATGCGAGATATTAATAACAGGGGAAACTGTGTGTGGGTGGTGAGTGAGGGGGTATATGAGAACTCTGTACTTTCTACTCAATCTTTCTGTAAACCCAACACTGCTCTAGGAAATAAAGTCTATTGATTTAAAAAAAAGTGATGGGGAATAAAGACCTTGTCGGACAAATAAAACCTTCAATCTGGAGGCTTCTGAAACTGATATAGCCTGGGAAATTTGGGGGACACTTGGCTGACTGTAGAGATTTAGCATATGTAGATGTGAAGAGACTTCACCACTTTGCTGAGTGTGAAAAAGTAATTATAGAGCCTGGTTAAGAAAAGTAAATAAGCGTGATTTATCAGTATAGAGTGGAGACTAACATTTGTTGTTATGTGACTGATTCTGTGCTGGGTGCTTCACGTGTCATATTATTCCCTCCATTCCTTCCTTCCTTCCTCCCTCCCTCCCTCCTTTTTCCTTTCTTCCTTCCCTCCTTCCCTCCTTCCTCCCCTCCCTTCCTCCCTCCTTTTTCCTTCCTTCCTTCCCTCCTTCTGTCCTTCCTTTTTCCTTCCTTCCTTCCCTCCTTCTGTCCTTCCTTTTTCCTTTCCTTTTTTCCTCTCTCCCTTCCTCCTTTCCTTCCTTCCTTCCCTCCCTCTCTCCCTTCCTTCCTTTACGTGTACATATTAAGTGGTCTGATACATACCAGTCCTCAAAGAGTTTACTATCTAGTGGAGGAGACTGACAGGTGGAGGAAAGTCCAGTGTGGTGAGGTCCCTGTGCCTATGTTAGGGAGATTACAAGGTACTATGGCAGCACACAAGAGGGGCACATATCCAGCCTTGGGGGCACAGAAAAGGCTCCCATGGGAGGTGAAATCTAAGTTGGAATCTGAAGGATGAGTAGCAATTAGTCATATAACGGGGAGGGAAGTGGATTCCAGTGGATTTCAGTGGCATCTGTGAAGGCCAAGAGGTGACTGAAAGTCAAGAAAATTTAGTGTGGCTAGAGAGAACTTACAGTGCAGGAACTGCAGAGACTAAAGATGATGCTGGGGTGGTAAGAAAGGACCAAATCTTGGCAAGCCAGGTTAGAAATATCGTGAGGACAGTGGGAAGCCATTTAAGCAGGCAGTGAACCAAACAGACTTGTTCTTTCCAAAGATCTCTCTGGATGGAGTGTGGAGAATGGGCTGGGAGAATGGGCCAACATTACAGACAAGAGACTCTTGCAATGATCTAGGCTTGAAATGGTGGCAGCCATGCTAGGAATGGAGATAGCTAGAAAGCTTCAGAAGAGCTGGAATCAAAATATTTGGTGGTTTACTTGGTTTGAGAGTGGTGACGGAGAGGAAGAAATTAGAGAGACTTTCAAGTTTTCTGACAACACATGATGGCATCTTTGAGTAGAAAACAGGTTTTTGAGGTTAGAGGTAGTAAAGATGATGATTTCAGTTTGGAACATTTGTTTTTGAAGAGCCTGCCCACAGTCCCACATGAGAGAGGTATATGAATACGAAACTCACAAGAGAAGTTGGGGCCAGACAAAAAGGACCAGAAAGTTGTTGGCATAAATGTAGTGATTAAAGTGGGAGATTTATTTCTACAACAATCATTAAGGCAGATATTTCTCTCCCTGTTTTCAGAGGAGGGAACCAAGGTTTGGAGAGCATAAATAAGTTGCTCAAAATCAGTTAGGGAGTGGTGGAGCCAGGATTTTTATCTTGTGTATTTCCAGGGCACACCACTGTTTCTAGGTAGATGCATTGTTTCTGAGAAATCTGATTGTATTGCTCCTATGGAATTTTTTTTTCACCTCTGAGAATTCTGGAAAACACTCCTACTTGTCACAAGAACTCACTTGAAGAAATGTCACTGTTCACAGCTCAAAAAAATCCTTTTTGGAGACTAAGGCAAAACACACCAACTTCTTTATCTGGACAGAAATCCCAATGATACTTGGTCTCTGAAAGGAGCCCTGAATGTCCTTCCACCCCAGACCTGTAGTGGGTGGCAAACCTCCGCATGACGTTGACCACCTGCCTCCTCTTGCATTAACCTGACATGGGACCTGGCAGATAAGTGGTGGTAGCAGCGGACACCTGCTTCACTCGCTGATACAAGGCTGGCTCCAGGACTGCTGGTATTTGCCTACCTCTCCCTCTGAGACACCCACTGATGTCACCTGTCTCCTCCTCATGGGGATTCCCACATGACCCACACCTGACCCACAAATCCCGTGTCCTTCCTTAGTCCAGAGAGCACCAGAGTTGAAGCCTTTTCTTATTTCCCACTTGGAGGGAAGCTGGACATTCATTGTAGTGACCTCATCTCTCTTGGCATTCTCACCCCCCCCCCCCCCCCCCCGCACCCGTCCCCATCTCCCAGGCACTGTCGTTTTCATTTGCATGGCCTCAGGGGTCTTGACTGTGGAGGGACCTGCTTCATAGCTGACACCAAGGCTCAAGCTCTAACCTCTCACACTTTCTCATATAACATCTCATCTGCTGGTGGAATACATTTGTTTGTGATTACAGGCTGCATACAATACCACTGCACAGGGCCTTGTGTTATGGCCCAGCGCCATGAGAAAACACATTAGCAATTTTTTATGACCCTAGTGCAACCATGCAGGATTTCCCTAAAACAAAAAACATGAAGGGATTTTATTGTCTTGCTCTATTAGACATACTTATGACTGATGCGTATATAGTAAGACTAACAGAACACAGGACTTTCCAGACATTTTGGGTTGAGAGGTTTCTGACCCTAATTAGTGAACACCCCTTGTTTATCTGCTCTGGGGGTCATAAAAAGCACAAGGAAATTACAAACAAAAGGCATCAAGTTCTTGAATGTTTCTCTTGATATGTTAACTTCCTTCTGGGCTTAAATGAGATACTCTTTGTAAGCCACTTCTGAAGTAACTGTGAAATGATAAAAATTGGAAGAGGCTGGTGAATTCTCAGGGATTCTCACTGCTCCTCTTTGAAAAACAGCATGTAGCATGGACTTCCCATTAGACTAGGACAAGATCTGGCTCTCCTATGGGGTGGGTCTCTGTCTCTGTCTCTGTCTCTGTCTCTGTCTCTCTCTCTCTCTCACACACACATGCACACACTCCCCATCCAATCAAAATGTCTAAAAGGAAAGTAGTGGGCTTTCATTTGGCCTTAAGAATAAATATATATCATTCCTATAAGAATTCATTCCATTTTTGGCACTGTTAATGGTGTTCAAACTCCACTAAGGAGTTTTTCATAAACTAACAGGAGAGAACTTGAGAGGTTCTAGGCCTCTCAGAGGAACTACGCTGGAACGTTTTAACTACTTTTCTGTGAAGGACAAACTCACTCTGAATCTGGCAGGTCTTAGAGGCTGCTCCACCGGGCTGGGAGCATCTTCCCAGGTGTCCAGGGGGTGAAGGTAAGTCAGCCAAGAGTCTGAGGAGACAACAGACACCATGGAGGCAGTGAACAAACCCTATCCTATACAAGGGTTTAAATTCAAAAAATTAGAAGAAATAATGTTGCCTTTTGAGTGTAGAGTACTAGAAGTTGGCATGATGGTGCCAACTCTTAAACTCCCCATAAATGTGTGACAGCAACCTTTCCAAACCACACATCAGCCTTCAAAAACAGGCATCCCACTGAGTGACAGAGGGTGAGACCTGGCTGAGCACTTCTGAATTAACAGCCCTGAGAAAAACAGTAGACAAAGCAGAACAATGAAGCCAAAGATATTTGGGTTTCACATCAACTGTGCTATGATGATAGTAACAAATTTGCCAAGGCTCAAACATATTTAACTCCCTTTAAAAACTAATGTATTTGTGAGATAATCTGTGGGAAATGCTGTTCACGGCATCTCACTCCTAACGCAATGCAAAAGACGGGTTTGCACGCCACGCCTTCACCTGTGTTGCCTTCCCTGGGGTTGAGTGTTATCACTTGTTGCTCACGGCTCCCAGGAGCACCGAATGGGCTCACCCTCAGCGCAGAACGGCATTGATGTGCACAACATCTGTGTGCCCTTAAAGTAATGAGACTGATTCGTGCATTGCCTTTTTAATATTTGGACTCATCTGTGTTGCCATTTCTACACATTAGTTACACTGGAGGCTATGTTCTGAATGCTATTCTGTAAATATTGAAAGGTATTTTCACCTAACCAACCAAACATTGGAAAGGAGCTCCAGCTCAGCCAGCCCCTGCAGCATGTCACAGGGAGATTCTGCCATCAGAAGGAATTGGGATTATCTCAGGAGCTAAACCCAGAGGTCAGGCTTCAGGCCATCCATGCACTTGCATGTCTTTTTCCTCAGAGAAAAGATCTTTTCCCTTTTGATTCACTGGGCTGGTGAGTGACATCGTTAGCTAAGCCCCGAGGGCACACCCAGAGACTCACTGATCAACCTCACTGTGAAGGAGAGAGGGCTGCACAGTCAGTATATAGTGAGGGCAGCTACATGGTGGACACAGATGCAATGTGTGGCAACTTGATCTTGACCGTGTTGTAATGAAGAAAATGTGTCCATTGCTTACTCGACCCAGTGATGCCTCTGAGAAGCATCGCCAGGAACTTACGACTGGAAGCACATTTCAGTCGTGTTTGGCTCCTTGTAGCTCAGTTTTAGATCATGTAATCTACGGAGAGCATCCGTTGATTGGCATGTTTTCCTAAGTTTAGCTACAGTTTATGAGATGGGGAAGAAAAAACTCTGCTCGAGGCTATTACCTAAGATTCATGGGACTTTGCTCAATTTGCAAACACTCTTTCAGTGGTTGACTTTTGCTTGCTCCTCTCAGCCCCAGGTTTGGCTATTCTTAGACTGGGAATTAAATCACTGAAGTCCAGTCTTCTTAGGTTTCCCCCTCCTGGGAGAGTAGATTTAGAGTGGTCATTAGGAAATCAACTCATCCTGGATCAGCTGGCCCAAAGAGACCCAAGCACTCCTCCCCCTTCCTTTTACAATCCTTCCAATAAAACTCCTTTACTTTTTTTATCCCTAGGTGGGGAGCCCTCTTAGAGAGTTCACACAGTGAGTGTGGTTTGTACATTCAATATTAAGATCTAATCATTGCCTCTTGAGGGCTGAAAAATGAAAACACTGGATAAGAGCCCACCTCTGGCTTCATGCTTGTCAAGAACAGGATCTATTAGCCTTTTAAAGAAATACTGATAATAAAAAGCAGACTAAGAGAGCTATGTGAATTGGCATCTAATCAATTATTTTCTGAGCTTTTTCCCCCTTAAGTTACTCAGAGCTGCATGAGCAAACAGGATTTTATTCTTCTAAGCCCTCATGCCTTCCACAGAGCTTGGATAATATATAAGCCTGTGCATATCCCCATTCTCTTTTGAGATGTTTTATTGTCATCATCATCAGAGAAAAGGTCATATTCCCTTTAATTAAAGGGTATACCAGTTAGAGACTCCCCACCCTGCGTTCCCCAAGCATCAAGAGGGGCAAGGCCTGAGCTTCCCTTCCATCGCCCACCAGCTGGGCCAGGACATCAGCCGTGCGAGGCTGAGGGCAGCCGCTGGGGCTGACCCAGGGCGCCGAGAGCTCAGGCTGCTTTCTTTTTCTCGCGTTAGTTCCTCATTGTATTTGACTTAGAAATTTTGGATGTGGACGACTTTGCATACTTTGAATACTTTTTTTCTCCTCAAACCTTTTGCCCTCTAGTTGATTTATTTCTCCTGGGCTAAAATTGGACTTATCCTGAACATCAGTCTTTGGCATGGAAGACACTCAGCATGTGGAAGGTCTCCTCCTAGCAAATTGGTTGCACTGAGTGCTCTGGCTTGCCTTTACTTACCCTGTCTGCCATCTCATCTACGCCTCACTTTCTCTCCTACTCTCTGCCTACTCAGCCCCTCCTTGATTTCCACTACATCTGTCACTGGAAGAAGAAATGCATCTATGATTTTCCATGAGTGCGGCCAATTCCTTATTTAGTGTGGGTGGGCCTGGGCTCCTGAGGGGCACACACTCCAGGCAGCGGAGGGACGGGCAGTGATGTCAGTTTTGACCTGTTATCTGTGGTCCCTGCTCAGGAGGTGTTCCTAAGCACCACTCCTCATGGTTGTCATTATTAACCCTTTAGAGGAGCACAAAAATGCCAAAAGAAATCACGAAACACGAGGAAAAGGCAACTGGTGGGTAAATGGCAGTTTAAAAGGATTTCTATTACAGAAAAAAAGCTACTTTCCAAACTCGGGCTTGACATAGGGGTGATTAGTGCCACTGGCTGGTCTCTGCCGCAAAATGCCTCTCTTGAGAAAAAAAGTGGGGGATTATCTCAAGCACCCAGTTACTCTTATTAAGTTTGAATTCTCTTGAAATTAGATTGAGAAAAATCCATTTCTACATGTAGCGTGCGTTCCAGAATAAGCTCAAATGCACGAGTTTCCAGGCCTGATCTGAAATCTTGTTGGGTATTCCAGCCAGGCCTTGACCCTGGGGGCTGTGAGGACCAGGAGTGGTATTGTCTATTTTGTTAGAAGCTGGAGTTGAACTTGGGAGCATGATTAATGCTAGCTCAATTTTCCCCTCCCTCTAGCCAACCACTGAAATCACTAAGGCTTTTCATGGGATAAACATGTCTGTTAGTTTTTTCCCAGGAATTCTGCTGTACTTTTCTTTGTAATATATTAATTTGCCCCTTTCATCACTTTCCCCCCAACCCACCGGCACCTTCCCCCTCCACTCTTGACCTATTTGAACCTAGATGCAAAGCCACGGATTCTCCTGGGAGTCCATTCACATATGTCAAAGCTCAGTCAAGGTCCCCCTAAGCTGGAACAGAGCTGACCATTCCTGTCTTAATTCTCTGTTCCCAGGGTCTTGGTTGTCTGTTTCTGGTGCTTAATTATTATTCCCGCAGAAGAAAGCAATTTTTAATATTTTTAATAAATAATTCAGGAATCTGAATAAATATCCACATTTTTAAAGAACTGAGGCCCAAGGCTTCCTCCTTCCCCAATCCCTCCCCATAGTCAACCAACATTTATAGAGAGCCTTTTATGAGGCAGCTGCTCTGCTGGGCCCTCACTTACACTATTATTTAATCCTCACCACCAGCCTTTAGCGTGGTACTACACACATGCATGTGTTCTGGTTAAATGGATAACTTTATGGAACAGAGTTATTAGCCTAACTTTAGAGCTGAGGAAACTGAGGCCTGGAGCAGTTAAGTGTCTTGTCCAACAGACTGTGGTTTGACTGAATTCACCCTCTGTCCATCCCTGTTGTCTTTGTCATGTTCACATCTGGTAGTTAAAGCTGCTATCCAGCTGGTACCGTGAACGGGACTGCCTGACACTGTCTCATTGCTTCAGAAAGGCCTGGTGCTATTTATGGAGAGAACATGGGTGACTGACCAGCGTGATGTTTTGCCTCTTGGCCTTTGGAATGCAGTCTACAGCATTCGCTCCAGAAAACCTCACACAGATTTGTGTTTGCAGAAAGGGGTCCAAGGACTTAATTATTTTTTGGGAGCTCTACTATTTGTCCTTTGCTAACCAGGTCATCCTTCAGACAGAAAAAAATGCTGTGTATGACCCAGCCAAGGCTGCTGCTCAATGGGGTTGACAGCAGGCCAGAAATTCAAAGCCCTGCCCGCAGGCTTGAGCACGTCCAGAGAGTAAACTGAGGGGAAGCAGTTCTCTGTGTGCACCCTGCGTGCATCTCTCTCCTCTACGCCTTTGTTCAAGCCAAGAAAAGTCACCAAAAGCAATGCCCATTTGACCCTTTTGATGGGTGGTTGCAGTGAGCTAAATGAGGAAAAGGCAGCCTGCCTCTTCTGACGGAAGTAGGCAAAACAGAATCCAACGGGCATCTCCATGGTCTAGATGCTTCTATAATTTGCAACATTTCAAAATGTGTGTTTCCATCACTGTCAGTGGCAGTTACCACATCTCTCTCTCCAGGGAGGTGTATGTAGAAGTGCCATTAAGGAAAAACTTTGGAATTTCAACATTTGGTCTTTTTGTTTCCTGAACAACTATTTTACAGATATGTTCACATGGATAAGATTCTTGCTCAAAACCTCCAAAACGCTTGAGAGTAAATTACAAAGGGGCCAAGTTGTGGTCCCCTTCATTCTGCAGCAGTGTGTCCTTGGGGGTGTCTTGAGGGTCCATAAGAGAAGCACAGACAGAGCTGCTTGATCAATGAGTCCATTGGAGCCGTTAGCCATGCTGATCCTGAAAGAAGAGCATAACTGGAGTCCAGTAGGGTGGTGCATCATTCATTTCACAAACGTCTATTTCTCTTCATGGCATGCAGAGCAGCGTGCTAGGTAGAGAAGCACTCGCAAGCAGGCTGTCTCCCACTCTCCAAGTCAATCAACACCATCAAGGAATCTCTGCTCCAGAAGGCGCTCCAGTTCCAAAAGTGGATGTCAGCATTCTCTAGTCAATCCAGACATAATTTATTTGTCCTTAAATATCAGCAAAACTACACTTAGAGTGAAGATGATCGTCTGGGCTGGTGAGTCCTCTCATGAAATCAACACCGATTTTATCCTTTCTTACATATAGAAATTCCCAATGTGTCCTCCTTTAAAAAAAAACAATCTTCAGTTTATTTGAAAGACCACATACAGCTACCCATTCGTAGAAGTTGTTGTGATAGATCAGACGGGAGCAAGCATTTGAAGGGCTCCATGTGTGCATGTCCTCAGTAAAGGTTAGCTTCTGTTAGCACCATTGGTACATTATCATTGTTGTCATTGTCACTGCAGGTTTCTGCTTGCCTTTGACCAGAAGTTAAGCCAAAGGGAGCTGAGAGCTCTGAGTTAAAAGCTCCTCTTTATACCTTAACATACACTTTTTGAGATGTAAAGTGAAGTCTAGTTTGCCTCTGTTTTTAAACTGAAGGCGTTCAGATGAGCAGCAATGGACATCTCATTTCAATGGGATTATCCTGCGTTTTAGTATCTTTGTCAAGGAACCTAAACAATCCACTCAAATAGCCTGTACTACATGCTCCATGTCTTCTTCACGTCAGACCTCGGAAGTGGGGGGGAGAAGGGAACCAGCATTTATTGAAAGTGTCCCATGTTCTAGGTATTTCACATATGTTACAGGCTAAGTTGTTTCCCCTCTAAAAACCATATGGTGAAATCCTAACCTCTAGTACCTAAGGATGTGACTGTATTTGGAGATGAGGTCCGTAAAAAGATAATTTAAAATGAGGTCATTAGGATGGGTCCTAATCTAATCTGACTGGTCTCCTTATAAGAAGAGATAGGACACAGACACACAAGGGAAGACCATATGAAGACTCAAGAAGAGGACAGCCATCAACAAGCCAAGGAGAAAGGCCTCAAAAGAACCCAACCCTGCTGACACCTTGATCTAGGACTTCTAGCTTCCAGAATTGTGAGAAAATGAATTTTTGTTGTTTAAGCCACCCAGTCTGTGGTATTTGTTATGGCAGCACTAGCAAACTAATACAACATATGTCATCTCAGTGACTCCTCTGCACAAACCAATGTGTTATTATCACCACTTTGTAGATAAGAAAACTAATGATTTGGGAGACAAGTAACTTGTCAGTGGTCTCACAGGTGGCCAAGTAACTTGGCCAGGCTTTAAACCCAGTTCTGCTGGAGGATACCTGACATATGGTAATATTTTAATAAATATTAACACATTATTTATTGTTGGCATTGTCTTCAAGAAGGTAATATCCAATTCACGTAAGCACACCACCAAGAGATGAATTTTATGTAGACCAGTGGAGGTACTTCACTTAAAGCAGGAGGGAAACACGTTGGTTTGCTTGTAGGAGAAGCAGGAGTCCAAGTCCCACAAATATTGTTCGACTCAGCATGAAGTTGACGTTAGCTTCTTATAAGATTGTTCTAGAAGCCCCCAAGAAATCAAGTTTTAGATATCAAATGTGCTTTGATATGTAGGCAGAATAAGAGGCATTTTGGTGGAAATATGTTCTATAAAGTTAGGGTACATTTACACCCACTCTAAACCAAAAATGCTTTTCCAAACAACATCTTAAAAGTCTTTGCCCTAGTCAGTCAAAGATAGCCCTTATAACGTGGCTGAAGATTAAAGTTTATGTTCACAACTGTTTTAAACCAAGATATTACTCTCTAGCTTCTCAATCATATTTTTATTCCTTTTGTACATCTCATCAAAGCATTTCGATAGAACAAGTCATTGAGAACAGAAGCCAAAATAAATAGTTGAGTTTAAATTACTACAGTGAAGGGACCACAGTTTCAGTGGATCCCAAGTTATGAGGACTTTTCATGATTCTATGAGGTTCTAGTATTTATGGAATTGGCTTGCAAGTAGGTTTTTTTCTTCGTGATTTATTTTTGATTTCTAAAGTCATCCATGAATTTCTTAGTCTATCTTGTCAAACTTTTTCTGGTGGGCTTCTCAGAGGTTCCAGCTGGTTGATGGTTTGATGGTGAGCTCACTAATTTCTGTCACTTGGCCTGAAGCCTGTGACCTCTGCCCAGCAGCCTGGCCACATCGCCCATGTTTGCTACATGAGAACCATAGGTGCCTGCCAACTCCACTGCTTCCCTCCCTGCTTCTGGAATGGACCAGGGGAGGCAGCAGTCAAATGGAAATAAAGCCAGGGTACAAATCCACCCACAAATGTAATCTTTGCTCATGTCCTTCTGGGCTGGGCTGGAGACATCAAGGAGTGGTTAAATGCACAAGTTTTAGAAATGGACAGAGTCAGTTCACATCCCAGCTGCCACCTACAAGTCATATGACTCTGGGTACTTGACTTAATCAACCTGAGCCTCAGTTTCCTCATTTGTCAAGTGGCAATAATAACTATTTTGCAGGTTTGTTGTAAAGATTAAATGATACAACAAAGGTGAAGTATTGAGGAAAATGTTTGACACATGATAGGTGGTTAATAAATGAAGACCATAAACAGAAGTTTGATGACTTCACCTAGTATAACTTCCAGTGCTTTCTGTGTGGTTGAGATTTCATTTTCAACACAGCAAAGCCTGTCTGTATTTCTCCAGAGGGGAAATACCACGGCGGCCTGATGTGCAGTTGGGACTTAACCTCACATAAGACCCGAGAGTCCCTACGGAGGGCATTCTCCATGTGTTTCAAACTTGGTGCATCATCCACCAAGCATGTTCCCTCCGGAAAAGCAGGAGACCGCCCAAGGTTTGGATAAGTTCAGGGAAGCATCTGAACTTTTTGGGAGCTGTCCCATCAAAACTGGAGCTGTCTGGGTTTTGACCGTTGGGGCGAATATTCTTTTCTGTCTGGGCTTTTAAAAAAGATCAGAACATTGCGTTAGTATTCCCAGTTCTCTGTGTCATTAGACGCTCTTAAGCATGAAGATTCCACTAATTTCAACCAGAATTTTGTGGGTAAAAGAGATGAGTAATGTGAGAAAATGAATGAGGAGATTGGCACCCAGGGAGGGAAGTTAGGGACTCCAAGGAGAAAAATAAAAGCTATCTTCATCAGGCGGTGGAGGGCAGAGGGGTTTTATGATATATGATTGTTCCCAGCACTGTTTTGAATCTTTCCTCCATAACATAAATTAGACTCAGAAAGATTTGGGTTTGAATTCTATTTCCAACATTTATCAGACGGGGTGACTTCTTACAACTTCCCCAACCCTCAGTTTCCTCGTTGGTAAAATGCAAGAATTAGTAAGTATTCTGTAGGATTGTTAATGCATTCATCCATTCGTTCATTCATCCACCAATGTTTGGGAAACAGTTGGTGTGGCACACAGCAAGCCCTCAATAAATAGTGGCTCCCAAAAAGCCGCTGTGGAATCCTCATAATTCCAGGTACCTAGA
Organism: Ceratotherium simum simum; assembly: GCF_057802395.1. Lineage (NCBI taxonomy): Eukaryota > Metazoa > Chordata > Mammalia > Perissodactyla > Rhinocerotidae > Ceratotherium > Ceratotherium simum. The sequence goes on from NC_141913.1 coordinate 9,115,308, forward strand.
TTTCAGAGAAAATTTCACATTCGCACCCTAACTTTTTTCATTTTGCTCAGGAATATGTTCTCACCCTTATAAAAATGCACTTGACCCTTTAGAGGCCTCAGAGAAAATTTTTGAATAGAAGAATGTGTGCCCTTCTAAAATCAAACCAATATTATTGAACCTCACTAAAATGTTAGTCTCAGTCTGTCATGTTTCTCAATTCACTTGAATTAACATTCATGAAAAATACAACTTAGCTACATCCAAATGCGTGTCCAGTGCCACTATGCCATGAGATGGCTCAACATTCAGCCACCAGGAGAGCAGTGCGCCCGGTGACCAAGTGCACAGGCCGTGTATGCTCGCTCACCTGGCCCAGGTCCCCGCGGGCTCCAGCAACTTCTAAACACAGTGCCGTGTCCCCCAGTGCCATGAAAGTGAGCAGAGTACGTGCAGCCGTTCTGCTCTCACAGAGTTTACAACTTTGCATGGCTTTCGATACTTCCCTCAAAGAGTATCAGTTGCCTCACAAACTGAAATCACTGTTTTCTGAGTTGTGTCCTTTTGTTTCTCCCCCATTTTGATTTTTGGTTCCCTTTTCTCTCAGAGTCCTGTGTACTCTCATGATTTATCCGTGACTGAATCTTGCACTACTCTGAAGAAAACTATGATTTGAGTAAATACCACACATTGCTTTCATTAATATGTCACATTAAATTTAAAATCTCAAGTCCAAATCAAAAGTTGGAACTCTTAACATTGTTCATACTTTAGGAAACTCTGAGGGCTGGGAATAATTTTTCTCACGGGCCAAGCATACACACACACACACACACACACACACACACACACTGCAGCAAATTCTAATGGTTCCCAATAGTTTTTTTTTTTTTACCTCCTCACCATCATGTGTACAGAACAATCCCATGGGTGGCATTTCTCCTCAAGGGCAGTGATTCTGGGTGGTGGAGCCATGTGTAGTTTGAGAAAGTACCTCCTCCCACGCCACAGTATTGAGAATCATGTTTCCAATTGTATTGAGAGAATAGGATTTCTTTTGCCTGTTCTGATGGCTTTATTGAGCAAAGCTTGGCCAGAATTGTCATTCTTTGAAGTCGAAAAAATCAGCACCTTAGTCTGTTTTGGAGATAAAGGGTCCTATTGGGATTCTTTCTTGAAGGCTCACTCAAATGGTTACCCTCAGCAGCCCCACTGCACTCACAGCCTTTCCGCTGTCATCATGTCCCCACCATAGTGACCTGTTGCAGGTCAATGATGTCCCCTGATGGTACCAGGAAACCTTCCAGCCCCTTCTCTCTGGACAGGAACAAAGAGAAGGATCACCAGGCAAAAGCTTGGGTTTTCTTTATGAAAACACAATGACCTGATAGGAGATGTTACAGCAGGCCCAGAATAAAAACAAACAAACAAAATAAAACAAAACAACAGGAAATATTTTCCATATATTCGTAACATCAAGAGTTCAAATTTCCATGCAGCAAAATAAGTTAGGAGGCTCGCAGAGGGAAACAGAATAAAGCAAAGCTCCTTGGGAACCATTGTGAGAATGGTTCACTCCCCAGACTTGTGAACTGTCACCTATGAGAATGCCCAAAATGAGGACCTCATTCACGCCCCATTCCTCTCACCCTCCCCATCAGAAGAACAAAATGGACATTAAAAAATATATATATTTGTATCACTTGCCATGTCAAGAAAGAGAGTAAAAGGGTAGGAAAAAGGAGGAAAGAGAGTAACTGATAGAACATTCAGGGGCCTAAACAGAAGCCTCATTTTCTGGGAGGGGAAGGCTCTGCCCAGCCTCCATGTGGGATGTGGGGCCTCTGGGCTGCCGAGTTTGGGGTTGGCAGTAGCTTCTCAGAACCTGCATTTTGAGAGTCGGTGATGCTTTTCTTCCAATAGATTTGACTAAGCTAATTATGCCTTTTTTTTTTTAAGTTAGAAGGAAAGGGCAAGAAGATGGTTTTTGACTGCCTTGGTCGATTTGCTCTCCTCTGTTCTAAGCACTACCAGTTTCTGGAAGGTGTTTTCTCCCAGCCTTGAGTTGCAGGTACAATAGCACACAAGAGAGAAGACAGAAATAAAAAATCACGCTATATAACAGTGGCCAATGCTATGTCACTTTCTATGAACACATGTGATTAATAGAAGGACAAAAGACTAGTCATGTCCAAATATTGAATTTATTTTTTAGCCTTCACAGCTATTAACAGTTGCCACTGATACTAACTGACCCAGTTTCTCATTACAGCAAAATTCCATTTTTATGGAATGGGTTTGGAATTAAAGTCATTTGGTTCTCTAGCAGAAAATGGCGATCAGGCCTTGGAAATACTGCAAAAGCTGGGAAGAAGTTCAAGGATGCTCTAATTTCTACCACAGAACCAGTCTCTTTGCTCAGAGGAAAAGCAAATCTCTACCTGTCACAGGTGGTGGGAGAAGACAAGCCAAGCAGGAACAAAGTTGGAGAGGGAAGCTTACGCTTCTTAGCAATCTATTAGATTCACAGTTGGGGAAAGAATACTGCTAATTTGGCGATATTACTAATCAGAAACTTGACTCCTGTTGAGTGGAAATGCGTGTGCCTAAAGAAGAGTTAAGTCACTGCAGGTAACCGAGTCAATAAGAGTTGTCCCCACAGCAGAGCTGGGCCGATCTGAAAAAGGTGGATGGCTGCAGTTGCTTGCCTTATGTGAATATAGTGTTCTGTTAAATGTGATAGTAATATATCATATTTCTCCAGGAGCAGGCTGTGTCTTGCAGACTTCATTTGACTAATTCTCACAGCATTCCTGGAAAGCAGAACACGAATGGGAAACTGATTTGTTCATATGTATCTGGTAAAGTTCATGATTTCCTGACAGGAAAATTTGAATGTCCCTGCAAAAAAAAAAAAACCCCAAACAAAAAGTAACTATACTGCAAAGGTAGGGATATTTTAAGGAGGCTTTGGGAGATGTTAGAAAGGGGTAGGGTAATAAACAATGATGTGAAATTCACATTTAAAGAAAAAAGTTTTGGGAGAGCTAACAGAGGGCCTTATTGTGGGTGAGAGAAATCTTGGGTGCTTTGATGGGGAGAGAAAGAAAGAGAGAGAGAGAATGGGCAACTGACTGTAATATGACAATTCTTACACAGGTATTGTTTCTATAGAAAAGTTACAGTCCCTTGAGATTTGGTTGAAGAGTCATCTTCAGCCTATTTTTAACTGAAACATCTTACTCTTTATTAATAACAACAGCTACCATGCAGTGGGTGCTTAGGCACTATGGCGGGGCTTATTGCATGTCATCCTTTCAATGACTCAATGGTGTCTGCATTCTTGTTTTTGTCATCTAGCAATGAGGCTCTGGGTGCTGAACGACTTTCTGAAGTCACAGTGGTGGTAAAAGTCAGGGCCACTTCTGTCTGCCGGCATAGCCTCTGCTCACACTCACTGCATACGATGTGCCCTCTCGAGGCAGGGGGGTGTAGCTAGAAAAAAACCAGAGGTCACATTTATAGGCACTTAAAAATGAGAAAAACAGATCCTAAGTTTAGATTCTAAGCCTTCTACTCAAACACAGGCACTGATGGGAGCAAAGGAACGAGATGAAGAGAGAAAAAAATCCGTGAGCAATAATAATGCCTGTGTAACTCATTTTCTTCCCTCAGTCGAAGGGTGTGTGTGCAGTAACAGGAGTGGTAATGGGCCACATTGTCCATGGAGGCCCCACGTGCTCCCTTTCTAGGCAGTGTCTTGTGATGTCACCCGTGCAGCATCACCAGCACTGACCTGGTCACCAGCATAATCTTGATTGCTTGTCTTGGTCAGCCAAGAAGGGCTCTTCTCCCACAAGCCATAGAATATTTTACAGATTTGCCCTGTCTGTTTCTCACAGAGCTCCATGTTATCACTCTGTTGACCTATGAACTGAGTTATTAGTCTTCCTCTGCCCGGGGACTTGGGCCAAGCTGCCAAAGGGGTTGAGTTAGAAGGCAACTGGAGTGCACCCACCCAATGTGGCATCCACAAGCATCCCTCCCAACTGATGTCCTGATTCAGGTTTCTCCCATCAGAATGAGCTCCTCTCCTGAAGGCGGCAGCTAGCCGGGTGGCCCTGACCTCAGAGTCTAGATCCTGTCATGGGGCATCAACTCTGGTGCTCCCTTAATTTCCCTTCTTTGCATACTCTATAATTTAGAACCTCCAGCAGCCTATCTGTGCAGGCCTTAACTTCAGGCTTGAATCCTGCTGCTTACATTTGCTAGCTGTGACATTTGGGACAAGTCACTTAAAAACAGAAAAACCAGCAACAACTTTCTAAGTCCTGGTTTCCTGACCTGTTATATGCAGACACTGCTAACTGAAAAGCAGCTTGAGTGGAAAACTTGAGTTTATTTTTTTCTAGCACCCCACTTGGAGGACAAAGATATGAGTAACAAGAAGTCAAACTCAATTTGGGGGTTTCTTTTATAAGCCAACATTTCGAACTCACTTGTCTCATCTCTGTCAAGATTGAGCCTGATCTCGTATGCCCCTAGAACTACACGTCTAGTTCTATAAAATCCTTACAACTGCAGAGTGTTTTAAGTCAGCGGAAATGCTGTCACAGAGGATTTTTGTAATTTTCACATAATCTTGTGAAGTAGGTAGGTTTGCTTCTTACGCCCACTTTACAGAAAAGGAAACTTAGATAATAAATTTTGGTTTGTTTTTTAAGCGACTTGTCCTGACTCTCACAGCTCCTAAGTAGAGCCAATCTTCAAACCCACGTCTTCTGGCTCCGGTCCTCAGTGCTTGTCCCACGGCCCACGGCACTGAGGTCAGTGATGACCCCAGTGATGATCTAAGTGATAACTCTGAGGCTGAATGCGATTCCAAATCTTCAAAGACAGATTCTATTTGGTCATTCTATTGCACCAGCAAAGTGGGCTTGAAATCTGTAGAAAGAGGGTTTTCAAAAATAGCAGATGAGACTGGGTTACAGAACATTCCATTTCGTAAATATTCCCATTGTAAGTCTATGCTCCAGCCATTTACACGGGGTGGGGGTGTGCGGCGGCCATACATATATTTGCCATTTGGAGGAAAGAATAGAAGCACCATCACAGAAATTTAAAACAGCACATAGCAGGAAATGAGAAAAAGCATCATATATCGTAATCCTCTTTCCGTCTCCAAGGAGCAAACTTGAAAACAGACGCCTATGGCTTTAAGAGAAACAGTCCTAGTGGGAGCGAGTTACAGGTGCTAAGGAAAAGAACGTTTTTCAGGCCTTGGTTCAGGGGGTTCCCAAAGGCTGGGGTCCGCTTCCAGCAGCCCAGCCTCCCACATGTGTGTTACCTGGTATGTGTTTATTATCGGGGAGGAACGATGTGGGGAGGAAAGCACCAGCCCCTCCACAGGGCCTTGCTCCCCGTGACCGCTCCATCACATCACCTCTGTGGGGGACGGTCGCCCAGGGATTCAGGGTCATTTCAAAAAGCTTGCCTTTACCCTCTTTCTTGCTCAACCACCCCTTCTCCCTCTCTGGCACCTCAATTTGTTCCTTATTATTTTTCTGTTTTCCTTGTTTCTGAAAACAGGACAGGACCAGAGACCACTGGGTAAGATGCACTCAGGCTTTTCCTAAATCAGGCCTCATCACTGTGAACTCTCTTCTCCATGAGAGGCAAGAAATGGATCATGAGATGAGCAGGGTCCAACTCCTCCTTGGTCCAGCTAACTCTAGTGGTGTGAAACGAGTCCAAAGGGTGAGCAAGCTGATTCAGTTGCTCCAAGGAGCTTCAGTTCTTTTCCCCTGGGTTTCTTGACCTTTCCTACTTCAAACTTACCTACTTCAAGACATTAGGCATATTACCTGGAATGCTGTGTCTAAGAACCAGGGGCCCTGGAGTTCATCTGACCTCATCATCCTTAGTATGGCCTAGATCTGTGGGCTGGTTTCCTTAGTCATGCTTATTTCTGTGTTCTCTTATAGATCAGCAATCATATCTTAAGTGCCAAATCCAATTTCCTCTGTCTATTTTCCATCTTCCTTGATTTCTTGTGGTAGATGAACCTGTTGGGAGGGTCTATCCTGATTCTCCTCCTTCCTCTCCATACAATAATGCTTTTCTCTTCTTGGTGGTTCCTCTTCTTTCTTCTTTCTTTGATCATGGGTGTGACCCTAAATTTTATACTTGGTCCTCTTGTCTTCTCTCTCTGCACATTATCCTTTGGTAAATTTGCCAACCACTGCTTTGAATGACTCTTGAATTTGTATCTCAAGCCCCTCAAGGGTCTTCTTGGTAAAAATATCCAAGTTTGTAGTGTGGCATTTGAAAATGTGGGAGTTGGAAAAAAGTAGAGGTGAATTCCAGATTCACAGTTTTGTAGATGAATCAGCTGAATCCTAGAGATAGGCCTGAGATCATACCGTTTAACTGTTGTGGAGATCTTAGCAATTTGCCCTAACCTACCTTCCTTTCCTTTTCCTTCACTGCTTCATCTTTGCATCAGCCAAGCTGGGCTACGTAAGCTGTTCCTTCCTCCTGATCCCCTGACGACAATTTTTCACCTTGTTTCCTTCCAGAAACGCACATTCCTCCTCTCCACCACCTCTATCTATCAAAACCCTACGCCTAATTCAGCACACAGGAAGTATTGGTGTTTCTCTCCCATTTCCTTAAAAGAAGGTAGCGGGGAAGCATGATTGATCAAAGGGTTACAGGATGGCCAGGAGAGTGGGACTCTAATGGATCAGCATCCTCAGGGACGTCAGTGGGACCTGCCCACAGGTTTAAGGGGACAAAGGTGATGAAACTACCTACCTTTATTCTTTCCACTATCCACCACTCCATCGCCAATATTTAGTAAAATCTGAAATACCTTTAAATGACCACATGTTAAAAAGTTAACTGTTACGTGGGAAGGAATTAAATTAAGCCTTTTAAACCACTAAAAAAATAAAACCTACTTCAAAAGAAGTCCAAAATATCTGTTGGTAACTTAAAAGGCATAGAAAGATTTGACCCTGTTAAACTTCCTTAGACCATGACTTATTTTAGACATTATTGAAAATTTTTTGTTTAAAGGACAACTATTTTTATCAACAACATGAATCATATGCTCTCTCTTACCATTTATTCCGTCTGCCTCCCACTTTCTACCTTACCCATTTATACAGTTGGAATATTACATGGTTTCCCAATTCTCTTTTGTTCTGGTCAGATTTAGGTTAGAATTTAATGTTAAATGCAAGTATGCCAGAATTATTTTTACACTTTTTCTAATTTTATATTTTTTGTATTGTTAAAATATGTTGAAGAAAGAAAAATGGGAAACGGAGATCTGTGCTGATGAATAGCATTGCATAGATACTCAGAAATATCCCACAAATGAATTTCTCCTTTTAGTTTACTGTTACTCATCAGTGTTACTGGGCACAGATGCTGGTGGCACGTATTTTTAGGCCTCTTAAAACTAAACCTTTGCTTAGTCTACTGAGCTGCCTTACTGGTTGTCCAGGAAAATCCATATTTAGTGAGAATTTGTAGACTTGCGTTTAACTTTTTACACAGTGGCTTATGAAAGTATCTTGACATTGGTAAAATTACACAGTCCCCACACTCAAGCCCCGGTGATTTGGTGTCTGGCTTAAGCAGCTGTACTGGGAGAGGCAGGGAGAGTGAGGCCACTCTCTGAGCCTGACGCTAAGGCAAATCAGTTACATATCCCCCCACCTCGGGGTGTGGGTGGTGGTAGTGGGGTGGGGGTACACCCAGGCTGTGATTCTGTGCTACATGACACCATACTGCCCCTTGGCCTCCAGCCATCCACCTAGCTGAGACCCTGTGAGAACCCAAACTTATTCTCGCCCCTGGTGATAACAACCCGGCAATTATATGGTACTGAGGATCTGTCAGTGACATCTTCGCATGTGGATAATAGCATATTATCCAATTTAATAAGGCATTAGCAAACTTGAAATCCTGAGTCTCATTCTTTTCTTGCAAATGAGGTATGTTTTGTATTCAAACTCTAAATAGAAGCCCCTCCCCACACTCTAGTTTATGGATCATCAACCTTTCAAAAGTGGAGAATTCAGTGTCTGACCGCTGTTTTGAATGAGAGAATGTATGGGAAGTACCTGGTCACTAGTGTATCCTTGAGGGTCTATTAGTCCTATTATTAACCCTGAGTGTTCTATGAATCCCTCTGAAGTCCTGAGGATGGATGTCGTGTGAGGCCTCATGCTGCTGAAAATTGACCAACCTGTCTTCCTTTGCACCTTGTACTACTCCCTTGTTGTACTCGTCATAATTTTAAGACTGACTGTCTCTGAAGCTTGGGAAATCCCGATATCCGCACAGCCAGGAAATCACAGGTGGACCTGTTCCTTTAAAATCTGGCCCCTTTGCTAAACTCTAAACTCCATTAAGGGCTGGGACCCTGGTGGCCTTGTTCCCCCATTGATTCCCTAGGGCCTAGAATAGTTCTGGCACCTAGGGGACACTTAGCGTTAATAATGGCTACCCTGGCTCTTGATTCAGGCCATGTCTCCTCAATCCTCTGATTTCTGCTATCAGTACAGCTGTTCTCATGCATTTGACACTGCTTGACTCGACCAGGTCATGTGAGGCACTTCACTGTGGGAGATTTGGCTACGACTGTTTCCCTCCCACACGGTGCCTCATGGGAGACACTGGAGGGCCTTCTCTTTTGTGTGCTCAAAAAACACATCCTTTGCACGTAGGGGACAGTCAAGCTGCTTAGGTAGTCACAGAACTCTGGGATGAGGAGGTTCTGAAAACAACCATCTCCTCACAGGGTTCAGTAAACATCCTGCGAGCACTAATAGCTGCTAGTTAATGTCTTCAAAGGCGTTACATAGCCTGGGATTATTTTCACTTTTTTCCCTCAAGTAATGGAGAGTTTCTAGGATCATTTTAATTCACGTTTCTATTTTTCATCTGTACCTAACCACAGACAAAAGGGAGCCAACAGTTCCTTTATGAAACTTTTTGTTGCCAAATAACATTGGGTCTTTTGATTGTGTGGTGCACACCCATTGTTAATTATGCTGATTGCTATCCATAATAGAGTAACAAGTGTTAAGTAAGACTCTGACTCTGAAGCTCGTGAAATCCCCATTTTCGGGACAGACAGGAAACCACAGCCTGGGCTTTGATTTACCTTGAGCTTTATTCTCACCTTCCTGGCCCCCTTCCTCCCCTTCCACTCCCCCACACTCAAACACATGCAACCTCCCCTTGGGCGTCAGCGACAGGAGGAGAGCTTCGGCAACAGTGGGAAGCTGTAATCATTTGGAAATCATAGAATTTGGAAGGAGGAAATGATCTAGACTTTTATTATTTCATCCAACTCCTTCATTTTCAGGGAAAGAAAATGGAACACAGAAGGGCTAAGTGATGAGGCAAAACGAGGGCCAGAATCCAGCAGGACGAGGTAGAATTCTCCAGACAAAGCCTGCGCCAGGAGCCCACCCCTGCTCTGGATTTTGTTATACACCTTTAAGCTCATGTGGAGCAGAATCTACAGTGAGAAATAATTAATAGTTCTTTTTTATACTTTGATCTGAGAGCTTCCCAACCTCTAAGGCATATCTTAAAAGTAGGAGTAAAGAGAGAGAAAGAGATGATAAGTACTTAATTTAGACGTTGGATGTAGCTTCTGAGTTGTACCAGGACTCCTCTTGATTTTACTCAGCTAAATGAAGACCAGATTACCATCATGGGTGATTTTTATGAAGGGTTGAATGACTTAATTAGCTTGGCTTTTGTAGCACCTGAAGAGATCCCACCTGACTCCTGTGTTTTTGACGAAGCTCAAACACTGCTATAGAGCAAAGAGAAGATAACCCGAAATCTGAGCGTGTCAAAATGCTACACCAGAGCCTCCTGTAAATGGGTAACAGAGGAACTGTTTCCAAGCTGGACTCCTGACCCCAGAGGCTGTAACATCAAGGCCAGAGATAACCACAATCTGGGGTATCAGAGCCTTGGCTGCTGGGAGAAATGGATCCTCATCCACACACCCCTGAGTATGTGATCTTTCTGGCAACGATTCAGAATATCAACCAACTGCCATGCCTCTTGTAAGTGTGTCCTTCAAAAAGCAGCCTTCCTGCACGCCAAAGTCTTTATTGCTTTCCAAAGTCTCAGGCTTCCTTCAGAATCAACATTCTCCTTATTTATTATTGATGTTAATATCAACCGCACAAAAGGTATCAGTGTCAAAGTTGTTAATCTTGCTAACGTTAATTTAAGCCATATGCTCTCATTAAACCAATATTAATTACAAATAATGTTTTATCTAAGGTTACGTGTGGTTGTATTCGAAACAGAAGACCTTGGTTAAAATATCAGCTGTGTGTCCTTGGAAATGACACAATTTTTCAGAATCTCCTTGTAAAATGAGAATAATGACACCTATTCTGTGAGGCTTTTGTTTCTTAATGATTCCACCGATAGTGTGTTCATCGTAAGAAGAAATTTTTATAGAGCAATGTACGTTGTGTTTTAAAAAATGGAAGCATCTCCCATAGATGTTATGGCAATTAAACTTACAAATAATTTCTAAATTTAAACTAGAATTAGTCACCAGAGAAACTTGCACTTTACCAACATTTAAAATTATAGTCTGTAATAATAAGAATTTTTTCTTTTGAAAAAAATGTCAGACTCTAAAGGAGTTTTAAAAGTCTGACCATTTCCATAATGCTTTTGAGGTAATCAAAAGAAACAATATGCTTATTTTTTAGGTGACTAGATAGATGTTCATGTATAAAGTTTCAAATAACCCCAGACCTGTGAATTCTAAATTCTTGGGATTACTTTTACTTTGGCCTCTTTCATTAAAATTTACTAAGGTTTTATTATAATCATTATCAAGGTTTTTCCATGGGGAACTGAGACCTTGTAAATATCTCACAATTATACTTAGATGCTACATGAACAGATCAGGTAAAAACCTGTAGAGAAATCATTTTTTTTCTTGGAATTTTTCCAGTAGGAACAGCTATGAAGAAAGAATTTTAGCAAGTGCTAAGAGAGAATACTTGTTCAGACCTTTTCTGTACAAAAGGATCCGCTCTGAAATCTTGAGAAATGGTCAAAAAAAGGACATTTAGACCTGCTTTTATTTAAAGATTCTATAAGAAAATCATAAATGTCTCATTTCTGTAGCACTTAAGTTTTTCCCTCCAAAAGGATCAAACAGATCTGTTACAGACAGTCATGCAGCAATTTATGAATCTTTGAACATCTGTGTTTAATGGAGAAAATAGTAGACCGTTCATGGATGTACAGTGGTGCTATCTATTAAACCAATGGATTTTACAAAGAAGGCACAGGACCCTTTCTGGTTTCAACCTGCAGAGGTTAAGGTGTCCCCCACAATTCTGACATAGAACCTGATACAACAAGAGCAATTTTCACAGCTTGCTTCGATGTGGCTGCCTGCTCTACCTAGCAGCCTCTGCTACCTGTTCACAGGCTATGTTTACAAAACTAGCCCACACCAGATCTGAGGGGCATGGATGCAGGTCTACCTGTAGACTGATGGATATTCTGTCCTCTCTTGGGGGAGAAGGGAGAACGTTGGTCAACTTGTTGAAAAATTTCTTGCCAGATTTGAAGGACAAAGAGAGATGTTCCTCGTGAACAGAATACTTGTCGATTACAGAATATATCAGGACTACATCTCAGTCCTCTAAGCCTGCTGGTTAGTTTTCAGTTTCCTACCCTTGAAAAAGACAAAATGGAATGGAGAAGAAAGAGGGCTGACTCTAAAACAGTCAAGGAAATGTAAAGAAATCTCAAAATCACAGTATAGTTTTTTTTTAATTAGCAAGCATATGACACTGTGTAAAGAGGCCTTACATACAATTACCAGCTCTCCTTATCTCTAGTAAGAATTCTATTTTGCAATAGGAGAAACTCAAGTATTGAGAGACAACCACATTCAAGGTCACACAGTATTGGATGCATGATGCAAGATGGTGGGATGACATTCCAATGATGGTGACATTTCCAGTTATCTCTGTGCAATGTATAACTGACTTCTTCAGGTCTCAGCAGCCTGGTACATAAAATGGAGACACATTACACAGATTTGCCAGATAAACTACAGGACGTCTAATTATATTTGAATTTCAGATAAACAACAAATAATTTTTTAATATGAGTATGTCCCATGCAATATTTGGGACATATTGATGCTAAAAAATTACTTGTTGTTTATCTGAAGTTCAAATTTAATGGGATATCCTGCATTTTTGTTTTCTAAATATAGTCACATATCACGTAACGACCGGGGCACGTTCTGAGAAATGCCTTGCTAGGCGATTTTGTGTGTACATCATAGACTGCTGTGACCTTGACACTCTCTCCAGGCAGTGAGCTGGGGCATTCAGGGGATTATCTTTGCTAGGGATTATCCTCCCGTGTTACCTGTTGTCCAGTACCCAAAACTGTCATTTCATATATTTTGTCCAGTTCTCTAGTTAAAGTGGGAGAGAAAATTTGGTTCCTATTACTCCGTAATGTCTAGAAATGGAAGTCTTTAGTGATGTTGTTTTTATTACAAAATGAAAAAATATTTAAGAAAATTTGGAAATGACTTAAGCATGAGGAAATTAAAGCAAAACGCCCATTGATCATTCACCGAACACATGAAATTTTGATATATTTCCTTCAGGTATTGTGTTTCCTATGATTAGCTTGCTTTAATTTTAAAAAATAAATATGATATTTAAAATTTTGCATATATACAATTATATATAAAAATATACAATATATAAAATTTTAATATATACTATTTTAATACTTTTTTTAAAAAATAATTTTATTTATTTATTTTTTTCCCCAAAGCCCCAGCAGATAGCTGTATGTCATAGCTGCACATCCTTCTAGTTGCTGCATGTGGGACGCCGCCTCAGCATGGCCAGAGAAGCGGTGCGTCGGTGCGTGCCCGGGATCCGAACCTGGGCTGCCAGCAGCGGAGCGCGCACACTCAACCGCCGAGCCACTGGGCCAGCCCATTAATACTTGTTTTTAATTTAACATTATTTCATAATCATTTTCCTATGCTCTTTCTTAGAAACATTTGTAAGCCTGGACATTATCCCAACATGTAGACGTGTGCCATGGACTATTTAACCTTCTCTGTGCAGATGGACATTTAGCTGGTTCTCAGTTTTTGCTATTATAAATTACAAATATTTTTATATAGATATTTTTATTTAAATTTGTATGATTTACTTAAGCAACATTGGAATTACAGGATATAAGTATTTTAAGATACTCAATTCATTTTGCTGAATTCATTTCCAAAGGACTGTATCATTTAGAATATTTTATTCACCACTCCACACGCATTTATCAAGTACTTACTCTGTGCAGCTCATTGTGCCAGGTTCTGCTAATGTACGAAGAGTAAGACTCTGACTGTGAGCTTGAGGAGCTTACAGCCTAGTTGTGGAGACCAAATATGTTAATAGATAAGTACTGCAAAGCATTATGGGGTTCTGTATAGGTGCATCCTGCACCAACAGGAGGCAGTGGCTTGCTTGGGGCAGAGAAATGTATCTATTTCATCACCAACACAGAGTCTGACGCAAAGTAGGCGTTTAATTAATAGTTGTTGAAAGAAAGAAAGAGAAAGGGGGAGAGAATGGTTAAAGTAATGACTATTCAATCCACTCAGTGATTTGTTCAGAAAACGTTTCTTAGAGGAACCTGTGATTTGTAATTAGCACACATTTATTCACTCACACAGTCACTTAAGTATCTTTTGGCAGCATTCCAGGGATCGTGCTAAGAGCTAAAAACTTCGTCACCACTGTTCCTGTGGAATCTGCTGCCTGCAAGGAAGACAGATACTAAACAAGCAATTAAAATAATGGAGAACGTAGGGCAGTCTAAGAGTATATAAAGGAGTGAGCCACTTAGTCTGGGGGTCAGAGGAGGTTTCCCATGGGGAGTGACAGTTAAGGCGCAACTTGAAGGGTAAAAGTTAGTTAAAAAAAGGGGAAAGTGACAAATGGTTCCAGGCAGAGCCAGGCATATCATTCATCTTTATGCAAATAAATGCTTTTCTAACGTTTGAAGTGGCTTAAAGACGGTTTATTTGCTTAGATATTTTCACATCCCTCTACCCAGCAATGTGGTTTACATGGTTCTTGGTTTTCTAAACCTTTTCTTTTATGAATAGTACAAAGGTCAACTTCACCCTAGATCCTAACCATATTCAAATTTAATGAGATCATAATCCCAAGGGTTTAACTGTGTTGCTTTAAAACCATCCTGTTTGATAAGCAATGTTGTGTCCTTTCTATAGCTGAGGAAACTGAGCCATAAGCCACGACGTGCAGGTGGTACATCAAAGGACCAGGCAGCCCACATCACACACGTCCCTCAGCTTGTCTGACTCCACTGTGGGACCATCCCAATAAATCCAAATTGCTCGTTGAGATGCCACCAAACAGGTACATGGTATATAGAATTTATATACATATGTGTGTATACATACGTAAACTCTATCTTTCTGATTATTTAGAGATCACCTATGAACTAATGCTGCTGACCAGGGCCTGGAGTTTATTTAAACTGCACATTATTGTTTAAAATAATGTCTTCATTCATTTGGAATTGAGAGGGAATGAGGTCTTCTACAGAAGTATATTTCCATATAATTGAAATTTACCTCTTTAAGCACAACACTTCTTACAAATGTAGATGTTTGTGAACATCAATCATTCTAAAATAAATTGCATGCTCTCTGCATTCTTAAACAGTGTTTCTAACCGTGATTTAACCTGATACTCAAGTCTATGAGCATTGACTGTTTTCTATCATTTATTGGTCATTATTAATTGTCTATGTATCTGGCTCTATGCTAGGAATTGGAAATAAATTAAACAAAATCCCTACCAGATAGAAATTTTATGCTTAGAAGGAAAAAACATACTTAAACAACTAAGTTTAATACGTCCAATAAATATGCTGTGTTGTGGGAATTCAGTGCAGGGCCTGTTCCACACGAGTCCAGGAAGGCGTCACAGATAAGATGACATTGGAAGTGGTCCTTGATGGTAGCGGGAGAAAGGTGGTGTCAGTGGTAGTTTGCTGGTGGATGGCAGGGTGCTGTTTCTCGGGCTGGGAGGAGGAGGAGGAGCCTCTCAGCTGATGAAGTAGCGTGAACAAAGCATGAAGTACATTGAGAACATTGGTAGGGGGCTAGGACATGGGCAGTGTGGTAGGAAGAGGCAGAGACGACACTGGAAGGGCACATGGGGGCCAGCTCAGGAAGGGCCTCAGGTGCCATGCCAAGGAGGGGCCTCTGAGGTCTCTAAGAGGGAGTGGCATGATCTGCATTTGTTTTGATAAAGATTACTCAGGTAGAGCCTAAAAAATCATGCATGGGATGGTGGGCAGAGACTGGACACAGAGAAGCCAGTCAGGCATCTGTTAAAACCACATAGAGGTGGGGCTGGCCCCATGGCGTAGCGGTTAAGTGCATGTGCTCTGCTGCTGGTGGCCCGGGTTTGGATCCTGGGCACACACCAATGCTCTGCTTGTCAGGCCATGCTGTGGCGGCGTCCCATATAAAGTGGAGGAAGATGGGCACAGATGTTAGCCCAGGGCCAATCTTCCTCAGCAAAAAGAGGAGGATTGGCATGGATGTTAGCTCAGGGCTGATATTCCTCACCAAAAAAAAAAAACAAACCATATAGAGGGAAACGTTGAGCTTTGAATTGGCCCAGGGAGGAGAGTTGGAAGAGCTCAGTTTGAGGTAGTAGCTAAAACGAGGTAGTAAAATATGGCTGAGAGCACAGGCCTTCGAGGGAGACCTGAGCTGGGACTGAGGCCTTGTCCCTTATTAGCTGGAGGACCTGGGGCAAACCATTCCGCTTCTCTGTACTTCTATTTCCTTGTCTGTAAAATGATGTTCTTAATACCTCACAGGATAGCTACATGAGTAATTAAGATAACAATTAAGTATGTAGCTCTGAGCAGGCAGTTTGCAATTTATTCTTTTCTTTGTTCTAAAAGACTCAAGGCGTGAGAGCACCCATTTTAGATTGGGTGGTCTTTTGCAGCCCTGTCTTCCTGTTAGCTGTGCCTTTTTGGATGGCTTTTGATCATTCTTTTGTTCAACAAATATGTTTTGAGCACCTACTAAAAGCTAGGCAATGTCACTAGGCCTGTCCCTGCTGGTTCCAGGATCCCCTGAGAATTGACTACTTCTGTTGGCTGTGGGCTCAGAAATCAGAGAGTTAAACGTGTTGTTAGCATCCATAAGTGTGTTGTTAGTATACATAGATGTATTAGTGTACATGGAGTAAATAAGGCCCTTGAGGCCTGCCCTGTCACGTAGAGTGCTTGGCTTTGGGACTACCCTTTATGTCACTCAGAGCACCTTCCCCCAGACTGCTGGGGGAATACAGCAGGGGACACAGGCTTACACTACAGCATTACCCTAAGAAGAAGAATGTCCTGCAAGCAGAGGGCATTGGGAACCAGATCATTAGCTGAGGAGCTGTAGAATCCACTCCTCGAGATGCCAGGGACAAGACACGTTCTCCCAGGTTGACTCACATACTGTGTAAAGAGAGGGGCATGGGCTGCCAATACCCCTGCCCCAGGCCCTGTGAGTCCATGCTGTCTTCTGCGATTCGGTGGAGATTGTAGCACACATCTCCACGACGCATTACATCATCTCCCCAAGGCAAGGGCCACTCGTGAGTTTCTGCTGGCTAAGACCTCAGGGCAGGACTTGGTGTTCTTGATATAGAACATCTGTCTTGGGAGGCACAGTTGGGAAAGAATGAAGGATTTTCTGGGAGCCCGACTGGCTCACTGAGCAAAGGCCTGGAGGCGTTTGGTGAGGTAGCCAGAAGGCCGTGAGATGTAAACACGATGTGAGTGTGATTCTCAGGAGGGACTGGGAGTCTGCAGAAACGAATCTTACGTGTCCTTCTCCTCAGGCACAGGGTGGGAAAAGGAGCCTTGTAGTATACATATGTTTGTTTGATTCAGTGGACAAACAGATATATATATTACCCTGAGGGTATGAAGGCATATCTGTGGATATCATCTTTTCCCTTCACAGTTGCTGTTTATACAAAATTCACTCTTTGTACATATAGTTTCTTCCCATCAAATACTCCAATGTCCTGAAATCAATTTATCTATGGAATATTTTTTCAAAGATGCTGATAGCAACACAAAAAAGCAAATGACCCCCTTTGAGCCATCTGCATTTCTGTGGAGATGGAGGAGTTATACAACAGACTCCTGTTCTCTAAAAGCAAAAGGAGGACACATGGTGTGCAACAGTGTGTTCCAACTAACCTGACTGATGAGCCTGACAGAAGCTTGTGGATCAAAACAAGTCAGAGGACAAGAGCTAGAACTGAGAGGAATAGGTTAACAAAGATCTTAAATGGCCACTTATCAGAAATTCTGTCCTGACTTCTTTAGCTTTGGAAGACCCAGGGCTGTTGGGGTTCATCAGCTGGAAAAGAGAACAGAGGAATAACGAGAGGAAGGCAGTTGGAAAATATTCTTCGTACCTCCCTGGGCCTCCCAATATGAGACAGAAATGATCAGAAAATGCAGTGGATTTTCTCCCTGAAGCTCCACAGCTATAAGCTAGGCATGGCGACTTGGGATATTGAAAAATTTATATGCTGCCTATATGTGCACAAAGTGTGTGTAAGGGGTGTGGTTGCTCTAATGGTCTCAGAACAGCTAGATCACACTTAGTCAATTTCAAGAATTGACTCAAATGAAACCCCTTCTTCCTCACTGAAGCCTTTTCTGACTCCTGTCCCCGGCACCCACATCAGGTGGACTCTATCCCTTTGCATCCCCACTTTACTCCATATATTCACACAACTTTTATCCCACCTAGAACTCTGACTGCCCATGTAATTCTGGTCAGGAATTGTCTGAGTTCTTTGTGTAACCTAGCATCTAACATAGTCCCTGATACATATGAAAGGATGGAAATTGAATAAATTAATTTATGTATATACAACTTACTATCTCCATTTATGCATTCATATACAAAGAGAAAAGTGTACCATATGTTAGAGACATAAGGATACATAAACTGAGTATGAGATATGCTTGTGCTTTGAAAATAAAGCCAAAGACATACTTTAAATCAGTGTTTTCTCTAAAAGATATTATGATTCAGTTAATCTGGAATAGGTGTTTTGTTTGTTTTGTTTTGTTTTAACACTCTCCAGATGATTCAAATGTACTGCCAGCATTATAAAGCACTGATTTAAGAACAGAAAGGTTTATTTGGGGAAAGTAAAATTTATCTATTTTTTTCTTTTATGGTTAGTGATTTTTGTGTCTCAAAATATCTGCATACACTAAAGTTGTAAAGATTTTCTCCTGTTATTTTTTTCTAGAAGTTTTTTAGTTTGGCATTTACATTTAGGTCTACAATCCATTTCAAATTAATTTTTGTATATGGTGTGAGGTAGGGGCCCAGGCTCATTTACATATAATGATTTACATACAATCAGATGTATCCACTTTAAGTGCACAGTTTAATGGTTTTTGACAAATTTATGTACCCATGTAACCACCACCACAATTAAGATGTAGAACATTAACATCACCAAATACTCTCTCTTTCCATTGAATTATGCAGGCAATTTTTCAGAAGTCAATTGACCATACATGTGTAGATCCATTTCTGGACATGCTATTATGTTTCATTAATCTATATATTCATTTTAGCTCTAATGGTACATTGTCTGGACGATAAGAGCTTTATAGTAAGTCTTAAAATCAGTCCTTGAAAGTCGTAAATTTTCAAAATTGTTTTGGGTATTCCGTTTCTTTGAATTTCTATAATCATTTTATAATCAGTTTGTATTTTGATTGGGGTTGCATTAAATTTATGAATCAATTTCAGAAGAATTGATGTCTTAATAATATTAAGTCTTCCTGTCTATGAACATGATATATTTCTTCATTTGTTTAGGGATTCTTCAATTTCTCTAAGTAACATTTGGTAGTTTTCAGTGTAGAAGTCTTTCCTACCTTTCATTAAATTTATCCTTAAGCACTTTATGTTTTTTGGTACTATTATCAATGGAATTGACTTGCTTTAATTAAACATTTTATTTTGAGATAATTGTAAATTCACAAGCAGCAGTAAGAAATAATAAAGGGAGGGCCAGCCTGGTGCATAGTGGTTAAGTTCGAGCATTCTGCTTCGGTGGTTTGGTGTTCATTGGTTCGGATCCTGGGCGTGGACCTACTCACTGCACATCAAGCCATACTGAGGCAGTGTCCCATATAGAAGAGCTCCAACTATGTAACTATGATATATACAACTATGTGCTGGGGCTTTGGGGAGAAAAAACAAGAAAAAGAGAAAGATTGGCAACAGATGTTAGTGCAGGACCAATCTTCCTCAAAACAAGAAATAATACAGGGAGATCCCATGTACCCTTTGCATAAGTTTCTCTTAATGGTAACATCTTGCAAAACTATAGTACAATATCACAACCAGGATATTGGTATTGATTCAGTCAAGAGACAGAATGTCACCAAAGGATCACTCTGGTTGCCCTTTTGCAGCTCTACCAATTTCCCTTCTGTCCTCATCCACTCCTTAACCCCTTGCAACAACTAATCTGTTCTCCTTTCTATAATATTGTTATTTTAGGAATGTTTTATAAATGGAATAATAAAGTTTTTAACCTTTGGGGATTGGGTCTTTTCACTCAGCATAATTCTTTAGAGATTCATGCATGTTGTTGCATCATCAGTAGTTTGTTCCTTTTATTACTGAGAAGCATTCCATGGTATGGATTTACCGGTTTGCTTAAACATTCACCCATTGAAGGACATCTGGGTTATTTTCAGTCTTTGGGTATTACAAATAAAGCTGCTATGAACATTCGTGTACAGGTTTTTGTGTGGACATAAGTCTTCATTTCTCTGGGATAAATGCTCAGGAGTGCAATTGTTGGGTTGCATGTTTACTTATTTATTTTTTTAAAAAACCATCAATCTATTTTCCAGAGTGACAGTATCATTTTACATTCCCACCAGCAATGAATAAGTGATCCCCCATTCTCTGCATTCTCACCAGCATTTATTTCATTATTTTTTATTTTAGCTGTTCTGATAGATGTATTAGTGATATTTGCACTTCTTTAATGGCTGATGATGTCAACTATATATTCTCTTTAGTGAAATGTCTCTTCATGTCTTTTGCCCATTTTCTAATTGGATTATTTGATTTTTTAACCACTAAGTTTTGAGAATTTTTTATATTTTCTAGATACTAGCTTTTTGTCAGTTATGTGGTTTGCAAATTTCTTCTTCCAGTCTGTCGCTTATCTTTTTATCCTCTGAACAGTCTTTTGAAGAGCAAAATTTTTATATTTTGATAAGATCCAACTTATAAATTTTCCCTTATATGGATGATATTTTGGTGTCAAGTCTAAGAACTCTGTCTAGCCCTAGATCCCCAAGAGTTTCTTCTATTTTCTTTGAGTTTTTAGACTTGTGTTTTGCATCTAAGCCTGTGATTCATTTTGTGTTAATTTTTGTATAAGGTGGAGACTTAGGTCAAGGTTACTTTTTTGCCTATGGATGTCCAATTGTTCCAGCAGTATTTGTTGAAAAGGTATCTTTCTTCCATTGAACTGTTTTTGCACCTTTGTCAAAAATCAGTTGGGCATTTTGGTGGGGATTTATTTTGGGGTTCTCTGTTGTCTTCCATTGATCTATGTGTCTATCTCTCCACCAATGCCATCTTGGTCCAGTCTTGATTACTATCAATATATAATAAGTCTTGAAATAGAGTAGACTGAATTCTCCCATTTTATTCTTCATTTTCAAAATTATTTTAGCTCTTCTAGTTCCTTTGCCTTCCATATAAGTTTTCAAATACTCTTGTCTATTTCTATAAAAAATCTTGCTGGGAATTTGGCAGGAAGTGCATTAAACCTGTATATCAATTTGAAGAGAATTGACATCTTTATTATACTGAATCTTCCAATTCATGGACAAGGTCTATTTCTCCATTTATTTAGATCTTTTATTTTTTTCATCAGCATTGTATATTTTTCAGCATACAAGTCTTGTACATGTTTTGTTAGATTGACACCTAAGTACTTCATTATGGCAGCAATCGCAAATGGTATTGCATTTTTAATTTCACTGTCTATGTGTTCATTGATAGTTTTTTAATAGTTATTTTATATTCTATGACTTTGCTGACCTCAATTATTTTTTTGCAGATGGTCCAAGAGATGTTTTTTGTAGATTCCTTGGGACTTTCTACTTCGACAATCATGTCATCTGCAAATAAGGATGATTTTGTGTCTTTCTTTGTAATCTATACACCTTTTATTTCATTTTCTTGCCTTGTTGCACTGGTTACAACTTCCTGCACAGTATTGAATCAGAGTGGTGAGAGTGAATATTCTTGCCTTGTTCCCAATCTTAGTAGACAAGTGTTCAGTCTTTCACCATTAAGTATAATGTTAGCTGTAGGTTTTCTGTAGGAGCACTTTATCAGATTGAGGAAGTTTCTCTCTATTCTTATGTTCTGAGAGCTTTTATGATAAACAGGTATTGAATTTGGTCAAATGCATTTTCTTCATAGATTGGTAAGATCATGTGATTTTTTTTCTTTAGCCTGTTAATATGGTGGATTACACTGAGTGATTTTGATTTTAAAATATTGAATCATACTTGCATCCCTGACATAAACAGATCATTTCATATGTATATGTATTTATATACATAATAAGCATATATATATATATGTTTTATATATTGCTGAATTCTGTTTATTTATATTTTGTTAAGGATTTTTATATCCATATTCATGAGGAATATTGTTCTTTTAGTTTTCTCTTTCTTTGTACTGTCTTTATCAGGTTTTTGTTATCAGAGTAATACCAGCTTCATAAAATGAATTGGAAAGTCTTCCCTTTTATTCTATTTTCTGGAAAAGATTGTGTATAACTGATGTTAATTTTACTTTAAACATTTAGTAGAATTCTCCAGTAAAACCATGTGGGCTTTGAGATTACCTCTTGGGAGTTTATAAATTATGAATTCAATTTCTTCTTCTTTTTTTTTTTTTTTTTGGGAGGAGGACTAGCCCTGAGCTAACATCCGATGCCAATCCTCCCCTTTTTTTCTTGAGGAAGACTGGCCCTGAGCTAACATCCATGCCCACCTTCCTCTACTTTATATGGGATGCCGCCACAGCATGGCTTAACAAGAGGTGTGTGGTGCGCGCCTGGGATCCGAACCTGCGAACCCCGGGCCGCCAAAGTGGAGTGCACACACTTAACCACTTGCGCCACCGGGCCAGCCCCTTCAATTTCTTAATAGTTATATTGTTATTCAAATTATCTATTTCATTTTTTTTGAAGTTGCTGCTATTTTATTGAAGTATAATTGACATACAATATCCTATTAGTTTCAGATTTACATCACAGTGATTCGATATTTATATACATTATGAAATGATCAGCATAATAAGTCTAGTTACCGTCTGTCATCATACAAAGTTATTACAATATTATTGACTATATTTTCTAGGCTGTACCTTGCATCCTCATGACTTATGTATTTTATGACTGAAGTTTGTACCTCTTAATCCCCTTCACCTATTTCAACTGCCCCCCAACCTCTCCCCCACCTGGTGACCATCAATTTTTTCCCTGTATCTATGAGTCTGTTTCTGTTTTGTTTTGTTTGTTCATTTGTTTTGCTTTTTAGATTCCACATGTAAGTGAAATCATATGGTATTTGTCTTTCTCTGTCTGATTTATTTCACTTAGTATAATATCCTCTAGGAATGAATATGGTAGTTTGTGTTCTTTGAGAAAGTGGGCCATTTTGTCTAAGTTTTCAAATTTATGTGTGTAGAGTTGTTTGTAGTATTCCCTTATTGTCTTTTTGATGTCTGCAGGGTCTATAGTGATGGCCTCTGTTTTACCCCTAATACTGGTAATTTGTATTTTCACTTTTTTTTTCTTTCTCGATCTTGTTAGAGGTTTGTCAATTTTAGTGATCTTTACAAAGAACCAGCTCTTTATTTTGTGGATTTTCTCTATCATTTTTGTTTCTAATTTCATGAATTTCTGCTTTTACCTTCATTTTCTTCCTTCTGCTTGCTTTGAATTTATTTTTCTAGGTTTTGATGTGGGAGCTTAAATTATTGATTTTAGACTTTTCATCTTTTCTAATGCATGTATTTAGTGCTATAAATTTCACTTTCAGCATTGCTTTAGCTGTGTCCCACAAATTTTGTCATGCTACGTTTTTGTTTTCATTCAACTGAATGTATTTTTTGATTTCTCTTAAAACATCCTGTTTGACTCATGGGTTATTTAGGAGTGCATTGTTTAGTTCCCAAGTATTTGGAGATTTTCCTGTTACCTTTCTGTTATTGACTAATAGTTTGATTCCATTTTTGTCAGAGAACACTGTCTTTATTATTTCAACTTTTCAAGATAGGTTGAGTTTTGTTTTATGTCCAAGATACGGTCTATCTTAGTGTCTGTTACATAGGGACTTGACAAGAAGATGTATTCTGCTGCTGGGTGGTATTACGTGAATGTCAGCTAGATTCTGTTGGTTGACAGTGTTGTTGAGTTCTTTTATATTCCTGCTGATTTTCTGTCTAGCTGTTATAAATTGTTGAGAGAGAAAGAGGTGTTAAAGTCTCCAACTATAATTATGGATTTGTCTATTTCTCTTTTCTGTTCTATTATTTTTTGCTTCACGTACTTTTCAGCTCTGTTGTTTGGTGTATCCACATAGGATTGCTATGTCTTCTTGGTGGATTGACCCTTTCGCTGTTACATAATGCTCGTCTCTATCTCTGGTAATTTTCTTTGTTCTGATGTCTACTTTATCTGATATTAATATAGCCACATTTGCTTTCATTTGATTAGCATTTGCATGATATATCTTATTCCATTCCTTTACTTTCAACCTGACTATATCATTACATTTGAAGTGAGTTTCTTGTAGACAGCATAGAGTTGGGTCCCATTTTTTAATTTGTTATGCAACAATAGATACAAGTGATATGATATCAGTGTTCTCACCTTCCAAACCCAAAATAGAGCCATATGACTCTGCAGAACAAGTAGGGGACCTTGGAGCATATGCTCAGTGCATGTACTTCACTACAGGACATCTGCTAAATCTCTCTGGATTCCTCTCTTAACAAAAGAGATACCTTCCCAAGGCCTCCTTAAGATCCACACTAAAAATGTCTTAGGTATAACTTAATTATCATAATATGGGTAGTTGGTCCAAAGGGACACCAACCATATCTTGGACATAAAACAAAACTCAACCTACCCAGAACTTCAAGGAAGTTCTCAATGTTAGACTTTAGAGAGTTGCGACGAGGGGTGGAAAGTTGGATGCAGTCTCTATCTCATTGTTCTTCTTGCTCTATATGCAGGTGTGGAGACTTACTGCTTTTAAGTGCACCCTCTTGTGAATGCTCCTCGGCTGATATAAAGTGTACTATGTGTATCCCCTTCACTCTCTTTCAATATGTACTCTCTTTTCTCTCTTCCTCCAGCAGTCCCTCCCTCTCTTCTCATTCCCAAAGTTTTTGTCTTTTATTCCTGTGCTATGGGCCTTCTCACAGCCTTTTCTTGTCTGCAAAATCTTCAAGCTTTCAGCATGGGATATGAGTCACAGAAATTTTTCTTCCACCCCATTTTAGGGTAGAAAGACTTAATAGACCTGAGATTGGAAGAAAGGACACAAGTTATTTTCACTCCAGGTAAAAAGGTGTTGTCATTTTTTTGATTTCCTTTTAAATTTCCACTAAAAAAAAAAAAATCAGGTATCTTGCATGAATCGCTTTTGGAACTTATTATATTTTTAAAAGTATGTCTGTCTTCTTCCTGAATTTTCACTCCACCAGCCAGCAATTTTCTGCAGATTTAGCCTTGGGAGAGGCCATGCCCATCCTAACCTTGACTCTTCCCAATTCCTCTTTTGTTTCCTTTGTTGCAGAAGGTAGAGGCAACAGTAATTCCACTTCACTTTGCTTTACTCTCTGTGTTTGGTACCTTTTCTTATCCTGTGCTCTTCGGTAGGTTTTGTTAAACCATGTTAGACTTGCTTTGGTGTGTCACACCAATCTACACAATGGTCAAGTAACAATTAAATCTCTCGTCTCCTGAAAAGGAGTTGTAATTGTCAAGACGGGGTGAGACTGAGGATGTGAAATGAATTCCTTGAATGTGGAGCTGCTGCAAAAGAGAGAGTAAGTTTAAGACACCCAGTATGAGGCCTGAAAGCGACCTCAGAAAGCCACAGTTCTTGAATTTGCAGCCTAGAGCCTGAAGTCTGGCCCTGCCCTGAAAATGCCCCATTTTGCTCATTCCACCCACAAAGCGTAAACTCCAAATAACTGGACAAATTCTTACAATTCTAACCCTATTGAAGGCACTGCCAGAGATGGAATTGCCCAGAGGCCCCAGAAGCAGGAGATGCAGGGATTGCCACAGAGCAAGGCTGGGAAATCCTCAAAATTGGCCTTCTGGCTTTGCTGCCTTCACCCCTCAGCTCCCTGGGGCTCACCCTGATTTCAGTCTCCTTCCCTGAATCTTGAACCACAGGACCTTGGGCCTTTGTCTTCTGTGGACCTCTAGTGTCCCATGTCATGACCTGACTCCCCTGGACTTCCCCAGACATGAGACCCCCTCCTGGCTTGAACTCAGCAAACTATACTGAACCCATTTCAGTTTCTGGCCCACCACCTACTTCTGACCCAGAGAAGAGGTTCTGAACTCACATATGACATACCACCCAGGGATATTGTGAGGCTAAAATGAGCTAAAAGAATGTTCTTAGTGGTGGAGGTAGAGGTGGAGATAGTTTGTGGTGGTAGAAATAGTGGTTGATGGGACTGAGTAAAGAGTAACTGGCCACCAACCTTCAGAGGGAAAAGCTTTGGGCTCTCTAAATTCGTAGCTCAGAGCCAGCGGCATAGATACAATTCTACCTCCATGCTTGTAACACAAGAGACTAAAGGTCGCAGGAAACCCAGCTCTCACACACAGTTACAGATCTGTGTCTACAGCTCTCTAGTAGTCATTAAAAATGTTTCTGCTTATTCAGCAAGGCACATTTACTGCGGATTAGGAGGACCCATAAAACACTGCACTCTATTCAAAGTCTCCTTCAGATAAACCCTCTGAAGCTTTGAAGTATCCACTTGCCAAGGATTTTTCATTACCCCTTATCCCTTGGCAAAGAGCCTGTATGTGTGTGTGTGTGTGTGTGTGTGTGTGTGCATGCACCATTTTTTTTTTTTTTTTAGGGTCTTGGTAGATCTAAAGATCAGCCCATACCACAGAGGTGCATGCGGAACATTTTTGTTTCTGGATCATCAATACAGGGTATCCAGACATCACATTTGCAGTTCCATCATTTTCCAAGAGCATGGTGTGCTGGGAAGGGCACTGGGCTGGGATTTAGAGACCTGGCCTCTAATGATGGCTCTGCCACCACTGGTTTCGTGACCTTGGGCAAGTCACTCACCTTTCCAGGCCTTAGATTCTTCACGTATAAAGTTAAGGGATAGACAGATGAGCTCTAAGCTTTCTTTCTAAAAGTTGAATCTCCACCTCTACCTGACTCGGTTGTCAGATGAAGACTCTGTCAAATGCAGTGCTCCCCACTCCCAGCAGCACCTAGGGCCACATTTGAGGGACACTAGAGCATGAAATGAAAGTGACACCAGGATTCTTTTTCAACATGATCCATGGAACATTAAGCAGTCATGTTTTTGCATTGTGGAAGTTGTAAGTGTGTATGTACCTTAGTTCACAAGTTTTTGTGAACATGAACTCAGAAGACACTTTTTTAGAACTGTTCAAACTCTTTGTAAGCAGCAGAATCCTTTCTTCAATGAAATTTTATGAAGACTCTGAACACATATAAAAAACAAGAATAGAGCTCCAGCTGTGGAAACCCAGGACCCACCTATTTCTCGGTTCTTCTCTTCTTACCCGCGTCCTCCTGGACCTCAAAGGCTCTCCATGGAGCCCAGAGCTTCTGAGAACCTAGCTGAATAGTTCACCGGGAGCAAAGTGAAGCTCAGAGAGGCAGGGCTGTGGTCATACACCAACTGGGGGAAAAGCTAGGGCTTCTGAATGCCAATCCAGGGATACTTGAACACATCATGGTATAGTTCTTTTTATCACCATTATCGTAATGATTAGGCACATAATTGCAAGTGTGCCAACACCTCCATGAAGAGCTTTCTGAGGGTGGTGGGAGTTTTAAAAGTCAACAACAGTCAAAACCGCATCTGTGTTAAGATTCAGGAAGCTCTGGGTTTATTATCCTCTGGCTCAATACACAGATTACTCTTTTTTTGAAGACAAATATGACCTTATTCCTAAAGTACTTTTTAAACTGAGCTATAAAAAAATGTCTTGTTTAAAAGTGCATTTCATATTTAATTAAAGAAAAGAAATGATTCAGGAAGAGGCAAAAATGAAATCTTTTCACTTGCTCATTTGGGAAAATGTTCATGGAACCACAGCACCACCCTTTCTGTGAGCTTACAAGATGGCACGCAGAAATGTGAGGGCTCCTCGGGAGGGCCCTGCTGTGCCGAATGCTTCTGGGAAAATCTGTATCAGTAATCATGATTGTATAGCTCCAGGGTCCAACTCTAGATTGCAAAATATTTCCCCTTTTGGACTTCAAGTCGACAATAATTCAACGGTGTGACAACTCAGTAGGAAATGGACCTTGAACAAGGTATCTTAGGTTGGCCAGAGCTACCCAGGAAGCTCAGTGGTGGAGTAAGTAATCATAGCCTATGGCCTTCCTCTCTCACAAAAGAAACGTTTGCGTCATGCAACCCCAGCATATTTTGAATAAAGTCTTATTCCCACTTTGCCTCTAAGCAATATTTGGCAGTTTTTATCAGTTCCTAATATTTTGTTCTGGTCACAAGTAAACCTCCCCTATCCACTTTATAGGCAAGCTGAATCACAGACTGTTAGAGCTGGAATTGGCCCCAGAGGGCATTGAATCCAATCCTGTCACTTCACAGCAGAGGAGTCAGAGATAGAGTGGAAGTGACTTGACCAAAGTCACACAACAAGTTCATAGCAGAGCTGGAGGATGACCAGAGCTGCTGTCCTGATGTTAAGGGCATTTCCACTTCTCCATGCCTCTTCTTTTAAATTAGCCACAACACAGTGAGATGAGGTATTTTCTGCATGATTCACTGGTGTGCTATTAGTAGTCAGATAACAGATTTATCAAGCATCTTCAGTGCACTAGGGAAACCTCACAATAGGCTTACAGTCTGGAGAGGAAGACAGATATTAAACAAATAATATGAAATGATTAGGTACATAGCTGCCGGTGTGCAAACACCTCTGTGAGGAAGAATCAGCTGCTGTGGGAATGTTATCTCCCCGGCTGATAGGGGCTGTTTGTGTCCAGGGTCAGATCTGATTCGTTGATCCTGTGACTTAGCAGTTGAATATGTTGACTCTTACCTTTCATTAGCTCCCAAAGGTTGGTTACATAATGTGTGGGTTACTTACATCATTTGATTCTGCTCCTCTTTGTTTCTTCTGCCTGACGGGTTGGCCTCCAGGAAGGTAGGTACCGCGAAAGAACTACAATTCGTCCAAGCAATCGTATTCTCTCCCGTAACTGCTTTGACAAATGGAGCAGTGAAGTGGACATTCGAATTATCAGTGCGTCCCATGTGTTTGTGCTCTCCTCAGGATGGGGTGTGTTGGATATTTGTACGCTGATATCCCAGTAATACAGCTTTAAATTCCTTACATTTATATTGAAACTAAAGCAGTGACTCCAAATTGAACACCAACCAAATTTTGAATATTAACCCCTCCTCCTCTTCAGCCCCTGCCAACATGTTAGCATGCCATTCCTGTTACAACTTCTCCTTCAAATGCAGCCTCTGCAGTTAGAAATCCTACCATGAATCTTTCTGGAAAATGAGCTATCATGCCTAAATTCCTTGTCATTCCAGAAGTATGTAAAGAAGCAACAGTTAAAGGAAATTCCTACACACTGGGCTTCACACTGAAGAGTTAACCACAGGACATTTTTCTAAACCAGGGTTTGAACTTGGGGTCTGGGTTAGCACCTGGAGGGGCTCTGAGCTTGACCACGTCCTGTGTACTTCTGCCCAGCTCGCTTTCCATCTTGGCTTTTTCCCTTCCTCCTTCTTTTCCATCGTGTTCTTGAGGTTTTCCCGAACCCCTTCCTCGTTTTTCTCTTAGTCCCCAAGTTCAAATTATTTTCTTCTTCTGCAATAACTCCCTCCCAGCTTTTCCTGGCTTTCTCTAAGCCCTGCATCTTCATGGGTGGGCCTATCGCCTCTCCTTCCGCTTGCCCGTCTGTTCCTCCCCTCTCCTCCCCTTGCCCTAATCGTGAGAGCTGTACAAAAGCTGGAACCAGGCAGCAGAAAGGGGAAAGAGCAAAGCTGCCTGTCCCGGCATTTCCTTCCCCTGGCCGGGTCAGTGCCCCAGGGAGAGGGTGCTGAGGTTGCCTGGCAGAGGACAATGTGTCCAAAGCAAATTGGCTTTGAGTCAGATTCAGCTTTGGTCAGTGCTTTCTCTCTGTTGAGAAATTGGGCCAAGTTTGGCCAAAGGCCCATTCAAAGTCCAGTTCTGGAATATGCATCTATTCCTCCTCTCCATCTACTTTCCCCAGAGAGCCCAGGAGGCCAGACAAGCTGTTCCCATATCGGGCTCTCATCAGGGTAACTTGACATCACTTTTCCTCTCCAGGAAAAGATCTAGAGCTGAACTTTCCTTTAAGCAGCTCCAATATAGATTTAGAATTAGAGAATAACGTCACTTTTACAGTTTTATCACAGAAGTGTTTTCCATAGAATACGCCTATATTACATTTAAAATATGATCCAATTTATAAATGCTTCTAATCTACTTTGAGAAATATGTTCATTGCATAAAGGAGGACACTCTACACAGCAGGTCATTGTCTAGCCAGGAGAAGACAGAACTAGCCTTGCCTGATCTCCTTGCACTTGTCCTCACCTTCTACTTCATACTGTCTCCATCTCTTCCTGCTATCTTTTCCTGTTCTTCCCACATGTCTGAGGTGTGGCTACAAAATGTAACCAATGCACTGGAAAAATGCAGAGTAGGCATTCAATACATAGGATTAAAATAACCTGACTTGAATTATACATCTAAATGAACATTGTCCTCTAAAGCAGTCATACTTTAATTTATTGCCGTGATGCTGCTGTTACTTAAAACTCCATTTTGGAATTTATCTCTTTGAATTGCTTTGGAATTACATCCAGATCCAGCTTATGAGCTAAAATTAAAAACTCATAGAGAGACCTTAAAAATCACCGGGTGCACCCCCTGATTTTATAAATGAAGAAACTGAGCCCATAGAATTTGTGCATTTGTTTTTTTTCTCCTCCATGAAGATGTTGTTACCTCATTCTTTTGTAGAATAAACCAAAAAACGACTGCACTGTTCATCCATTAGTCATTTGATAGTAGACTCAAATGCCTTTATTAAGCCGGCAGACATTACAATACAGGGGTTACCATTTATTAAAGATGGACTGTGCCAACACCTGTACACACAACAAAACACACAACACCTGTTATCACAACAAAAACATACACCAGCAATATTATAATGTGCCACTACGGGGGAGGTAAAGGAACTTTGTAAATTAGAAGTGACTTGCTCAGAACCACATAGTGAAGAGGTGGCAGTGGTGGAGGACTCAGGTCACTCAGCTTTCAAAGCCTGTGTGCTTTTTCACAGCTCTATGGTGCACTTAAGAAAGCTGAGAAACTGTTTTCAGTGATTGTCAGATCTTGTCATCATGAAAACCAAAAGAGCTTACAGTTTTAAATAAAGCATTTCCTGCAAACCATACACATACCCACACATGTACACACAGTTTACAAGAGTTTATAGGATGTTAGAGCTAGACAGGAAACTGAAGAGAAACTCTTATTTTTAAGTAAAGAAATTGAGGTCTAGGGGGACCTCAGACTTTGTCCTGAGCCCCACAGTCCCAAGTGGTGGGGGCCAGGAGTGGTGTCTTCCATGTCAAGCCTGGGCCTTCTCCATCACGCCCTGTTGCGGGCTCTCAGCCATGCCCTCGCACTCCAGGGCAGCAACCTAGATGTGTGGAGACTTCAGGACACCACCTCAACCCAGGCACGTTGCTGGCCCTTCTTGATAAACTGTTCTCGTGCAGTGAAAAATTTTCTCCAAGACAACTCCTTTCAGCAACATACCCAAATATTGCCTAACTTCTAAAGCTGGTAGTTTCTACATCTAGATCTTCCCATTGACGTGATTGGAGCACAAGAGAAGTCACTCAGAGTAACTATCATTCTGAGAAACTCTAACTACAGACTTTTTTTTTTTTTTTTTTTTGGTGAGGAAGATTAACCCTGAGCCAATATCCATTGCCATGCCTCCTCTTTTTTGCTGAGGAAGACTGGCCCTGGGCTAACATCTGTGCCCATCTTCCTCTACTTTATATGGGATGCTGCCACAGCATGGCTTGACAAGCCGTGCGTAGGTCCATGCCTGGGATCCGAACCTGCGAACCTCGGGCCACTGAAGTGGAGCACGCGATCTTAACCGCTACGCCACCAGGCGGGTCCCCCAGACATTTTTTCTTAGTCACACAAAAGAAAACAGAAAGAGAAGAACACAAAGGGTCTGAAATATCACCTGTCCAGCTGCCTTCTTTTATGAATTAGGGCACCGACACAGGGAGCAGCTCGCCCAAGTCAAAGCAGCTAGATAAGGGCAGATCAGGAGCCTAAAGATAACTTTTTCCAATTCCCAGCTCACTACTTCCTGCAGTGCTACTGAGGCATCTCTCATGCCTCATGTATCTGGGTAGAAAGAGTCTTTACTGCCGTGACTGGAATACCTCTTAGCTGTTATTAAAATCAAGTCCACCCCGCAAGAGCAAAAAATTGCCTCCGTGTCAGAGCTTCACATAAGATTTTGCCTCTTTTGGGGTGTGAGCACAGCATGAGCAGGCTTAACATGGCCAAGCAGATGAAAACCACATTTTAGGGACTGGGCTTGAATTATTTGCTGTCACCACTCACACTGTATAAAAGAATTTTGGTGGCCCAGAAAGACATCAGATTTCATCCACCAAGGTGTGCTATGGAGTTTCTCTTCTGCAAGCTTGAGTCAATAATCTGCCAGTTGATACGCTATTTGTCAAGGCTTGGCTCTGCGTGTAGCCTGAGCAAGCCACCATGAGAAACAGTAAAGAGGAGAATGGACCTCGTGTGCCTTCAAGAGGCATAGAGTGACTTCTTTGTGTGATGTTGTCTCCTTTTCCAGTGGACCGCCAGCTCTCTGAGGCCAGGACCAGGCCTGAGTCATCTGTGTACCCATCACCCAGCACAGGATGTGTAGATGGTTCACACTAACTATTTGGTGAATGAGTAAGTAGATGAATTTCACTTACGAGATAAAACAAGTGGAATGGCAACATGAGGCACTTCGATAGCAACGTGCTCTAAATATAATACTGATAACAGGTGCTATTGGAGGACAGAAGAAAGAAATGGGCAAAGGTGACTTCTGTGAAGTGTAGGAACTGAACAGGGCCCAGAAATATGGCTCAAGTTTGGTCAGTAGTAGCAGCAGAGGTGGCTGTATTCCAGGCTGAAAAAAGTAGTGAGAGCAAATGAACATAACTGGAAATTAATGGAGTGGTAGAGAAAGAGTGAACATCTCCATCTGGCTGCTGTCCTAGACAGTTCCCCTCAAATCAACGTGTTCGAAAATGAATGCTTCAGATTTCCTCCCAGACCACTCCCTGCCCCAACTGGTAACTCTACAGGCTAGCCAGAAACCTAGAGGTCACTTCTCCTTCCATCCCAACTAATCAGTCATTGAGTTGAAATGTTTCTGTTTTACAAATAGTTCTCAGTTCTATGTCCTTTTCCCGATGTGAACATTCAGGGCCCTACCTAAAACTGGCACTGCCTGTCCCTCTGCCACGCTCCTCTCACTGGTCTCCTTGCCCCCAGACTGGCCCTGTTCAACCATCTGTACAACAA
Source organism: Ceratotherium simum simum (assembly GCF_057802395.1). Classification (NCBI taxonomy): domain Eukaryota; kingdom Metazoa; phylum Chordata; class Mammalia; order Perissodactyla; family Rhinocerotidae; genus Ceratotherium; species Ceratotherium simum. The sequence continues at coordinate 9,148,436 of NC_141913.1, forward strand.
TTTGCTTATTGGGACCTTTTCTCATTCCAAAAATGTTGTAAAAATTACTATACCATAAGAGATAGTGCATTGTAGAAATACATATATCAGGGGTCAGGAGAAAGAGAAAATAAGGATAGAATAAGACCATGCCGGATGAAAATTTAGGACACAAACGTATACTGTAAAGTTCTACGTGGTGGATAGTACATGAAGCACTAGTATATGTTAAAGGGGATATTTCTCTGTATTTATATGTTTCACTATAATAAGGGAACTGAAGATAATGTGCATTGAGAATATTTTGAAAAATAATCAGTTGACTCAAATTTTATTTCTTGGTCTTTTCCTGTTTAAATGATGATTTTGAAAGATTAAACTTGTACTATTGGTATTGTGTAGTGCATGGACCAATAATACCTGTAGTAAAGATTTTATATTAAAAAAGGGCAATATTGGTCCATATACTATACAATACCATATAACATACGCTAGAACTTCAGCTCTAATCTCCTAGTGGCCAATAAAAGAAGAGAATACGTTGAGTTACTGGTTTGCATTGTCAATAAAGTTTCTAAAAACTCATGCTCTCTGTTAAGGAGAAGCAAAACTTTTCTTAGCAAAAAGCTATGTGAAGAATGTTTCTCTTGAGGCCTCTTAAAGGAGACATTGCCTGACGTAGTGGACAAGATCTCAATAACATCCTTAAAGCAAACATGATAGCAAATTTCTTAGTAAAAATGCTATCTCTTGTACAAGCTGAGGGCACAACACCAAAATACAATTGAAAATACAGTTTTACAGGGACTTTAAGCAATTCAAACTGAGACTGCCACTCTGCAATGGCCTCTCTTGACCCAGGGCTGAGGGAGAAGAGGATCTAGATTATTTGGAGGATTGTATGAATGGCAAATGCTTTAGGAAATACTTCATGAATATTAGTTTGTACAATTGACTCCCTGTTAAATGTTGGGGCTACGCTAAAAGAAAATTTTTAAAAATTACTATATTCCATGAAACCTAAGCTATTTAAAAATATTCACAGAAAAAAGACTAGGAAAAAATACACCAATATGTTAACAGTGGGACTCTGGGTGGTAATTGTATATGTAACTTTTTTTCTTATTGTTATTTATACTTTTCTGTACATTTTAACAGAATTACTTTGGCTTCCTGTTGAGAATAGAATGAGGGGTGAGAGGGGAGGACGGTAGGAGGGAGATCATTCAGGAAGCCTCTTATTGGCCCCATTTTCAGAGACAGGGGAAATGGATATGAAATAAATTTAAAAACAGTGATAACAAAGTACCATATACTTGTAATCCCAGCTATTTTAAAATACAGATAGGGGCTGGCCCCATGGCGCAGCAGTTAAGTGCACGTGCTCCGCTGCTGGAGGCCTGGGTTCAGATCCCGGGCGAGTACCGATGCACCGCTTGTCAGGCCATGCTGTGGTGGCCTCCCACATAAAGTGGAGGAAGATGGGCACGGATGTTAGCTCAGGGCCAGTCTTCCTCAGCAAAAAGAGGAGGATTGGCATGGATGTTAGCTCAGGGCTGATCTTCCTGACAAAAAAATAAATAAATAAATAAATAAAATACAGATAGAAAAAGACTGGAAGAATGTGTTCCAAAACCTCTGCATGAACAGTTTATGTGTAATTTTTTTCTTACTGTTGATTATGTTTTGGTACACTTTCCAAAGTTTCTACAATGCACATGTGTTAGTTTTATGGTTTAGAAGAGTGAGAAAATGATTTTCCTCAGGAGACAATTCTGGGACTCTTACACCATAATAGGAGAGAAAGATTTTTCCAAAACTTACCATGTTACTCCTGGAAAAAAAAAAAAGTCCGTTCGGTGACTTCCATTGCCTATGGAATAAAAGACAGGTTCCTTAGCATGAGTTATGAGGTCCTTTATGACCCTTGTCTACTTCTCCAGCTCCTAACTTCTCGCTTTATCCTTTGGCAACACCAAACTCCCCTAGCTCTTCAAATACACCGTGCTCTTCAATGCTTCAAGCTTTTATTCACGCTGTGCTCTTTTCCTAGAACGCTGTCTCCTGCCATTCTTCCTTCTCCTCTAAAAGCACATCTTGGGCCGGCTCCGTGGCTTAGCGGTTAAGTGCGCTCGCTCTGATGCTGGCGGCCCGGGTTCGGATCCCGGGCGCGCCCTGAGGCACCACTTCTCCGTCCAACGCGAGGCCGAGTCCCACGTACAGCAACTAGAAGGATGTGAACCTATGACATGCAACTATCTACTGGGGCTTTGGGGGGAGAAAAATGAATAAATAAAATCTTTAAAAGCACATCTTACTTAGCTAATGCCTTCATGATTCAGCCTCCTAGAGACTATCTCCTTCTCTAGGAAGCCTTCCGGGACCCCTCCAGGTGAGTTTCCCTGCCTAACACCTTCCTAACCTCTATCACGTTGAATTTAAATTCTGTCTACCTGTCTGTCTCCCCGCAAGTGAACCATTTGTGTCACTCATCTTTGCTTATCCTGGCATGAGCACTGTTGAATATCACAGAGGTTTTCCATAACCTTTCTCACACGGTAGGTTATAAGGATCAAAGGCACCATTCTCCCAGGTTCTTCCCAAGACAATCTTTGCTGTATCCTGTGAAAAGACAGATAATGTCTGACTAATGATCAAATTCTTTTGTGATGAGAATGTGGTGGTCATGTGTGGGGTCTCTTCCTGGTCCTACTGCTGTCCTCCCCTGTCCTTAAATGCTGTATGTGAACTCACAGACTCCTGAAGCTGCTCCAGCTCCTTTATTTGTCTGAGGAGGCACTTAACATCCAGAGGACTGATTTACCCTGGGTCTCGTGGGCGTCTTTTGTGTCTTTTCCCAGTGCCCAGTGCATTTTCCACCACATCAGGTGTGTAGGCAGGCAGTTTTGTATGACGTTATAAACAATCAAGTTTTTATTTGCTTTGAATATGGCATTATTAGCTTTCACCTTACTAGCATCAAGTCTTTTTATCATCACTGAAGGACCAATTCCCAGTTTCATACAAAGTTTCCTCTGGTGGCAAAGACTGCTTTGTGGGCACCAGAACCCATTCCCTCTTCTTCATGGGCCCACAACTAGGCTACATTACCCAGCCTTCCTTGTAGTTAGGTGTGACCACGTGACTGAGTTCTAGCCAAGGACATGGGAGTGAACATGAGCATCACTTCCAGGCTTAGCCCATAACCACCCCCACACACCCCAGATGACTCACCATTCTCTCTCTTCCTCCATCTTCCATCGGGATGGTGACATCCAGGATGACTTGGGAAGTTACATGCTGAACACAGCAGAATGTCTCTCAGCCTAGGTACCTGAATGACTGTGTGGAGCAGAGCAGTCCTATTCCCATAGCCAATTAGACTGTGTCTGGGCAAGAAATAAACTTCTCTTGTGTTAAGCCTCAGAAATTTTAGATTCATTAACAGCACTTAGAGTTACCTTAACTTATATGCCAAGCCACACATTTTCCATGCTCTGAGCAGTGATGGACACATAGTATGCAGTGTTTAACTTGATCTCTTTGTGAAGTGATCATCGTGTAGTGTCATGGTTCCTCCAACAGAGAGAGAATAGTAAATCTTCCTCATTGACACTTTTATTGTGTGAACCTAGGAGGAAAATTCATTGTTAGTTGCTAGATATACACCCACTCATGACTGCAGAGATGCTTTCTTTCCTTCTGGAATTGGAGTTGGGAACATTTTTTTTTTAAAGGCCAAATAGTAAATATTCTTGGCTTTTCAGGCCATATAGTCTCTGTCACCTATTCTTTGATTGGGTTTATTATTACTATTATTATTAACAACCCTTTACAAATGTAAGAACCATTCCTACATAAGTCTTACAAAAGTAGGCTGCAGGCCAGATTTGACCCACAGGTCATGGTTTGCCAACCCCTGTTCTGTGAAGACAAGCAACCTTCAATGCCCTTCCAGGCCTTTCTAAGTAGAGAACATTCCACAATGTATTGACAATGAAGCCTCTCAGGTCTACTTCCACCTCAGCCTCTGGACTCTTCAAGCACAGGGATTTTTTCTCATCTCTCTTTCCCCAGGGCCACAGCATAAGCCTGCAGAGAGAACACTCTTGAGGAACTTTGGTGAGTGAATGAATACACAATGTGTGTGTTCTAGAAGCTATTTTTAAATGTACCCCAGAAATTTATGGGTCACAAAGGAGACTGTTTGGGGAAGCATAAAGGATCTACTGAACTACCTCCTCCAGACACCTCCTCAGAGTGGATGGACTGTGTATATTGCGATCAGGGAGGATGTGAGGAGCAGTAGAATGAGAACAGGCTTCAGAATAAAACAGACCTAAGTTTGAATCCCAGTGCCACCATTTACCAGCCATGGGACACTGGAATACCTTGGCTGGGTGGCTTTCTGGGCCTCTATTTCCTCATCTGATTAATCCACATAATAGCTCTATCTCAAGGGGCTAAGTATTTGGCATATAATAGGTGTTCAATAGTTAGCAGTGGTGGTAAAGGTATTAACCCTAAGGACTCCTGCATCATGATCAAAGAGGCCTAAAGAGACCCCAGAAAGGGGGCCTTTGAGCTGGATTATTACTGATCCTCACCAGGCTTGGGCTAGATCAGTGGGTCTCAACCAGGGATGATCTTAGCCTGCACAGGACATGTGGCAATATCTTGAGATATTTTTGATCATCATGATTGGAAAGGGTGCTCCTGGCATCTAGTGGATAGGGGCCAGGGATGCTGCTAGACATCCTACAATGCATGGGACAGACCCATTGCAAAGAATATTCTAGTCTAAAATGTCATAAAAACTCTAGAGTAAAGGAATGAATTCCCTCCTTTGCAGATGACAGGGAAGATTCTAGGAGCCTCTCATGGGGATCTGCAGAGTCCCCAGGACCTATCCCAGCTCAGGGAGGCCCTGTCTGGAAGGACTCTGATCTTTGGTCAGCCAGTAGGAAACCCAGGGATGGGCACTGTCTGAGGAATAGATGGGCTCTGGGTTTCAGAAAGGTAGATTTTTCTGGAAGAGAGGTAGAGATGAAGGTCACCATGGGGTCATCAAATCATCTCCAATAGAGAAGAGACCTGTTCCTGGAGAAAAGCACCTCCAGGCCAGAATAGTGGAGCCAGGGGGAAGTAAGTCTTCATTGGAGGGGTGACCAGGTTCTGCCCTGTCATGTACCTTTTCCTTCTCTTTGAGAAATGACAGATGATAAAGTTGTCCTCTGCTTTTCTCTTTGCGAGAATGGAAATGATGGGGCTGGCCCCATGGCCTACTGGTTAAGTTCGGCACACTCCACTTCGGCAGCCCAGGTTTGGTTCCCGGGTGCGGACTTACACCACTCATCAGTGGCCATGCTGTGGTGGCGACCCACATACAACATAGAGGAAGATTGGCAGGGATGTTAAAAAAGAGTGGAAATGAATGTTTAATGAGCTATGACTTAATGCTGGACACTCCAACCTTCAGGGATGGAGTTTTCAACCTCAGTATTTGAGCTTTCCACTTCACTCGGCCCCATACATTCCATGAAGAGTTCCTCTTTTTTCTCCATAGGAAAAATCCTAATGTTGGAAAATTGATGAGCTTTGGTGATGGAGTTTTAGGACAGGTGCTCAAAGATCTCCAAAACTCTATTGCCAAAGCTCTAAGGGAACTTGGTTGGAAGTTCTCTTCCTAAGTGTTAAACCTTTAAACTTTTGGTAGAGTTAAGTGTGGAATAATTCAGAGGCACCTTTCATTTATCTCCTAGAGACTAATTAAGCATCTATCAGTGCCAAGCAAGTCAGTACAGGGAATGTAGAGAGTCAAATAACCAAACAAGCAAAAGAATGCCTTAGTTTGGAAGGGTGACAAATGAATTAACGATGACAAGTCAGGGTGATGGGTGTGGGTGGGGGAGCCCTCAGTGTGCTACTGGAACCACAGAATGGGCACCTTAGTCAGGCTGAGGGCCTGGCGTGAGAGGAGGGGCATGGACCCCTCCTCTCTGAACAGGACCCTTTGTTTTTTCTCTCCTCTTCTTCTTTATTTATTTATTTTCCTAGATTTCTCAATTCGGTTTCCCTTTTTCAGGCAAATTTGTACATACCTACAACTTCCCTCAAAGGAGTGGCTTATTAAAAGAACAGAAGGAAGGAAGGAAGGAAGGAAGGAAGGAAGGGAACCTACGGCAGGCTCTGTGGGGTCCCTGCCTATGGTTCCCACCATTCCCTTGCATACTGGTGACCTTGACTGCAAGCACCTGCCACTGTCTGCCTTGGAGCCTTTTCTAGCTAAAGGAGTCTGCTGGGCCTGCACACAGCACAAGGCTGGAAGTGTCTGGGAGCTGAAGCCCCTGAAATAACCCTCAGCCAATGGCAGAGAGGAGTTGGTGGGTCAGTATCCCAGCTTCCTTGCCCCGAGGGACCAAGAGCTCTGGAAGCATCCACACTATCCCCCAGAGGCCCCCAGGGGATTGAGCCCCAGCTGCCCACAGCAGTGACTGTCCATCAACACACATGGTTTTTGCTTCCCTCCCACTCCCTTGAGGTGCTCTCTGGGATCGCCTCCCAAACCAGCTCCTTCCACTCAGTGCGTCTCTGGGTTGGCTTTCAGCTGAAGACAAAGCATGTGCTGATAAAGCACACACACTCGCCTCATTCTGGGGGTTCAGCCAGGGCATGCACCCTTGGTAAGACTGTTCCTGCATCGACATAAAAAGTAGATTTCTGTTCTTCAAGAAAACTCACACAGTTGCTAATGCCTTGAAGAGTTAGGGGACTATCCTGAAACACAAGGTCACCAACATAGTCACATGCAGGAAGGTTCGTCTGGGGACAGTGGTGCTGGTGTGCAGGTCAAGGTGGCCTTTTCCCACTGCTCTCCTGACGTTCACAGCCAGGGGCAGACTCAGACAGAAGCTGTCCTAGAGATGTGATTGATGTGATGGGGTGTCCCAGCTGGTCCCTGATAATCCAGCATCACAGCATATAATTCAGACATGACTGACAATGATTCTGATGTCCCCGCTGGCAGACCAAAAACCACCTATGGCTAGTTTTGGAATCTATGATAAACTTGTGAGTGTGCATGTGCATAAAGGGTGCGACTGTGTATGGTGGTAGGCATCTGTATGTATCTAATGATACTTTAATCAAGCTGATTTTCAAATTACCTTGAATTCTCAGAGCTCCCAAGAGAGGCAGCTTATGGAGCAGCAGATGACGGGGGAAAGACAGTCCCCGATTAAACGTCACATGGGATAAATGCCAAAGCAGAGGTCCCACCCTGGGAGAGTTATGAATTGACTGCACCCCTTCTCATCTCCACCCCCTCAATCATTGCTGATGGGCAGAGGGAAACCATTTTCTGCCGTCTGGTTTTTGCAAAAGTCAGGCAGTAAGCTCCCTGGGACAGGGGTCTTATCTCGTGTAGTTCAAGAATGAGCACATGGCTGTGTACACTCAACAAGCCCTATTAGTACTGAATGCAATCATAAAAATAGCCCAAACGTGGATGTTTGATAACGTCCCTGCAGTCAGCCTGAGTCATTGTGTCCGAAGGGCACTGGGTTCCCCAGGCTGGTGCCTCATGTCTTACAGACGAGCACCTTGGCTGATAAGGCTCCGGGCTATTGTGAAAATCACACAGTAGTTCCCAGGATCCTGCAAAAACAGCAGTTCAATCACAACTTTTTTTTCCCTGGGTGTTTGACTTTGGCACTGAGTTCTTTTCAAATGAGAACTATGCCAAACATCTTGTCTGAACCCTTCTACTCAGCAAATATGCGAACAACCTCTCTGTAGCATGCCAGGGGAAGGGGGTGGGGGAGTTCTGGTGGAAGGTACGGGAGGCTCAGAACCTTTCTCTGCAGGCAGGAGCCAGCTCAGAGCGGCATCTGGAAGTGGGATATAGACGGAATAACTCCGAGTGCACAGCCAAGTGTGGGCCTGCCCGGCGCAAGCAACACTGGAGGGTCTCTGCGTCCATGCCCCCCGGGCTAGGCCCCTTAGTGATTTTCAGGGTCGGCAGTCACCGAAGTTTCCTTCCCCAGGAAAAGTGCACAGACATTAGGTGAATGTCTCGTTATTGGGGGATCTGAATTCTCCTCCAGGACCAGCTCTGAAATCACTAGAGCCCGACAGGAGAAAGCTCGTGGGGCCAAGAGTGTGTTTGTACATAAATATGTAAATATGTGTGCAGTCATATGCATGTGTGCTCAGGGGGTCTCAAGATGGTCGTGGGATGGGCACAGCAGTCTGTGTCAGGAGGAAAACCTTGCAAGTAGGATTCCCTGGGGGAGAAGTTCCCCTCCTGAGTGAGTAAACCCTTCTCCCGTGCTCTGAGAAGTGGCCTCCCTGGGACAGTGAGCAGGGCTCTCTGCTGGGCTGCAGGAGGGCAGTGGGAGTTCCCCAAGACAAGCAATCCCAGTTCCCAGCCAGCTTCTGGGGCTCCAGCCCTCTGCGCCAACGCTGTCCAGCTCCAACTGCAGGGAAATCATCCTTTTTCATTCCCAGAGCAAATTGTTCCTAGGAAAGAGCAGAATCTTAGGAGGAAATCACATCATCCACAAGGGGAGAGCCAGTTCCTTTGTACTATTTTTCAGGGCTGCCTTTGGAGCCAATAATCTGTCATTCCTTGAATAAACAAGCACCTTATCATATCACAAACATTTATTTAACCCTTTTCTCCTGCACTTTTACCAGCAGGGAGAAAGAAGGCAGTTAGCAGGGCAGCCGGAGCCCTGTGGCAGAAATGCCAAATTCCCTGAACATTACACTCAATCTGTAAAGTGTCAGCCGACCCTTCTCTCTGCCTCCATAAAAACCCGGAGCCCGTCCCCCAGACACAAGCACCACGTTCCCGCCTCCCACTGCCATTCCCATCCCCCGCCCATCTCCATTAATACCCCTCACTCTTTCCCAGACAGGCCCTTAATTCCGTCCAAATGGAGTCTGGACTAATTTGTTAGGTTCTTTAGGGGGCTGATGAGGGAAATGGAAGGGTGGAGGGGGACAGGCAAGAGAGTATTTACATTTCTCCTTTTCATGACCATCCTCTTCATGGACAGAGCTGGTGAGCCCCAGCATTTTTTAATGTGTGTGTGTGTGTGTGTGTGTGCGTGTGATTTTTTTAAAAGGCATATTCTTGGGCTCTGACATCACCAGAAAATGGAATGAGCAAAGTATGTAAATTTCTCCAAGCTCCCACAATATCCATTTTCTCTCAGTGGATGGACTTTGTTTTTCTTTCTGGTGTTGCTCCCACACAATGGGGCCAAATCTTGTTCAGGACAAAGAAACATATAAATAGAACATTCATGTGGTATGCAAGGGAACTCTTGGAGACCAGAGAGAGACTATTTGTAAAGGCGTCTGGGGGCTGCCAGGGGGAACTGTGGGGTCTCGGCCTGAAGGGTTCAACAGGCAGATGTCTGCTTGGCCCTAACGTTACAAGTCAGAAATTTCGAAACCGTTCTCATTCTTGGGGACAGTCTAAGAAATATTGGAATGGGTACAGATGTAAGAGGAGAATGTGAAGGATCTGTGCGTGAGTGTGAGCGAGAGTGTGTCTGTTGGATGTAAGATGATAATAAGGTACATTAACAGGCTGACCATGCTTTGTAGAGCTGATGGAGTTGGTTTTCTTTTCCCTTACCACGAACGATGCTAAAGGGCATGCAGCATCTCACTCTGTACCATCGCAGTGGCTCTCACGGACCAGCTAAAACTTTTATCAAACATGTTTTCCCTCATGAAGCGTTTGCAATTGTTTTAGTGTCAATCATCCACCAACCAAACCCTCCATCTCCTGACTGCGCACTACAGCTCCAGCCAAAAAGACTTTTATCAGCGTGAGTTTGAACAAACTAATGTGCGTAGGCCCTGAGCGGTTATTTTTGTTTCCAAGTCTGGACACAAAATCACTTGTTCAGTTTCCTGCTGGGTTATATCAAGCAGTTTTAACATGTAAATCTCTGATAAGGAAACTGACTAATTTATGTAGGTTGCCATCTGAGTAGCTGTCAGTATTGCCTTATTTTTTTTTCTGCTTCCTTTATTCTTTATTCTTTCTCGATCATCATCGTCATTGCCATTACTGGTACAATTGAGTAATTCTTATTCATTGTATGTTTAAAATATGTTCTTACGCTAAAAATGTTTTAAAAACAAACACAAAACTGCCTCTCTGAAGTTTGTGTGGGAGTTCTGTTGGCTTGGATGTCTGTTCTTTACAACCCGGATTCGAAATAAATATGCCTCTCAGAGTCCTTCAAGAAATGTCCTTGACAATCAGAAGATTGTTAATTAAAATTAAAAAACAGTGATAATCTAAGCTACTTCCATTCTATTGATATTCCTTAACCAGCCTCACCCGACTTCAGCTGATGGCGCTTCAGTGACTCTGGGTTGAAATCCTACAGGCAGCTTGGGCACCAGTTTCTAAAACCTGCTCTGGTGACAACCTGCACGGAAGTCAATCCCTGTGGGTTCTCCCATTCAATAGCTCCATCAAAGAGGCAGATATTTTCACATAACTGTTAATTCTATGTGCAAATACGTCGGGGGGGAGAGTGGAATCCACTCTACACAAACTTGTAATCCAATATCTAGTGCCGTTCTCACAGAAGGCAGTAGAACCAGCCTAAGCCAAGTCCAGAGCTGCCCGCAGACTCTTGAGCCAGGCAGTCTTCAGTGAGTCAGGGTCGAAGTCTGCCATCCCATTGGCTGGGAACAGAAAGAGAATCCATCTGTTCTGGGACTTGGACAACAAGCCAGGTAGGGCACTGCTCCCTCTTCTGGGTAGCTGGGGAAGTGAGGGGTGGGTAGTGGGGAGTATGCAGGGCCAGGAGACCCCTGAAGTGGCTGCCTTCCTGCCTCTCCCTCCACTCTACTCCCCAGCCCCATGCCTCTCCCTGCTGCTCCCATGACTGCCCCAACCTCTCAGAAGCCTTTCACTGTAGAGATTTTTAAGACAACAAGACAATGTGAGACTGAATGCAAACCAACTTCAAAAATGACCATTTTTGTATCCACTGGCAATTTCTTAAAGGCCCCTCCCTCCTCTTGTCTTCCCTTCCCCCACAGTGAACTTTAGGGCCTTCCATCCATGGGGACTGAAGGCCAAGTATCTGGGTTTCTTTTCCCAGCCCACTTGCCAGTCTGGCTTTTCTCCTCTGTGTTAGGATGCTCTTCTTTATGGCTTCTTGCCAACACACAGATGTAAACTATTGTCTGATTATCGAAAGAAAAAACCCAAAACACACAAAAGCACACATGCCATCAGTGTTAACAACTGTAGAACTGTCTACATACAGTCAAGTCTGTGGTCCGGCACAAACGACAAGTCATTGGCCTCTGCCTCTCCAGGAACTTCTACTTTCTCCAAGGTTTGATTAAGAACAAATCTAGGCAAACACAGCAGGCTAAGGAAGGAGCGCCTCTGTGCTCTTGGGGCTTTGCCGGGCATCCCTCAGTGCTATCTTGTAAGTTCACTACCTCTTGGCACCCTCAAGACCCTCTTATACAATCTTCCCCAGTCTGGTGGACTCATGCTTGGTCTCCCTCGCCCTCAACAAAACAGTGTAGCCATCCTGAGTCCTATTAATAGCCTGTTGGGGTGGAGCGAGCACTGGGTGAGGAGCCTGGACCTGGCTTCATTCCCACTTCTGCCTACTGGTTGCATGACCCTGGGCAAGTTTCTGTTCCCTGCCCAGTTTCCTTGTCTGCAAACTGAGAGGGGTGAACTAGATACATTCCTTCCATTTTTCCTTAAGCAAATATTTATTTAGCTCCTACTCTGTGCTAGACACTGAGGATGGAACTGGAAACAGGACAAACAAGGTCCCTGCCCCATGGAGCGTATGGAACAGCGGGAGGAAGAAAAAAGAAAGTAAAAGAAAACAAAGTCTGAACATCCTTATAGCTCCAACAACCTTTGAATTTCTTGTTAATAACAGCCTATAAGTCGGCCTTCTTATTTATCGGGTGTCAAAGTCTTCAATGAAAGACGTGGGGCTCTAGTATGGAATGTCAGGCCTCAGCTTCAGGGAAGAAGTGATAAGGAGGCCTCTGTGAACCTGAAGTCCCTGCCTTGGTGGACACCTACTAAACCTCCTGAAGGCTGGGCCTGGCCAGAGGTGCCTCTAGGTTTGCATCCCTCCCCCAGGGGCTGGGTATCTGTGACAATCATTCCACTTTCCACTCTAACTGGGGCAATTTTCAGAAACAGCAGCCAAGTGTGACACAACCCCAGCCTCTAGCTCCACCCTTCAGCGGAACTATTATTTTTAGTCTCCTCTCTTTCCACAGCCATCTACATACCTCCCTCAGTGAGTCATTTCTGTCTATAGCCCCATGTACACATGACTCCTTGGACATGGGGCTGGCTTGTTTTAACAGACCAACTCACCTAACTCCATCTCTACCTGCAACACTCGGAAGACTCTGCTGTGGGAAGAGCTGTGGGGCTTCCAATGCCCCCAAATATATGCCTCACAAAATAACAGCTACCCGCAGAGAAGCTGCAGGATGAAGCTGCCCATGAGTGAGGGAGTTACCCAGCCATAGAGTTGAGCATATTGTTTCCATATTTTCTTTGCTCCATGTTCATATCCATGTGACTGACACTTGACCCAAGAGTTGCAGGTATAGGGAAATGCTCTTACTCAATTTGGGACCATTTTACCCAGGCACCAGGCATTGAGGTCATGTCCTAAAAAATGACAACTTGCAAGGCTGTTAGTCATTTGTACAAGATGCTGAGCTTTCAAAATAACACATAATGAAACTGGAGTATTTCTAGTAGGTACTGAGCATGAATCATCTATTTCTATCAGAATTTTTAGTCTTTTTTTTTAGTTATAAAAAAAAATACTTTTTTAGTTATAGAAAAAAAAATACTGAAATATCTGAGTTGATATTTCAGGCGATGTGACAACAAGGACAAAATCTTTATCACATGGATCCAGGTCAACGGTCCATTCATGCGGCACCAAGAAGTGTGTAGAGGAACGATATGAAGATTCTTCTTCATGTTAAGAAGTAACTTCTTCTTTCATAAATCAGCTCAGTAGTCACTTACTGGATATTCACAATGTCATCTCGCACCCATCTCCCTTTGCCTCACCATGCCTCAAACCATGTTGTGTTTGTATTCTGGTTTGTTTGTTTTATTTCAGGTCTTCTATGATCTCAGGCTTTCTTACCACAGGGCATCCTCATGCGTTATTCCTTCTGCCTGGATGTCTCTCCTCCTGCCATTCTTCTCCTGGTTAACTCATTTCTTGGTTTAAAAGTCTTTTCTCCAGGGAAGCTGTCTCAATTCCTTCAGATAGAGGTGGATTTCCCTGTTCCTTACTCTCATAGTATCCCATGGTTTTCCTTTGTTCCACTTATCACAAATGTATTTAAATGATTATTTGTTAAATTCATTTGCTGAATATCTGTGGTCTTCCCCGCTAGATTTTCTTGGAGGCAGGCCTCATTCATTCCTTGCTACTGATCTGACACCCAGCACAATGCCTCACAAATAGGAGTATTTTTCTCAATAAATGTGTTGATTTGGTAAGTGTCCTCACTCTCGACATTCACAGTCTAGGAAGGGGGCCAGCTGAAAAACAATGCGATGCGTTCACTGTTGTATGAACATGGATATCATGCTGTGGATGCACAAAGAAAGCAACAAAGAACTCTGCCAGGAATCATGTGAGGGGAGACTCAACAGAAGTGGTAACATTTGGGCCTTGAGGTAGGAATAGGAGTTCAGCTGAAAAGAGAGGAGAAAGGAATTCTGAGCAGAAGATTTGGTACAAAAGAGACAAGAAGGGATGAAAGTGTAGAATGAGTTCAGGGAAAGCATACAGTCAATTGTGTTAGAATAGAACACGACTGTACGGGATGCAGGAAATGGTGGCAGACTTGTATTTTCTCCTAGAGACTTTATCTCTTAAGCAAACAGGATTAGAACTTTGAATATATGAAAATTAATCAGTTTGTGTTCTAGAATGTTCTCTCTAGTGACAGAGTGAAAGATAGACTGGAGTGGAGAGTGAATGAAAACTATTTAGGGGGCTGTTGCAGTGGTCTAGGCAAAAGAGGATGAGGCCAGGTGACTGGAATGGTGAGAGGGACGGTCATGAGAGAGATGGTAGGAGTCCAGCCAGACAGGCTTGGTATTAGATAACAAGTCAGGGCAAGGAGCTCACCAAATAAGACTGGGGATCCCAGCATGGGCGCTGGGTGACTGACAACAACGTTGTCAGCTGTAACTGTGATGAGAACATGGGAGGAGTAGGATGAGGACTTGGGAGAAAGATGAGGGAGAAGAGCTCATGCGGTTTTCGAGAAGCTGGGTTTGGCGTCCCTTTCTCAGCCTGGAGGAAATGTCAAGAGTGGTGTTTCTCAACTTTCTGTTCATTATCAACCCTGAAGAAGCCTTTTTAGATATTTTTTTCCTAATCACACTGCCCACATGAAATTTTAATACCACAGCCATACTGTATATCTCTTTATATACTGTGTATAGAGCTATGCTTTGGCCATAAAAAGAGGAAGGAATTTTTGCCCCCCAAGGACCCATTTTTGTCCCCTTGAGAATGCATGGGAGGAGAGGGAGGAAGGTGGCTGACACTATTCTGCCTGCAGGGAGTAAGGAAGTCTTCACACAGAGGAGCATCTGCAATGGGCTTTGGAGATTGGGTTAAAAACAGTTTTTTGATTTAGATTTCTATTGAGATATAATTGACATATAACACTGTGTAAGTTTAAGGTGTACAACAAGTTTATTTGATACACTTATATATTGCAATATGATTACCACCATGGTGTTAGCTGACACTTCCATCACGTCACATAATTATTATTTCTTTTTTTTTGGTGAGAACATTTAAGAACTACTCTCTTAGCAACTTTCAAGTATTATTAACTATAATCACCATGCTGTGCATTAGATCCCCAGAACTTAGTCATCTTATAACTGAAAGTTTGTACCCTTTGACCAACCTCTCCTTTTTTCCACACCACCAGCCCCTGGTAACCACCATTCTACTCTCTGTTTCTATGAGTTTGGCTTTTTTAGATTCCATGGATAAGTGATAGTATATAGTATTTGTCTTTCTCTGTCTGACTTATCTCACTTAACATAAAGAAGATGCAGTGTATACACACACGCACACACACATGCACACACAATGGAATATTATTCAGCCCTGAGAAAGAAGGAAATCCTGTCATTTGTGACAACATGGATGGACCTTGAGGGCCTTACGCTAAAAACAGGTTTTTTTTTTTTTTCGGTCAGGAAGATTAGCCCTGAGCTAACATCTGTGTCAATCTTCCTCTCTCTTGTATGTGGGATGCCTCCACGGCATGACTGATGAGTGGAGTAGGTCCATGCCAGGGATCTGAACCCAGGAACCCGGGCTGCTGAAGCAGAGTGCATAGAACTTGAACCACTTGGCCACGGAGCTGGCCCCTAAAAATAGTTTTTTAATTGAGGTAAAATTCACAAGAAGGGGTTGGTTTGGAGTGACAGATATGGGAGCATTACAAATGACAATGAAAGCCCAGGAGTGTTGAGAGTGCCCAGAGAGCAGGCCCACAGAAGGAAAGCTCCAGAGGCCACCAGAACTCCATCCGTATCAGCAAGATGGAGAAAGGGCATCCCAGGGGGAAAAGGGCTCGAGATGGCAGCATCACATAGTGAGGAGCACGTGGGAGAGAGAGATGGCAGATGGCCACATGCTACAGGAGAGGCCAAGCAGAAGAGCTGGAAAGTGCACGCAAATTTGGCAAATCAAAGCCCGTTCATGACCCTCTAGTGCACAGTTTGAGCAGAAATGTGAGTAGAAGAGTAAAATAAAGGCAAATATGTACGTTAGGAAGATTAAAACATACATTCAAAGATTTTACAAGCAGAAAAGGAGAAAGTGACTGAGTTGTGTATGGAGTTACAGATTTGGGGGGTGGGGGTGGATTCTTCTGATGATTTTTATACTTTTTCTATCTTTTGTTATCAAGCTGACAACTTTCTACCGTTAGTGATTCTACCTTAAGCAGCTCCTCTCTGCTCTTCTAGTTTCCTATGAACTTGGAAACCTGGACTGTCTCCTAGAACTGTTTGTAAAATTAGTCGATGAGCTAGAAAGGATCCTCCGAAGCGTTCTCCCACGTGAAAGGGGCCAGAGAGGTAGTATAAGTGTGCCAGGTAATGTGAACACGAGATGGTAAGAGAGGGAGAGAAAGAACCAAAAAAACAAACCTTTGGCAGGAGGCTAATAAGTTCCCCATAGATAAGATAAGGATTTAAGTTGTTTCCAAGCTTTTGTTTTTATAATGTTGTAATGAGTATTCCTGAGCACTCCATTTCATGTATTAGTGAATATATCTGTAAGATAAATTCCTGGAAGTAAAGTTGCTGGGTCTAAGGGCATGTGATTTAAAATCTTGATGCATAGAACCAAATGCTCTCTAAGAAGATAGTACCAAGTTACATTCTCACCAGGGAAGTACAAGAGAATCCACTTCCTCACATCCTAGCCAACACAACGTACCAAATGTGTTCATCGTTGCCAATCTGATAGTGGAAGGGTGGTATTACCTTTTAGTTTAAATTTCCATCTCTCTTTTTATGGATGGAATTGAGCATCTTTTCATAGGGTTAGAAGCCAGTTTAATTTTGTTTTTTGGTGAAATGTTTTAGAGCTTTTGTCCATTTTATATTCGATTATTATTTGTACAGTGATTTGTACGAGTTCTTTACACATTAAAAAAAATTCATCTTTATTCAATGATATGAGCTGCATTTGTTTTTCCCTGTTCATTATTTTCTATTCATTTATAACATTATTGTGCAAGACACACTTTAAATATTTTTCGGTAGTAAAAGTTACCAGTATATTATTTTAAGGTTTCTCAGTTTTTTTGTTATACATAGAAAAGCCTTTGCTACTCTGATTTTACTTTTAAAATATACTCTATTTTTTATTATAGTATTTTCCTGGGTTTTTTTTTTCTCCTAAATTTTGGGTCCATCTAGAATTTAATTGTAATAATGTGTGAGGTTGGAATCCAAGTATGTCTTTCTTCCCAGAGGCTTATACATTTCAGTGTCAGTTATTGAATAAGCCATCTTTTCCCTACTGATTTGAGCTGCTGACTTTTTCATACTAAATTCCTATATATCTTCGATTTATTTCTGGACTTTTTATTGTGTTACTTAGAATCTATTTACTCATGTACTGATACCATGAAGTATTAATTGATAGCATATTACAATGCATTTTGACATCTATTAGGGCTAGTCTTACTCATTAATCATCACACTCCACCCCACCTCAACTCTGGCTACTTTTAAGATCTTCTCTTTGTCTACAATATTCTATAGTTTCTTTGTGATATGCCTTTATGTGAATTCCTTTTATGTTAAATTTAAGACATTATTATTTTTTCATCAATCCACTACAATATTCTATAGTTTCTTTGTGATATGCCTTGATGTGAATTCCTTTTATGTTAAATTTAAGACATTATTATTTTTTCATCAATCCACCACCCTATTCTTTTCTCTTCTCACCTTCTGAAATACCATTTACACTTTTGAGAGAGAAGACTTTCTTTGAGAAGAGAGACCTTCAATCTCTATCTTCCATGTCTTTTAACCTTTCTCTCATATTTTGCATTTCTTTGCCTCTCTGCACTACAATTCTGTATAATTTATTCGCACTGTCTTCAGTTCTCTGATTGTGTCTTCTACTGTGTCTAATCTGCTGCCACACCCATCTACTGACTTCAATTTCTGTTACTGTATTTTTTATTTCTAGAAGTTCTATTTAGTCTTTTTCAAACCAGCTATGTCACTTTTAATTGTTTCTTGTTCCTTGCAGATATTTTAAAGCTTATCTTTCATTTATTTAAACAAAATTAGCATAGCTGTTTATGCTCCATGTCTGATCATTCAGATAGCTGAAGTTGTGTGACTCCCTTCTGCTGTCTGTCTATTTTTGTTGTCACTAACTAATGGTGTCTTGTTTTCTAGCATGTTTGGTAGTCTTAATTGCAATGCTTCTTGCCCATGAAAAATCATTTGTACAAAATCCCTGAGGCCTGGGATGAAAGTGTCTACCTCCAGAGATGATTAGAGTCTGCTTCTCCCAGGTGCTTGGGAACACTATGGTTTGGTGTCACATTAAACTAGATCCATGGCTTGAAGTTTCCTGGCCCACTCCAATGACATGCCTTTGGGCTGTAAGTATATGCAAATGGTGGCCAGTGGTTCAATGGTGACATCCTATCAGGGACAGGTTTTTTTTTCTTTTCCCTGCTTTGCTTAGTGTCAAGGCAACTCTCCCTATGGTCCCCGGAGGTAGGGGAAAGGGGAGCAGGTTTACCTTTGGTTCACCTGTGGGAGTTCTAGCTTAACGTGGCGTGAGAGTCTCCCATGAGACCCCCTGTCTTACTTAGGGTGAGTCCTGGCCTTTGGGTTCTCTCTTCTTCATCCTGAGACTCTGTTAAAACCATAGCAAACTCAATTTAACCTGATCAACATCGCAAAAGCTCATCACTTGGTAGCTCCTTGCTCTTTGTCAGCTTTTCAGTGCTTTTAACAATTTTATTTAATATTTCATCCAGTTTTTCATCACTTCCGTGGAAGGGGTCATCTAAATAATTGAGCCCACTATTACCAGAAATGGAATAATGCCTGTTGATTTTTCTTGTGATCTTTAGAAACAGTTCATCCAGATTTTAAAATCTTATATCTTCACTGGCTTCACATTCCATTTATAGAATGTTTTTGGGAAAAGTTGAAGTTTTTGGTTTAAATCTTCCTGCTTAAGAAAGTGGTGTGCACGGGGCTGGCCCTGTGGCATAGCGGTTAAGTGTGCATGCGTGCTCTGCTGCTGGCAGCCCGGGTTCAGATCCCGGGCACGCACCGACACACTGCTGGTCAAGCCATGCTGTGGTGGCATCCCATATAAAGTGGAGGAAGATGGGCACAGATGTTAGCTCAGGGCCAGTCTTCCTCAGCAAAAAGAGGAGGATTGGCATGGATGTTAGCTCAGGGCTGATCTTCCTCACACACACACACACACACACTAAATAAATAAATATTAAAAAAAAATTTTTTTTAAAGAATGTGGTGTGCCTTTCCATTTCTTCAAATCTTCTTTTGTTTCTCAATAGCATTTTAAAGTTGTCATCTTCCATATAATTTTTTTTTTGTTAAATTTTCACTTTTTGGTTAAACTTATATCTAGGTGCTTTATTTCATTCTGTTATATTAACATAAATATTAGACTTTTAAATTTTCCTCAGAGTTCTGCTTCAGCTCTATCATATAGGTTCTGATATACGCTAACGTTATTTTCATATTTTAGATATTATTCAAATCTATCCCTGATGGTTGAGTTGTACAGGAAAGAGTATTTTAGCATTTCCAGGTAGAAGAAATTTTTTCTTGCTAATAATAATTTTATTATTAATTTCTAAATGAATTGCTTTGTGGCCAGAGAAGCTCTTCTGTACTCATTCTAATTTTGAAATTTATTGAAGTTTCTTTTTTGTGGCCTTGTATATATGGTCAATTTTTTTTTACTATTCCAGGAGTACTTTGGAAAGTATATTGTCAAGGTATAGAGCTCTCTGTATATCAATTAAATTTACTATATTAATTACATTATTTTATGTCAATTTGCACTAAAATGCACAATAAAAGGGAATTAAACTCTCATACATGGGATTTAAAATTTTCTCAGTTTTTATATATTGAAAATGTTTGTCTTCTGCTTTTTGACTTGAAAATAGTTTAGCTGGGTATAAAACACTTTGGTCACGTGTTGAAGACATTCAAATCTCTTTTAGCTCTTCTGGGTGTTGCCACAGTGAAACCTAAGAGCAGCCTGAGTTTCCTCAAGTCTCTTTATAGGTGACTTGATCTTGCTGTCAGAAAGTTCAAAGGATTCTTTTGTATCTTTACAGTCTACTAACTTTTCTAGGATTTCTCAATGTCGGTTATTCTGTGTTAATTTTTCCTGCAACAGAGTGGCCCCTTTCAATCTGAATAGTCCAGTCTTTTATATATGGAAAGTGTTAAAATTTTATTTATTAAAATATTCCTGTTTCACACTTTCTGTTTTATTTTTCAGGTATATTTTATTTACTACCCACCCTTCATATCTATTGCCTCCCTGCTAATCCTTTATAGACTTTTGTTTATTTCCATTTAATTTCATTCATTTTCCTCATTCCCACCCTCTGAGTACTTGGCATGTTTCCAGCAGAATTGATATCCTTTCTGCTGCTTCCATTGTGGTCTTTATTTCTAGGTCACCTTGTTTGCTAAGTTCTGCCAGTTCTTGTTTCACCTGTTGTCTTTTTTTTTTTTTTCAGGTGTACAACATAGTGATTCAACATTTATTTACATTATGAAATGGTCACCTTGATAAGACTAGTAACTATCTGTCATCATACAAAGTTATTACAATATTGTTGACTATATTCCCTATGCTGTACATTACATCCCCATGACTTACTTATTTTATGACTGGAAGTTTGTACCTCTTATCCCCTTAGCCTATTTCTCCCTCCCCCCCAACCCCCAGCAACCACCAATTTGTTCTTGTATCTATGAGTCTGTTTCTGTTGTTTGTTTGTTTGTTCATATGTTTTGTTTTTATTTTTAGATTTCACATATAAACAAAATCATATGGTATTCTTCTTTTTCTGTCTGGCTTATTTCACTTAGCATATACCGTCTAGATCCATCCATGTTGTCACAAATGGGAGGATTTCATTCTTTTTTATGGTTAAATAATATCCCATTGTATATGTATACCACATCTTCTTTATCCATTTGTCTACTGATGGACACTTAGGTTGCTTCCATATCTTGGCTATTGTAAATAATGCTACAATGAACATGCGGTGCATATATCTTTTTGAATTAGTGTTTTCATTTTCTTCAGATAAATACCCAAAAGTGGTATTGCTGGATTATACGGTAATCCCATTTTAAAAAATTTTTTTGAAGATACATATGTATCTCATATTTGTTTTCATCAGAGAGATCCAGAGGACAGCCTTCCAGATGAAGAGTCTTGTGCTTGTTTTCTGAACCATCAAAGAAGCACCTTGAGAGACCATGGGAACACAGTAATTACAATGTGCTAAGGGCATGATATCTTACTCATTCTTTTGTTTCATTTATACATTGAAAGGAATTTATATTTTATTTTATTTTAATCTGTGTAAATATTTTTTACTTTATTTTTTATTTTATTTTATTTTGATTTAAACACTTATCATGAGAACTACCTCTTAACAAATTTTTAACTGACCCATACATTGTCGGTGACTACAGGTACTAATCATCAGGGAAATATAAATTGAAAAAATGAGATATAACTATCAGGATGGCTATTTTAAAAAAAAAGATAACAAATATGGAAAAATTAGAACCTTTGCACACTGTCGGTGGGAATGTAAACTGGTACAGCCAGTTTACATGAAAAACAGTATAGAGGTTCCTCAAAAAACTAAAAATAGAATTACCATATGATCCAGCAATCTCACTTCTGGGTATTATCTAAAAGAATTGAAATCAGGATCTCAAAGAGATATTAGCACTCCCATGTTCGTTGCAGCAATATACACAAGAGCCAAGATGTAGAAATAACCCAAATGTCTATCAACATATGAATGGATAAAAAAAATGTAGTATATACATACGAGGGAATTCCATACAACCTTTAAAAAAGAAGGAAATTCTGCAATATGCAACAACATGGATGAACCTTGAGGATATTATGCTAAGTGAAATAATCCAGTCACAGAAAGACAAATACTGCATGATTCTTCTTGTTCACTCTTTATAACAACTTTACCCAGCATGTATAATCATCCAACATTTTGCAGATGTAGTACTTAAGGCTCGGAGAGGGTAAGAAATTTGCCAGAAACTTGCCAGCAAGCAAGGACCAAAGCTGGTACTCAAACACAGGTCCCCAAAGCCTCTTCTATGCCACGCTCCCCGGGCGCAAGCTGGTGCTACTGTGGACAGGAGAGTGGGCAGAGCCTGCAGGGAACCAGGCCTGGTCCTGAGAAGGGGCCCAGGTCTCAAGAGGAGACTTGCCGAGAAAACTCAGGGTGCTAGAAGCTCCATACCTCCCTCCTCCAGCCCGCAATTTTCCATCTCCACCAGACAGCTGTTTGAAATACTACGGCTCCAATCCCCATGACCCTCTTGGAATTCTTCCACCATCCCCGCGGCCTCGCAGTCCCAAGATGGGAAATTGTGCTTTAGAGGGATGTTATGAATATTAAAGGACAAGTGATTATAAATCTTTTGGCAAACAGACAGTCCTATAGAAATGTGAAATAACCGTATGTTCCCATTTAACTTCATTTATAGCATTTGGATGAAACTAAGACATCTTGCCTCTTGTTTAGGACTTATACTATTCAGTATTTGTAAAGCAATCATTAGCCACTTCTTACATAAGGCATAAGGGGAGTTCTCTTCATCTTCATGCCATCTGCTCCAGAGGGCTCTTTGTTTTGTTTCGGGTTTTTTGGTCTGCTCTGAATGCTCTGTAATTGGCTGGGTCCATTACAAATAATCTCTTAATTATGTGACTTATTCAAGTCAAAAGACTTCATCAATTCACCATCTCTCCAACAGCATTTACAGGTCATTAAAAATCTAAGTTCTATGTAATTGGCCTTCATGGTGGATGATATTTAACACAATTCCTTTCCACATGTTTCCATTTCGTTGTGCAACAACACCATCCTCCCACCCCCAAATTAGTGTATGTATCTCCAAAATCCAATTATGCACGTAAACTTGAGACCTGTTATCTGGATAAATGATATCCATAAGTGTTCCAAGAAACTTTAACCTTAATAACTTCATAATAATTAATAGTTGTAAATTAGTCTAGAGAGCCTTTCACTAGAGTTGCCAAAAAGGAATACTATTTAACTGCTTTGAGAGCCTTTACTCTGTTCTCATCCTACACTTCTATGGGAAGTTCCAAAGAACAGAGACACAGAGGAAAGGTGAACAGTCACAAGAGAATACAATGAAAGGAAGTCTCTGGTATCTACAGGCTGGACAATCAACCCTCCACTTCCCTGGGCTGGAGTCCCTCCCTCTCTGTGCTTCCTAAAACTGAGGTACTTCTGTTTTTTCTCTCTCTTCAGTGGAGTGTTTATGAATACTTTCCACTGTTCTAGAACACCATTACATTGCAATTGTCCTCCCTCATGAAGTCTTTGTGGAGGCCATCAGTTAGACCAGTGTCTTCCGTGGGTCCGTCTCCTCCTCACTAGTATGATCTTCAAAGGCTCTCTCAACTCAGTGCCCAAGGCCCACTCTGACTGAGTTACATCCTCCAGGCCCCAAATACAAAGCATCTGGGGATCTGAGACTCAGAAATGCCTCACCAGACTCTTTTCCCACATCTTTAGTAAACTAAATTAGTACCAAGATGTTTTAAAGCAATTGAGTCTTCATTTACACACTTTAAATATTTGTTGATAGTCATCATGGCCCTCAGTCAAGCAACATGCTAACCCAGTCCTGCCCTCTCTCAGAAAACACACATGAACAGTGTTCCTGCTGTTTCAGAAGGTCTGTGATGGCACCAGACAGACTCTTGACTCCCCATCACCAGAAACAGAAAATGAGTTCGTGTCCACCCTGTACACTGAGAAGCTTCTCCTCTTCTTCGTAGGAATTCACAGTGCAGCCTCCAAACATCAGGGATAGCGTCCAATGGCAATCAGTAACAACATTTTATTGAGCAGGCTGTGATACTGCTAAGATGTCTTCTCTTCCTTTTGTCTCTAGCCTGCTTTTCCTCCCATATTTCTTTTTGCTCTTATCTTCTGGCAAAATATGTGCATCTATACTTTGTAGCAAACTCACTACAGCAAACTTTGAGCAGATTCCACTTTGATTCTTCAAGGTCAGTGATTATACTAGTAATTCCTCTGTGTGTGTGTGTGTGTGTGTGTGTGTGTGACAGAGAAAGAGAGAGTGCCAAGTAAGAGAGTGAGTGGGAGTGGGAGTTAGAACTTCTATTCATTTAGAAGTTGCAAAAGGGAATCATCAGGAAGTAGGAGATAGCATAATTTAAAAAGAAAGAAGAGGGGCCGGCCCAGTGGCGTAGTGGTTAAGTTTGCACGCTCTGCTTTGGTGGTCCGGGGTTCTCAGGTTCGAATCCTGGGCGTGGACCTGCACACCGCTCATCAAGCCATGCTGTGGTGGCATCCCACATAGAAAACAGAGGAAGATGGGCACGGATGTTAGCCCAGGGCCAATCTTCCTCAGCAAAAAGAGGAAGATTGGCAAGTGATGTTAGCTCACGGCTGATTTTCCTCACCAAAAAAAAAAACCTGGTTATATTTCCACATTTGCTATTGATGCTGTCGTTAGTGCCATTGAGTCGATTCTGACTCCCAGTGACCCTGTGCATAGCAGAGCAGAACCTTGCCTGGTCTTTTTGCACCATCCTCTCACTTTCCAGCACTGTATCAGACAATACTCCACTGCTATTCATAGGGTTTTCATGGCCAATTTTTTGGAAGTGTGTGGCCAGGTCCTTCTTCCTAGTCTGTGTTAGTCTGGAAGTTCTGCTGAAACCCGTCCACCACAAGTGACCCTGCTGGTATTTGAAATACCAGTGACATAGCTTTCAGCATCACAGCAACACGCAGCCACCACAGTACGACAATTGACAGACGGGTGGTGTGGTTCCCTGACAGGGAAACAAACCTGGGCTGCAGCGGTGAGAGCGCCGAATCTTAACCACTAGACCACCAGGGCTGGCCAGGGCTCAGTTTTCTCTTTGGTATGAGGCAAGTCAAACAGCCATAATATTCACCTTGCAGGATTCACAATAGAATAATCTCATAAAAGGCTTGCCACTGTGCCTGGCACAGAGGGTGCTCAACCAATGTTGTAATTATCACTGGATGACATCCTAGTAAGTGCTAAAGTGAAGAAACTTCTTGTTTTTGCTAAATATATGATATGTGCTCCAGAGATCTATTCTGTCAGATTTCCTAAATCTCATCTCCTATTTTTTAATCCTTAATGTTTATTTGACTGAAGTAATTCCAGGACTCTTTTCAAAATTAGGATTCAGCGCTCCACATTCTCCAGAAGTGATAAAGGCCGTGTTACTTAATGCCTTTGCTGTGTCTTGACCAGTCTTTGGAGGGCGGCTTCAAAGACCAAAGTGGTGCGGGGGCCCTGGCCCTGCTGGATCCAGGCCCCTTATATTTCCATGCTTACCTGTTTTTGATGGTGCAACTGCACTGGGAGCAGGAACTGAAGTCGTGCGCTCCAACAGCCAGAGAAACATCTCTCAACGTAAGTAAGAAGTAGGAGAAAGGCAAGTGAGCATTTTTCAAATTCTAAAGGGTATCATTTAAATGGTCTTTCTTCCAGAATTTCTTATCTGAAGTTGAAAAAAGATTCTTGGAATCCTTTCTGCCGATAAAACTTGGAAGTTTTGCAAGAACCCCAACAGGGCAGGCATCTTAGACGTGGTGCCGCCATGCTGCCTGTAAATGTAGTCCGGGTCCCACCCTGTTAGTCCCGTCAAAGCAAAACCGCACAACTGGGATTATCCTGGACACCGTCACAACTGACAATTGGGTCAAGAATAGAAAAAGGAGCCAGAAGTGAGTTTGCTGTGAGGGGGAAAGTAGGAAGTAGCAGGGAAATTTAGCTGAGAGATCTGGGGACTGAGGTCTCAATATGGTTAAAGAAAATAATGTATTCCCAAACTAACAGCTGTTGGCAGGGGAGACCTCAAAATAAAATGCTGTTTTTATTCAGGGTTCAATCGTCTCAGCAGGGACTGGGGATGTGTGCACAAGATGAGATGCTTGGCGTGGCTGGGAGCCCCGGAGCTGCCACAAACAGAGGACACCGAGCCCAGGGATGGAGAAGTCATTATGTGCCAGGCCCCACGGACAGCTTTATGGGAATTGTCTCATTAAATCCTCACAAAACCCTGTGGGTAAGGTACTATGGCTATCATCCCATTTTACAGAAGGGAAAACTGAATGTAGGGATAGTAAGGAATTTGACCAAGCTCACTCAGGGTTGGATTCACGCTCCAGCACATGGTGTCTGGGGACACACTCCCAACCACTGTGCAATCCGGCCTCCTTAGCAACTGGGAAAGTGGATGCAGCAAAGTGCTGGAGGTGAGCTTGGATGACAGTTACCTCTGCCCTGTCCTGGGCCCGACAGGACACATGAGGGTTGCTGCAAGTGCATTTCCTGCTTCGCTATGACGGGGGGAATGAGGGTATTCCAGCATGTTTGTGGGGAAGAGGAGAGAGACTTAGTGAGGGATGGAACATGGACTGGTAAGGTGTGTGTGTAGCACAGACACACGTCCACACACACCCACTCACCTGGCCCCGGGAAGTCCCAGTCGACTTGGCAGGAGTCTTGCCTCTCCTTACACACACCTCTTTCCTCTTTACCAAGTTCACGCTGCCAGTTGCTTGGTTAACACACTCTTACCGCCCCCTTGCCATCCTCATCCACCTTACCACACAAGTTCCAACCACCCAGTTAGAGCATATACCTTCCTATTATCTACATATCCAGATTTCCAGTTGTAACTTGGAGCTTCGTTTCTCCTTGTTCTTTGAAAGCCACCGACACAGAGGCTTGCTGCTTACTTATTATATCTTTATGCTCAGAATTCTGGCTGAAATGGATAGGACTGAAATTCAACCACAGTAGAAAAAGAACTTAATGCTGAACAAAAGTAGCACTCCTTTTAAAAAAAATTTCATAAGCTTTAGCGTCATTCTGGCTTCTAGAAACTTCTTCCCATGAAACTCGTATATTTTCTAAGCTTAACACTTCAGTCATTATGATCACTTTACATTTCTACCTCTTCCAACTGGGTTTTTGCAACTTGGAGATCAAGTTTGTTGCGTAACAACATTAACAGCTAATAAATTAGGCTCCTCCTTGCCATTTTCCTGAGCAGGACTGGCAGAGTCAAGGCCTCATGGAATTTGAGGGGAATTTATCCTGAGACTGATCCTCTACTTGGGCTGTAAGTTCAGGATTTCATGCCAGAGCTGTGCTGCTCCTAATGAGGGGGTGGAGCTGAGATTCATCATGGTATGGGTCCATAAGCTCTTCTCTGAAACTCTTTGAACCAGCATGAGTCAGAATTTTTTAGATTGCAGAGAAGAAATGTGCATATACTGTATATTATGCAACATTTCCCATTGGGTTCTGGGGCGGCACCCTCTAATCAAACACATTAATATTTCTGCAGCTAAATATATGAATAGTCACACTAAGTGGGGTAAATATGAAATATAAATAGTCTAGCAGCAGTTCAGGTTTGATTCAACTGTCAAATGACTTTAGATCAGACCAGTCTTTGTTGCCAAATGAGTTACCAAAACCCTTTTGGTTTTCATTTTTTGGACTGGGGATTTTAGGGAGAAGAGACTGTGGGCCTGTAGATGCAAATAGCTGCCATTTATCAAGCATTCGTATGCTCTTTGAATCCCAGCAAGAACCCGCACAGGAAGGAACTGTTCTTAGCTTCGTGTTATAGATGAGGAATCTTCCAAGTGGAGAGTCTAGGAGAATGGCCTGAGGTCTCAGAGCTGGGAAGAGGATTCCAACGTGGAGCCTCTAAACCAATGCGAGGCCACTATGATGTTCACCCCGTGAGAAAGGAACCAGCTTGGAAGACTCTTCCTGAAGACGACAGCTTTCTGTATCTCACCTGTCTGACAAGCAGGCTCCTGGCTACTTGGCGCTCTCAGCTGTCCTCACTTAGGGTTAGCTCTTAGGGCTGTCAGGCTGACGCTGAGCCCCTGCTAGTTACGCAGGGCCTCTCTAGTTTTCTTGCTAAAGATATTTTTAAAATAGTTGAGTGCCCCAGACATTCTTGAAGCAGTCATTTCCTTCCCTTCTCATTTATTAATGGGCTTATTTCTTTCTACTCCCCAGAGTTGCTCTGCGGCACTTGTGGAAGGCCTGTTTATTGCCTTTGGCTGACATTACCTTTCTCCTTCTCCACCCCCAACCTTATCTTCTCCCTGCCAGCAGGACTGACTCTGCGCCTTTCCTCCTCTGGGCTTCCCTCTCCCGCTCTGCATTTTCCTGGGGGGAGCCTTCCACCCTGGGGTTTTGAGTGCTGGCCTGTGAAATTGCACGTGCTCCTGGCCTCCTCATGCTGCCAGGGCCTGGCGACAGCTGTGGTGAGGTCACACTCGGGATTGCAAATGTTCAAGCTCTGTGTGAAAGAGCCTGTCGTCTTACATGTTCTTTTGCATTTCGTCTTTTCTCAGGGCACACGCTGGGACGCACCCTCTTAGCAGGCTGGGCCTGGGGCTGGGGCTCTTCTTATTCAACACCCAGTGCAGGGTCACGTGCCACAGGGCAGCTCCTCACTGGTTTGTGAGGATGGTGGTTGTGGTCACTCGACACCAAGGGAAAATGCAGCAGATGTGGCTTCTGCTCTCTAACCCTCTCTGAAGGAGCCCCCAGTTTTCAGGCAAGACTGGCCAAAAGTGGAGGTGATATGGTCTATCAGCTCACTGCTCACCCCTTGAGTGACCTCCCAACCTAGCTTTTACTTACCTCTTTTTCCTTCATGTCCTCACCTATAAAGTGGGAGTCATGAGAATACCACTCCAATTCTGGCACCAATTCCAATGTGTGGTTTTTTTCCACACCACCAAGCAATTCTCTGATACCAGCTGAATGTCCTACAATTCAACTCAATTCTGATACTATCCACCTGGAGATAGTGTCAGATCCCACATATCAAGGGCTCAGGCCCACAAGACTACCCCCCACTCCACACTTCAGATGCCAATTGCAAGTCCAGGTTGTCACCTGTGCTTCTAACCGACAGGCTATAGATGGGAGGTTCTCACGACGCCCTCCTTGGGTTCAATTAATTCGCTAGAGAAGCTCACAGAACTCAGAGAAACATTTACTTACTTTTACCAGTTTATTATAAAAGGATATAACTCAGGAACAGCTGATGGAAGAGATGCTTAGGGCAAGGTATGCAGGAAGGGGCACGGAGCTTCCATGCTCTGTGAGCGCACGACTCTCTCCAAATCTCCACTTGTTCACTGACCCAGAAGCTCTCCGAACCCTGTCCTTTTTTGGGTTTTTATGGAGGCTTCATTACATAGGCATGACTGACTAAATCATTGGCCATTGATGATTGAACTCAATCTCCAGCCCCTCTCCCCTCCTTGGAGGTCAGGGGGTGGAAGGAAAAGTTCCAACCTCTAATCACATGGTTGGTTCTTCTGGTGACCAGCCCCCATCCTTAGATTACCTAGGGGCTTTCCAAAAGTCATCTCATGAACATAACAAAAGACACTTTCCTACTCTCATCACTTAGGAAATCCCAAGGGTTTTAGGAGTTCTCTGCCAGGAACATGGGATGAAGACCAAATATATAGTTCCTATTATAATCACAGTATGACAACCACCTAACCCATTGAGTGTTACGAAGAGTAAGTTAATGAAATGGGCAAATGTGTGTAGAACCTTCTGCACTCTGTCAGCTCTCTGACACAGAACACCCACCCCAGCTCTTTTGTGCTCCAATGTGAAGTTCTAACGCCACCAAGGCTTACAAATACTAGTGTTAAGATTGTCATTTCCTCTAGTTTCTCCACCATCACTATTGCTGCATGGTTGTCTTCTTCATCTCATAGAATATTGAATGCCATGCATTTCAGAGCTGACAGGAGTATCAGTTATCATTTGATTGCTTCATTTTACAGATAAGGAAAGAAGATTCCATATTCTTGCCCAGGGCGGGATTAACCTACAGGTATGGCTGGGACTAGAATCCAAAGGTAGGGACTCTTTGTTGGTGCTCTGAGCTATGGTGACCGACCATCCTGGTTTGCTAGGGACTCTTTCAGTTTTAGCACCAAAAGTTCCACTTCTCAGAAAACACTTCAGCCCAGTTGGTCCCTCTAAGCCTCTGGTATGTATAAGCCTTGTTGCTTCATTAATCAGAACAGTATGTTTGCTGTCCTCACAGCTTTTTAGAGTGGGAAAAAAAACCTTAGATGCCAATCCTGCATATAGGCAATATTTTAAGCCACTGACACCTAAAATTTCATAAAACAAGCATTTCCAGTTAGCCATGTTGCTTTTTTTATACTCACTTTTGTGTCATCTCTCATCAGATTATTTCAAGCGTAATAAGTAATCTGTTGCTGGCTGTTCAGAGGAAGGAGATAAACTTTCAAGTTGACTGAGAATGAGTTCAATGCTGTTAATAAAGAAATTTCACAAAGTTCTAACTAACTTTTGGGAGTAGCTTACAATCCATCAGACTTAATCCTCTATGTTTGAAAAATTTTGGCCTTCTGGAAAACATTATAAGGAACTTTGGTTGCAGAGCACACTGACGGACTGTTAGTGCTGTGCAAACTAAAACATCGAATGATGTTTTTCATCCAAATATCTCACCACAGTGGTTGTTTCCTTTGGAAGGGAGTGGATAAATCCAAGGCTTTACTTGGCCTGAAATGTGCAGGTACTCAAGAAAAGTGATTATTGCTCCCACAGGTTCAATCTATAACAAATGTCTATTGCATGCCGAGCAGATTTCTTGTCACAGGTGTTGGCTATTGAAGTAAATTATATTAAATAAGACAGAAAATGGCTGCTGTCCTCATGGAGCTCTAGTCTAGCGGGAAAGATAAAATTATATAATTACACAAATATGGATAGTGTTATAACTGTGGTAAGTGCTATGAAGCAGAGTGCTGGATGCTCTGGGAACATATGACAGGGTACCAAATCTAATCTGAGGAAGTGACATTTAAGCTGAAATCTGAAGGATAAGTTAACCAGGCTCAGACTTGTGGAAATAGCATTCCAGGTGGGAAGACTAGCATGAGCAAAGGCCCTGAGGTGGGGAAAGGGTTGGCATATATTAAGATATTAAGAGAAAGCCAGTGGCCCACTAACTTGACAAGCACAGGAATAATATTTCAATTCTTACAACTGAAAACAACACCTTTGTAAACTCTGCAAGCAATCAGAACCTCTTTAGTAGTTCCATTGATACCACACCCTTGCACTAAGAGCTTACAGTCAGTTCCAGTGGCATCATAGCATTACCTTCCCAAAGGAGACTTTGACATGGGTCAACTTCCTCAAGCTGTGACTGGGGCTTACAATGTGGACAAGGCTTGCCAAAATGCACACAGCCAGTTAGAGGCAGAGTGGGGATTGCAAGTCTGGTCCTGGATTCTAAACTCAAAATCCTTTCTACAGCATCCTTATTACCCTCCATCTTAAGATGAATTTTTCTTCTGAAGTCTTCCACTCCCAGAGCCCTTTTGAGTTTGTCGACCAAAAGACCACTCTTCTTCCCTGCCTCTCCTGATGTGGCCAGTACCAGTACCATCAGAGCCTGCTAGCGGTGCTATTCCCTCACTGCCTGAGATGTTGCCCCTCACACTTGCCAGCAGAACGCCAGCACCTGCAGGGAGTTTGTGAGTGTCTCCAATGGGAGGTTCAAAAGAAGTTCTTGCATAATCTCCATCCTTGGTTCTCCCTCCTGTCTAACATTTGGAGGCCACCATTCATTTTGTCAACAGTAACCATTGTGGGAGTGATCATAAACCTGGCTGCTTTGAGAATCATTCACAGCTTCACCCTCCTCTGTGTCTCTACTTCTCATTAGAGCCTAGTGCCAGCGTTCGTCCTCACCTTGTTGCCATGAGTCACCCAACCAACCAGAGAGTTATCATGCACTATGTCAGGGTAAACCCTTGTCATTCACTATTGCAGAATAGGTGGCAGGAAAACCCCACAAACACTCGGGCCTAGGTCACTAGGGAAACTGAGTATCAGATTTTTTTTTCAATGAACATAAAAAAAGAACAATCATTTCTTTTATCCTGATATATCCCTG
Organism: Ceratotherium simum simum; assembly: GCF_057802395.1. Classification (NCBI taxonomy): domain Eukaryota; kingdom Metazoa; phylum Chordata; class Mammalia; order Perissodactyla; family Rhinocerotidae; genus Ceratotherium; species Ceratotherium simum. The sequence continues at coordinate 9,180,376 of NC_141913.1, forward strand.
CAAGGAAACCCTGGTCTATGTTGTCCCTCTGGGAGAGACAGACGGAGGCCACTGCAGGCTCCTGGTTGGAAAGGGCTGCCTGCCAAGGCTTCTCAGGAATATGTGTCACTTTGTGGTATCCCTATTTTCCTCCCCAATAAAATAATAATTTGGCAGAGGTTGAGATGAAGATAGTAAATCAATACCAGATTGCAGAAGTTTCAGAAATGTTCCACCAATTCATCAAGCAGTGTCTCAGAGCTTGGGAACTTCCCCAGGGAAAGAAGCGCCCCTGTGCTGGAGCACTTGTTGATTTGGGAAATCAGTGAGGACTCCAACATTCTTATCAAGTAATGAAACGCCAGAGAGAACAAGGTTTGTTTCTAATCTTCAAGGTGGTTATGTAGGTGCTATGGAAGTGAGGAGAATATTCTGCAAAGCTGTGCTTCTGAAGTTGCTCTTTCAGCAATCATTCAATATTGCCATGCTGGGTCTGCAGAGGCAGAACCTTATTAGAATTCCATTAAAAACCCTCAGGATAGAGATCAGGGTGAGTAGCTTATTGTCACTACTACATTCTTAATAAGCTGTTAGCTAAGAATCATTTCTAAGTTTAGGACCAATTTACCTTTAAACCACCAATATAAAATGTTGGTGCTCATATAACATGGCCCCTTACTGAAAAGCCAGAACACTTCTTTGCAAGGCTGAATTTAATTTCCAAAATGGGACAGAACTGTGACCCTGAAAAACTGCTATTCAGGAATGAGGTACATCCTAATTTTGAGGAATTTTGAAATAATCCTTGTAGGAGAGTTGGATGAGATTCTTCTTGTAGTGACATGAATACCTGGGAGGTTTATTAACCTAAGTTATTGTAAAGCATCTTGGGGGAAAAGCAGCAAAGATCTACTACTGTGAAGGAAACTGATCAGGCCATATCTACACAGAAACCTAGTTTGAGAACTGCCTGCATCTCAGACCTGGGGATATCTGGCATGAGGGCGCACCCACCAGAAACGTCCAGCAGACTCCTGTGATGCGAGACTGGGAGAGAAGCTTCCAGGACTGACATCTCTGCCCTTATTCTCATTTGTTTCTTCATTCTCATGATCTCCCTCTCTTCCCCATACTTCTCACTTTCAGAAAAATTTTAGAAGTTGCTGGTTTCCTTATAGATTACTGCAAATATAAAGTTGTCCTGGGGCCGGCCCGGTGGTGTAGTGGTTAAGTGTGCGCGCTCTGCTGCTGGCAGCCCGGGTCTGGAATCCCCGGCGCGCACCGACGCACCGCTTGTCAAGCCATGCTGTGGCGGCGTCCCATATAAAGTGGAGGAAGGTGGGCACGGATGTTAGCCCAGGGCTAATCTTCCTCAGCAAAAAGAGGAGGATTGGCAGATGTTAGCTCAGGGCTGATCTTCCTCACACACACAAAAAATAAATAAAGTTGTCCTCTGAGATATGTTGAAGAAAAAGAACTTTTAAAGGACTTTAAAGGACATTCATTCTTTCATGAATGGCATTTATTCTTTTAAGCTCTGTTACAGCTTCCAAACACTGCCATAAAAGAACATGATCTGCTGAAAGGGGTGGCCTGGAGACTCTGCTCTCGGAGAGCAATGATTGAGGATCCTGGCGTCAGGGGTTCCAGGGTTAGAACCGACACAACTTGCAGATTATTTAGTTCACCCACTACCTTTTGGGCTCAAAACCATTTCTTCAAGCCAGTGCGATTTTTCATGTTTTAATAACAACTCTACACAAATCCCTCTCATGATGCGATTACCTGGGAAACTGCACATTCTGATTGGTTTATTTTTACTGGTGTAGTTTTTTTCACTGTATGTTATATGTTGGTGTGTTGGTTTTTGTTTTTTCTTGGCCAAGCCCTGAAAATCAATATCATCTCAAGAAAATAATAAAAATCCACCATTGAAAACTTCCTCCGTGTCTTTCTAGTCTCTTCTACACCCAAATATCCAGCTTCGCCATACTACTTATCATATCCAGTCAAACCTGGCACGATTTGCCCTTACTCTGTAGTTCTCTCTGCCTAAAAGGCAGTCCCCACCTCTATCTCCAGCCTGCTGACCTTTCTACCCCCGGGTTCCTGCTGCACTGCCATTTCCTCCATTTCCTGTCCTCACAGTTGGGAAGAATCTATCTTTTGATGTTGCTTTAATTTGCATTTTTATAACTACTAGTGGAATGGAACATTTTCATTGCCACTTGTAATCTTTCCTCTGTGATATACTTGTTCGTGTCCTCTACACAGTTTACTGTTGAAAATTTTGTCTACAGTAATATTTATAAAATTTCTTTATATATTAAAGATATTGATCCTTTCCCTACTATGAAAGTTGCAGTTATCCTTGAGTTTTTTCTTGGCCTTTCATTTTTGTTTACAGTATTTTTGAAATGCATTCATTTCTGTGTTATCATTTAAAAAAATGTATGGCTTCTGCTGTTGATGCCCTTCCCATTCATTTATATTTTCTTCTAAAATTTTTATGGTTCACTTTTTTTACATTTAAGTGCTAACTCATCTGGAACCTGTTTTGGTATATGATTTAAGAAAGAGATTAAATCTATTTCCTGCCAAATAGCTAGCCAAGTATCCCAACGAAATTTATTGAATAAACTATTCTTTCAAACTTTAAAATTATTTTTTCAAGTCTCTCCTGCAATTTCATGAAATTTCAATCTACTTTTATTTGTATTAAGTTAAATATATGTACTACTCTATTCAGATACATATATTATATAGTATAATATATAATATTTATTTAAGCTTTCTTTTTTCATGAATAATATCTCATTTTTTCTTCACATTCAGCAGGTGAAGATTTTTATCTCAGTTTTTTAAATGAATTAACTAAGCTTCAGAAAATTAAAATTACTTCTTGCCTAAGATCACATAGTATTTTCAGAGCCAAAATTCAAACACAGGTCATTCTGGTGCTAAGTCTTATGAGCATATACATTATTTTCTTTCATATAAATATTTGAAACCATTTTATGATTTTAGAGAATCACAGAGTTCTATATATGGTTGCGTCATGAGGAAACAGATTTGTCATGACAATTACTATTATAATACCAGTCAGGTATTTAAGCGATCTTTCAATTAGTAAAATACAGAATCATCTCAAAATGAGACACATAAAAATGCATACCAATATATTTTGGTTCTGACTTTTGGCAAAATAGCAAAGTACTGGTATATTCATTAAAGTTAGTTTTAACACAAAGCCGAGACAAATAAAACAAAACAAATGACCACCTAGGGCCATCTGATTTTAGCTTGGTGGATACTTGCTTGGGTAGGATACTAAAAGGAGAGGAAAACAAGAGATTCTGTTGTTGTTATATTTATTATTAATTATATTATATTATAATATATTATATTATTATATTATAATAATTCCTATAATATTTACTAAATACCTTCTTCACGTTATTCCATGTGATCCCCTTTTACAGACAGTAAAAAGAGTTAGAGAAGATTAGTTACTCTTAAAAGGTAATAGTACTGGTAAGAGAAAACTGATATCAAGACTCGCACACTGGTCTTCTGACTTAAATCAAGAACAACATCTACTTCATCAAGATATATTTGGCTGACACTGAGCAGACTGAGCAAATAAAATATGTTTCCTAACACAGATTTTTAAAAATAGACTTTATTTTTTAGTGGAGTTTTAAATTCACAGCAAAATTGAACAGAAATACAGAGATTTCTCATATACCCCCTTTATGTACACGTGCATAGCCTCCCCGCTATCAACATCCCGCACCAGAGTGGTACATTTGTTACAATTGCTGAACCTACATTGACACAGCTTCATCACTCAAAGTCCATAGTTTACATTACAGATCGCTCTTGGTATTATACATTTTATGGGTTTAGATAAATGTATAATGACATGTATCCGCCATTATAGTATAATACAGAACAATTTCACTGTCCTAAAAACTCTCTGTTCTCCTCCTATTCATCCCTCCCACCCCTACCCACCAACCTCTGCCAACCACTGATGTTTTCACTGTCTCTATAATTTTGCCTTTTCCAGAATGTCATATAGTTAGAATCACACAATATGTAGACTTTTGGGTTGGCTTCTTTCACTTAGTAATATGCATTTAAGTTTCCTCCATGTCTTTTCCAGGCTTGATAGCTCATTCCTTTTTAGCACTGAATAATATTTCATTGTCCGGATGTATCACAGTTTATTTATCTATTCACCTACTGAAGGACATCATGATTGTTTCCAAGTTTTGTGATTATGAATAAAGCTGCACTAAATATCTACGTGTAGGTTTTTGTGTGGACATAAGTTTTCTACCCATTTAGGTAAATACCAAGGAGCATGGTTGCTGGACCATATAATAAGAGTATATTTAGTTTTGTAAGAAACTGCCAAACTGTCCTTCATAGTGGTTGTACCATTTTGCATTCGCAACAACAATGAATGAAGGTGCCTGTTGCTCCACATCCTTGCCATCATCTGGTGCTGTCAGTGTTTTGGATTTTGGCCATTCTAATAGATGTGTAGTGGTATCTCTTGTAGTTTTAATTTGCAATTCTTTAATGACATAGGATTCTGAGCATCTTTTCGTATGCTTATTTTCCATCTGCACATCACCTTTGCTGAAGTGTCTGTCAGATCTTTTGCCCATTTTTAAATTGGGTTTATGTGTTTTCTTATTGTTGAGTTTCAAGAGTTCTTTGTTTATTCTGGATAATAGTCTTGTATCAGATATGTCTTTGCAAAAATTTTCTCCCAGTCTGTGGCTTGTGTTCTCATTTTCTTGACAGTGTCTTTTGCAGAGCAGAAAATTTTAATTTTAATAAACTCCAGCTTATCACTTATTTCTTTCATGGATTATGCCTTTGGCGTCATATCTAACAGCTCATCACGACACCAAAGGTCATCCGGATTTTCTCCTATATATTATCTTCTAGGAGTTTTATAGCTTTTCATTATACATTTAGGTCTGTGATCCATTTTGAGTTAATTTGTTGGAAGGATATTAAGTCTGTGTTAGTTTCATTTTTTTTGCATGTGGATGTCCAGTTGTTCCAGCACTATTTGTTGAAAAGACTATCTTTGCTCCATTGTATTGCCTTTGTTCCTTTGTCAAAGATCAGTTGAGCATATTCGTGTGGGTCTATTTCTGGGCTCTCTATTTTTTTTCCATTGCTCTATTTGTCTTCTCTTTCATGAATACCTTGTTGTCTTTATTACTGTAATTTATGGTAAGTCTTGGAGTTGGGCAGTGTCAGTCCTCCAGCTTTGTTCTTCTCTTTCAATATTGTGTTGGTTAATCTAGGTCATATGCCTCTCAATGTAAACTTTTGAATTGGTTTTTTGATATCCACGAAATAACTTTCTGAAATTTCGATTGGGATTGCATTGAATCTGTAGATCAAATTGGGAAGAACTGATATTTTGAGTCTTGCTATCCATGAACATGGAATAGCTCCCTATTTATATAGTTCTTTGATTTCTTTCATCAGAGTTTTGTAGTTTTCCTCATAGAAATCTTGTATATATTTGGTCAGATTTATACCTAAGTATTTCTTTTGTTTTCCAAAGTGAAGTTTTCTAGTGTCCCCATATGGACATGTTTCTTTAAGTTTATTCTTAGGTATATTATATATTTTAGTTGCCACATATTCACTATACAAATATTTAATAATCTACTTGGTGGCAGGCCCTCTATGAGGTACTAATGATTCTACGGGAAACAAAGACAGACTTGGTATCTGTCCTTAGAGCATTTACAGTCAAGTGGAAGATACATAAACTAATAAAATATCATATAACTAATGTAAAATTTGACTGTAATATGAGCTATAAAGGAGAGGTACATAGTAGTATAAGATTACATAATAAGGAAATTTGCGAAGATCAAGGAAAGTTTCTCTGAGGAAGTGACAATTATTGACATCTGAAGGAGAGGGCTGCAAAGAAGAGAGGAAACTGTCTCCCAGGCAGAGGGAAGAGTTATGTGCAAAGGTGAAGTAGGAAAGCAGTACAAGTTTCTGGGGAAAAGGTCAGTAGCTAGAGTACAGAGTGTGTTACAAGTTAACTTGGAAAGGAAGGCCTAACTCTGTAGGGTCCCATAGTACATTTGAGAATTTGGGTGTTTAACCTAGGAATGATAGGAAGCCATTGAAAAATTTTAAGCAGGGGCTCCCAAGATGAGATTTGTTTTTCAAAAAGTTTACTTTGATGGAAATGGAGAAAAATCAGAAGTATCATGAGTAGATATGGTGAGATACTGATGAGGCTATGGCAATGGTCCAGGAGAGAGGTGATGGCAGCTTGAACTTCAGTGAGGAGTTGGGAGGAAAGTGACAGACAGTGATGGGTTGAACATAAAGATGCGGTAGATGAAGGTATCAAAGACAACTCTGGTGTTTCTTCCTTCTAAAATATTTAGAAGTTGGTGTCAGTCACCAAGATAGAGAACATTGGAAAAGTCGAACTCTGTGGGGAAGATCTTGAGATTCGTTTGGTACTGAGTTCAAAATACCTTTGCTATTTTCAATGTACCTTTGAGACATCCAAGAAGAAACTTCAAGTAGGCAATTTGAACTTTTGTGAATGTGTTCCTTTTTGTTCCATCTTATAACTGTTATTACTGATATTTCAGAAAGCTATTAAATAGAGACATCGCAACAGGCCAACTTTCTGAATTTTGTTATTAGTTTTAATTGTTTTTCAGATGTTTTTCTTTGATTTGCAACAGATATTGTATCTACAAGTAATAAGTTTTACCTCCTCAGTTACAACATTTACTATCCTAAGATCTTTTTCTTGTATTATTACCTAGGCTCAAACTTCTAAAATAGATTTAAATGAGGGTTGTTATATTTGTCATCCTTGTTTTATTCCTGACTTTAATGAAAATGCTTCTAGTTCAGTAAGCCCCAAACTTGCTCTGCTAAATACTAATTTTCCAACAAATGCAATGATTCAGAGAATAATAACAATAGGTACTAATGATATTTTCTCTTCCAAAATGTGTTTTAATATAAATATATAATAAATATATATTAATATACATTAATATTATTAAGCAATAGGTAGTTATGCAATGATTGGCCTTCAATAAACTCTGTGGAAAGTAAAATTGTGTCTGTTTGCAGATGACATGATAGTATATATAGAAAACCCTAAGGACTTCACACCAAAAAAAAAACAAAAACAAAAAATCTGCTACAACTAATAAATGAATTCAGTAAAGTTGCAGGAAACAAAATCAACATACAAAAATCAGTTGTGTTTCTATACACTAATAACAAACACTTTGAAAAGGAAATTAGGAAAATAATACCATTTAAAGTAGTATCAAAAAGAATAAAATAGTTAGGAATAAACTTTACCAAGGAAGTGAAAGACTTATACACTGAAAACTACAAAACATTGATGAAAGAAATTAAAGACTTGAAAAAATGGAAAGATATCCCATATTCCTGGATTGGAAGACTCAATACTGTTAAAAAATGTTCAGACTATCCAAAGCAATCTACAGGTTAAATGCAATCACTATCAAAATCCCAATGACAATTTTTACAGAAACAGGAAAAACAATTTCATAATTCATATGGAATCAAAATAGACCATGAATAACCAAATCAATCCTGAGAAAGACGAACAAAACTGGAAGCATCATACTTCCTGATTTTAAATTACAAAGCTACACTTATCAAAACTGTATAGTACTGACATAAAGACAGACATACAGACCAGTGGAATGGAATAGAAAGCTCAGAAATAAATCTGTGCATATATGGTCAACTGATCTTCAACAAGGGTGTCAAGAATACACGATGGGGAAAGGACAGTCTCTTCAACAAGTGGTGTTGGGAAAACTGGATATCCACATGCAAAGGAATGAAATTGGACCCTTATCTCACACCATACACAAAATCAACTCAAAATGGATTAAAAACTTAAATGTAAGACCTGAAATGGTAAAACTCCTAGAAGAAAATGTAGGGGAAAATCTTCATGACATTGATCTTGGTAATTTGTTGACTATGACACCAAAAGCACAGGCAACAAAAGCAAAAATAGATAAGTGAGACTACATCAATCTAAAAAGCTTCTGCACAGCAAAGCAAACAACAATAAAGCAAAAAGGCAATTTGTGGAATGGGAAAAAATATCTGATAAGAGGTTAATTTCCAAAATAAGGAACTCCTACAACTCAATAGTAAAAAACTAATAACCCAATTAAAAAATGGGCTAAGGACTTGAATAGATATTTCTCCAAAGACGACATACAAATAGCCAACAGGTATATGAAAAGATGCTCAACATAACTCATCATCAGGGAAATGCAAATCAAAATGCAATGAGATATGACCTCACACCTGTCAGGATAGCTATTATCAAAAAGACAAAAGACAGCAAGCGTTGGCCAGGATGTGGAGAAATTGGAGCCCTTGTACGCTGTTGTACAAGGCAATGTAAAATGGTGCAGCCACTATGGCAAACAGTATGGAGGTTCCTCGAAAAATAAAAATAGAACTACCATACGATCCAGCAATCCCACTTCTGTGTATTTATCTAAAAGAATTGAAATCAAAATCTCAAAGAGATATTAGCCCTCCAATGTTCATTGCAGCACTGTTCACAATAGCCAAAATGTAGAAACAACCTAAATGTCCATGGACAGTTGAATGGTTAAAAAAAATGTGGAATATACATACAGTGGAATGTTATTCAACCTTAAAAAGGAAGAAAATCCTACAATATGCAACAACATGGATGAACCATGGAGACATTATGCTAAGTGAAATAAGCAAGTCACAGAAGGACAAATACTGCATGATTCCACTTAGTTGAGAAATCTAAAATAGTCAAACTCATAGAAGCAAAGAATAGAATGGCAATTGTCAGGGGGCTTTGGGGAAGGGAAAAAGCCCTGGAAAGTCATTGTTTCACAGGTATAAAGTTTCAGTTACATAACACGAATAAATTCTAGAGATTTGGTGTACAACATTGTGCCTATAGGTAACGATACTGTATTTCACACTTAAAAATCTAAGTGGGTAAATTTCATGTTGAGTGTTCTGTTACCACAATAAAATAAAATAAAATAATTTAAATCTCTGTGGATATTTGAGAACACTAGAAAGTTGCACGAGAGGGCATCAAATGCCTAAATAATCTTTTATCTTTACATTTCACACACAAGCCTCATTTATTATCATCTTGTTCTATTTAATAATCACTGATCTATCTTATAAACATTTATGTATATTATTAAGTGTTATTGTTTATTAAATAAGTTTTTTTGTTTTGTTTTATTTCTTTTGTTCTGTTTTTCACTGGAGACTATATAGAGTAGTGGTGGAGTCTGGCTGGACAAATTACTCCCTCTGCCCCTCTGCTTCCTCATCCATGTTTAATAATGGTGTCTACCATAAGGTTCCGGCAATAAATTAAACTATATTTGTAAGACATTTAGTCCAGTGTTTGACACTTAACGATTAACAAATATTAGCTATTATTCTCTTTATACAATGAAATTCAACATGAATCAAAGAAGGAAGCCAACTATGAAAGAAAAGCAGTCTTATGGGTTTCCAATCGTCTTAATCAAACAGGCCCAAAGTCAGTATATTTCAAAGACAAGGTTATCTGTCTCACCCTGTAGTTTCTAAAAATACACATGAAAACTCTCCTAGAAGAAACAGTACCCAACTTGAACAAATAAACATCAGGTAGTAAGAAAGGTACAGCGGAAGTTATTTGTCCTTTGCATTTCCTTCCACTGTACATAGAGATATGCTGGATGTGCAGTGTGTGTTGTGTGATAGAACATTCTCTAACATCTCTATTAGACTACACTAGGCCTCAGAGGATTTCGGAAGAAAATCTTGCAGTTAGTGATCTTCTTCCTTGTACTACTGTGGTATCTCTGAAAAAAGGGATTTTCATGTAATACTGCAATAAAAACAAAATATAGGAGTAGAGGATATAATTCAGCAGCAATATTCTCCATATTAACTGGATGTGTGCTAAACACACAAAAACAATGCTGTTGTATTTTAATCACTTGGGTCTTAGTATAAAATGTAAAATAATTTTTGGTTTTTTGTGCTTAGTTAACAACTAAAATTTCTTTCCCCTAACTGTATTGCTGATTTCAGTTCTGTTTTAATGTTTTAAAAATGCACTTAAGTCAACTCTCTGATAATTTCTTGCAAAAACTATGTATTTGTATATGCATAGATATGTATGCGTATACGTTTTGAATTTATTGAATGAGCTAGAATGCATAAGGTATAAGAAAGGGTGATCTTATTCTTTCTCACCACAGGCCCTTCAAATCTTTTCTTTGACTTGTTTTTCCCCACTCCTAGCTTAAATCTCAAGCACGTCTATAGTTTATCTGGTATTTTTCAGATAATGAAAGTTCAATCCAGTATAAAAATTGCGTATCTCCAATTTGTCATCTGAGTAAAAATGTCTCCCCTTCTCTCGTGACTTGGAAGCCTGCCATGGAGGGGCATGAGCTTTGGCCGACTTCTTTTCCCATATCTGGCTCCACTACCTCATCCACTTGCAAGTTGCTATTTTTAACCCCACCAGGGTTGGGCATGAGCTGGGAGTTTAGGGGAAGGTAGAAGAAGAGACGACAGCCAAGAGACAGAAACGTCTTAATTGGCTCATGCATTTGTAACCTGGAGTAGACGTCCTCTGCATATGGTAGATTCCTTACAACGATGCATTCTTTCTTGGTGTCCTCCTGTGCGTTCTTCAGGGCTCCCTTGTCTGCAACCGGCCGTGACTATTGCTAGGATCTCTCACCTACAGATCCTTCCCTCTAACTGCTAATGACCAGCACCAGGATTCCTAAAGGTTTATCTCTCCTTTGGAGTCAGCTTGTCCAGAGTCCCCCTCAAGAGGATACAATATAGCCCCATTCCATTTGGCCCATGGGGAACTCATACATTGTTTGCCTTGCTGAGCTCAAGAAGTCAGGCTTTTTCCAATGCAGTATCTTCCTTTGCTATCTTGGAGCTCCTGACCAGTTATAGCCTCTTCCCCTTAAACTTTTCAGGGGTCAATCAGGTATCTGTTCCTGTCTCTGTCTAACCAGGAGATCCATGTCAAGCTTATCAAATGATACTCTAGAAATTCTATTTCTTGACTTGTAGACCCCTCCTCCCTTCCTACATGGGAAAAATACATGGCCCACTAGCCATTCCCAAAAAATAGTCAACAAAGGGCTCTTCACTTACAATGAATTCTTTGTCTTCTCTTTTACAGCCTAGAGGGGAATGATGGCCCAATGCTTGCAGAGGATTTCACAATTTCTTAACCCCTCCTGCATAGACAGTCTAGCACCTTCCAAGAAGTGTAGGATGTGGAGATATTCAACAACTACTGTACATGTTCTCAGATTTGGGGGCCTCAGCTGAAACTCTGAGTCAACAGGAAAAGTCCCTTCTTAACATAGTATTATATATATGTCATGGGCTCTTACTAGTAGTTCTTCAAATATTATGATTTAAATCATGTTCCTTGACAAAATAAATTTGGAAAACACTGCTCTATTGTTTTGCTTTTAAGTATGATGTAAGCTATTGGTTTGAGATAACTTTTTAATCACGTTAAGGGAGTATTCTATATGCAATTTATTTAACTTTTATCAGAAATGGATATTAAATTTTGTTAAATGCCTTTGACATTTGTCAAGATGAACATAAAATTTGTCTCTTTTGACCTATTGATGTGATCAATGATATTTTTAGATTTCCCAATATTGAATCATTCATGGTTTCCTAGAGCATTATTCTTTTAATATAATGCTAAATTAGATTTGCTAGTGTTTTATTTAAGTGTTTTTTATCTGTATTCATAAGTGATCTTCGTTAAAAATATTTTGTGCCATCTTTGTTAGATTTCAGTATATGCTAGATTTTTAAAGAAAAGTCAAAGCATTCCATATTTTATTAAAGTCATAGTCCTCTTTTAAATAATTTTTTATTGAAGTATAATATATGTATAGAAAAGTACACATATCAATTAATTCTCAAAAAGTAACCACACCTGAGTAACCAACACCCAGATCAAAAACACCAACATCAGCACTCCAGAATCTCCCCTCACTTTCCCTTCCACTACTAAAGTAACCTTAGAGTAAGAGCAACTGTCCTTTCCATCTAAGGGTAACTATCCTGACTTTCAATAGTATAGACTAATTTTATCTGTTTTTATTCTGTTATCTAAATGGATTCATCATATGTACTCTTTTGTGTTCTTTAACTCACTGTTATGTTTGTGAGACTTGGGCATATTATTGTGTGTGGTTGCATAATGAAATATAATATTCCATTGTATGCATATACCAAAAATTACTTACCCATTCTGCTGTTGATAGGCATTTAGGTTATTTTCAGTTTGAGGTTATTAACAAATACTGTAATAGTCTAGCACAAATATGAATAGTCTAGTGCATGTTATTTTTTGAATATGTGCACATGTCTCTGTTGGGCACATATTAGGAGTGGAATTTCTAGGTCATAGGGAATGCATATGGTTTGTTTGGCATTTTCTTATTATTATATATTCAGAATGCAAAGTAAAAGAATGGAAAAAGATATATCATGCAAACAGCAACCATAAGAAAACTGGAGTGGCTATTCTAATACCAGACAAAATAGGCTTTAAAACAAAAATTGTTACTAGAGACAAAGAAGATTTTATTATAATGAAAGGGTCAATTCATCAGGAAGATATAGCAATTATAAGTATATATGTACCTAACAACAAAGCCCCAAAATACATGAAGCAAAAACTGACAGAAGTGAAAGGAGAAATAGACAGTTCAAAAGTAGTAACTGGAGACTTCTATAACTCACTTTCAATAATAGATAGAACAACTAGAAAGAAGATGAACAAGGAATAGGAGACCGTAATATAGGATTAAATCTTCATGGTTTGAGGTTAGGCAAAGCCTCCTTATATATGACACCAAAAGCATAACTGACAAAATAAAAACTAGATGAATTAGATTTTATCAAAATTAAAAATTTTTGTGATTCAATGGAGATCACTGAGAAAGTGAAAAGACAACCCACAGAATAGGAGAAAATATTTGCAAATCACATATCTGATAAGGGACTTGTATCTAGAATACATATAAAACTCTTACAACTCAATAATAATAATTAAAAAAGACCCAATTTAAAAACAGCCAATGGATATGTATAGATATTTCCTCAAAGAAGATATACAAATAGTCAATAAGTGCATGAAAAGATAATCAACATTATTAGTCATTAGGGAAATGCAAATCACATTCCACAGTGAGATAACACTTCATACCGACGAGGATGGCTATAACCAAAAAGACAGATAAAAACAAGTGTCAAAAAGGTTGTGGAGAAATTGAAACCCTTGTATATTGCTAATGGTGATTAAAAATGCAGCAGTCACTTTGGAGAGCAGTCTGGCAGTTCCTCGAAAGATTAAACATAGAATTACCATATGATCCAGCAATTCCACTCATAGCTGTACACCCAAGACAAATGAAAACATATGTGCACACAAATACTTGTACACAAATGTTCACAGCAATATTATTCATAATAGCAAAATATGGAAACCACCCAAATATCTATCAAGTAATGAATGAATAAATAAAATGTGGTATATCCATACAATGGAATGTTATTCAGTAATAAAAAGAAATGAAGTACTAATACAAGAAACATCATGGATGAACCTTGAAAACAATATACCCAGTGAAAAAAGCCAGTCACAAAAGACCACATATTGTATGATTCTATTTATATGAAATGTCCAGATCAGGCAAATCCACAGAGACGGAGAGTAGATTAGTGGTTGCCTGGGGCTGGGGAATTTGGGGGAAGAGGAATGGGGAGTGATTGCTAATGGGTACAAGATTTATCTTATGGGTAATAAAATATTTTGAAATTGATTGTGGTGATGGTTGCACAACTCTGAATACACTAAAAACCATTGAATTGTACACTTTAAATGGGTGAATTAGATGACGTGAATTATTTCTCAATAAAGCTGTAAAAAAAAAGAGGAACAATTTTGATCTTGAACGATTTGTGTTTATATTCTTTAAAGGATTGTCATTCTTTAATATGTCCCATTGTGCTCAGAATACACTAATAAGAGGTCAATAAATGCTAAGCAATGGAGTCAATACTTCAGTCAGACTAGACTGACTGAATAGACAGTTTGCTTTCAGATCTCTCCTGTACACACAGACTTAGACCAGCCCACTGGTTGATCTGATGAAGAACAGAACAGTTTCCAGCGTTAGGTGAGAAGAGGAAGCACCCCAAACAACAAGACAACCAAGCCACAAGCCAGTGTGCTCCTATCTGCATAGCTGATAAGGACCATCTGATGCAATAAGGCCATTTTCTCCACAAAGTCACAATATTTATTTTAACACCAGTGAATATGGAGTGTGTGTATATATCTATATAGCGATAAAACATTGCTCTAATATGTGCACATGGTCTGAACAAGATCAAGTCATCAGGGTAATCACGTAAGCCTATGTTTTGAGAGAGGTTGTTTATATAGGGGGTTGATAAAGTACTGTGATATAAGTCATAGAGAACCGCTGTCAAATGCTCATAATGCATAATATATATTTCACAATACAAGCATTATATAAATAATTAATAGTGTGGACTAGAGATAGCACTGATATGAATAAGAGAGTATGCAAAAAGTTCTGCGGAAATCCTCCGCTCTTAACAGTAGGTTAGAAATGCACAGCTTGGCCAAGCATATCACACCTTTTAGGGACTTTCTTTATCAAACATCGCCTTGTAGGATGGCTAATTTCCCTAATCAATGACTGCTATTCCTGCAGATACGATTTTGAAGAATTTTATTTGTAAGTTAAAAAAAATGTTTCTACTGTCTATTCGTATGAAAGTCAGCATGGAAGGAAACTGCCCCATGAAATAGCACAATAAAATGCGCCTGTTTGAACTGCTTAGGGGCCTGCATTTTTCTCAGAAATGTCCTATTCAGAAACAGAGTAAGCTTAATTGGCAAGAAATTGACTAGCCTATATGCATTCTCTTTCAACGATTACTCAGTGCTTCCCCAAACACCCTGCTGTCTACCTAGAGAAGAGCACTGTGCTGATATTTAGCTCATGTCCCCAAGGACCTCTCCTTTCCCTAATGCATATGTATTAATTCCCATTAACCTCATATAGAGTAAGGAGCAATGCGGGTATGAGGAGGCCAGATGGTAGCGAGTGCCCATTATGGTATACGAGAACTCTTCCCATTATCATTCAGCCTTTTTCACTCAATGAATTCACATTGTGAGTAACTCATTTTTGATGACTGGTTCGTTTTCCTCCGGGACTACTGGCAAAGACATGAATTCCCTCATACTCTTTCCTAGAGCTAGAATTTATAATAGCTGTGAAAGACACTGAAAAAAAGTAACTCTCCAAATGAATGCAGACATTTGCAGACAGAAAGTGCACTGGAGGAGTATTTGTGAAAGTGCAGTTGCTAGCAATAGCCCAGTGAGTTTCTTTCACAGGAAGGCTAGGCCCGTGAATCATGCCTGCTCCCCGTCAGTCAACACCCTAGAGACTGGGCATTCCCCCACCCCACCCCCACCCACTTAAACCTTGGTGGAAACTGAAAGAAAACCAAACAGGTATTTATAAATCTCGCTGAAGTCCTGTGATTCACTGGTGGAATCAATCCATTTCTCTCTTCAAGTCTCAACCCTTGCAGAGTAATGAAGAAGAAGGAGTCAGCTGACGGTCACCTCTCAGGCTGACACAGCGGGTTATAGGGACTGTTGACCTCACCCTCTGAATTTCTTTAGGTCGTTAGTAACCACAGTTCTAAGACTTTGGAATTTACAGTGACAATCTAGGTCTCTATTCGAGACAGGGTCAGAAAGGCTCTGTCTAAAATTTGAAGGAGCTTCCATTCTCTGAATGGTTTGCTCTTCAGTAAAATCATGTCCTGCTTCTGTGCATAGTCCTTTGAAAAGGAAAAAACTCTAGTTTTGATTTAAACAATGTGGCAAAGAACTTTACGGTATATTTTAAAGTGATGTTAAGAAGTCAAGAAGAAGGGAGTGCCCAACTGGGTCAAACGGTGCTGAGAGCTGAGGGAGACGAAGATGGAAAAGTGCGAGAGTTGTGTGATTTCTCCTACCTGTTAGGTGATAGAATTAGGACGAAACCCTGAACCGTGGCTTGCTGGGTCCATCTTGAGTTGGGATTTTTCTAGGCTAGGAATGGAGAGAGAAGGAAAAGGGATTCAAGGGTGCTTTTAAAGATGGATCCTACAAATCAAGCCAGAAACAGAAGGATGTGACTGCACAAGGGAGAAATGAGAAAGTTAGGGAGTTATTGAATTGCCACCCATAGATATATTTAAGCTTCACAATAACTCCACGTGGTAACTGGGGTTTAGAGAGATTTATTAACTCGCCCAAAGTCACACAGCTAACAAGAAGCAGATATGAGATTTAAACTTGTTTTGCCTGACTCCACATCTAGCGCTTTAGCTGCCGCTATGCACTGTCCACAGACGCTGTCAGTAGCTCCCCTTCTGCCTTTGGGTAAAGGGCCAACTCTGACCAGCAACAACAGATGCCAGCATAGGAGTTCCCAATCCTGGACGGGGCAGAACTGATCCACTGGGAACTGATCCACGGGGCAGAACTGATCCACTGTCCCTTTGGGCTGTCCTGATTCTGCTGTGGGCTATGGTCAACTCACTCAGAGCACGTTTACAGAACATCAAGTAACAGGATGATTTGTAGGGTCCACATTTTATATCAAGCTTTTCTTTTCTCTTATCTTTCAACATCATGTACCATCAATCATTTTTAACAATAGTTTTTAGATCCTAAAAACTATAAATACATATATATGTTTTGGGTTTATAACTTGCTCCAAGTCCCATAATATATTCCAGATTTAAAAATAAAATAAAGACACTGGAAGAAGTCAGGCCAGAATCATTGTATTTGCATAAAAAGTCTGCCGCTTGCTTGATGAATGATTGTAAATTATCAAGTTATTCAACATCATCTATGTGTGTGTTTTCCAGTTACCAATAGCATAGTGACTCAGCTATTTAACCAATTTTAGATAATTTCGATGACAATATAATGTTACTTGCCCATTGCTTTGGATATTTAAAGTAAGGTTTGCAATGACTTTTTTTTTCCAGTTACATACTTTTTTAGTCTTTGAGACTCCTCCGGGGCAAAGTGCTACAGGGGGATTCTGCTTCTCTATGTAATGGTAACGCACAGGCTTACAGAATCTCAAACTCTGAGCCAAATCAGAAATCCAGTTGGTGTCCTGCCTGGTGTAGGAAGCCTCCATGAAGGATCCCTGACCAGAAGTCCCCAGGTCCTTCTAGTCAGTTCTAGCAACTACTGTGGAGGCCCATTTCATCTTTTAACTACTCTGATTACAGCTCCCAGGGAGGAAAATGGCCTCCAGGATGAAGAACACGTGGTCTCCCTAAACCTAAGTGTCTCCGTGACAGGTCCCTTCAGGAAGCAACTGCATCTAAACTATTAACTAAAGTTGTAACATTATTTTCTCTACTCTCAATCCCCCTCCAGAAAATGTCTTGGCTTGAAGCTAACAACAGAAAGAGAGGGAAGGAACGCTGGAGGGGCCCCTATCAGATCAGGGATACGATGTGTGCTCTGGGGCCAGTGGCGACAGGAACACCAGATTCCCCCTCTTTTGCTCTTTATCTTTACTTACTGCACGTTTTTCTACCATGGACTTTCTTATTATTCTAAATTGTGGGTGAGATAATAGTTGGTTTTTCAAAGTGCAAAGGCTAAACCTACTGATAAACTTCAGCGGCTACCAGGGGATAAACGCCACCCAAACTGCCAAAACAATCATGACCTCACTTCCCGCATGGCGCACTGAAGGCTTCACCAGAAACTCAGACAACCCACAGGCGAGGCTCTGGCACCGGCCAGAGGCGGAGATCAGTGAGTCATCAAGCAGGTCGTGGGCCAATTCTTCTAAGGAAGAAGCACATGGAGCGAGGGCTTTCAGTCCATCTCCCTATCACTGCTTCCCTCTCAGGAGACACTGCTATCATCAAGGCTTTGCTTGTACCAGTAAAGTTGACTTGTGGGCTTTTTTAAAAGCCAGGGCCAAACATTGAACAACTCAGACATTCATTTCCTTCCCAGCTAATAGGTTTTTCGGGTGTGGTATAAAAACCTCCATTTGTAGCATAGCTTGGCCAAAAGTGCATACATTTAATTCGTAATACTGATTAAAGTTTTCTAAGGTGAATAGTTAAGGGTTCCTGAAAGCATAGACTTGGGAGCTTTTGAAGATCTTGAAAGGAAAAATAACATTTGTGTGGTTCTTGAAGTTCTAATGGTTCTGAAACAGATAAAACTGAGTTTCAGTGCCCAATGGGGACTTTGAAGAGCTTTGGGGAAGGGACACAGATATTGTTTGAGGGGTACTACGTACCAAGCCCAAATTGGCCCTAGAGATACAAAATTAATATGGCCTTGACCTAAATGTCTAGTCATTCCAAACACTGTGGAAAGGGCTAAGCCAGAGGAATGTAAATGTCTTAGGAAAGCCCAGAAGAGAGCATTTTGTCTAGCCTGGACCTGGACAATGGGGTCAGCGAGGGCTTCTAAGGACAGGTACCATAATGGAGTCTTGGAGGAGAAGTAGGAATTAATGAATCAGGCTATGGCATGGCAGGACAAAAGGAAAACAGGAGGGGCCGGCCCCGTGGCGTAGCGGTTAAGTGCGCGCACTCTGCTGCTGGCGGCCCGGGTTGGGATCCCGGGCGCACCGACACACTGCTTGTCAGGCCATGCTGTGGCGGCGTCCCACATAAAGTGGAGGAAGATCAGCATGGATGTTAGCTCAGGGCTGGTCTTCCTCACAAAAAAAAAAAAGAAAAAAAAAAGGAAAACAAAAATTGAAGTTAGAAAGCCTCTGTTTGAGACTTGATTCTCTCCTTAGTACCTACGTAACCTTCAGAGAGAAAATAACTTCAAGTTTCTAAAACTGTTTCCCTTGTATAAAATGGAAATAATACCCACCTTATAGTTTTGTTAAAAGGATAAATGAGATAATTTATCCTTTTATTTCTCTTTCTACTTCTATTCCAGGCAGGGGAAGCAGTATGTGCAGATTCCCGGGGAAGAAAGAGGCTGATACAATCCTCAGAGCAGAAAATGTCATAATCCCTTCATCCTAAAACAGACCTGTTTCCACTTTTACCAATCTCAGAAATAGAGATTTCTTACAGTTAACTCTGTACATTTACTATGGCAGAGTTTTCCTTCTTCTGAAAATCTGTTGTTGATCATTATTGCCTCTTCAATGGGTGGGATCTTAGAATCAGGGAAATATCTAGTAGCTTATTTTTCCTGGAACAAGGAGGCAAAGAGAGACAGGGCCATGGCAAAAGAAGAGGCTGCAAAAGTGAATAGGAATCATGAGCCATGGGCTGCGGCTGATTTGCAAAAGAAGTAAGACAGGATAGAGTTTATACATGCGGAGAAGAAAGACAGGCTGAAGTCCTGGTGGTCTTACTGAGGCAGAAGAACACATGTGGTGCAAGTACCTGGAGTGAGAGGGCTGACAGGACCCTGGAGGCAGACAGAATTAGGTCGTTCGAATGTGAGATTTCTTATATGGGGAAGTTCTGAGGAATGCAGGAAACAAGCATAGCCAAGAGGGCAGATGGCTCAAATGGAGTCCAAGTGAAGGCCATTGGAAAAAGAGGTCAAGAAAATGATTGGCTGGAGTGTTGGACCAGTCTATGAGTTGGACTTTGAAGTTCTTCAAGAAGATGACAGGACTCATGGTGGAGAAGGTAGATGCCAAAGTCTTCACAAGCATTCTTCTCCTGAGTTTCCAACTTGGATGAAAGGTGCCACTGTCTACCCAGTTATCGAAGCTGGGACCTTGGGTTTCATCCTCAAATTCTCTCTCTCCTTCACCCCCCCGCCCCCACCTAACCAAGGAGCCCAGTCACAGGGGCTATTTGTACCACAGCTTCAGACCTCTAGCCAAAGGAGAAGCCACACAGAGTGCTGGTTATGAGCTTGCTCCATGCAGCCGGGCAGACCTGGTGGAGTCTTGGCTCTTCCTTTGCTAGCTGTATCAATGTGGGGAAGTGACCTACCCACTAGGCTCCACTTTCCTTGTTTGTAAGAGAGGATAATAATAGTATCTGCCTCAGACGACTGTTATAGTGAATTATGAGATCATACACACATGGTGCAGTGCCTGGCACAAAGTAAGTGCTCAATAAATGCTGGCTGTTGATGTGGTAGTGTTGGTGGTGCTTCAGAATACTATTCCAAACATGGAAAACCCCAGAAATTCTTCTTTGGTTGTAAGAGAGGAAGAATGCATATCTTGGGTAAAAACTGAAGTGTATTAGGAGCATAGTACAAGATGTAATATAGAGAACAAGGGGAATTGAGGACTGAATAGGCAGAGGGGACTTTAGAGAATTCACTGAGGATGGGAACTGATACTGGTCAAGATGAGAAACCTGATAGGTGAGAAGCAGAAAGGTGGCCATCAGTGGAGGGAGGATTGAATTCTTGTGCCTTCTGGAGACCCTGTCAAAGAAGGGTTTAGGAATGGAGAGGACTGGCAGACCACCTCTACTGTCCAGCCTGAACAAGCAGAGGGGTCGGAGGGGAGGTAGAACCAAGGTGGTATTCCAGGCTGCCTCCAAGACCGGCTCAGGTTGAGGAGTCCGGGGAAATCTGCAATGCTAAGCCCAGACACCAGCACCCAAGAAGCATTGTAGTCACCAGTGAGATGAATGGGCTCTGCAGGCTGAGGTCACTAGAAATTCTCAGTGTCTACAAACACTCGCTGGTGTTTGACATCCCAAATTTCAGCTCTATATTGTAAATTTCCCCACACATTAACATTTCTAAAATTGGAATGTGTCTTCTTGTGATTGTTTTCTTTTCCCCCAAAATACTGTGTATTAAATCCATAGTGCTACCATCAATGGCATTTTAGACTCGAGAAAACATGAAATGTTTCATAATAGTGTTAGTTAGTTAAATGAAATGTGTTAGCTAAACTTCTTCTACGACTTTGTGGTATTTTTTGTGTGTGTGTATGTGAGGAAGATCAGCCCTGTGCTAACATCTGCCAGTCCTCCTCTTTTTTTGCTGAGGAAGACTGGCCCTGTGCTAACATCCATGCCCATCTTCCTCCACTTTATATGGGATGCCACCACAGCGTGGCTTGCCAAGCGGTGCATCGGTGCACGCCCGGGATCTGAACCCGCAAATCCCGGGCTGCCGCAGTGGAGCGTGTGCACTTAACCACTTGCGCCACCGGGCCAGCCGCTAACTTTGTGGTATTTGACCTGTAAGTCACATACTCTAAAGAATGCTAGGAAAAACAAATATTCTGACCAGCAATACCCAATTCAGCTCATTACCTAGGGAAATTCATGTTCAAATCAATTGATCGCAGGATTATGCACAGTTAGGAAATTGGCTCATTGGAGGTGATAATAGCTGAGACCTTGGCCAGCTAGAATGGACATCTTCCTTCTCCCAGCCCAGCGCTGCCTTTCCAGTAAGTCCTTCTGAATATCTGCAAGTTTAATGCACAAAAGCTTTCCTCATTCATCCTGAAGCCTTGACAAATGTGTCTTTGCTTACTGGGGCTTCCAAAAGAAAAGGTTAAATGAAATCTGAATGGAATACAAATAGTTCTTCCTCTCAGGGATTTCATTCTTTGAGAGCTCGTGCCAGAAAAACAAACTTCCTTCATGACCACTAGGGAGCCCCCATTGGGGTTTGGTGTTCTAATGGCTGGAGCTGTCCCCCAGGTTCCCTCTATCAATTCATGTGATTGCATATATATTTAATCAGTTTCCACCATGTTCCTGGAAAGGCATTTAGCCGGCTGCCAACAGACTCCTCCTCCTGCTCCTGTCCATCCATGAAGTCAGTTGGCAGAGCCCTTGATTCGGCCACAGGGGCTGGGTAACTCTCTCCCTGCATTCTCTCCTAGCAAGCCAAGCATCCCATTGTGCGTTAGCTCATTGTTCCGAGGAGAACTGCTGCCTTCCAAAACTTACCTACATGAAATCACCCACATCCTCTTCATGTATAGGCCAACCAAGACAAATATTTAAAAAGAAAGAAAATTCATAGCGGCTGGCGTCATTCAGGAAAAAGAAGACCCTGGGTAGAAATGAATTAAAACACAATGAATCGTGGCTGACTCTGCAAATCGGATTGTGGTGCAGCAGAGAGAAGCAGCCCTACAGAGAAGGAAAATCAATTTTCATTAATGATTTTGAATGTGCCATTGGCCTTGGGCTAATTATTTATTTGTGTGAGGGTTTAGATTTATCTCACAGATATCCCAGATTATTTGAAAGGGTTTTAGTGAGCATTTCCTATGCATCCAACACTTTTCTACATACTTAACATAGATCATATCATTTAATTCCCAAGACATCATATAGTGAGGTCTTATTACTACATCTTCACTTTACAAGTGAGGAAATGGAGGTTTAGAAAGTTTAAGGCAACCTGCCAACATCACACAGATGTAGAACCAGGATTTGAACCCAGACAGTCTGGCTCCAAAGCCTGCATGCCTAATCTCTGGGCTTCCGACATGTCCAGCGTCAATCTAAACTGGGAAGTTTAAACTTCAGAGCAACATTTTTCAAACTAACACCCCCTTATTGAAAAAGCAAAAATGTCCTTCTGTCCTCAAAGAGACTGATTTTGATTACTTCTCTGCATGTATGAAATCAATAGGCATCTTTTTTCCTTTTTCATTTATAAAATTGCATCATGAAATTGACTTGCATTTTCCAACTTTCTCCCCTTTCCTGAAATTCTGATATGCTTACTGGGGGGGCATGCACTTGTGGAGTGTAAATCACTCTTCTAGAACATTCAGGGAGATACCTACTGATTGAGATTCCAGAGGAATTCTGGTCCTGATGGAATTCTGGTCCCTATGACCCATACTGGCTGTGTAAATACTACTGAAGTAAGTTAGATCTTTGCTCAGCCTTCCACTTGACTTTAGCTGAGTGGTCTGGTCTTGGGGTCAAAGACCTCCTGGAGCTGATTTTCGATTGTGTAAAAGGGAAGGCAAGCCACTAATCCTCTCATTTGTTAAGTGGAGAAAACACATGATATTTAACATCTCCAAAGGATAAATGGGGTTAATTATGGGTCAACTACTACTTGGAAATAGAGTTTTTGTTTCTCAGAAGATCACCCTCAAGGGATAGAAAATACACTCCTATTTCCTCCAAGAAGACAGGTGAGACTGAAAGAGTACTTTTGCTTGCTTCTTCTTGCTGTTTTTGAATAATTATTTCTTCAGGGCAAGGAGCGTATTGCTAACAGACAGCACTTGTGTGGAATTAAATCATAAACACAATAGATAAGACATGCAGTGTCAGATTGGCCAGTTTCCCCCACTCAGTAGTAGAAGCACCACGTGCACCCACAGGACTGACCCCTGCCCCCAGATCAGCGATTTATCTGTGTCCCAGTTAAAGATCATCCAGAATTACCATCCAGGCTGCAAATGCTAAATGGGGCAATAAATACTAATATCATGGCTGCCTCTCAGCCTGCACAGATGGAGGCTTAGCACAGCACCCTCTCAGCAGAGGCAGAGATTATGTCACTGCAGTCACACATCAGAACCCCCGTGTCATCACTTCTCCCCTGGAGGCCTGTGGATGAGTGTTACCTGTGCAGGGCTTTGAGCGGAGCCTGCATGCTGATAGGAGAATTTGGCCAATTTTTTAAAATTCTGCCAGTATTTGAAGATCAAGTTCTTGCTTCTGACAATACTGTACTACATAAGATGTTACTATTGCATTATATCATATGTAAGTCAGCACTATGGAGAATTAAATGAGTTTATATAGAATAGTGCTTCCAACACTGCTTGGCACATGTATGCTCATAAGTATTATGTAAGTATTAGCTGTTGTTGTTGTCATTGCTTTTGTTTTTGTTGTTAGGCCAAGGACCCAGAAGGCAATATAAGCCTATTCATCAAACATCTCTGAGGGATGTGTGTCAATGGAGGCTATTCCATATTCTCTCTTGGATATTGGATGTTTTCAGGAGGCATCCACTATCTCCTTCAACTCTCTCCTGAGAGCAGTGATATAATGGGTGCTTTAGAAGAATATTTATCAAGCTTTGGCTATTCAAGGGAAAAATTTGCAGTAACATTCCCCTTTTCCTTTATGAGGAATGGCAATCTGGCTATCTACCTCCTTGGTCCGTCTATCTAACTGTCAGGGAATCATGGGAATTTCCACAGTTGGCTTTGTGGAAGTGTTCCAGCTTTAATGTTTGTCAAACTATCCCCACAGGACAAAGACTGATAGATTAAATGGGAGCACTATGAGCTTTGAAGGCACTTGACCTCAATATAAGTCGAGGCTCTTTGCTCTGGCCAAATGTGTAACCTTGGGCAAATTGCTTAACCTCTTCTAGCCTCAGTTTTGCCTTCAGTTTATCCATATAAAATGAAGAGAATAACAATTTATAAGATTGTGGTGCATTTTAGGAATAATGCGTATAATACACATAAGACACTAATTTGACAAATAGTTGGTGCTCAGTAAGTGGTAGGTATTGTTATAATCTCTTTGCAGTTATAATCTCTCTTCTATACCATGGAATAAGGCTTATGTTAAGTTTCTAAAAATGCTACATTCAAAATTATACATATACACACATATTATCACAACTAGGTTAAAATATGCATAGAAAAAAGTCAAAAGGAAAAATATCAACATATTAATAGTCACTGTTTTTGGATAAACCATTTGTACAACAAAAAATAAAATTTAAAAATAACTGCAAGGTCATATTAATTTTAATCATCCAAGTGATACATAATGAATATATTCTCTTTATGCTCCCTTCTTCTTACCAAATGTGAGCACGCTTAGGATTTTGTGTGAAGTATTTTATACCTTTCATTTTAATATCTTTATATTCATATATATTTGCCCGAAGAAAATAGATAGTATTATTTTATATGTGTGCTTTAAAAACAGTATTTTATAACTGGCTTTTTTCATGTAATACTGTTTTTGAAATCTCATCACTTTGCTACATATGAATGTAATTAATTCATTTTAAGTGCTATGTTTAGTTACATGAATATCTAAATATAGTTTACTTAACTATTCCAGTTTTGATGGACATTTAGGCTCTTCTAATTTTTCACTGTTAGAAGCAAAGCTGCACTGAATCCTTATATGTCTCTCTCATTTGCACACAGGTGTTTCTTTAGATGGAACACCTAGAATCTCTTAGAAGATTGTGCATACGTTGAATTATAATTCAATTATAATTCTATTAATCACCCTTCAGAACCACTGTCCCTCTTCTCTAGTGCTTTGCCAAAAGTTAATTTTGCCAAATCTTAAAGTGTTTTCCAATCTAATGGATTAAAAAGTCATACCCCATTGTTTTTTTTTTCTTTTTTTTTGAAATAACTGTAGATTCACAGCAAGTTGCAAAGACAGGACAGACAGGTTTCCTTTCACCCAGTTTCTCCCAATGGCTATATCTTATATATAACTACAGCACCATATTAGAACCAGAAAGTTGACATTGGTATAAAGCGTGTAGTCTATGTTATTTTACCACATGTAGAGATTCATGTAACCGTACCACGAGTAAGGTACAGAACTATTCCATTGCCACAAAGATCTCCCTCTTTATGATCAATTAAGTTTCGCATTAAGGGAACTCTGCACCACTCTAGTATGCTCCTCTAAACCTGCTTCTTATGGGAAGTATGTCTTTTTCTAGACATTTCTAGAAATTGAAAATTAGAGGTATGAACTTACTTCTTCACTCAATTTTAACACCTTCTTTCCTGATAGCATATAGAGAAGCCCCATGTTCTCATCAGCAGCATTTCCCAAATCACTTGCTTGGACCGACTCCTTTAGAAGGAGACATCACTTGTAAAGCTGTGGAAGGATGAGAGGGTGGCTTTTACCAAGATATAGTTGGCTTAAGCCAACTGAGCTGCTCTTTCTAAAATTCCATGCTCATTCTCTCCTCTGCAGTTTTAAAATGGCAGCCCTTGGGCTCAATACACCATTACCAAGTCTCATTCCTTCCCCTGGTTGACTTCTACTAGTTCTTAAACTATCAGTTTAGATATCATTTGATATGATTTCTCCGAGAAGTACTTCCTACTCTCCAACACTAGATTAGGTTCCCCTCATGTGAATCTGCTCCCATAACATGCTGTGTTTACCCCTATTTGCATCGATCACTCTGTATAGTGATTGCCGATGTCTTTTTATTTCCCATTGGACAATAAGTCCGGGGGGAAAGAGACCAAGCACCCAGCTCAGTGCTTTGCACAAAACTGCCCTTCAATGAATATGTTTCATGACTACATTTTCTAAAACTTAACATTTCAAAAGTTTTTAAAGGGCTTTGAAGTTCAAAAACAGCGTATAGTTGCCAGGTTGGTTCTCACCATCCCATCCTTTCTGGTTTATTGGAAGGGATACATGCATTCAATTCACGAATCTATGATCAAGTAGACCCAATTTATAATGGAGTTTTGTGAAACACCAGAGCTAGGTTGTATTTGGAACCAGGTGAGAAGCCACAGGTTTCATCACACTATTATTAATGGCTTTTTTTTTCACCATTACTATGTCACCATTCCGCCCTTTGCAGAATTCATCAAAGGCACAATCTCTGCCCCGAGCCTTGGGGCTTTATCATTCCACTGCCCGAAGTCATCCATCTGTGAAGCAAGGGCAGTACACACCTACCTCATGCGGGTGTTGAAAATTAATTAGGCAATGGTCAATTGTCTTCAATAGGAAAGCAGTGTGTAAGTGCACATGTTCCATGTCTCTTTTAATTAGGCCGTGTGTGCAAGCGAGGTGGCTAAGACCCTGGAGCATTTGGATTTGCAAGGGCTTTAAATGCCGTGCAAAGCTTGTCTCAATATAAAGCATCAATAGGAGGCATTAAAATGTCAGCACCTTTTCAGGGATTTTGTTCATTAAAGCGGCTGCAAAGAGTACTCTGAATGAGTGGCTGTAGACCAAGTCACAGTCTAAGTGTTCGAGCAAACGGGAGCCTCCAGAGAGCTCCAGAAGTGCGAGGAACAAGCGTTTTAAATGCTGGGTGAAGTGGTAAGAGGGGGCTCAGGGAGAAATCTGAATTTGCCTGGCACTCCCGCCCCCCAATGCCGCAGTAGATCAACTTGACACTTCCCGGCTCTAATTTACTTCCTCCTCGTTTTGATTTCACGGCATTCCCAATTATGCAGCTGCCAGGAAAGGAAGCAATGGAATTGCAATGTAGAAAAGACCAGGCCACTTCTTTTCGGATTAGACATTTCTGCACAAAGAGCCAATGGGTCACATCTTCTGCCGGTTCCGAGATGCTTCCAGGACAACCAAGCGTGGTCGTGCGGCAGCTCAGCCGTGTTGGCTTCTCTCTTTCCTCAATGGCCACGCGATTTCTCGGCTGCCTGGGGGATCATCTATAACAGGCCATTTTATTTGGTAAATGTTTTCCTACTTACTGAAGAGTGTTCATTATTAATGACCAGAAAGGGAACTCCTGCCTCCTGTGGCAGAAGTTGATACATTTGCTTTGTATAATTGCCGTGTATAGTTAGCCATGTGGTCGTTCAGCTAAAATAAATTGCCTTCTTCCCATAAGAGTCTCCCCAAGTGTCACGGGAGAGCTAGAGGGAAGTTGGCCGCTGAGACTAATCTCTTAGCTAAGGCGATAGACGAGTCCAGAAACAGAAGGCAGATGGCAAGTTTGAGATGAATAGCATTTTTTAATGGCTTCAAAATAGCTCTGTCTGTAAACGGCTTTGCTGAATGACAACATGTAGTGTGATTTAATTTATCTCTTGCTGCCGTTGTCAGACCTTCTGAGAACTGTTCTCCAGTTCATTTATTCGGACAAAAACTGATCTTACTTCAAAGGGGGTAAATTTAGAATGATATCAATTTAAAAGGCAAGTAGAATGGAAGGGTGAGAAGAAATCTCTACAATTATTTACAAATAAACGACAAGCATCCTTCCAGGGCAGCAGGCTCTCATAGTTTGGCATTTGACGAAAGTAACTCCATGTTGAGATTTAATAGCAGAAGTTGAACTCTGAACTCTGAAACGAAATAGGCCCAAGGTCTAGGAGAAAAGGTCATGATAAAGACAGCACACCCTGGTCTGTCTCCAATTAGTAAGATTCACATTCTACTGATGAGATTAACCCTTCACCATCCAAGCAGGTGATTTGGGAAATGGTACTGATGAAAACATGGGGCTTTTCTCTTTGGTATCAGGAACGAAGGAGTGGAAAAGGTAATCAGTGTTAAAATTCAGTGAAGAAATAAGTTGATACCTCTAATGTTCAATTTCTAGGAATGTCCAGAAAAAGAAAGACTTGCCTTAAGAAGCAGGTTTGGAGGAGCATACTACAGTGGTAAATAGAAAATACTAGCATTTCTTATGAATTAGCAGATATACTCCTGAAATTAAAGGATGAGGATTAAACAGAGGGAGGTGAGAGAGGAGCAATGATTTTATAGTAAGAACAAAGTCACAGACCAGTCACGGAAAAAGTTCGACCACAGTCAGATCTTTTTTCCCCTTGGTTCTGACGTTGGAAGTGAAATAATGCAGAAAGCTGTACTTTCTTATTCTGTATTACATCAGTCTTTCAAAACATAGACAGGTGCTAGTAATTAGTGACCACTTGAAATTTATGCTTGTTGTTTTAATAGATTATTATATTTGGATTGGGATCATTGACTCTCTCTTTCTCTCTCTCACTCAAATCTGAAATAAGCCTGGCTTGTTTGCCCAAATTATTCAATTCAATTTTACAGATATTTATTGATTTGCTGCACTGTTCAAGGCATTTGTAAATACTGCACACACTTTATAAGCCCCAAATTGGGTCAAGAGCACTTATTTGTACAATGAGATAAAATATTTGAGATTGAGACTGTCTCCAAAATTCCAAATTATAAGGTTAGTGCCAGGAGCTGAAAGAAAAAATAAGAAAGTTCCTCAAGAGTTTGCATGCAAAGGAATGAAATAATTACAGGAATAACTACAGAAGGCAGAGTGAGACAAGTGCCCCAAGAAGGCACAAATAAAGCTGTGTGGCTATCTTGTGTTCAGAGTCCCAGGCCCACCACTTACTAATCATGTGACCCTGGGCAGGTCACTGGGCCTCAGCAAGGCCTGGTCTCTGCTATAAAGTGGGGATAATCTTATCTAGTCAATAGGTGTGTGGTGAGGATATAACACCTTGGAACACTGCCTTGGAACAAGTAGAAGATGTGCTTCAGAGAAAGGAGCTGTGTCTGCATAGAGAAGACTCAATAATGCTTCCAATGTTCCAACACCCTTTAGGGTCTTCTGGGGATAAACACCTACTCAACTGAGGAGAACAATTGGAAAGATAAAGAGAAGAGGGCCAAGAACACACTCTTGGGCAATGCCAGCATGGAAGAGGAGGAAGTATAGGCAGCAAAAACTGGGAGAAAGTGGTCTGAGAGTTTAGAGGAAAACCAGAAGAGAACAGCATCACAGAAGTCAACAGAGGAAAGAGTGTCAAATGGGTGTGGTGGTGTCCAATGCCTCAGTGAGATGGAGGAGAAGGAAAACCAAGAGGAGGCCAGCGAATTTGGTGATTGAGTGGTCAACGGTAGTCTTCAAAGTGATTCTATAACAAAATTACACTTGTGTGGCTGTGCCTGTGTCTCTTACAGAGGTTGGGTTTATCATGTTGTATTCGGAAACGCTTGGCCTCTTCAGGCAATGGGTCAAGGCCCTTACCCATGCCTCATGAATGGGGTAGATGTTCAGGTGTCAGGAAAGCTGATTATTCAGTCAGGTCATTGAAAATCAGAAGACAAGTGGGAGAGAGAATTCCTAGCTCTCTCTTGGTCCCACTTTCTTGAGTCTGGACTTCAAGATGAGTGTAAGAAGGACTTGAGGAAGCTCCTAGATGCAAGAAAGATGCTCTCTGCCATAGGGAACTAGCAGGGAGGCATCCTCAAGCTGCAAGTCAATGAAGAGGTCCTACTTTGTTGGGCAAATAATTTGGTTTCGGGTTATTCCTTTAGTCTGTTTACCCCAAATCTTCAGGCCTGTCTTGTTTAAAGTTTTCTGACTGGTCTTAGTTGTGCCATGAGGAATTACAAAAAGTATTTTCTGACCTTATCTGGACTGGAGAGTTGAAGAAGACACAGCACCCCTTGAGGCCTGTGTCAGGGTGGCACCCTCAAAGAGAGCAACCCCACCTGGGAGCCAGGATTCAGGAGAGGCCAGAAGGAGAAGTGAGGGCACAGGAGCAGTGGGTTTAGAGATGAAGAGAAGGTGAGAGACTGTGGCAGCTTCACGGCTTCCTATCTTAAATGGCACTTATGCACAGACATTGAGTTGGGGCGAGGAGGCATGTGGGGAGTGATTTAGTGAGGGGGACTCATCACCGAGTAAGGCACTTCCCATGTTCTCAAGGAGCCGAAGCAAATAACAGGGTTTAGGGAACATCCCTTAGATGCGTGTTTGCAAGCAGAGTGGAGGTGTCTGCAGGTGAGGGAGACTGAACGTGCAAGACAGAAAGGGGATCCTTGAGGAGCAGAGAGAAGTGGGGTCCGGGGCTCAGGTCACCCCAATAGTATTAGTGGGAATGTAAAAATGGTGCAGCTGCTATGGAAAACAGTATTAAGATTCCTCAAAAAGTTAAAAGTAGAGCTGCCATACGATCCAGCAATCCCACTTCAGGGTACTTATCCAAAGAATTGAAATCAGGATCTCGAAGAGAAATTAGCCCTCTCATGTTCATTGCAGCACTATTCACAGCGAAGGTGTGGAAACAACATAATGTCCATCGATGGATGGATAAGGAAAATATGGTATATACATACAATGGAATATTATTTAGCCTTAAAAAGAAAGGAAATCCTACAATATGTGACAACATGGATGAACCTCGAGGACATTATGCTAAGTGAAATAAGCAAGTCACAGAAGGACAAATACTACATGATTCCATTTTTTTTTTTTTTTTGTGAAGAAGCTCAGCCCTGAGCTAGCATCCATGCTAATCCTCCTCTTTTTGCTGAGGAAGACCGGCCCTGAGCTAACATCTATTGTCAATCCTCCTCCTTTTTTTCCCCAAAGCCCCAGTAGATAGTTGTGTGTCATAGCTGCACATCCTTCTAGTTGCTGTATGTGAGACGCCGCCTCAGCATGGCTGGTGAAGTAGTGCGTCGGTGCGCGCCCGGGATCCGAACCCAGGCCGCCAGTAGCGGAGTGCGCGCACTTAACTGCTAAGCCACAGGGCCGGCCCCTACATGATTCCATTTAAATGAGATATCTAAAATAGTCAAACTCATAGAAGCAAGGAGTAGAATGGTGGTTGCCTGGAGCTGCCTGGGGAAATGGGGAGCTGCTAATCAACAGGTATAAAATTTCAGTTATGCAAGATGAATAACTTCTAGAGATCTGTTGCACAACATTGTGCCTATAGATAACAATAGCATATTCTGCACTTTAAAATCTGTTAAGAGGATAGGTCTCATATTAAGTGTTCTTACCACAATAAAATTCAAAAAAAAAAAAAAGAAAGAAAGATAAAAGAAAAAGGAAAGAAAGAGAAATACCCCTGGTCACATGGAGAGAAACCTGAGTGGAAAACTAAACATAAAAAACGATCTTTTTTTCCATCAAGCTTTGGAAAAGTGTCAACTGCATTATTACTGCTGTTAATGAAATATCTGTGCTGAAGCATCTGAAGAAGGAATCACTACCTTCAATTGTGAGCTGATGGCTTTCTCAGATGAAACCTAGTTAATTGGTATCTCTCACATTAACAAAACCCTCCCCCAAACATCCACAGAACAAGCTAAGTATGGTCTAGGGAAACAGCCAGCCAGATACGGATGGAGTTATCACCTGAAATACAGATGTTTGGTAGATGAGCAGACATTAGAAAAGGGTAAACACCCTCTCACATACAAACTCCTGGAGTGATGGCAGATGGTAAATTAGAAGACTTTGTGACAGTTCTTGAGGAGTCAAGCCAAAACTATTGCAAGATGCTTCTGAAGAAATTCTATGTCATAGAATTAGAGATAATTGGCAGTAATTTTATAATTCTTGTGAGATTATCCAGTATGCTCCGGATTTGTTTCTAGACAACTAATAACAAGAAAGATGTGATAGAGTTGGAGGGAAACCAGAGGTCAACATAAACAACAAAGGTAAATGAAGATGCTAAAAATGCCTTGTGTGACTCTCAATAAGGGGAGAGGGTGGTGAGAACACAGTTTGGATATCTGAAGATTATAAAACTCAAGGAAAGGAAGAAACTATTTCAGTTTAGAATACAAAAGTATTGTTAGATGCAAAAAGAGCTTCTACAATTTGGTTCCTTTCTGCCTTTCCTGTTTTATTTCCTGGTACTCCCCTATGGACCCTGCCCTTTCTTAGGGAAAGACTCTGGCTTCACTAGGACATAAGCTCCATGCAGCAGCCCTGGGTCTGTGCTGTCACTACTGTATCCCCAGTACCGAGGACAGTGTCTTGCATACAGTAGGCTCGTGGTATGTTTTTATTGAACAAATCAATAACCTTTCCTATAAAATCCCTACTTATTTCAAGGTCAAATTTAACTCAATCTGACTTCTTTCAAGAAATTATAATTCCTCCATCTAATAACATGTTCTTTATAGCTCTATTATAGTTTGTACCTTGTTTTAGTATATATTTTTTTAATACCTAGATTTCTTTGCCACTGGATCATTCGTTCCTGCTAGTTTTTATCAAAATGTAACCCAAGGGTTTCCTACATTGATTTTACCTATGGTGCCTGATTAAAACTATTGTATGCGAGGCTCTACCCCAGACCTATGAAATCAGAATCTCCGGAGTAAGAGCTCAGGAATCAGCACACTTTACCAGTTCCCTGGAAGATTCAGGCACACACTGAGGTCTGGAAAGCAACCAAGGAGGCCTCATTCATCTTACATCATCCTTGTGCTGAGTACTTTGGGTTCTCAATCTATGTTTATTATGATGAATTGAATTGAACTGAACTAAGTGGTGGCCATAGTGATGATACAACAAATTTGCTTGTTAATTTTTAAATGCAATCACCTTCACGGAGGAAACAGTACATGGAATTAAAGTTACCTGAGTTTTTCAATAGAAAAACAGAACACAAATTAAAAAAAGAAATAAAACCCTGACTTTTATGTAAATTGCAGTGATGTAAGCACACACAGAGAAAACTGCACAAAACCTAAACATACATCTTAATGAACATTCTGAAAATGAACACAACTATGTAACCGGTACCCAGATCAAGAAATAGAATGGACTAGAATCACAGAAGCCCCTTCCTGCCCCTTTCTTGTCACTACCTTGCTTTGAGGGTAGCCACCAGCCTGACTTCTAACACCATAGATTTGTTTTACCATTTGCTTGCCTACATAATATATTTTTATCTATCTATTATCTATCATCTACCTATCTATCTGCATGTTGTTGTAGTTCCTTCATTCTCACTGCTGTATATAGTATTCCACTGCACGAATATAGCACAGCTTGCTTATCTACCCTACATAGATGAATATTTGAGTTGTTTTCAGTTTGAGACTATTATAAATAGTGCTGCTATGAACATTCTTGTATATGTCTCTTGGTGAACAAGCAGACCTTTCTGTTGGGTATATAACTAAGGTGAAATTGCTGAGTCATAGGGTATATACATGTCTGTCCAGCTTGAGTAAATATGGCTCAATTTTTCATGCTTCTCTGTATTCATGCCATCATATTGCCATCCCACACCGACTCTAGTCTTGGTCATGTGACTCGCTTTGCCAATGGGACAGTAGAAAACATGATATAAGCAGAGCTCATTAAAGCATTTGCCTGTTGTTGCCTTCTTTCTTGCTTCTCTGTGATCACACGTCCCGGCTAGCCTGCTGAAGGATGTGAGAGACATGAGGAGGAGAGCAGAGTCATCCTCGACAAGGCCATCCTACTAGCCCTCCCCCAGCCATCCTGCCAGCTGACCACAGGTGCATGAACAAGCCCAGATGAGATTAACTGAGCCTAACCCAGATCAGCAGAGCTGCCCACCTGGCCCATAGACTTGTATGAAACAATAAATGGTGGTTTTTTTAAGTCACTAAGCTTTGGTGTAGTTTGATACACAGCAATAGCTAACTGCCATACTGCCAAACAGATTTGCAAAGGGTTCTGCCAACTGACACCTCACCAATAGTGTCTGAAGTTCTGCATCCTTCTCAATACTTGGTTTAGATTAGACTATCTGAAATTGTTGATATTTCACTATTTCTGACCCGCAAAAATTGCAATTTCATATGGTCCAACTTAGTATTTTACTTTTTTCATTTTGATCATTCTTGGGAGTTTGTAACAGTATCAAATTGTGGATTTAATTTGCATTTTCCTAATAACTAATGATGTTGGGCACCCTTTCATATGTTAATTAGCTAGTAATATGCCCTCTTTTGTGAAGTACCTATTCAAGGTTTTTATCTATTTTTCCATTGGATTAGCTACTTTTTTGGCCATTCTTTGTAAGAATGAACACACACACACAGACACACACGCACAGACACACACACACACACACACTGGATAGGAGCCCTTTGTCAGATATATGAATTTCAGATATCTTCTCTTACTCTGTAATTTTCCTTTTCACTTTCTTAATGGTACCCCTTGATGAACAGAAATTCTTAATTTACATTAAAATTAATGTAATTAATTTAATGTAATTAATGTAATTAATTAACTGAGTAAATTCAATTTACTCAGTTTTAACCTTCACGGCTGTCAGGACTTCTTTGCCTACCCCAAGGTCACGAAGATATTCTTCATGTTTTCTTGTAAAAGCTTTGTTGTTTTGCCTTTCCTATGTAGATCTGTGATCCACCTGGAAATGATTTTCTAAGTGTGGTATGAGGAAGGCGTCAAGACTCACCTTTGCCCCCGCATGAGTATCCACTGACGGGGACATTTACTGAAAAGAGAGTGAGTTGTAGTTCACAGCTTTCATGAGGAGGCAGCAAGTATCACAGGAACATAGGAAGAGCTCCCACTGGAGCTAGTCCCAACTCTGCCACCAGCTCACTGGCTCTGTGACCTTGTGCAGGTCATGAGAGCTGTCTCTGTTAGCCCACATGTAAAATGAAGAGGTTAGATTAGATAATCTCCTTCATTCCTTCCAGAAGCGTGGGATCAGGCAGAAGTGACATAACACTCCAACTATCTATGGCATTATTAGTTCTGGAACCTCAGGGAACATATTTAACATATCTGAGTCCCAATTTCTTTACCTATAAGATGGGAACAATCATACCCATATGTAGGGATGTTGAGACTAAGAAAAAACATACATGAAGTTCTGTACTTGTCATATTATATTGTTCAACAAAAGGTACCACCTGTTGTTGTTAATAGTCATGCTGGAGATATCATATAGAATTTGCCATTATTTAATTTCAATAAAAGTATAGTTGGTACCTGTAAACTAGTAACAGAAGTTTGCATACAAGTTTGCTTGGCAGTAAAGTTAACTAGCCCTGTGATGAGAATCTTAATTTTGCCTCATTCTCTTCATTCCTAACAGAAGTCATTTAGTAAAGAAAGCTAGAAAGAAAGAAAAAAGTCACACAGATATAAAAATCAGCTTTCTTGAAGTTTCTTTCCATCATCCTTGAACTCAAAAATTTATCCTAAATATTTGTAGACTCCAGGACAGGACAGAATGCCCCAACAGTACTTGTCCATGATAAATTAAGAAATCTTAAGTCATTAAATTTCTACAAAGAGACTGACTCAGGACTTCCCTGATCCCCTGCCCACCCTATCTAAAGCAGCACCCCTCTATCACTCTCATCTCACTGTGTTTTGTCTCAAAGTAATTACCACTACCTGACATATTGCCCTGCCTTTTTGTTAATCATCTGTCTCCCTCAAGTAGAATGTAAACTCCATCGGAGCAACAGCTTTGTTTAATTTATGATGTATTTTCAGCACCTAGAAGAATGCCTGGCACATAGCAGACATTCAATAAATATTATTGAATAAATGAATGAAGGCAAAATAAAAATCACATAAAATATATATCAAAAGTAGTAACAACATTCAATTAGGTCCATGCTATATTTAATATGACATAGAAATCAAACATATACTCTGACTGCAATACCTCTGTCAACCCCAAACTGCAATTATTGTAGATGTTCAGTAATAACATTACCACAAAAATATTAGCCCTGTTAATAATCAACACATTTTTCTCAAGTGCACCTTTGGGAACTATAAGAAGGAAATTGATATTTCCCACACACACATGCTATTATTGTTTCTTTATTTAAAAAAAGAGGAACAATTTAATAAATATGATTGCTGAAAATTAGTCAAAAGTCTGTTTTTCTCTTCTTTCAATAAAAGCAGACATGGGAGTCATGTTTTTACTATAAACAAATATTAAGTTTTACACGTTGACTATTAGAATGTTGTTCAATTTTTCCTTTACCAAAATAAATTGTTAATTAAGATAGACAAAAACCAGGAAACATTGAAGTTAGTCATTTAATTTCCTTACTTATTCAGAGCTGCCTGGAGTCATTTCCTGCAGGAATTTCGCGTCTTCCCATTGAGGTGTTTTCAGCAGCTGGTAACAAAATCATCAACTTCAGGCAGTGGGTGATACGCCAGGCTCCAATTACAGATCAGGTGTTTTTTTATATTCATGATGGAGCCAGATCAGCTTTAGAAATAAATCTAAATACCTTCTAAAATGCTGTTTCTGCATTGCTCTGAAGAAACAATTCAGTCTAGTGGGAGGAACTGGAGACAAGGAAACCCGATTTCTAGATTTGGCTCAGCCACTAATTAGTTGTGTGACCTTGGACTTCACCTCCTGTGTAGCCTCGTCTACATGACCTTAGGGTTCACCTCCCTAACAGCCTCGTCTACATGAGGGTAATAACACTCAAATTTTACCTGCCCAAGTTGTTTTTAAGATGGAAGGAAGACTAGCCAGACTCCGAAGGTAGCTGTTTTTGCTGATGTGCGTAGCTCCAATATATGCTATTAAGCTTGTAATATTCTTATGGATAGAGACCTCATCTTATACTTCGCTGGGTCCAACCTTGGCCAATGCAAAGTGCTGGGAATGCAGCAGATGACTGATAAATCAGAGAAATCAACATCTTTTGCAATATTATCAGGAAATTGATCATGGTTCCTTACAGGTCTAAAACATACAAGCTTGTTTCTCATTCCTAAGTTGCCTATTTACTCGAGAAACAGAAACTAAGTTAATCACACTATTATTTTTTTAAAGCAGAGCCAGAGATTTGGCCAAACGTGTACTATGTCACTGAATTTGGGGTGGGGGTGGGTGGAGGGTGGAACTAAAGGTACACCCTTTTCTTGTCCAAATGTTTTCCTGACTGGACCAGTCATTGAACAAGGAAGGATACCAGGAATAAGTCATTTTTAAGGGTTTGTTTGGTTTGGTCTGGCAATCAGGAGTAAAGCAGTCTGCATATTTCCCAGACTGAGTGAAGACATACTGAATTTTGGAGAACGTAAACCAATAAACTGAAAGAAAAGTTCAAACTCCGATTTCAGAAGAACTTGGCTACTGCAGGTTAAACTGTGGACTCGTGGATTTTCTCTGACTCGTGTGTCAGCTCCACTCTCTGCTGTCCTCAACAGCTTTTACTGAAACTAATTATTGGGAGAGTCAATGAACTTCTGAATGAAGATATTGTTTGGGCAGTATAATAGAAGAGTATGAAACATGTATTGTTCAACTCTTTTGACTATATTACATTTATTGAGAATAATTAAGTTACACATTTTTGTCAGTAAAGCACTTCATTGACTGTGGACGTGAAGCTGAGTTCTTTCCTGTTTTGCCTAGCTATAACTGTACCTGTACTTAGTGGTTAAGAAAAAAGCTACAGGCATGATTACTGAGCATATGATGAATTATGGGTGTATGAGAATATCAAATATTATGAGTTTATGGGAATATCAAATATTGGAGTGTGTTGATTCTGTGCAACAATTATTTTAATTCATTTTAATGATAAACAAATTAATATAAATATCATGTTCAAGTTCTGGAGTCAGACTTTACGGGTTTAAATTCTTGGGGCCTGCCCCGTGGCTTAGCGGTTAAGTGCATGCACTCTGCTACTGGCGGCCCGGGTTCAGATCCCGCGCGCGCACCGACACACTGCTTCACCGGCCATGCTGAGGCGGCGTCCCACATACAGCAACTAGAAGGATGTGCAACTATGACATACAACTATCTACTGGGGCTTTGGGGAGAAAAACGGAGGAGGATTGGCAATAGACGTTAGCTCAGAGCCAGTCTTCCTCAGCAAAAAGAGGAGGATTAGCATGGATGTTAGCTCAGGGCTGATCTTCCTCACACAAAAAATAAATAAATAAAAAATAAATAAATTCTTTATGAACAGCGTGGATTTAAGAACACTATTGAATGGCTCTAAGCCCCTGTTTCTCCATCTATAAAATAATGATAATAATAGTATCTTTCTCAGGGGGTTAGTGTGAGAATTAAATGAGATAATCTAGATATAGAAAAATGCTTGGCACGTGGCAAATAGTCTTTAAATATTAGCTATTAATATTATTATCATCATTATCATTTGGATGACCACCTCATAACAAAGTGCTGCCACATGATTTCATAGAATCTGTATTTCAGACCATGTTGATACGAGAAAGTACATTCATTGTCACAAATAAGTGACAAAAGATGAGAGGGTAGAATTAACACATAAATGATGTATTTGTGCCAAAAGAAGTTCAAATGACATGGCGTTTTATTGCACAAATGGTGGTTTCAAAATGGTCCAAATAGAGAAAAAGGATGGGAAAATGAAATGGTTCAGCAAACCTTAGTACAGGCATGCTGATTGTAAAGAGCCTCCACTATAGCAGTCAGTACCATATTCACATTCCAAATAGCAATTTAGTTTCAGTAAAATGCATCATCTGTCACATTAAATTAATGTTAGTTTGAATATATTGTGTTTATTTGCATTTAATTGTAAACTGTTTTAGTTTCAAGGTTGTATTAGAGCTATAAGCATAAGAAGTTTATGCTTTGTTTTATACTTAAACACACTTAACTAATATTTAAAAATTTTAAGCCCACACTAGAGATGCACAAATTTCTTTTCCTTTAAGGGATGTTTACATTATTCAATTTTGAGAAACATTGATGTTTGGCAGAATGGGGCTATAAATAATATTGGGGGCAATGCCCAATTACATGATTCTAATATATTTGCAAGTATCCACTATGTATGGGGCATTTGAAATGCAAACAATGTCTAGTTAGGGAAGATAGGAGGGATGTGAGTGTGTGTGTATATATGAGAGAGAGACAGAGAGAGAGAGATCACTAATATAAAGTGGCACGAAGTATCAAATAAGCTTTACAGAAAGTATCACAAAAATTCAAGAGAGGGCCCGACTGCAGATAGCTAAGACAGTGTGGTTTTGTGGGGACATGAGATTTGAGCTAGGCCTTAAGTAAAGATGGTAGAAGGCATTCTAGTTTTAAGAAATGGATGTCTGTAAGTTAGGAATAGTGTAAGCAAGGGAGGCAGTTGTGTTAGTTATATTTAGTTGTTTACTGCCTAATATAAAGCAAAATATTAAAATAAAACTTTCCTAATACAAACAATATATTTTATATGTATATGTATGCATATATATGAATACATATGTATATGTATATAGGTATATATACGTAAATATGTGTATATGTATACATATACAAAATACACATACATGTACGTGTGTGTGTACATATATATATACAGTTTCAAGTGACCCACGAGAAGAGTCAAGCGTCTGCCTGCTAGCCTGGTCAGAAGGTCACCTTTTGCTCTTACAGTGGCTATGAGGTAGAATCTATGTGATCTGCCACTCTTGGAAACTTGCAAGGAGCCTGGAATCATGGGATTTCCCTCATTTTGATTAGTGAACATTGCCCCAAATTGACATTGCAGTGATTTAACTGACCTTTTAAATGAGTTCTCAAATGCCAGTGTTTTATAAACTAGGCAGAGGGATTTTGTCCCTGAAAGGGAATGAGGGATTCTTTGTCTCAGATTAACATAAAAATGGGTAAAATTTTATCCGGGTTTAATGTTTCTCTTCATATATTTTTCTTATACCTGTGGTGTCTATTATTGCTTATCTGCTAGCAAATTCCAGCAGATAACAAGTCAATGATCAATTAGCAAACAAATATTAGCAGAAACTCATAAAGAGCCATTTACATTTAACTGATATATGTGTCTGTTTGCATGTCCATGTTAATAACTTCATAATATGGTCATGTTTCTTGCAATCATTTTTTCGATTTATGTTTTAGAATTAAATATATGAGAATTACGTGGTGTTCTACAATGAGTGTGCTGTTCTCTGTAAAGAGGCATGATTTCCAGAAATTTCTTGATGTAAATTTTGAGAACTAGAGTCTGAGATAACCTACCTCAACTCTGAATGGAATGGTAAACATGTGAATTTAAACTTAGTGTCAGAGATGTGTTTACTACGCTGAAACGTTGAGCAGCATACACCGTGCCCTACATCAGGTCATGGAGCAGCAGGCAAAGCAAATTGCGGTGGGAAGTGGTTCTGTCCAAACAAGGAGAGAGTCGGCTAATGGAGACAGTTGTCTGACTCACAACAAGAAACTTTTCTAAGCACAAAAGCTCATACTCACACATACTCAAAACCTAATTGGAGCCTGCATTTATGTAGTTATGAGAGACATCGTCGGTGCCCACTCCAAGCTCTGTGAAGTGTTTTCCACACAGTCCCTCAGAAGGCCCCCAGGATTGTGTCTGGTTGCCCACGGAGGTACACTTATTGGTTTTCTTCTCTTCCCTGACTGGCTTCCTCACTGCCCTTCCTGGGATCACTTTTTGAATAAACACCCTACACACAAGTCCTTGACTCAGGCTCTGTTTTTGAGGAATTCAAGATATTGGTGCACCTAACAAATATCTCATTCATTCCTGGAGTCATCCAAGGAAAACTAATAACAATAAATATGCACTTGTGAAAATACTAATAGTCATCACTGAGTGCTCACTACATGTCAGGCATTGTAGTGAAAGCTCTCCTTACAGTATCTTATTTAATCTTCAGAATAATCATGTGAATTACATATTACTCATATAATTTTAAAGATAGTCAAACTAAAGCTTCAAAGGGTTAGATCCTTGTTCAAGGTCACTAGTAAATGACAGGTCTGGATTCAAACCCAAATCCTTTGTGGTTTTTTTTCTATAAGCTCATGCAAAAATATGGTTTAGTCATTCGCATTTTATTTCAATCATAATTTTAACAAAACTACCCACCCACAAGAAATACCTCTCTTTGAAGAGAAAGAAAGAACCCTGTGTGACTGCTTCCATCCTTTAGATAAGCTGTACTCAACGTGCATCTTTTCAATCTCAGAGGAAACAAAAGTAAAGTAATTAAGCAATATTAAAAAAAATAAAAATTAACCTGGTACATGTTTTATTTTTATCCCAGGCATCTCAATTCTTTACTTGGATCATAAAGAATTCGTATTCTTGAGTATGCAAGTTCTCAAACAAGTAGGGTCTGGAATCAAAGACCCTTCTCCTCTGGCTCAGCCCTTGCACCCCCCAGCCGCTGTGGCTCTGCCGAATGGCCACACCAGCAGACCTGGGACTGCAGTGGAGGAGTTGAGAGACACAGGCGCCGGCCCTCTGCACCAGTCCTCCTCATCTGGAGCAGGATCGCGGAAACTTATCGGTGCCTAAGCTGCCTTAGTTTCCTCTTTCTTCCATAAAAAGTGGGGTTTCTAGGATCTCTAATCTCTTGCTAAAATTCTCTAGAGATCCCTGAAGTTTTTTTCCATTTCCTTATTTCACAAGTAAGACAGGAACATGTTTTTGTTTGGAGTGAATCACAAATATACAGAATAAAGTATGACAAGGCCCCCTCCATCCAGCCAGCACCCATCCCACTCCCTTCCCTGGAGGTTTCGCTGTTACTAGCTTAATGTGTATCATCCAGTGCTTTTCCCATGCAACAAACCTTTGTGTCCTGGTGGCATGATATCATGGAGCCCTCGGGATTTACCAGGTTCCAGAGTGTGGAATTATCTTCTATGTGTTTGGGGGAAATGGAGCCTATGGCAAAAGAGAAAGTGAGTTGCTAATTGGATTTATGGCCATTACTCCCAGAGCAGCCCTCTGTCCTTGGTAATCTCAATAGCAGTTCAGATAGAATCTCTCTCTGCAAAAGATCCAGAAGACTCTGTAAGGAGAAAGCTGGCTCATCTCCTGCTCACCCAATAAAAAGGCAGATTGTTATTAAACTGTCCCTGAAGCTACTGTGATTTACATTCATTTTAATGGTTCTCTTTGTAGAGCAGTCCCTTTAATGGGGGATGTCCTCCGGTTCCTATTGGTTGCATTTAAAATAAATATTACACCATCTCTAGCTGCCCAGCTCTCCTTTCATGCTTTGACCTGCCACAGAAAGTACCGAGACTTGATATTTCCCCCTGAGAAACTCTCACATATTCAAGGTTGCCCAACACTATATTATTTTTTAGCAGAGAGGTAGAGGTGGTCCAGGTATCCATCATTAGGGGAATGTGGGTGTTTACTATGGAATACAGCAGGGCACTCAGAAGCAATGGACTAGACAGATATAAAGTAACGTATGGAGAACTTCAGATCATTGAGTAAAAAGAAGGAAATAGAATGAAATGTGTAGCACAATGCTTTATATACAATTTAATACACACCCCCATGTAAAATAATGCTATATACATTTTCAAGGATACATATGTATACAACCCCCCCCCAGAACATGTACCAAACAGAGTAGTGTGGTGCCTCTACAAGAGAAAGAAATGGAGATGGGTGATGAAAGAGAAATACTAAAAACTGAAACAGACACAGCTCATACAAGGAGTGATGAATTAGAACGATGCTAAAACTTGATGCTTTGCTCCTGAGAGATAGTAAACAAATAAATAACAAATGAATAAAAGCACAAAGTCACCTGTCTTTTACTTTTCTTTAAATTAAATTTCATCACCAGCA
This sequence comes from Ceratotherium simum simum, assembly GCF_057802395.1. NCBI lineage: Eukaryota > Metazoa > Chordata > Mammalia > Perissodactyla > Rhinocerotidae > Ceratotherium > Ceratotherium simum. The sequence continues at coordinate 9,223,642 of NC_141913.1, forward strand.
AGCGTTTATAGACCACATTCTAGGTATGTGACATGATCCAAGTTCTGCTCTGTAACCATGGACAAGTTGCTGCACCTCTCTGAGCCTCAGTTTCTTTAATGGCAAAAATAACAAAAAGGAAAGGAAAGGGAAAGTGAGTGATGGTACTACTTAAGTTACAAAGTAAGTTGTAAGTTTTGTAAGAAGATATGGTTTGTAGCATTGAAACAAGGTAATATCTGAGATGGCACAGAGTGGGCACTGGGTAAGCCCCGGGGTTTTGATCCGTGGAGAATGGGAGCACAATCAGACCCAAGCAGGGAATCATGAAAAGCTCTTGGGGATTTATTCCTAACTTACCTCCAGGACAACAAGAGGCAGACACCTGTGTCTACCGTGTCATGTTCAACTATTATCTGTCCCCGTATGAGAGAGAGGGAGGTCTAGCTACAAATACGTCACCCAGTGATGACCAGAATGAATGTGGCACACCGAGCACAGGCGCCCCCTCCTCCTCCTCTGCTGCAAAGCGCTGGCTTGGTCTAAAACGGCCTGTCCAATCCAAGGCAGGGCCGTTCTTCAGACTGTGAGGCTCACCTTCCCAAGATTTGAGGTCCAAGGTCAATACCTAAACAGAAGGCAGCACCGTCAGCCCCAAGGTCGCTGAGCCCCAGCCCCTGAGCTCTCTGTACCTGCCCCAAACCAAGAGAAGCCTTTAAAGCCGTGTTCCATGTGCTAGAGAGGAAGCAATGCACCGTGCCTCTCCTTCTTAGACAGAACAGGCCATAAGGGCAGAGAGAATACTCCTCCCACAGGCTGAGCAATCCAAGGTTTCCATTGTAAACAAACGCAGGAAAACTAGCAAAGCAGGAAACCGGACTGGACAACAAGGCGGCCCAGTCTCCCGACTCAGTCTGGGCAGACGACGCTCCAGTCGGGTGTGAGCCTGGCCTCTTCATCTGAAGAGGAGCAGGGAAGGTTTGGCAGCACTTCATGGAAGGGGCACCTGTAGGAAGAAGGATGGCAATTAGCAGGCCCGAGGCGGGACGGGGAGGTTCTGTCCCAAGATCTCCAAGAGGGCTGGTGGCTGCGTCCCCACAAAGGTGCCGTCAGCATAAGCACAAGAGGCCCCGAAACTGTCTGCAGCCTCCAGGTTGACTTGTGCTGGTGGGTTTTAGGAATTCTCTTAAGTTCCACTTTAAGCCAATAAAACTGCAATGGAAAAACTGAGAAGACAGTAGAGAGAGAACTCAATCGCGCTGTTTTATTTTCTTTCCTCCTCAAAGTGTGGCAGTCCCCGAGTTTCAGCTGACCACAATGAGCAGTCGGTACCAGCACGTGGGTTCAGGTACTCTCCATCCAGGCACCCCAGCAGCCATCCATAATCAGAGGGCTTCCACGACCAGTCTGGCCAGTCAGTCCTGTGGTTCCAGGGAAAACCTTGGTTTTTCACTTTACGTACGTGGGTACCCAGAAACTGTAAGAGGAGAGCTGCCAATGACATTGTAAAGTACACCCAGGGACATCAACTTCAAAAGAAAAAAGTATTATTCCTGGCCTCCTCGCCATGGGCATCAACTCGCACCTACTTCCTGATCTCCACCAGAGCCTGCGAACTTCAAAGTCATAAGAGAGGCCCCATTTCTTTACCCTTTACAGAAATAAGGCCAGGCGCGCTGGCCCTGATAGGGTCACTTCAGGGTGTCAGTCCCCACCTGCGCATGGAAGCTGGAGCCGCGTGGAACCATCTTTTCCCTTGAACTCACAGCAGCACCAGAGTTTTCTTTTGCAACAGACTACACGAGGCCTTTTGTTTTTCATACCCTGCCTTTGGGAGAGGGAAGCTGAATAGGGGGTGTGGAAATGAAAGAATTCAACACATGTTGACGGCCTACTGTGTGCCAGGTCGGGGAGGAAAGGCATCTTTTTGAAACGGAGGAAAAGAAGCTGGACCGTGGGAGGCCCGTGATGGAACTGACTGGATCGGCTTTCCCCGCTCATCTGCCCACCCACCCACCAGTCTACCAGGAGAGTTCAGACTCAGGGACAGGACAGAGATAAGGTCAAGGAGTGGCCACGCTTGGTCAAGATACATATTATTTCAGGGATCCTATATAATCCCAACATTCCAGAACGTCAAGAGGAGAGAAATAGAAGAAGGAAACCAGTGAAGAATCCATTAGCAAAGGCCTGTGAAAGCCTGCGATGGCGTGGGGTCATGTAAATATAAAACGTTAGATAACACGGAGGAGCAGCTAGCTGGGCCTGGCGACCCTCAGATATCTTAGGACCTTGTACTGCAGCAAAGACAGAGGGAAAAATACAGCCATGGAATTGCAGAACAGAAGAGTTTTGTGTACCGTTAATTAATTCACTAAATGTTTTTTGAGCATTTACTGTCCTGCTCACTGTGCAAAGGTCAAAAAATACCTAAGAAACAGCCCCTGCCCTAAATGAGCTCATACTCTGATGGGGAAGCCAACATTTAAAAAAAATACAATGTTGGGTGCCGGCCTGGTGGCACAGTGGTTAAGTTCAGTGCACTCTGCTTCGGCAGCCCGAGTTCATGGGTTCGGATCCTGGGCATGGACCTACACACTTCTCATCAAGCCATGCTGTGGCAGCATCCCAGATACAAAATGGAGGAAGACTGGCACGGATGTTGGCTCAGGGTTAATCTTCCTCAAGCAAAAAGAAGAAGATTGGCAACAGGTGTTAGCTCAGGGCCAATCTTCCTCACTAAAAAAAAAAAAAAAAAAAAAAAAAAAAAGCAAACTAATTGCAATATTAGAGGTGTGTATATTCAGGGTATGCTCAGAGGCAGCAAAAGCCAGGGAATCTTTCAAGTGGAATCTTCAGGAGATTTTCTAAATCCAGCTCCAATTTCCTTAGAATTGAGAAATTTCAGATCCTGCTTCTGGCATTATATTGTCTATCATCTTAAATTTTTATATTGTTGAAAGTTTGGAGATTTTTACATTTTCAAACACGTCTGGAGTATGAAAATAAAAGGATTATAAAGATCTTCAGAAAGCATAAGCATGCTAGAAAGCCAACTGATGGAAAATAAAGGTTGAGGGCCTCACTTATCAGACTTTAAAACCTTCTATAAAGTTAATTAAAATATGAGATAGTTATTGAGCAAAGGACAGACCATTCAGTGGAATATATAGCTTATCCAGAAACATCCTCAAATATATTTAGGAGCTTAGTATATGGAAAATTTGCAACCCAAATCAGTGATGAAAGGCTGGATCATTCAATAAATGGTGTTGAGTATCATTTGCAAAGATATCTATTTTGCAAATGGATTACCATTTGCAAAAATATGATACATCTCTCGCCTATACCAAATTAATTCCAGATGAACTAATAATTAAATGTTTGTAAAAGAAATCCCCAAATTTCTGAAATAAAATATGCCTGACTATTTATACAACCTGAGTAGAGAAGGATTTCCTAAGAAGAATCACAAGGAAAGAAAGCTTGAAGGATAAAGATGATAGTTTACTCCACAGAAAGAGAGCAAGTGCAGCGTCACTGCCTGTCACTGCCTTTCACTGCCCGGAAGCCGAGGGCAGGACGACATCAGTGAGACACTGGGCAGACTCTCTGACGTTGGGAGTGTGTGTGTGCGTGAGCCTGCGTGTGTTTGGGGTTTTCATTTTTCAACAATGATCATGTATTATTGTCTAATAAAAATAGAAATGTGTTGTTTTTTTACAACAAATGTCTGGGAATTCAACTTGCAAAGTATTTTCCTCTTAACTAACCTCAAAAAACAAAGAAAAACTAAAATTGATATGTCTACCAGTGAATAATGCTCTTTCACATATATTATGATGCCATTTTTCAAAATAATCCAATGAAGTAAACCATTTCATATTTATCTCTACATTTGGTTAATAAGGCTATTGGGACTCAGAGTGGTATAGTGACTTGTTTAACATCACACAGGAAACAAGAAGCCGAACTGTGAACCATCCCCAGATATCCAGGTTCTATATGTTGTGTATATGCTACATCACATTTTCTTTATCCATTCATCTGTTGATAGACATTTAGGTTGTTTCTGTATCTTGGTTATTGTGAATAATGTTGCAGTGAACATGGGTGTGCAGATCTCTCTTCATGACGCAGATTTCAATTCCTTTGGAAATATACTCAGAAGTAGGATTACTAGATCAAATGGTAATTTTATTTTTAATTTTTTGAGGAGCTGCCTTATTGTTTTCCATAGTGGCTGCACCATTTTGCATTCCCACCAACAGTGTAAAAGGGTTCCCTTTTCTCTGCATCCTTGTCAACACTTGTCCTTTTTAAAATTTTTTTCCATAATAGCCTAACAAGTGTGAGGTGATATATCATTGTGGTTTTGATTTGTGGGGTGGGAGGAAACTTTTGGAGGTGATGGATAAGTTTATGGCCTTGATAGTGATGATGGTTTCATTGGGTGTATACTTATCTCCAGACACATCAAGTTGTCTATATTAAATATATACAGTTTTTTATATGTCAATTAGATCTCAAAGTGGTTCTAAAAACAAAGAAATAATTTAAAGAAATAGGTAATTTAAATTCATATATGGAAAATTGAGGATTTCCCTAAGAAATTAGAGTCTAGAGCCATAACTCTTTATGCTAAAACATATGTTTACTTTATATTACTAATCAAAACACTTACTCTCTCAGTCCACTACATTTCCTGTTATCTCTTCTCCAAGAATCAATGGGTGGGAATTAGTTTCACAACTGGATAACCAAAGGACCATTGGTTGGTTTTGTCAAATCAAAGGAAAACAAGCTCTCATGAGCTAAGGAAAGACCAGGATCCTGCCAGTTTTAAACTACTGTGCTATCCCAAGCCTCCAAGCACTCAAAAAATATAAATGAGTGGTTGAATGAAGATCTGGTTCAAAGGGAGGTAGGCCTCCGTCTCTTATAAAGCAAAAAAATGCTTGCAACTTTTATTTGACACTATTTGCAGAAAGGGACCCTCTTTATACTACAGTGGCTGGAAATGGAAAACTACCTAAATGTTAAGTCACAGGAGATTAATTAAATGTATTACAGTCTAGACATGCAGTACAGACAATTAAAATAACATTACAGAAAAAAAAAAAAAATAACATTACAGAAGTCAACTTAATGATATATCACAGGATGAATTCAGTTTCAAGTAACATAAAACACTGACTGAAATTGACTTTAAAATAAGAACTTTTATTATCACACATATCAAAGTCCAGAGGTAGGGAAACTTTCGGGGTCCATTGATCCCAAACCTCAGTAATGTCAGTAAGGACCAATTTCTTTCCACTACTCTGCTCTGCCTTCCTTGGTGGGTCAGATTTGCCTCAGTGGGTTCTCCTTCACTATTGCAAGATGACTACAAAGTTCCAGGTACCACATCCAAAACACAGCCATTTCCAGAGGCCCAAAGGACTGTCCCTTCAAGATCTCTTATCTATCCTGTCTCTTATCTAGGATCAGGGAAACTTTTCTCAGGAGCCCCCAGCAGACATTACATCTCAGAAGTGAATCATATGCCTACCCCTAAACTAATCACTGGAAAGAAGAAAAGGATGGAAAGTATTGGTGTAGACCTATGAGGATGAACCTCCTTAGTCTTGGATATAGTTGCCCATATCTGACGATGAGGAGTAAGCCTCTGAACAGAAGTGATGATTGGGTATCAGATATATCAATCCGGATAGGCCAGATTACACTGCAGAAACAAAGAGCCCCCAACTCCAATGGTTTAAAACAACAAAAGTCTATTTCTTTCTCATGCCACGTGCACATCACATCAACAAGGGCCTCTTTTCATCATGGTCTCTCGGATATCCAGGCTGATGGAGGAGCTCCATCTCAAACATTGCTAGTCACCTTACCATAAGGAAATAAAGGGCTCTAAAAGGCATCAAGTAAGCAATTAAACACTCTGGCCTGGAAGTTATGTGTCACTTCCACTCTCAACTCATTAACCAAAACTAGGCACATGGCCCCACCCATCACAAGGATGTCAGGAGGTGTGGTCCTAATATGTGCTTAGAAGGAAAGAGAACCAGAAATATTTGGCAAACAGCATCATATTAGGTAAGCAACGGGAAAATAATCACGACACTCTATTAAGGGAAAAAAGCATGTGGCAAAAGAATATCCACTGTATTGTTGCAAGTATAACTCTGTGGGTGTGGGTGTGTAACAAGCTGAAAATGATTATTATCTTAACAAATGGCAATAAAATTCCTCTTAGAGAATGTACTGTATTTACTTAGGAAGACACCTTATTAAACCTCTTGGGGTGGAAGTAGGAGCCTGAAAACATAATCTATTGTGTGCTAAGAATAAAGGGAATAGCCAATGTGCTCTATATTAGAAATAAATAGGAATTTGGGATAAGGGAGAGCAATGAAGAGGGAATAGTAGAAAGGAATCAGAGGGAATTGTCAAGTATCATTGAATATGGCCCAAGGACCTCTAGATATCTTAAAGCAGGGTTTCTCAACAAAGGCACTATTGAAATTTGGGGCTGGATAATCCATTGTTGAGGGGGAAGGCTACCCTGCACATTGTAGGATGTTTAGCAGCATCTTTTGTCTCTACTCACTTGGATGCTAGTAGCACTTGTGACAACCAAAAATGTCTCCAGTTACTGCCAGATGTTCCTGGGGGGCGAATTCACCCCCTGGTGAGAACCACTGTATTAGAGGGCTATCTAATATTCTGTTTTAAGTAATTTGTATTGCTACAATGTAAACTCTTTCCCACTCCCTGTATGCCCAAAATCTTTAATAGAGTCTATCAGACACACAAAGGTTTTACATGAGTTGTTTCTCTTGGAACATTCAAGGAGAGGGTAGGTTTATCCTGCGTGAATGGGGAGTTCAAACAAAATTTCAAAGACTTAAAGGGAGGAAGAAGATAAATAGATAAATGAATAGAGAAAGTAAGAAGACACAGAATAAGGCACATTGAGGCTGCCCCTCCAACATCCATTCCTCCTCTCAGTGCCCCCCTCATTGGGTAACAGACATGTTGTTTGAGTATATCCTCCCAGCTCCAGCTCTGAAGGATGCTGGTTGTTCACGCATGGTAATCCCAGGTCTCCTGTTTTAGTGATTAGATCGGGAGTAGGCCAGTCAGAGCAGAGCTCAGGACTCTTGTTTAAAAGCTATCAGGAGTGGTACTCTTTCTCCCTCTGAAGATGGATGTGAGAGCCTGTAGCCCTGGTCTTGCAGCTGTAGGGGAAGCCAGCCTGAGATCAGTATATGAGAGACAACCGGAGAATAACAGAGAAACTAAGCAGGAGAGCTGATCAGGCCAGGCATGCAACCGACCCTGCCACTGAACTTTTCATTTACGTAAGCCCAGAAAAGTCCCCTTTACTGTTTAACAAAGTTTGAATTGGGTTTTCTGTTACTTGCTACAGAAGGCCTCGTAACTGACTAACTTATGATAAATACGATGTATTAAATAGATGCATATGGAAGGATGTGCAGCTATGACATACAACTATCTACTGGGGCTTTGGGGGGAAAAATAAATAAATAAAATTATAAAAAATAAATAAAATAAATAGATGCATATGAATAAATATATATATATACTAACACAAAAATGCATAATTTAAAGGTCTAGACAGAAAAACATCAAAAATTAACAATGATTATTGTAGGAGTGTGGGCAACTTTAATTTCCCCTTTAGGCTTTCCAAATTTTCCACAATAACCCTGCATTAGTTTTGCTAGCAGAAAGAAATCATTAAGTATAGTGTAGTATTTATGGGTGAGGCGATGTGATTCTGTGATTTATTTTGAACTACTTCAGCAAAAATAAAAGGCTGGAGGGAAACAGATGAAGCAAATTTGCAAGATACGGATATTGATGTGGAAGCTAGGTGACAGGGCCATAAGGTTCATTATACTATTCAACTTTTTGTAATTTTGAAAATTCACATAATAAAAATGATGAAAGAAAAGGGAAGAGAGGAAGGGAGGAGGGAGGGAGGGGTGAGGTGGGAGAGAAAAAGGAAGGAAGTTAGTTTAGTTAGTTGGTTGGCTCATTAGTTAGTTGTGAAGGTTTTTCTGACTGCCATCGCTGGCCTTGCTGTGTGCCACGGTTGTCCCTAATGGGACTGATTGCACCCATCCATTGTCTGAAGTTGACGCTAATATTTCTTCAACCATTTTGGGCAGTGTTATTACTATAGTGCTTCGAATGTCAACAGATATTTTGTGTCATTTACACTTCCATCATCAAATTTCTTAAGAAACAGAAATCCAGCATTTTTCATTAAACATGCACTTAATTTTTTAATCTTCTTGCTGCTAAAAGCGTTTATTGTAAAACTTTAGAAAGGTGTTAACCAATAAAAATAGAGCACTATATGAGATGTGCCCTGTACAGTAAGTGACAAGAGCACTCTAACAAGAGCATCCAGCCTATGCCTTACAGAAGAACTGCTCGACATCTATTTCCCGCACATTTTCCACACACACCTAACCTAACATTCGCTTTGTTTTCACTGTGGAAGCAGACTGCTGATCTACTGGCTGTGTGGATCTCATATGCTGCAGCATGGTCCTGGCACAACTAGCTGGCACACCAAGTGACCAGCACGAGCAGTAGCATCAAACGCCACCCTAGACCATAAGGAATAAGCTGTTCTGAGCTGCTCACGCCCAACCGCACTTTGTTCTATCACTGAGTACCCTGTGTGCTATCCTTAAAAGGGAGGTATTAGTTATGTTGAGTCTAGAAAGAATGGGAAATGAAAGCCAGGAGAAGAGAGCTGAATTATTCTGGTCCTCTTTCAAATTTCCAAGCATGTGAAAATGAAAATTCCAATCACTGCTAGACAGCCTTGGAAGAAGGTCTTCTCCCGGTGAAAAATTTTACCAAATACTCAGCTTTGTCTCATGCAATTAATAATAAAAAATGCTTCATTTAAAATTTTTAAAAATCAGAGAGATTACTAAACTAGACAAAAAGGCAGGATAACAGACATAAACCAGGAAATCCCAGGCAGTCATGGACATGGATCATCTTGCCTAGAACCCTTCTCATATGTTTGCCATCTCTATAGTTGAGCCTTTTCCAGAATGTCATATAAATGGAATCTTCTAGTAGACAACCTTTTGAGTCTGGCTTTTCTAACTTAGCGTAACTGAGATTCATCCACGTTGTTACATGTGTCAATAGTTCATTATTTTTATTGCTGAGCATTTCAATTGTATGGAGGTACCACAATTTATCCATTCACCCATTAAAGGACATTTGGTTTGTTTCCAGTTTTTGGTCGTTATGAATAGTGCTGCTATAAATATTCATGTACAGGCTTTTGTGTGAACATAACTTTTCATTTCTCTAGGTTAAATACCTAAGAGTAGAATTGCTGGGTCATATGGTAAATGTATATTCGGCTTTATAAGAAAGCCAAGTTTTTCCAGAATGGCTGTACCAGTTTGCTTTCCTACCAGCAATATATAATAGTTCCAATTGCTCTGAATGCTCACCACCACTTGGTATTGTCAGGTTTATTTGCTTGCTTGTTTGTTTTTTAGCCATTCTAAAAAGTATATAGTAGTATCTCATTATGGCTTTAATTTGCATTCCCTCTGACTAATAATAATTGAACTTCCTTCCATGTACTTATTTGCCATCCACGTATCTTGTTTGGTGAAATGTTAAAGTTTTTTGCCAGTTTATATAATCGAGTGTTTGTTGCCTTATTATTGAGTTTTGAGAGCTCTTTATATATTCTAGATGCAAGTTCTTCATCAGATATGTGATTTTCAAATATTTTCCCCCAGTCAGTAGCTTGTCTTTTTATTCTATTAGCAGTGACTTTCTCAAAGCAAAAGATTTTAATTTTGATGACTTCCGTGTTATCAATTTTTTTCCTTTATTGATCATGCTCTTAGTATTGTATCTAGAAACCTTTTGCCTAACTTGTGGTCACAAAGATTTTCTTCTATCTTTTCTTCCAAAAGTTTTATGGTTTTGTCTCACATTTAGGTCTATGATCCATTTTAACTTTTTGTAAAAGTTGTGAGGCTTAGGTCAAAATTCTTGTTTTGTAAGTGAATGTTCTATTGCTCCAACACCATTTGTTGAAAAGATGACAGTCCTCGCTCCATTGAATTGCTTTGTACCTTTGTGAATAGACTATATTTGTGTGGTTCTATTTTTGTACTCTCTATTCTGTTCCATTTATCTATGTGTTTATCCTTTTGTTATCCTTTTCCACTCTCTTGATGACTGCAGCTTTAGGGTAAGTCTTCAGATCAAGGAGTCCTCCAACTTTGTTCATTTTCAAAACTGTTTTGGCTAGCTTATTCCTTTGCCATAAAAATTTCAGAATCAACTTGTTTATATCTACAAAAATCCTTTTGACATTTTTCTTGGGATTGCATTGAATCTATATTCAATATAGGGAGAATCAATATCTTAATAGTATTGAGTCTTCTAACTCATGAGCAAAGTATATTTTTCCATTTATTTACATCTTTGTTGCTTTTTCATCACTATTTTGTCATTTTCAGCATACCAAACTTGCATATATTTTGCTAGATTAGTATCTTTTGTATATTAACCATGTATCTTGAAACATTGCTAAACTTGCTAATTCCAGGAGCTTTCTAAAAGATTCCTTGGGATTTTCTATGTAGGCAATCATGCCATCTGTGAATGAGACATTTTTATTTTTTCCTTTCCAATATGAATCCTTTTTATTTCTTTTCTTTGCTTTATTGTGGTTAGGACTTCCTGTATGATGTTGCCTTATTCTTGATCTTAGAGGAAAAGGATTCAGTCTTTCACCATTAAGTATGTTAGCTGTGGATTTTTTGTTGATGCTGTTTATTAGATTAAGGAAATTCCCCATTATATCTAGTTTGCTGAAATTTAAAACATAAATAGATGTTGAATTCTGTCAAATGCTTTTGCACATCTATTAAGATGATCGTGTGGTTTTTCTTCTTTAGTCTGTTAATGTTGTGATTACATGGATTGAATTTCAAACATTGAACCAGCCTTCGTTCCTGAGATAAACCCTACTTGGTCATAATGTGTTTGCCTTTTTATGCATTACTAGGTTTAATTTGCTAACATTTTGAGGATTTTTGTATCTGTGTTTACGAGGAATATTAGTCTCTAGTTGTCTTTTCTTGCTATATTTTTGTCTGGTTTTGATATCAGGGTATCGCTGGCCTCATAAAAGCAAACCTCCTCTTCTGTTTTTCTGGAAGACATCGCATATAACTGGTATTGTTTCTTCCTTAAATGTTTGACGAAATGAAGCAATTCTTTGAAAGACACAAACTACCAAAGCTCACTCATATAAGTTTTTTAACTCATATTCCTTTTAACTTCTATAAGGTCAATAGTGATGTCCCCTCTTTCATTTCTAATTTTAGAAATGTGTGTCTTCTTTCTGTTTTTCTTGGTTAATCTAGCCAAAAGTTTGTCCTTTTTTTTTTTTTTTTTAATCTTTTCAAAGAACAGCTTTTGGCTACATTGATTTTCATTATTGTTTTTAATTCTGGCTTCTTATGTTCATTCCTGTGTCTGCGTAGTGTAATGATTAGAGAGAGATTGTGCTCAACCACCTCAAGCCAGTAAGCCTTCTGTCCTATATCAACGGATCTGTGTGTGGCTGGAGAAGAAAATTCAAAGATCAAGTCATTTTGGAGTCTTCCCAGCCATAACTTTCCACTGGGCCCTTTTGCGTCTCCTCTGTGTATGCACACAGCCCCAGGGCTGCTCAGGACTATGACTGGCTTGAGCCCTTTCCTGTCTTGCTATGCATTCAGGCAGCCTTAGCCAGGAATATGATTGTCCCAGCCACCACCACAACCTCTGACTGGAGCCATTGGTGTGTTCACTCACCTGCCTCCGAGACTGTCATTCCACCAATACCTCCAACGCCACTAAATCAAGTGAGTCTCTTTTGACCATGGTAGAGAAGCTGCCAGTCTTCACCTGGCAAAACCTGGCCCTGGCAGAACCTCTGCATGAATTGAGCTTGGGAGTGGGGTGAGGGAGAAACAGGAGCACCCACAGACCAGAAACCCACAGATTCCTACATTTCTTAACCAATGTTGAGCAGTGTTTCAAGCATAAATGCCACTCAGCTTGTTGTATATCTTTCGTTGGTTTCTGGAGTGCTGAATGGTTTGTTGTTGTTTTTTCAATTTGTCCATACTTATAATTGCTTTGTAGGGACAAAATTTGCTGTTCTCTTCACTCAGCCATATCCAGAGTGAGCCAGTAACTTAGTTTATAACTTAGTTTGAAAGAAAGAACCTACTAAACCTTAAACTCTTAATTAAATCTCTATACATTCTCCTGACCATTTTTAATGTTACACATCTATTTTACATGATTTGTAAGTAGTGTGTACATATTTTTTTGAATTCTGGGTTGTTATTAACTTGTTATTTTATATATTCATTTCAATGCATTGGCATAACTCACAGAATACCATCTTGTTCACGTTGAACAACAGTGTACTTTGAAAAGTCTGCAAACCCGTGATTTTTTATGTGGATTTGGAAGCCAACTTTGTTCTTTCCAGGTTGCTTAGAGAGCTATTCACAAGCTTTGTGAAATAAATATTCTTGTCACCATCTCAGTGGCTCCCTATAGATTCAATGAGAATAATCTCTTACAGATTGTGAAGAAATTCTAATGTTCAGAACATATTCTTGACAGGCCTTAAGACCCACACACTTATTACGGTAGAAAGTAACTGCAATATTTATAAAGCTACATCACAGTATGTAACTATGATTTATAATGGTTTGGATACTTGGTACCCTAATCTGGATATAGACTTTCATAACATACTCCACTCTTCCTATAAATTCTATATGTCATATATTTATCTAGCTTTATCTATACCTATTCATCTATATATAAAGTGAATCAAAATCATTGACATTGATAATCAATATTTTATGACAATCCTAGAGAGGGCTGGATACATTCTGGGTATCACAAAACTAAATATGATCATTACAGTATAACTGTTAACACTTCTGCTTTTCAGGATATACTAATCCTATATTGGATAAAAATGCTTTAGACCGAAAGTAAAAAGAAACATAAAATATGGAACCAGAATTTCATATTTCCTAAAATTTCATGAAATAATATATTTCCAAAAGTATTAGTTCTCCATTACACACCTATTATTGAACACACTGAAGTCATTATGTCTTACTTTCTATTTTCCACTCTGTTACAGTATAAATCAAATTGATTTGGTGTGGCCTAGTGGTAGCACACAATAACGTATCAGAAAAAAGTGTTTTAGGAAAAGCAAAAATAAAAAAGAGGTGACAGTTTTTTTTTTAAATCCATACGTAGTTATAGATATATCAATGCTACCTATGGATTTCACAGAAATTTTTTAAAAGGCTCTTTATAAAATTCATGTCTTAGTCCTCTAAACAGATTTCATTAGTGAACAGCTGTTTAAGGTTATCCAAAATAAACCATTACTGTATTTTAATACATTGGTTCTCCAAATCAGCACATTCTAGGCTTCATTTAGGTATTTTAAAAAAACAGTTACACAGATACTGGATAAGAGATATGACTTGTGGGCAGTTCCTATGAAACTGAAAAATTGACCACAAACTCTCTAAGAGCCTTCCCACGAAATGACTGCCACAAAAGCCAACAATGTGGATAGAAAATGCAGAGTCTGACCCCAAAGACAGTCCTACTGCACTACACATGGTGCCAGGTGCATTGGGAAGACTGGGCTGAGTTCCAGGCACACACTGCAGCAGACACTGGAGGCCAACCAAAATAGGTAAGAGAACTGAGTGGAGAAACTGAGTGAGTTTTAACCTCGAGGAAAGGAAGTTACAGGGATATTTGAGAGCACTCTTTCAATATGTGAAATGTGGTTGTGGCAGGTTCTGTTCTTATGGCCTTAACACCATCACTCCACCCTACCTTCTTCTTCCCTACTAACCAAACAGATTTGTTTAGGTTGCCAGACAGATCCCTTGGTCTCAGGAAGAAGAGGCCCACCCAAGCCCCAGTGTAGAATCATGATGGGTCTAAACCAGCCATAGTACAATCATGTGCTGCATAACGATGTTTTGGTCAACGACGGACCATATATACAACGGTGGTCCCAATATTAGTACCATACAGCCTAGGTGTGTAGTAGGCTATGCCATCTAGGTTTGTATAAGTACACTCTACGATGTTCGCACAACAACTTAATCTTCTAATGACGCATTTCTCAGAACGTATCCCTGATGTTAAGCAACAAAAGACTGTACTCTCATTCCCCGTGGCCAGTGATGGGCCTAGAGGTGACCTTGTACCCAATTCTGGCTAAGGAGAAGTTGGATGAATCAAAGTTTTTGCTTACCTTTTAAAACAGAAAGGGGTGACTGGCATGCCTCTTACTCTCTAGTTCTTTTTTCTTCCTACCTGAGGATACAGCAGCGATCGCACTAAGAATCCCAGTGTAGAAAGACAGAAAGCATGTGTATCCTGGAGAGCTCTACAAGAGGGACTGTCTACCTGCGGATACTTTGCTTTATTTCTTTCACCACGGTAGTTAGGTATTCTGTTCATTGCAGCTAAACACACTCCTAGCTGATACTGTCGTCATGGGAAGAAAAATGTATTTGGTCCTCAGATATTCTACAAGGCGAAACTGAAACCACGGAGCGGGAGTTACAAGAAGGAAGATGTTGGATCAATATCAGAAATCATTTTCTAACAAATAGAATTGCTGGAAAACAAGATTGCCTCTGGAGTCAATGATCCCCCATCACAAACACATTCAAAGAGAAGGTGGCTGGGGTGCTAAAGAAGGAATTTCTGCATAAGTTGGGAGGTTCCAAGGTCCCTTTGAACCTTACCATACTATGCCTTTATATTTCAAAAAAAACAGAATGGATACTTGCTAGTCATATATGAGAGAACTGGCTTTTAAAACGGTGAAAGATTACCAATTATTTTTCTAGATTGCTCAGGATTAAGAACAATGCCTTCCTGATATCAGGTATCTCAATATTTGAAAATATACAAATTTTGTTCCAAGTTTCTTTATCTTAACATTTGTGTTGAACCAAACAGTGTCCCATGATCTGTTATAGTAGGTTGTATTTTAATTAAAAACTGACTACTTGAATAAGACTGTTCTGGTCAAATTCTCATTCTGAAAACACTGCTTTGCTCTGAAAGAGTCACCTCATTTCTGATTGCTGAATGCCAAATGAGCTTGTCTTCTGCTGTGGCATCTTCTGACCAGCCCCAGATATTCTGTACATTATCACACTGTGCTCTGAAGTCTATTAAATTCTTCCTTTAATCATGCTCAAGGATGACCCTGAACTGCTACTTCCATATATTATGACTCAGGCTCTGCATGCGGTCAACAGGGCAGAGGCAACATTTTAATTGCCACATTTTGGCTACTTTCTTGAAATTCATTATAGGTTAATTTAATGTTAAGTTTGACTTACAAGATGGAACACTGAGAAAATCACTCTTGAATTTGTAATTTGAGTGCATGTCCATTCAAATCTCACAATGTTTATTGAAACACCAGCTATGAAAAAGGTGGCTCTTTGCAGAGACTCAAAAACAACTAAAATGGAAAGTACACTAGGAGAAGAGATAGGAGAGAAGCCACAGTAATGATGCCTTTTCTTGGTTTGCAACACTTTTCATTTCCTGTGTCAGCACAGACACTATTGTTCTCATTTAATAGATGAGGAAGCTGGGGCTCAGAGACATACAAATAATTAACCACAAACAGGCTGAATGAAACAGTGCCCTTGTAGAAGTACATGTTCTCTCTCCCTTACTTGAAACCTCAGGGCCACTTGCATGTAGGAATTTTTCAGATTCTAGAAATATAATATAGTGTATATATCATTTACTAACTAACACTCACATCAGAGTTTGGGCATCTCTCTGTGATCAAACATTAATACATTTACGCAGCAAAAATGTGTGAATATTCATATTTGTGAGATAAATAAAGACTACCAAGGGCTTCAGATCAGTAAGGTCAGGTTTTGCAGCCCAGTAAGTTACATAAAAGCTTTCCATTCTCCAAGCTTTTTGGATTTCAGAATTACAGAGAGGAACCCATGAGCATGTTCCAGCAGCAGAGAACTAGTCCATTTGGCTTGGAGAATTCAGTCAAGGGAGATTTCATAAAGGAAGTGACATCTTAGCTAGACCTTGAAGAACCAGTAGGATTTCAAAAACTAGAGAAGTAACATACATCTTCTATGAGGAAATTCAACAAACACAGAACGGGAGAGGTGGTGCAGGACAGGCTCTTCAGGTTATCACAGACTGGCTCCATGTGATGTCTGCCACAAACCCAAAAGACCCAGCAGCCCACTAGGGTGACCGACCATCTTGCTCTACCCAGGATTCTCCCAGTTTTAGCACTGAAATCCCATGTCCCGGGAAGCCTCCTAGTCCCAGATACACTGAGACAGTTGGTCACCCGGCAGCTCTGTGATCCGTTTTCCTTGGTGATGAGGGTCTCATTCAGCAGAACTCAGAGTTGCCATTTGGGTTTGTGCTGCCAATGAGAGCCCTCGGCTATGCCAGTGGTTCCCAGGCACAGGCCTTTTCCTGAGCCAGTCATAAGTGCAGGCTGTGGTGTACAGAGGGGTCTACAGCCCAGGCCCTGGGGCCCATCTCAGCACTGCACCTGCGGAGCCAGACCCAGAGCCCACAAATGAGCATAATGAGGATTCAAACATAGAACGTGGACGCATTTTCGGTTGCTTTTTCAAATAGTTCATTCTGGGTAAAGAGACTCTTGAGTTCAAATAACACCTGTATAGGTTATTTAGGGAGTTTTTGTTGGTCGTTGTTAATCAAAAGTGTCAAGGAAGCCAGCAAAGCCACACCAATGAATGAAAACATCAGTTGAAAAATTTAGTTTGTGAACATCCAGATGTTTAGTGTCCTGCAGTCTAGGCCTCAACGTTGATCATTTAGAATTAGGCTGAGGGTATGAGGCAATGTTCTTAGAGCATTTCACAAGCAAAAATGTAAAGCTGGAATTAATATAGCAAAACGATAAAAGCCACATCCAGATAACATTTGAAGCAAATGTGCCCGAACAGCTTGGCTAACACCTATATTTAGTCATAAGGATGATATTAATTACCACCAAGTGGTTTTGTTCTTTATTAATAGGACATCGAGTGGTGTTTCCTGTCTCTAGTTTCCCAGAGGATGGAACAAGAACTGTCACTGCATTCTACACACACCCGCCTGAAGCTGTCATAGGGCAGCCTCCCAGGGGCTCAAGTATGGACATGACAGAGCCCAGCCAAACACTTCCCTGATCTTACATGGCCTCACAGAGAGTGCTGATAGGAACTGTTTAATTCCAATGGTTACCAAGTTGTACATACTCTTTAAGTGACACAACTATTATTTACAACGAGGGTGTGTCTGCCTTGAGATATTTTTGTAATTTTCGGAAAGAATCATAACTACAACCTTGGACAACATAAATATATAAAAAACTGAAAGAAGACGCACTATACACTAACAATACAGGCTTTACAAAATCTGATGTCTTTGGCATCATTTCATTTTCAAGAAGAGAATCAGTGCCATTGAGCCAGTTGAATGAGGAGTGGAGGAAACTAGGAAATAAAGACCTAACATATTACAAAATAACCAAGATATTATAATAGCTACAATAAAAAATAAAATAAAATTGACATCTAAATAATATCCATGGAGCTCTGTTTACCAACTTTGAGAAAAGAGCTTTCACACACACACAGGTAAAACAGTAAATGTCAAACAGTGACTTATTATCTTGTCCATTCATTCATCCATTTATTCATATGTTCACTTAACAAATATTTATTCAGAGCCTACTACGTGTCAGACACTAGGGTAGAGTGTTGAAAATACATGACAACTGCACTCAAAAAGTTCACACTCTAGCAGGAGAATCAATCAAAGATAATCAAAGAATAACATGGTGAGCAATGTGACAAATAACAGTCTTTCCCACTTCGAAAGCACTTTATAGTTTATAAGATTCTTTCACATCTTTTTGTATCTTTCTGCATCATTATGTTTAGGGCATGTCTCTTATCAACAGAATGTGGTTGGGTATATTCTCCAATACAGCCTGAGATTTCCTGTCTTTTAACTGAATAATTTGTTTACTGATACTTCAATTTATTTCTACCATCTTATTTTGTGTTTTCTATTACCACATTTCTTGCTTCTTTTTCTCCATGTTCCTGTCTTATATGAGATCAAGCCTTCTCTGTTCTCTTTTGTTTCCTTCTACTGACTTGAAGTTATAAACTGTATTTCTATTCTTTTGGTAAGTTACCATTAAACATTTTAACACGAGTACATAATAAAGTCAAAAGTTGCCAATGGCTCTATCCTCTTCCAAAGTAAGGGACACTCACCCCTCCTGTCAGCCATATCATTTTCTAGTGTTTTAATTCCACTTTATTTTTAACCCCCTCCGTTAGTCATTATTATCTTTACTGGTTTTGGGTTTGGGGGTTTTTTTTACATCAATGCTTATTTATTTTACTAATATGCTTACCAATTTTTTTGTTCTCCCTTGGTTTCAATTTCCTTCTTACTGAAATACAGGCATACCCTGAAAACTGATTCTTAGATTAACATTTTCTTGTTTTTAATTCCCAAACTTCTTAAAACTTATCTATTTCTGAATACAATGCTTTTTTGGCTAATTTTTTTATAGAAAATTTATGTACATCTCAAAATTTGATCAACACTTTAAACAAAGCAATATGCAAGAGTCTAAAGTTTTATTTCAAATACAATTGGTAGAATCATGTGAAGACATGTTGAAAAGCCCACGGCGAGTCAGCAAAGGGTACCTCTGTACGTTGTTGGTACTAAAGAGAAGCACGGCAGTGTTACTCCAAACAAGTGTTTGTTGATAGCCGTATTCACTATTCTGTAATCAGGAAGTGATGTTTTAAGCCTTTATATATTTAAGCATTTGATAATTGTTATATGGCAAAGTTTTGCTCTGCTTTTATTTCATTTTAGGAAAGTAGTTTGTAGTTTGGACTTGGTATATAATGAATTAGAATTTTTCCCATTTGATGTAGTGGGAAATAGGCTTGGCAGAATTTTCATTTAGATTGCCTCATTTCAGGGGAAGGAATTACTGGAGTTAAGTGGGAAATACATGTATATTTTTAAGTAGCTCTTTAATGGACTCTAAATTATCTGCTATGTCTTCATTCTACTTTCACTTCTGAATAGCTTAGCTGGGTACTTATTCTAGGTTGACTGTTTTTGCCTTCTACAATTTAACCATATTATTTTGCCATCTTTTGGTGTTATTTTTAGGGATTTTGTTCAATCTGATTATAATTCCTTTTTAGATAACCTGTCTTTTTCCTCTAGATTCTTTTAGTATTTTTGGTGGTTATCTGATTTCTTCAGTTTTCATTATGATGTGTCTAGGTGTGGATTTGTATTTATAACATTCTGCTTAGGACCCATTCAATCACTCAATATATACTTATTGTGCATCTACGATATGCCAGACCCAAGCACTAGGGATCAGCAGAAAGCAAATCAGACATAGTCCCCATGGTGAAGCAGCTTACATTCTGGTGAGATGAAATGGGAATTAAACAACAGTCCCATACAAATACATTATGTCTGGTAGTGATAAGTGCTATGGAGAAAAAGAAATTAAGGTATGAGGGATACCGAGTTCTGAGAATGTACTAAATAAGGTGATCAGGAAGCCCTTTTTGATAAGGTGACATTTGAGAAGATATTGAAGAAAATGAGGACACTAATTATGTATATATCTGGGGAAAGAGCATTATGACAGAGGATACAGCAGATGCAAGATCCCTGAGGTCAGAGCACGCCTGGTGTGGTCAAGGAATAGCACAGAAGCCAATATGGCTGGACAAGAGAAGTGAGAGGGAGAATGGTAGTGGATCAAGTCAGACAAGTAATGCACACAGACCCTACATTGTTAGGACTTTGGAAAGGCTCTGGGAAGCCACTGGGGTCTTAAACAATGGAATGACATATGTCTAAAAGGCTCACTCTGTCTGCAATGCAGAGAATAGACATTTTATTATGTAGGGAAGCAAGTATGGAAGCAGGATGACCAATTAGCAGGCCACTGCAGTGGTCCAGAGGAAACATGATGGAGATGTGAACCATGGCAATAGTGGTGGAGGCATTGAGAAGTGGTCAGATTCTGGATATATTTTGAGGGTAGAACTGATAGGATTTGCTGAATTGGATGTGGGGTATGAGATAAAGAGAAGATATAAGTATCACACCAAACTTTTTGAACCAAGTAATTGAAAGAATAGGATAGTCATTTTCCAAGATAGGAAATTTCAAGAGGAAGAGTTTGGGGGGTGGGGGCAGGGGAAATCAGGATTTACTTTTGAATATATTAAACTTGAGATGTCTATTAGACATGCAAGTGGAGCTGTAGTGGAGAAAGTTGTGTGGGAGATCAAGATTTGGCCACCCTGAAATATATCTCTTTATCTTGATTGTTTTCTCTGAAGGACATTTGACCTCCCCCACTAACTGCCTAAAGAATTTGACATGGTGGCTCCTTCCTGGAACAGATCTTCTATCATGATGGCTGTAAAGATAATGTAGGATAGAGGTTACAATAGGAAAGGTACCAAGTCTCTTTTATCAAAAGCTCTGTCTCTCCCTGACCACATTATCTATAGATGACCCTGAAAAGAATTGTCTTCCTGCCCTCTGAAGTCCCAGGCCACTACCTACCCCCAACACGCTCCTCGCCTTTAGCTGCAATACTTAAGCAAGCAGCTTAAACAGAGTGACGAGTTGCTCATTTCTGAGTTTATCCCATGTATACATGTTATTAAACTTAGTATTATTTTCTCCTGCTAACCTATCTTGTTAATTATTTGGCCAGCTAGAAGACCCTTAAGGGAAAGGGCAGAGGGAGATTCTCCCTCTTCCCCTGACAGTTTGATAGAGGAATTTAAAGTTCAGAGAAGAGGTCTATAAATTTGGGAGCTGCCAGCATTTACTACCTACAGCCATGTGACGGAGGTGAGATTGCCTTAGAGAATAGAGAACGAGACTAAGTCTTCAATGACTCCACCATTTAAGGTCAGGAAATGAGAACAAACCAGTGAGGATAGTGGGAAGGAACAGGCAGAGCAATATGAGGAGAACCAAGAGAGACTGGTACCTTAGAAGCCAAGTGAAGAAAGCATTTCAAAGAGAAGGGAGCACTCAGCTCTGTCAACTGCTGCTGATTACACATGAGGACTGAGATTGCACCATTGGATTTAGCAAGATGGAGATCATTGGTGACCTCTCTGTGGAAGGATGGGGATGAAATCTTTATTAAAGGGGGCCCAAGAAAGACTACGAAGAGAGAGAATGTAGATGGGGGAATATAGGCAATTCTTCGAATGAGGGTTGTTATGAAAAGAAGAGAGAAATGGAGTAGCATCTGGAGGAGGGTGGGGGACAAGAGAAGTTTGTTTTATTTTACCATGACATGTTATTGTCATATGTTTGTTTGCTGACAAACAGGGAATAATTGATTGAGAGAGATTAAGAGAAAGAGAACAATTGTTGAAGGGAGGCTCTGTGCTGCTTCATTCTGAGGACTCAAATTTTTCTTCATTTCTAGAAAATTATCAGCCTTTCTGTCTTCAAATATTACATCTCCTTGATTCTCAGCATATTTTCATTCCAGAACTCATAATTGGATATGTATTGGGTCTCCTTAGTCTATCAGCCATATCACTAAATCTTCATTCAAATGTCCATTTCCTTATCTTCCTGTACTATATTCTTGATGATTTCTTCAGCTCTACCCTCCGGTTAAATAATTCTCCCTCCAACTGTGACTAATTTGTTCTTTGACCACTCTATTAAATTCTAAATTTCAATATTTTTCATTTTTACAATTTCTATTTTGTTATTTTTCAAATCTGTTTATTCTTTTCTTATAAGATCATTATCTTGCTATTTCTATAATTTATTTCTATTCATTTCAAACATTTTTATTTTGTGTCTCTTTCAGATTGTTCTATTTTCTCACAGTCTTGGGTGACAGTATTCCCATTTATTGCATCTGGTGACTTCACACCATAGTGGCCTTGTTTCTCAGGGAGTTTGTAATTTTTTTAGCTTATCTTCAGCAAAAGTTGTTTTTCAGTAGGAATCCCATGCACCCTTGCTTGTGCAAGGGTACCTTTGGAGAAATTTTTATCTTTGCTTCTATTAAACCCGTTTTTAGTCTGACCCAAAGATACTGTTTTTACAGTTCCCCTTTCAAAGGCCAGTGGCCCTTTGAGTGTCCCATATGAGGGCCTCAGTCCCAGGCCTCCATATCATGCCTTGTCACCATTTAAGTATCAAAAACTCTCGGCACCCAGCTCCTGGGACCTACATCATGCCCATTACATATAGGTCATCTCAGCACCAGCTATCGCTCCCTGCTCTAGGTTTCAGTTCCTTTTTTGTTTTTGAAACCCAAGACTTTCTCTTCCCTTCTAGTTTAACTATATATTTTAAAGTATTTTCTGAACACTTTCTTAATCTAACATTTTTATGTATTTGCAACAGGAGAAATGCCTGCATAAGTCAATCCACCAAATATGGTCAACTCAGAAGTCCAGCATAAAATACTGGTCCCAGAACACTTTGACTGAACTCAAAATTGAAGTTGGCCTCAGAATTCTTCTCAACCCAGGGAACAATTACCAATTTCTCAAAGCTGGCACGGGAAATGAAAACTTTTCCATCCCCGTGATATATAGAAAGAGCAATTACTTTCTTTTTCCTCATGCAATTCAGGAAAGATACATTAGCAGATCTCTACAGATCCATAGAGAGAATTCCTGATTCCCAGCCTTTAGCTATATTTCCTAAAACTATATTTCTAAATGAGGATCAAAATAATAGTAACGAGTGAATGCTCTGTAGACCAGGCTGCTTGCTTCCTCCAGTGTGCTCATACTCGTGAAAATGAAAACTTAACCCTGCCTTGGGCGTACCGAGAAGGAGGAAGTCAGCATTTTTTAAACCTCTGGAGCATAAGAAGTCATTGATTTTGTGGATTTTATTATTTTTATTTTTGAATAGCTGGCCTTTAATATATTGAAAAAATTTATATTAGGTTAAGAAATTACAACACATAAACATTTTAATATATGCCCAACAAAACTCATATATTTTTACCAGCCAAAGTAAAATAGAGATAGCAATTATCCCATTAATCCTATTTGTTTATAAAGTTGTTGGTATTTTTAAATCTGGGACAGAAATTCCACTTTACAGCACAGATAACTTCATTCCATTGTCTTTAATATATTTCCATCTTTACTGATAACTTGAGTTGTACTGAAAGTGGAAATGTCATTATGAAGTAAAACACCATGTTGAATTGGGCAATAATCAGCATGTAAAACACAAACATTATTTAATATTTTAATTTAATTACCTCAAACTCCTCCTGTTCATGGATTGTTAAGGTCCCTTTGTCCTGTAGCCGCACCCACCACTTCCAGCCCCTCATGGGGCTGCAGCTTAATCAAGATCCATAAGATAAGTAACACAGAGCTCATCTTCCTTTTTCCTGTCTAGATCCCAAATAAGAGAAAGGTAAAATTACTGCCTAGCTACAGAATGAAATACAAAGCTGCTCCATACCACTCCTATCACTCCACTCTCTGTCTACACATATGCACATATATTATATAGATATAAACCCACATATATTATACACATAATTTATATATATATGTACACATGCAATTTTATAATGTCATTTGACCAACATTTAGGCCTTAGGAACACATATCTAATTTTAAAATATAAATCAATAATAAATTACAATTCAATCCAAAAAAATTAATTCCACTCATGATATTTAAAGAATGCATAAATTCCACGTATGGAAAGAAGTTCATGTTGTCAAAAGGCAGATCATTTAGGAAGATGGTTAAGCACACAGGCTTTGAATTCAGCCACTCTGATTCCAAGTCTGACTTGGCCACTCACGAGCTGTATAACCTTCAATAAATACCAATTTCTCTGGGTTTTTCTGGAAAATGGAGCAAATAATAATACCTCTCAGAATGGTGACAAATAAGATAACACATTTAAAGCAATTAGCCCACTATCTAGAACATAGTAAGAACTTTAAAGGTTATTGTCATCCCTATCATTTTTAAGAGACAGATGCTCTTTATCTTACAATTTTATTTTCCCCAGAAACAAGTATCACAGTGCTTTTAAAGCAGTACTGAAAATGGGAAGCAAAGTCATTGCCTAATTGAGAATAGCATTACTTCTGGGCAGTTGAAACAAATACCTCCTTTAACCCTTGGATTCTAAATGCATGCCTTCAGAGCACATATTTGAAGTGCTTGTTCTCATCAGGTATTGGAGGTGAGTAATAATTTCTGCTCCAAAGAAATAGATAACACTTCATTTGATTATCACTATTCCAGTTACTTGAAAAAATAAAGTTTGTGACTGGGACATAAATGTATCTGTACTGCCATTTGGGTCATCTAAAATATACACTTAACTTTTTTGTTTATTTTTGTCCTGTTTGTTTTCTAGAAATGGGATCATAGTA
Source organism: Ceratotherium simum simum (assembly GCF_057802395.1). Taxonomy (NCBI): domain Eukaryota; kingdom Metazoa; phylum Chordata; class Mammalia; order Perissodactyla; family Rhinocerotidae; genus Ceratotherium; species Ceratotherium simum. Next base: position 9,248,282 of record NC_141913.1, read on the forward strand.
TACAACTGTACCCAGTTGCTTGCATTTTGTCTCACTTACCAACACTTCCTGGAAAGCCCTTCAGTTCAACTGGTGTAACACCATTTCATTCTCCTTAATGGCTGTGTAATATTCTATTACTGGACAATCACTTTGTCACCAGGTTTTTGTTGTTTTGCTCTGGGAGTTTGTTTTTCTTTCTGTTTTGCTACTATGAATAATCCCTCAATATGCTTTCCAGATAGTCCATTCCTGGGAATCTATATCATACAGATAAAAACACCAGTCCCTAAAAGGGATTTCTGGGTCAAAAAGTGTGTGAATTTTAAACTGTAAGACATTCTTCCAGGTAGTCTTCCAAACAGTCTTAAACGGTTCACATTTCTACCAACACAGAAATGCTGAAAAGAATTTGCAGGGCTCTGGAGGCAGCACCAACCCTGTCCACTACAGAGTGGGGGAAAACAAAATGAAAATCTAAGAAATTATACTTCTCTATTGCAACCATGTAAAACCTATGTTTAAGTATAAATAAATAGAAATACACTTTCTTTGGAGATGAGTTTTAAGTAAAATTTAAATAAAATTATTTTAATAAAAAATTCTTCTTAAATTCTTCTGGGGCCAGCCCTAGTGGCCTAGTGGTTAAGTTCAGTGTGCTCTGCTTTGGTGGCCTGGGTTCGGTTCCCAAGTGAAGATCTACACCATTCATCTATCAGTGGCCATGCTATGGCAGTGGCTCACATATAAAATAGAGGAAGATTGGCAACAGATGTTAGCTCAGGACCTATCTTCCTTAGCAAAAAAAAAAAAACTTCATAAATAAAATTATTTTAATAAAAAGTTCTTTTTAATATAAATTGACTACAAGAAAATATATCAAAATGGTCATGGTGATTCTCTGTGGGTATTTTTTCCTTCTTTTTACTTGCCTGTTTCCCCTATATTTTCTTTCATGTGATTGATTACTTGGAAGCTTTTTTCAACGTAAAAGTGCCTCTTTGCAGTAGAGGGCATCTATACCATTTTTAGATCGAATCAAAGTAAGGGTTCATCTTTGCACGTTGTAGCGGTCCTGCACATTCTGATATTGCTCCTGTCACTCGTGGCCTGGCACAGCTCTGTTAGGAGAACTCATCTGCATGAAGTAGTGTGGCACAACTGCTGGCTCTTCTCCGAACCCAGTTCCTTCTTTCCTGGCACAGAGCTAGACATCTTCCCAGCATACACCATGGGTAGATGTGAACCAGTGACCAAATTCTAGCCAATGGGAACTGAGCAGAGTAGCACATACCATTTCCAGAGGGGCCCACAATAGCCTTTCCATGTGCAATGATGCAGGCTCTTTTCAATTCTGCAGGCTTGATGGAGGGGAGCCCAATGATCTAGGAGGCTACACGCTGATGAGTCCCTATGTGACAAAGCCCACGTATGAAAAAGCCTGCCCACCATCACTGCTTGGAGAAGAGCTGCCCACTGACCAGAAATACTCATTTTAGACTTGATGTGAGCAAGACATTAAGCTCTAATTGTGTTAAGCTACTCAGACGTAGGTGTTTGCAAAAAAAGAAAAGAAACTCTAAAATAAAGGAAAACAGAGATGTAGAACGACAACAAATTCAGTTCGAAAGTACAATAAAAGTCAACTTTGAATAACTGGTTTTCTACAGCTATTCCACATCAGTGGTGTTTATATAAGAGTAGTTTCCTCCACAATCTTTAGCAACTCATGAATCATGGTTCTTATCCTCACTCAGAGACAGCTATGGGGACAAATGAAATGAACATGTGATGGGAGAGAATGAACCTGAACTCTCCTCTCAGCTCGCTGGCCAACTCCCGCAGGCCCACTTGCTCATGGTTCAACCTTTTTCCTCGCCTTGAGAGCTTCAGGGAACAAGCAGAATATTGTTCCCAGGTGTGAGGGGGATATCCCACTGTCTTCACTTCACCCCAATATTCAGATATTACCAGAACCCCCATCATTCTTAGACACATCTTACATTAAATATAAGACAAACTTGAGCAGCCTGTGCTGTGTGACTATGGTGGAGACGTATTCACATGGCAGCTGGAAGACCTGGGTCCCAGGCCCAACAGATAAACCTCTGAAGCTTGAGCAGAGCTCCTAAATCTCCTATGACTGTTTTTTCATCTGTAAAACAGACGTCAAGGAGATTATGGGCCACGTACCTCACAGAGCAGTTGTGAAGGGCAAAGTGAGATCACAGGCTTAAATAAGATGCAAGGTATTGTATTTATTTCCAGAACTGGCAGAAATACAAAACTAACTGACTTCCTAGCATCAAGGAAGTTGCCTGAACAGTGTTTCATATGAACTCTTATCCAAAAGATTTTAAAGATCTCTCAACCTGTTCCTGCTTCACCTAAATGAGCTGCGTATGGTCCATCTCTTCAGCCAATGAGAACTTAATATAAATCTGGGCCCCTGCTTTAAACAGTTACAAATTCCTATACTCATCTTGAGTAACCCACCACTACATTGGACTGGAATACTCAATAGTCACTATGTTAATAAGTCTTCTGCAAAGTATTTCCTGTTCTTATTTAATGTCCAGGAAACTTCATACACTTATCAGAGGGTGTTTTCAATATTAGAAGGGCACATCCCTTTCCCTGGATCATCTTGTTGCTGTTACAAGTCATTCTTCTCTATCATGTTCTTTGCCTCTACTTTAACACAATGTCCCCAAATCCTAAAAATGTTCAGCTCACCAACGTCACTGAGAGGCCAGATTTGCAAGGATGCTTGCAGGGCAATACAGGAAGTTCACATTTGGCTGTGCTATTAAGTGCATTGAGAGGAACACCGGTTCATGGTCACACTCAGTACAGCTGCTTGATGTATTAACTTGCATTCAGGAGTCCAAAATTTCATATGTGGCTGCTTCCTGTTTCCAGTTTGGAAGGAACTAGTCAGGTCTCTGCAATTGCACACGCAGCTTGGGGTGGTGAAGCTGGCTAGAGAGCTCTCTTTGTTATCTGCGGATTGGAACAGGACACGTCTTCATCCTGAGCTTCTGGGAGGCTCTGACAAGTAGACAAGAAGACAGATGAGCTGTGCGTGTGGAAGAGCTCTCCTCTGTGGCTGTAAGTCCCACACAGGATGGCTAGGACACAGAACCTGAGGGCGATGCACCCAAGGCCTGTCTTAGTGAAAGTTATCTCATGATAGTCATGATCTAGAGCTGCATGTTGCTCTCTACGGGGATGTCAAAAGGGCATAGTCTGATGCCTAAATTTGGTGTTCTTCCATGATGATTAAGAATAAGAAGAATAAGAAATTCCAAGAAAACTAAAAGACTAAAAACTAAAGGAGAGAGAGAGAGGGCCAGCACATCTCAGAACTGCTTGAGATGGCCGGCCCAGCGGCTTAGTGGTTAAGTTTGTGTGCCCTGCTCTGGCTGCCTGGGGTTTGCGGCTTCAGATCCTGGGCGCAGACCCACAAACCGCTTATCAAGCCATGCTGTGGTGGCATCCCATACATAAAGTAGAGGAAGATGGGCACGGTTGTTAGCCCAGGACCAATCTTCCCCAGCAAAAAGAGGAGGATTGGCAACAGATGTTAGCTCAGGGCTAATCTTCCTCACCAGAAAAAAAAAAAAAAAAGAACTGATTGAGACTACAAGAGTTGACCTTGACTTGCTTGACCTGAAGGTCAGAATGATACACATCAGAGAGGTGGCTGTGGCTGTGTGTGGATTAGATGCAGTTGGACTAATGCTCAGCTATTTTTAAGAGGGAGTATGCTATAAATGGTTAAGAATACAGACACTGAAGCCAGACCACCCAGGTTTAAGTCAGGGTTCAGTCCCTAATTCTTAGAATGACCTTAAGCAGGTTACTTGAGCTCCATGACTCAGTTTCCTCATCTGTAAAATGAGCATCATAAGCATGCTCACTTCTTAGAGGATTAAACCAATTAATGCATATAAAGTACTTAGAACGGTGGCTGGTGCCCAAAGAGCTACGTGCGTGTTTACACTTCTCGCCACCACTGCTTCCTTATCAGGGACGCGGCCAACAAGGTCTGCCATCTCTCCATTTTAAAAATGTCTCTTGATTGTGGCAAGAAATTGGTGAATCCAAGACAAGCAGGCAGAGAAGAGGGAAGGAAGAGGGCACAGGGTGGTGATGGGAGAGGATCGAGGGAGGCAGGAGGTCTCAAGCTAGGTGAGGAGGTTCAGCTGATTTAACTCAGCTCAGTTCACCTGGACATTTACTGCGCATTTGCTTGTCAGGCATGTGCTAGACAAGGGGTTCAAAGATGAACAGGACGCACTGCCAGGCTCAGCTGCAGTCACTGAACCGAATCCCAAGTCAGCCAGATTCCTTCCGCACTGCCATGCCCATTTCTACCCCCAGTCCTCTGCAAAGCTGGTGCCCCCTCGTCTCCCACCATCTGGACCTTACCTGTCCTTCAAGGACAATCCCCAGACCCCCTGCCTCCTGAAGCCCAACACAGTCACTCCCACCCACCGTGATCTCTCCGTTTTCAGCTACCACAGCAACTGCAGTCAGTTGATATGAATTTAAGGAGGGCGACAGGTTATTAAAGAAAAGATTTCATTTCTTGCTATTCATCCTCAGTGGACTTCTCTGTCTCCCTCCTCCCTACACACACACGCGCGCGCGCACACACACACACACACACTCACTCATGGACATAAGCCAGAGTGCAGAGGAAGAGCCCAGGCTCAGGGTTCAAACACCAGCTCTGCAACTACATGATCTTGAAAAACATACTCAGCTTCTTTGAGGCTCTGTTGTTCCATCCTCAAACTGGGGGTGATACTACGTACCTACCTCGAGCAGCAGCTGTGAGGATTAAGTGCCTAGCTCATACTGTGTCCCCTTAATGGTAGGTTTTCTCAGAATCAGACATTTAATAGGTCTTACTTCATTTCTTGATTTACTTTACCATGGCTTTTCAGTATGAAATCATATGGGAGGCAGAAGAGTGTAGGAGTTCAAAGTGGTGCTCTAAGTTCATCTCTGTTTCCTTGCTGTGTGGCCCTGGGCAAGCGACATAACCTCTTTCTGACTTCATTTCCTCGTCTATAAAATTGGGATAATAGGGGCCCAGCTCATTGAAGTTCCGTGAGGATTAAATGAGATCTTGTATGCAGGCACTTAGCACATCGTAAGTGTTCAGCAAATGTTAGCAGTTATATTATTATTATTATTATTATTATTATCAGTCATTATTATTATAGCTGAGCAAGAAGCAGAGGGCAACTGACACCACTAAACAGAGATGTGTTTTGAGCAATCTTCGTGTGCTGTGGAAAATCCTCCTTTTCCTTTCATTTCTTACATTGTCCAGTGGGTAGCTGGAATTATCTGTGTGATGCCCCGAACCTCTGCCTGATGGACAAGTTATTCTATGAAGCACTTATTCAGTGTGCTGCATGTGTTTGATCTCCTTGCTTTTGACTTGTAGAACATCAAGAGGAAAATATCGTGTGATGTGTATGTAATGATATCACAGTTTCCTTCTAAATCTAACAGAGCAGGAAAGATAATACAATGTTTAATGCAGGCTTGTTGTATAGCTGTCTGAATGGAGGGATCTAGGCCATAAAACCGACACCATTTACCCATTGCCTTTGAAGAAAAGTAACTGTTAAACATAAAGCAGAAAGAATCTTCTGGATAACTTTATCACTATGATCAGCCTATTAGTCTAACATGGTCTAATGCTTTCCCGGACTATTTACTCAGGCACATTAAGCGCTTCTTGGTTAACCCTCGCCAGTACTGCTCGTGTCCAGTCGGGGCAACATGTTCCTTATGGGCTGTTCTTACAGAGAATGTGAAGGATACATGATCACCTTGTGCAAAGGACAAAAAGAACATTGTAGTGTCAGTTCCAACAGCTCTCCCATGTTTTCCTTTCCAGCAAATACCAAATCCTTCCATCTTTCACCAGCTTGTGTGTGGGGAGGGATGAACAAAATGTTCTGACATGAGCTTGTTTCAAAATTTCTACCAGAGAAGCAACTTGAGGGATTTAGCGCGAGAAGCTGTGGGTGTGTTATTCTGGTCATGCTTAAGGAACTTGGAAAACAGAGTCAGAAAATGGGGGCGGGGCGGGAGGGTGCTGGGTACGGCAGAGATAACTTGGCAGTAAAACAAAAGCGAACCAACAAAAACAACACAACCTGGAAGGGGACTTGAGGAGGCCAACAGAGAAAGGGGGCATCAAATTGACAACTTGGCCAGAAATCTGGACACTGTAAGAGACAATTTAGTGCTGGGTCATGCCCTGGGCTGAATTTATTGCTGCTTTCCTTGTTAACTCGCCTCATGTTTAAAGTCAAAACTGCCATAGGCTCCGAGGGATTTTATCTTCGTCATTTGTATGATCTGCCTCGAAATACACACCCTGAAAGAAGTCTCCTCAGCTCTGAGGTTTCTTCCCCCAAGTGAGGGAATGACCCCCCTCCCATCAGAGTGAAGAAAGAAGAGATGCTCTTTTAGGAATGCCGAAATCGATTTTTAAAGGTAGTGGATTTGAAAGGAGGTTCTGAGTGAGGCTTGTGCTCCGAGATGAGCCGGGCAGGGAGGTGGGGCGCGATGATAATGTGGCAGGGACACAGGTGAGGAGGACGCATGGAAAGGGTAGAGAGCAGCGCGCCCGACCTGCAGGCCGGCAGACAGAGCGGACCAGGCGTCGCCACTTGTCGTGGCTTGTGGCTGCAAAGACAGAGAGGGGCAAGAGGATTCTGCGCTCTTCCTCCGCCCCGGGAAACTAAACCTTAATATGAAGCCACGTTTTGCTAGTTCCAGGTGAGTAGGAAAGATTTTTTCCCGAGCCAAGGATAATGTTACAAGTGAGGTGTGTTAAGAATCCAGCACGGACATCACCCTTGGGTGCAGAAAACAGAGAGGCGTGCCCCTGCCCTTCGTGTCGCCCAGGAACGCAACAGAAAGGCGGAGCGGCGAGGTCTCCATGCTCTCCTCAAACGCGAGGAGGCCGCAGTGTAAGGCGAAATTAAAAATGCACAACGTGTCGGCTCCGGAGCCTAATGATGTTTACACAGACATACCACGCCTGTGGAACGGTCCCAACATTCCGCGCTCGGCGCAAAGGAGAGGAGGTGGGGGCGCGGCCGGGCCTCGCCTCCCCTCCCCCGCCGCCTTCCTGCGCCGCAACCTGGACTTGACCCCCGCGAGCCTGGCGCGGCGCTGCCGGGGCCGCCCCGCCGGAGCCGGGCGCTGAGACGGGCCGCCCGGGCCGGCGTCGCCGCGCGCGCCTGCAGACGCCCCGCCGCGCGCGCCCGCGAGCCCGAGCGCCGCGGAGTGGCCGGACCGGCCGGCTCGGCGAGGAGCTGTTTCAAATGCCTGGACCTTTTGTGATATGGGGGGAGGAGCAGGAAGAGGGTTTTGCCTCCAAGTGAGCTGTAAAAGAGGAGGGACAGCTCGACAGCGGGGGTCGAAAGCGGCGAAGTGGAGGTGTGCAAGCCCCAGACTCCGAGGACGCTGGCCCTTCCCCGCTGGGTGACGCCGGCCAAGTCGCTCCAGCCCTCTGGGCCTCCACGTAAAACCTCGGGCTCGGGGCTAGGGCTCGCCAGCCCTGACATTCTGTGATTCTACGGCTGTCCTGTTTGTCTCATATGGATCAAGACTCCTGGCAAAAGGAAAAATAACTCCGTAACTAGGAATTACCTGAAGCGCAGCTCTAGAGACCAAAAAAGAAAAAAAAGTTTCAAATAACCCCAAACACTAGAACCCAGTGCACTTTGACTCTAGTACTGTTTAGAGATTATTTCTTTAGTAACAAAGGTAATTGATTAGTTAGTGCTGAAAAAGAAAATGTGCTTGGGTCATTTGTCTTATGGAGGAAACGTAAATCCATAAATCCTCTGGTCTGTAAGAAATAAAACTCTCTTCATTTCCAAAACAGGCAGATCTTCTGAACAAGTCTTCTTTCTTCTTTCTGCAGCTTTGCTCTCAGCCACCTCAAATCAGTGGCTTTCTTTTCCTGAGATTCATATAATCTTTAAATAAAGGGAGAAAAGAAAGCCCCCTTCTGCAGCTGTGGCCTGGGAAAGCTGTGCCCAGAAAGAAAGATATTTAGATTTTTTTTGAGAGGGTTTTTAATCTAAAACAGAATGATTTTGTATCTCCTAAAAATGTATGTAAAATAATTTATAAACTAGGTGTTACACAAAGGTACAATACGACTCTTGAAGTATCTCTGGAAAAGGAACATAGGATCTTCTAGTTACACCACGGAATGTACTACCTGTGGATGATTCAGAGGCTGGCTCATCTTTCCCCACATCCCCCAAAACAGTAACATCAACATTAAAGATTATATTTCTGACATTTGTGGTTTTAAAAATAATGAGTGGAAAAGTGATTGATTCAAGCTCTAGTTGTTACCAAAACAAGGTAACAAGGTGTTCCGTGATCATGACGTATTTGAGGTGCAAAAGCTCGTTGTAATTAACAGCCTCCGTAGTAATCTTCCAAAAGGCCCAAATGAAATTTTCTGCCTGGTTCTCGCTCCTCCTCCACCTCCCGCCTGCCCTCCCCAAAATGTTCCCTCCCCAGTTGGCCACCATCCCCCTGCTGGCCCTGGACAGGAGGAGACGAGACGGAGATGCAGCAGTGCCCACCCCGCTCCTCCCCCAGCTTCCCAGGGACAATCCTTGCAGTGGGGTGAGTTTGTTGTGCTGACCTTGTGAGCGAGTGACCCACAGAGAAGGACGCTGTGTGCGGTTACTGGAATTTTCTGGCCTCATTTGTTTGTGTCCACATCCATGAGGCGGCCAGGGGAAGGGGAGAGAGGAAGTGGGAAAGGATGAATATGAGGACACACAGGACAAGGGACTGTAGCTGCTCTGGTGACAAAGAATAATTGGAGTTGTGTTTCCTCAAAGAAATTGTATTCAATCAAAGGTGGGCCTGGTGTTGACAACACTCTAACCACCCTCTCCACTCACTTCCTTCTGCGTATTCCCAGCCTCCTCTCGTACTCAAGGCCAGTGCCACGTGCTCAAGCTCTCTGGACCACAGTTTCATCAGCTGCCATGGGACTGGTGATAGTTCTAGCTCATAAGAGTGCTATGAGATTTAAATAAGTTATTAAATGCTTAGAACGGTACCTAGCACTGCGTGCAGCTTCCTGTTTCCTTCCGTGGTTGTTTCATCCAGGTCTCCTCTCCCAGCTGGAGGGCTGCCTGCCTTACTGCTGCGTCCTGCCATTCTGAACAAGGATCGCACCTTGTCTTGTCCAGGAAGCAGGGGAGTGTTACCAGATTTGCGTTTGAAAAGATGTCATGGAGAATCTAAGCAAGTGTAGAAGACTCAGGAAAAAAACCCTTACGGGGAAGGCTGCCATTTATTAAATCTGACTCAATAAACGCCAGTTTGTACACTATTACATTTAAACTTTACAGTGGCCCCAAAGTTAAGTATTTTTACTCCATTTTATAAGAAGGAAATGAAGATTAAAAGAGGTTAATAACTTCCCTTGGTTGCACAGCTAGGATGGGAAACACAACGGTGATAGATAATGCTGACTGACTGGCTGTTATGCACAAGGCATTAAATGCATCGCATGTCTTCACTCATTTAATGTTTGCAGCAACCCTGTGGGGTGGATACCATTATTCTCCCCATTTTGCAGCTGAGGAACTGAGGCAGAGAGGGTAAATTACTTGCCCAAAGCCCCACAAGTACGAAGTGAAGTGACAGAGCTGTGGTTTGAGTGCAGGCCGCTGGCTGCCAGCCCACGGGCCCAACCACGGCATGCGCCCCCTCTGCTTGTCTCCTCCCCATGATGAGAGAGCCCTGGCCGCACCGACCCCCATTGCCAATGGCTGCCGTCACCATCCAGAAAGTCCCTGAGCACTGCAGATCTGTTGAGGGTCAGACCCGTGAGGAACACAAAGCCTACCATATATCATCACTCTGTACTTGAATTTTCAAGACGGAATGATTTTGATTTTTCTTCTGTTGTTTTTTGTGGTTTTCAGGAGTCATAATATAACTTCTATGTGTTGAGAAAGGATGACCTTTTCCTGTCATTTTCAAAGGTTCTGTCCCCTGAATATTTAAGGATGAGTGACCCTCAAAACTTTCCACCGGGCCTGAGCTGGCTCGGATGTGGAAGCTGCACAAAGCCGCTATGTGGAGCCCACGATGAATCTTCCAGAAGGCTCAGGAAGAAGTTCCGGGGAGCAGGCTGGCTAGGGGGGATGCGAGAAGCACAGCTCCTCCTGAGCAAGTGGGACGTGGCGCCAACCCGGGGGCCCCGGCGCAGCCTCAGCTCCGTCCCTCACTGCGCCTCTGCACCCTGACCTTCAGCTCTCTGAAGTGCCCAGGAAACACTGCCAGCTGAGGCTTCCTGTGGCTCTTCTGCAAAGTGAGATACTTGCATGTGTTTTTCCCTTTTCTCCGAACAGGCTTGCATTTAGAAGTTATTTAAAGCATTAAAAGTAAAAGTTTAACTCTTTCACATTCCCAAAGATATTCTGCTAGAATTGAAATACACAAACATTTTGTAAACAATTTGAGAAGGTGAAATGAATTTCCTTTAGAATTGAGAATGCAATAAAATGATCAACAAGTGTGATTTTCTGTCTTCACTTTATTGTGCTGTGAAGTTGGGAAGCCCTTGGTTGACGCATGCAGCCACTCTCTGAACCCACGGAAACACGGAGGTTCATGGAGCCAGGATGACATTAACCCTGTTTGAGGCTGTCCCTGTCAACCGTGAGTAACAGGATACACTCCTATATCAGGAGATCATGATTTGCCCCTAGAGCTTAATCTAATTCAATTAACATATAATAAGATTCTTTGGTGCTAGGTTAGCTGAACATAGAAGAGGTGAAATAATAATAGTTAACGCTAACACGTGCTAGGTGAGCACTTTACATGCACTAATTCATCTTCACAGCAACTCTAAGTAGGTGCTATTATTATCCCCATTTTACAGATGAGAAAACTGAAGCACAGAGAAGTCAAGTACTTGCCCAAAGTCACACAGCTGTTCAGTGGTGGAGCTGGGATTTGAACTCAGGCATTTTGTCTCCAGAGTCCATGTTCTTAACCACTACAAAACACCGTGTTTCTCTAGTTTAAGCAGGTGATTCATATTTCTGTGAGAGTGGAACAGAAAACATGGGCAACACAGAGGAATGCTGAAGAGAAGAGGTTCTGCTGCCAGGCTGCCTGGTCCAGTCCTGACTCGGCACTTGCTACATGTGCAACCTTGCCTTGGTTTCTTAATCTTTCTGTGCGTCAGCCACTGCCAAATGGGGAGGCTAACCCCCAGGGCTGTGTGGGGATCACCTGGCAGAAGGAGTAAGAACGCCCTGCGAAGGTGGCCATTGTTGTTACAGGGCTTGTGTACCCTCAAGTGATAATTCTGAAATCAGGGGTCCAAGTGTGTTTGGAATTCAGAATTCTTCAAATTTTAGAAGAGCAGTTCAGTGTGTACCTTGAATTATCTAACTCCCCCTGCGAGTCTTGGGCAGCATCCTGTGAGCAAACGCATTAATAATACTGCAGTAATGCATTTGTCTCTCTAGTGGGCAAATGAAGACTATAAGAGCCTCATGTGAGTCCAGGCTTTGGCACCCAATGAGTTAGGAAAAAACCTGCAGTGTTCAGGGCTCTTATGTTTCCAGCGTGGAGAAGGATTGAGGGTGGCTCTCCGGTGAGGTCCAAAGCGGGCTGATGTCCCTGGAGGGCATGAAACCAGGAAGTGAAGGGGGTCAAAAGGTACAAACTTCCAGTTATAAAATCAATAAGTCCTGGGATGTAATGTACAGCATGGTGACCATGGTTAATCATACCATACTGTATATTTGAAAGTTGCTAAGAGAGCAGATCTTAAAAGTTCTCATCACGAGAAAAAAAATTCTGTAACGATGTGTGGTGACGGATGTTAACTAGACTAATGGTGGTGAGCAGTTCACAATACATACATATATTGAATCCAAAGGGAAGCTGCAGGAGGTGCCCATGGGGGAGACAGACACCAGGGGCCCAGGGAGGGAGAGTCTCGCCATCGTGTGGGCAGAGGTGACTCCTGAAAGCCATAGTGAAGGGCCTCAGTGTCAGCTCAGCCAAGGAGCGATGGGGACGAGCTGGGGAAGCAGAGAAGTGGTCCTCCCGCACCGTCCCTCGTAATCCCGGAGCAGATGAGCACATTATTTGGGGGTTAATGGCAAAGGCACCCCCTAAGAGGTAGAAGGGAACACAGGGCTTCACCTCCACAGCAAAGGACTCTTTTTCACCCCTCTGAAAACAAGAGAGATTTTGTGGGACTGTTCACAAATGTGTGTCACTGGTAGCACCTATTAAGCACTTGCTGAGTACCAGGCATCGGCTTGTGCTGTATGTGCAACATTTAATCCCCAAATAACCCTGAGGAGTAGATATTGCCATCACTCCCATCTTATGGATTTCGGGCTGTTCTGTAGGGTTTTGGCCCAAGATGGCACAGCTAGTAAAGAGAGCGGCTCTCCCACCCAGTTGGAGCTGCAGCTCCCGACTGCACTTCCCTCGGAATGAGGCCGGCACCACGGCTCACAGATGAGGACAGTGGCAGGATTAGGGACTGAGGGCTGCCATACGTAACTCATTTCCATTCCTATCACTGTAATTCAGCTCTTAAAAGGTCAGCCTGCCCTTCTAGTAAAAAACAAAAATGGGGAACAAATGCACACCATTCTGATTTTCAGCTCAGAAGCATTGTGCCCAACAACTAAAACAGACCATTTTGAATTGGAGGGTGAGACAAACAGAAGCCCTGATTATCACAGTTAATTCAATTTAATTAAAACCATAAAAGCAAACCACAGTTTTGCAACGGGTACTGACCGCTCCGACTGCTTGGAGGAGTCAGAGGAGCCTGCCCTAACTGATGGGCAGACACCCAACTCGCCCCATCACTCGGCCTCCGCTGCAGGCCTCTGTGCCTTGACGCGGCCGGTCGCTCTTCTGTACACTCTTTCTTCTGGATTCTCTAGTTCTGAAGGGGACTGGCTGTGGTCCTTTCCCAGGTGCCGTACAGACTGCACTTGTGTCCCCTTTCCCCAAGAAGCCTAAAAATCTGAACGAAATTTTCCATTTCCTTTCCCTTTTCTGTTTTCTCTCCATCTCTCAATATTTTGTCCCTCTCTGCCTCTGCCTTCTCTTCCTGTCCCACTTCTTGTAACCACCTTCAGCTGATCCCAAACCTCCATCTCCCTGGAAGGCCAGAGACCCCCTTGGCAAGGCCAAGGCAGGCCCGTGGGCATCGTGTGAAGACAACACAGGGCACTGGTCAGCACTTCCTCTCGGCCAGGTCCTGTGCCAGTGCCACGTGCAAAGACAGTCTCTGGCCTTAGCCTGCTCACGTCCAGACGAGAGAGACGCACCAGAGAACAGCCAGCTGCAGTGCGGGGTGAAACTATCACGGCAGCCGTATCACCTGGAATTACAAGGCCACTAGAACAGGAGGGACACTAACCCTGGATGAAGACACTGCCTAGAGTGGAGACTTTTTAGGCAGAGGGAATGTTGGGTAAGAGGGCCCAGAGGAGAGGGAGCACATGAGCATGCAGACACCTACTAGCAGCTTAGCCAGCCTACACGGCCCTGTGTGATCAGCCTCTGCCACCCCGCCAGCCCCATCTCTACTCCTTCTGTTTTCTGTTTTCAGTTCATCTTCTATTAGTCAGTCATATGGGGTTTTTTCCTTTTCCTCAGCCTTTACTCATGCTGTCTGGAGCTCTCTTCCCATCCTCCCCACCCTTCTCCTAACTTATTCCAACTCACCCTGTAGGTCTCCAAAATCTCCCTTTCTCTGGGAAGCATTCGTAGCCCACCAGATCTGGGTGGCAGTCATTTACTCATTCCTGTGGCACCCTGGACTTGGGTACCTAACATTTATTACACAACATTGTTGTTATCTGTCCATTTGTTTGTATTCCATCCCAGATCAAAAGCTCTGTGGAAGCAGGGATGTTGTTTATCTTTGTCTCTCCAGGCCAGAAAGGGTGTTAGGCACACAGTAGGTGCTTTATCCAGGTTTGCTGGATGCACTAAATACAGCTGGAGAAGAGAATACTAGGGGAATAGTGGTGTGAAATGAAAGCAGAAAGGTGAGCTGGGGCAGATCATGAGATCCTCAAATGCCACCCTAAAAGAGGAGAAAGAACAGAGGCAAAGACTGGGAGATAGCACATGAAGAGAATGCACGTAAGGGAGAACCCTCACGGAGAGTTGTCGAGCGCCTGCAGAAATGTCCCAAGCCCTTCACTGGAACCAGAGCCAGAGTTGGCTCATCCCAATTTGGATGAATTTGCTGAAAGAAGGAGAGCAAAAACCCTCGCTAGATAGAGCCATCTTGAATTCGCTCGTAATGACAAGATAGCAGAGTCACGTGGAGGTGGCTACGACTTTGTATCAGCAATTTCCTCATCAGTATCTAACTTGAGGTAGCGTTTGTTCAAATCCCGACACAAATGAGAAGCCTCTGGAGACACACGAGTAACAAAGAGGCTGAGTTGGTCTCATGGCTGGGACATCGTGGCTGTCACCCGCATGTCCCTTTGATGAGAATTTCCTGGTGCTTTCACTCCCCACAGCTGGCACTGCCACCTCTGTTGGGAGCCACCCTCAGATGCTGGAGCCCACCTTGTCTGCATGCAGGGAGGGCCTGGGAATACGCAACCCTGAAGGGCAGCCCTTAGCCAGATGCAGGAGAGCAAACACTCTGTCCCTGTCCCCTGAGCAGGGTGACTGGGAGAGGTGTGCACCCTGCCCTGTCCTCAGAGCTCCTCTGCAGGTCTTGGCTTCATATCACCTCCATGTTCAGCCTCTTTCTCTTGGCTGTCTGCAGGCCATGTGCCTCCTTGGAGCTCTCATATAAAAATCACCTGCACAAGGGTCCTCGTCTCCAGGCTCCACCTGGGGAACCCAGTCTGCTGCAGACGGTGTCCCTAAAGCTCACGACAGAACAAGCGTTCTGTTGGAAGAGGTAACGCCCTTTGTGCTTCACGCCAACCATTCACACATGCAGTGTCACCATCAAAACTGTGGTCATCATTGGGGGCCGGCCTCGTGGCATAGTGATTAAGTTCACACACTCTGCTTTGGCGGCCCGGGGTTTGCAGGTTTGGATCCCAGGTGAAGACCTACGCATAACTTATCAAGCCATGCTGTGGCAGGCGTCCCACATATAAAGTAGAGGAAGATGGGCATGGATGTTAGCCCAGGGCCAATCTTCCCCAGCAAAAAGACGAGGATTGGTAACAGATGTTAGCTCAGGGCTCATCTTCCTCACCAAAAAAAAAAAGAAAAGAAACAAAAAAAAGCAAACCATAGCCATTGGAGGTGAGGTCCCATACTAAGAACAGTTTCCAATCTGAATGGGGGATTTTTAACTGAAAGAAGGTATTTCAGGGGCTGGCCCCGTGGTGTAGTGGTTAAGTTTGGCATGCTCCACTTGGGCAGCCCAGGTTTGGTTCTGGGCACAGACCTACACCACTTGTCTGCGGCCATGCTGTGATGGTGACCCACATACAAAATAGAGGAAGACTGGCACAGATGTTAGCTCAGGGCGCATCTTCCTAAGCAAAAAAAATTTAAAAAGGTATTTCATTTCTCACATCCAAAAAGGAGCCCACCTCCACCCCCATGAATTCAACTCCTGGTGCTTTTGAGTGTTTGTCATCCGGTGTCATCCAGTGTCCTCACGTTCCCCCCAGGAAGATCACCACCCGCCTGAACCGAACATGTCAGGGAAAGGACAGTATGTGATTCCATCCTGCTCTCCAAAGAACGGTGCAGTCTTTCAAAACGTGCCTGGAGGGAGAAAACTGTGTTTGGGGTGTGTCTGTTTATACTCAAGGAAAGATAAAGTTGTAAATGTTCACTAATTCTTGTTTCTATGTGAGGTATTTATCAAAGGAAAAAGTTTCAAACGTTTATGGGTGGAGAGGAGAAACCTTACACATCTGGAGGTCAGCTTCTGGAAGTTTATAATGCTGCGAACACACGAAATTGCTTACAAGGTCTTCTTCCCGAGCTTTACCTTAGATTTAAGTTTCAGTATTTTACATTGAGACACTGCCACGTTAAAAGAAACAAAACAGGTTAATTTAAAAGCCAAAAACAAGGGTTTTAAATAAACAAGAGGGAAAAATACAATTTTGCATTGTTGTCCCTCAAATGAGAAACAGAGATTCCTGAGCCGTTTATTTAAACCCTTAGGTTTGGCTTCAACACATGCACATTAAAATCATTTTTCAACAGTCATAATTTTTTTCCCAATTTGGCATTGCTCAAATTCAAGAAAGAGTAGAAGCGGCATTTAAAGACTATGATGCTGTTCTAGATGGCAAAGCCAAGCCCTGCTCTGTGCCAGCCCCTCCTTGCCATCCGGCAGCCTGGTCCTGGGGCTCGGGGTACTCAGCACCAGGTCATCCTCGGTGACTCACCCTACCTGGCCCCACATCAGTATCTGGGCTTTGGCTTCATTCTAGTGCCTGGAGCCCCTCCTTGAAGCTGACGCCCAGACAGTGGGGTGCATCTAACCCCCGTGGGTCAGTTTCCCTGGCTAATGAGCAACTCTCTGACCTATTGAGTGCCAGCTTCATCCCAGGCAGAGGACAGCGTGCTGTGGGCTCACTTCTCCTCCTCACAAGTGCCCCGCAAGGTGGTCGGTATCATTAACCCCTTGGTTGCCTGTAACTGGGAAGTCAGCTGAGCCCCCTTCCCCATTCAAGTGTAGTGCTGTTTCTTTGCTCCACATCAACCCTGACACAAGCCTCAGCCCTTCCTTGGGTTATCCCAAAAGACTTCCAACTCATTCATGAGCTTAACAACTTTACTGGAGACTTGAGAAGTCAAGAAAAAGAAGGGCACGATGCACGTTGCTCAACCTCCCACCCTCCGCTGGTTCTCCCTAGCTGGCATCCATGTCTTGGGGTGTCAGCATTGTCCCCCAAACAGGACATCACAGCTTTCCTACAAAGCACAATGCTTCTCCCTGTGTAATCCTGGTAGGTACATTTGACTACAACTGCCCACAGACTGTAACATGTGGCTGGGCAACCGAAAGTGTAGAGACGCTGAGTAATTTGCTCAAGCCAGCTCAGCTAATAGGAATCATAATGGGCATCTGAGCCCAGGTCTGCCTGAAAGCCCCACTTTCTCATCTGTCATGTTGCCTCTCCATAACTGAATCACCTGCCTGGCACCTCATTTCTTCCAAAGACAGGCTCTGTTCTGCTCTCCCCTTTCCTTGCAGCCTTAGAGTCTTGTCCCTGATTTCATCCCGGCAGCTAGAGCCAGTTACTGACCCCTGCCACACACCGCACACACCTCCAGGGTCTCCTCCCTCTGCCTCTGCCCTGCCTCTGCTCTGCCCACCTCTCTGCACCACTCTTCTCACTCTCTTTGACAAGGACCGAGTGCTTGGCCGGCCTCCAGTCCCCCATTCCCACGTTCTCTGTCTATCTTACTGGGCTTCCTCCCATCACCTGTAGCTAGACCCCCAACCTGCCCACTGGGCCACCTCCTGTCCTGCTCAGTGCCCATGGGCAGCTCCCAAGGGGCTTTGCTGATGGTATTTACTGTTTTCAGAAGACAATGAATCTCTCATATCCTCCTTTCTTGTCCTTCCTCTTTGCCTACTGCAGGCAAAGAATGTCTGCCAAGCAAGAATGATTCGAGGGGCCGGCCCGGGGGCGCAAGCGGTTAAGTGCGTGCGCTCCGCTGAGGCGGCTCGGGGTTCGCCAATTCGGATCCCGGGCGTGCACCAATGCACCGCTTGGTAAGCCGTGCTGTGGCAGCATCCTATATAAAGTGGAGAAAGATGAGCATGGATGTTAGCCCACGGCCAGTCTTCCTCAGCAAAAAGAGGAGGATTGGCAGATGTTAGCTCAGGGCCGATCTTCCTCATACAAAAAAAAGAATGATTCGATTCTCCACCGTCCCTAGTTGCCAGGGTGCTCTAGGGAGGACTTCGAAGTCAGTGGTGTTTAATGGAGTGGCTGAGAGATCTCTACCTCCCTTCTCTCCTCATTTGCTCCATGTCGGCTGAGATGGCAGCTGCCCCGGAAAAGATTTTTGGCTGATCCATTTTCTCCCTGCTCCCTCAGACTTTCCCATGCAAAGCTAAAAATAGCAACTCATTTCTGTTTTCAAACTGAAAGACAGACACAGGCTCCCACCCTCTGAGCAAGGAAATGGCAGTCCTGCTGGTTGTGTGGGCATGTTCCAGGGCCCAGCCTCAGGGAGGAAGAGAAGCAGCATGAAGGAGCGGGAAGGGACTCTCTGGAGGGGGCTGGTATGCATTTAATATCCAAAGGGATGGACCACTATTGTCACAGATATCAACTGCAAATATTACAGTAGGAGTTTGAATTCTCAGACACTATAGCAACCACTCGGGGCTTTCCGAAGGGCCTCCCATGGTGAACCACTGAGTGTGTCCCTGGACGGCCAGCTGAGGGGTAGAGTTCACCACAGGCAACACAGCCTCCAAGCTCTGGAGGCTACAGATCAAATTGAACGTCACCCCTGGGGGCTGTCAGCCTGTGCTGAAGAACTGTGATATATGCAACTCCATGACATGAGCCAAATTATGCAATCGTTCCTGTTTTATCACTCATTTTGTTCTCTCCTCCTCCACAAAGTCTTCCCAGCCTGGCCCCACCAGCAGTGACTCCTCCTTCTCTCAGTTTCTGACTGTCTGTACCAACCACTGGGAGTTAATCAACTATGGTCTTGTGACATTCCCAGCATCCTATATGGAACTTTTACCTACTGCATTATTCTTTAAAGAGTGGTGTGTGTGTGTGTGTGTGTGTGTGTGTGTGTCCTGGTGCGGGAGCTCCTATTGAGAACAGTGGGTGAGCTCTGCAGCGTGTTGAGTAGACACAAACTTGGGGTCAGAGAGACTCGGCTCCTCATTCTGGATCTGGCATGAGTGGTGGACTCTGGACAGGGGATAAGTTTCTCTGAGACTCACCTGGAAGCTCTGGTCAATAACACTGGAGTGGAAGGAAATGATCCCTTCTCGAATTTGTCTGCAATGAGGGAATTCCTGTCTCCTGGTCCAGGAAAAGTTGGCAAAAATTAAAGCAGTCTTTAGAAATAACATTTTTAGAGATTCTTGGGAAGCAGTAAGCTAGAAAATGTGATCAGGGTAAGGGCCGGGATGGTGGTAAAATAGATGATAGATGAGAGATGTTGGATAGAGATAGAGATGATGGATGATAATGATAGATAGATAGACAGACAGACAGACAGACAGATGCTGTTTATAAGCAGAGAATAAAGAAAGATTCATGTTTGGAGAGGCTGGAAAATTAGGAGTTTTCCAAGGTGACTCAGAAAAATCTCCAGCTAAGAGAGAAAATTGAGAAACCCACCTGATTTTTAAAAGGCGCTCATAAAGATGTAAGAGGTCATTCCCCAGACCACAACTCCTCCAGCTTAAAACCAAAAGATGCTGCCTGGAGCCCATAAAGCAGCATCCTATGAGTGAGGTGAAAGGTAACAGTGGCTAAGAAAAGATCTTTTAAGTCAGTAGAAATAAGGAAATGGATGTCTGTGTCTTACCTGCCCATGCCCAATATCTGCTCACCCTCTACAGAAAGCTTTATGGTCAAAAATGGCTAACTGGACTGATGGGTCTTTCTTTCCCTCTGCCTTCTGCACTCCCTCCCCTCAATTCAAAGTGGCCTCTCTCTTCTCTAAACCCCTATGGTTCTTTATTTGACTATCTCACAATATTGAACTATAGTCGTTGTGCACAAATTCTTGTTTGTCAGAAAAATGGCGGCCGGCCGGCCTGGCTCCCCTCCCCGGCCCCGACGGGCGGGCGGGCTGCCCTGAGGAGGCGGGGAGGGGAAGGCTGGGCCGGCCGGCGGGCGGGCGACGATGCCGAACTTCTGCGCTGCCCCCAACTGCACGCGGAAGAGCACGCAGTCGGACCTGGCCTTCTTCAGGTTCCCGCGGGACCCGGCCAGATGCCAGAAGTGGGTGGAGAATTGTAGGAGAGCAGACTTAGAAGATAAAACACCTGATCAACTAAATAAACATTATCGATTATGTGCCAAACACTTTGAGACCTCTATGATCTGTAGAACTATGCATTTTGCAGAGGCATCAGAAAACTAAAGAATGATTGGGTTATTTTATTTCTCAAAATTAATTGAAGCAGATACTTGTGAAGTCATTGGGAGAGTCCTTATAGGACAGTTCTTCGAGATAATGCAATACCAACAATATTTGATCTTACCAGTCATTTGAACAATCCACATAGTAGACACAGAAAACGAATAAAAGAATTGAGTGAAGATGAAATCAGGACACTGAAACAGAAAAAAATTGATGAAACTTCTGAACAGGAGCAGAAACATAAAGAAATAAACAACAGCAATGCTCAGAACCCCAGTGCAGAAGAAGGAGGTGAAGAACAGGATGAAGACATTTTACCTTTAACCCTTGAAGAGAAGGAAAATAAAGAATACCTAAAATCCTTATTTGAAATTTTGATTCTTATGGGAAAACAAAACATACCTCTGGATGGACATGAAGCTGATGAAATCCCAGAAGGTCTCTTTACTCCCGATAACTTTCAAGCACTGCTGGAGTGCCGGATAAATTCTGGTGAAGAAGTTCTGAGAAAGCGCTTTGAGACAACAGCAGTTAACACATTGTTCTGTTCAAAAACACAGCAGAAACAGATGCTGGAGATCTGTGAGAGCTGCATTCGGGAAGAAACCCTCAGGGAAGTGAGAGACTCTCACTTCTTTTCCATTATCACTGACGATGTAGTGGACATAGCAGGGGAAGAGCACCTGCCTGTGTTGGTGAGGTTTGTCGACGAATCTCATAACCTGAGAGAGGAATTTGTGGGCTTCCTGCCCTATGAAGCTGATGCAGAAATTTTGGCTGTGAAATTTCACACTACGATAACTGAGAAGTGGGGATTAAACATGGAGTATTGCCGTGGTCAGGCTTATATTGTGTCCAGTGTGGTTTCTTCCAAAATGAAAGTTGTTGCTTCTAGACTTTTAGAGAAATATCCCCAAGCTGTCTACACACTCTGCTCTTCCTGTGCCT
This sequence comes from Ceratotherium simum simum, assembly GCF_057802395.1. Taxonomy (NCBI): domain Eukaryota; kingdom Metazoa; phylum Chordata; class Mammalia; order Perissodactyla; family Rhinocerotidae; genus Ceratotherium; species Ceratotherium simum. The sequence continues at coordinate 9,269,372 of NC_141913.1, forward strand.
TAAATATGTGGTTGGCAAAATCCGTGCCTGTTATGGGAGTATCTGTTGCATTAGGAACAATTGAGGAAGTTTGTTCTTTTTTCCATCGATCACCACAACTGCTTTTAGAGCTTGACAATGTAATTTCTGTCCTCTTTCAGAACAATGAAGAACGGGGTAAAGAACTGAAGGAGATTTGCCATTCTCATTGGACAGGCAGGCACGATGCTTTTGAAATTTTAGTGGACCTCCTCCAGGCACTTGTTTTGTGTTTAGACGGTATAAATAGTGACACAAGTATTAGATGGAATAACTGTATAGCTGGCCGAGCGTTTGTCCTCTGTAGTGCAGTAACAGATTTTGATTTCATAGTTACCATTGTTGTTCTTAAAAATGTTCTATCTTTTACAAGAGCCTTTGGGAAAAATCTCCAGGGGCAAACCTCTGATGTCTTCTTTGCAGCCAGTAGCTTGACTGCAGTGCTGCATTCACTCAATGAAGTGATGGAAAATATTGAAGTTTATCATGAATTTTGGTTTGAGGAAGCCACAAATTTGGCAACCAAACTTGATATTCAGATGAAACTCCTGGGAAATTCCGCAGAGCACAGCAAGGTAACCTGGAATCTCCACTAACCTCTGAGGGTTACTATAAAGAAACTCTAAGTGTTCCAACAGTGGAACACATTATTCAGGAACTGAAAGATATATTCTCAGAACAGCACCTCAAAGCTCTTAAATGCTTATCTCTGGTACCCTCTGTCATGGGACAGCTCAAATTCAATACGTCAGAGGAGCACCATGCTGACATGTATAGAAGTGACTTACCCAATCCTGACACGCTCTCAGCCGAGCTGCACTGTTGGAGAATCAAGTGGAAACATAGAGGGAAAGATATAGAGCTTCCATCCACCATTTATGAAGCCCTCCATCTGCCAGACATCAAGTTTTTTCCTAATGTTTATGCACTGCTGAAGGTGCTATGTATTCTTCCTGTGATGAAGGTTGAGAACGAACGCTATGAAAATGGGCGAAAACGTCTCAAAGCATACCTGAGGAACACTTTGACAGACCAAAGGTCAAGTAACTTGGCTTTGCTTAACATAAATTTTGATATAAAACATGATCTGGATTTAATGGTGGACACATATATCAAACTCTATACAGCTAAGTCAGAGCTTCCTACAGATAATTCAGAAACCATTGAGAATACCTAAGAGACTTTTAAAATAGGCTTTGTCTTATATTTGACATTTGAAAACATCTTACAGAAAAGCTGTAAGGTGTACGTAGGCCACTTAATCACTGAATATCTTGACCAGTAGGCCTCCCATTGAGTACATTAGCCATTGATAATCTGCCTGTTTAAATGGTCCCTGTTTCAACTCTCATGCTTTGGAGACCTAACTGTTCTTCTAGAAGATAGCATTGAAAAGTGCCATGTTACACTTCTGCGTGATTTCTGCTGATGGCACTTTGGAATTGTTTTAGTTAAGTTATTTTAGACATAACATTTATCACTGGACCCAATTGTCAGGTATTATCAGTTCTTCAAAGAAATAAATTTTGAGGAGGTGTGGGAGGAAGGAATACATTTTACAAAATATTACAATGAAGCTTACAATTGACCTTTGAATAGTAGGAGTTTTAAGTATGTTGTTAAAAATCTATAATGGACAGTTAAGGGAATCACCAGACAGTGAGAGAAACATGTGAGCTCACCAAACAAGGATTTCAGTATAGATTTTGTCAACATCAAATGAACTTAAAGGAACAAGTGACAGTTAAAGGTTGAATGGAAGAGCCTGCCATTGTTGTTCCACATCTGGTTGTTGCTGTTTACATTTCCTTGTTGAGCCCACATCTTCATAAGCTTTCTAGCAGGTATATGTTGGACACTTCTATTTCATGGTCAAGACAGGATCAGAAGCCATGGATACTGACAACTGATTTGTCTGTTTTCTTCTGTCTCTTTCCATGACTATATCTACTGCCTCATCTTGATTTATAAGCAAAACCTGGAAAACCTACAAAAATAAGCATTTTGTGGTTTATCTGGGAATAATACAGAAAATATTGCTGTTATTTTTGGTGAAGAAAATCAATTTTGTATAGTTTATTTCAACTTAAATAAAATGTGAATTTTGTTTAAAAAAAAAAAAAAAAAAAAAAAAAAAAAAGAAAAATGGCCTCCAGGAATGCCTACGTCCTCATCCGTGGAGAGACTTTGAAGATATGTTAAGGACTCTGAGATGGGGAGATTCGCCTGAATTATCTGGGTGAGCCTAATCTAATCACATGAGTCCTTAAAAAAAAAAACAAAAACAGAATGTTTCCTGGCTGTAATCAGTAAGAGGGAGATGTGATGACAGAAGAAGGGTCAGAGAAATGCAACCTTGCTAGCTTTAAAGACTGAGGAAGGGAGCCATAAGCCAAGGAATTTAGGCAGCTTCTAGAAGCCAGAAAAGACAAGGAAGTGGGCTCTTTTCTAAACTTTCCAAAAAGGAATGCAGCCCTGCCCATACCTTGATTTTAGCCCAGCCAAACTTCTGACCTCCAGAACTGTAAGACAATAGGGAAACTAATACACTCTCCCCCCACTGGACTGTAAGTGCTCTGAGAACAGATGTCTTCTCTTTCCTCATAATAGTTCCACCTGTTACCACATGGTAAGCAATCAATACATATATGTTCGAAGAATGAATGAGTGAAGAAATGAAGTATATACGTACACAGAGCTAACTACCAAGGGATGACACTGGACAGCAGGAGAGGCCACAACCTCAAGGTCACAGTTGGAGAAAACAGTCCCTCGAACCCTTAGTGGGGAGGGAAAAGCTGCTGCCAGTGACCACTTCTTGCTGAGTGGTCTGACCTTTCACCATGTAGGGGAATGACATACACACAGGGAAAAAATTCCAGAGAAAGATAAGTCCGTATGTAATTGAGCACCAAATTGAAGAAAAGCACTGTGGAAAGGTAGGATGATTCTGGAGAGGGTTGTGTGATGAAGGGGGACTTGGTCTGGATGTTGAAGGACGGCCAGAATTGGGCTAAGTGGAGAAGGAGGTAGGGCTGACTGTGAGGAGAGAGCTTTGCCAGAGTAGAATTATGACCAAGAAGAGTTACCTAGTGGAAACAGCTGCCATCTACTGAGTTCTTCTCAGATGCCAGCACCTTCCATGCATCAGCTAGCGTAACCCTCCCAATAACCCTCTAAAGTGGCATAAAGGACGTCTCAAGCCTTTTTGACTTGCGTGTCTTTAGCTGCCCAGCGTCTGTTCCGCTTTCTTAGGTGAGGGGAAATTCTCTCTCTACAAGCTTCGGGGCCCGTTTCTCTCACTGCTGACCAGAGGCTGCAAAGCCTACACCTTTGCTTTCTCCTTCCCCCCGCAACCTGGATGTGGGCAAGTGACCTGGTTTGGTCATCAGATTTTAATCAGGAACAAGTGGCAGAAAGAAAGGGGACAGGGAGAATTTGCTCCAGCAGCAGCGCTGGTAGCAACATCTGGATGCCAGAGGAAGCAGGTCAGGCGGCTCCTCCCTTGTTTCCAGCACATTTTCTGAGCCTGGTTTGATCCAGCCTTCTCAGCAACTCTTTGAGCTACTCAACTCCCATCAGAAAAGTTCTTCTGTACCTAAATCAGTCAGAATAAATCCCTGTTATTTACAACCAAGAACCCTAGCTGATACGGTAGATTAAAATTCTTGTATTACAGGTTAGGAATTTAAGGCTCAGTGAGGTGAAGTGACTTGCTCAAGGGCACACAGCTATACCTGTCTGATTATAAAGCTTGTGTTCTTAACAAGACTAATCATTAAATGTTCAAAATGAGATTTAGATTATAAAAGTCTTCTTCTTTTGTGGATACTTCAAAGACAGTACTTTTTTGGGGGGGGTAAGAGATAATTCAGATAAAACAATTAGATTGCTGGAGATAGTATATATCGGGTACAACCTTTGTAGAAGGCAAACTGGGAATATGTATCAAGCCCCTGAAACGTTCAAGTCCTTTGAGTAAATGATTCCATTTCTGGGCCTCTAGTCCAAGGCAGTGTTTCTTAATCTTTCTTTTTATCATTGCAAATTTATTAAAGAGCATTTTTAGACACCTTTTTCCTTGTCTCCGCTGCCATTTTTTACCACAAATATACTGTATATTTGTTTATGTACTGCATTTATACCTGTGCTTTATACACAAAAAGAGTAAGATTTATTTCACCCCCAAGAATCAATTTTAGCTGTGTTAGGGGCGACTATCACTCCCACTGAGAATTCATGTTCTAAGGAAAAAGATTCATGTACAAAGATGTTCAACAACATTAATTAAATAGTTAATCATTGGAAACGCACAGCAAAGAGGACTAATATATCTGCCAATTTGAGTAATAGCCATTTTAAATGATTTTAACAAATAAAAACCCATCATTTAGAATTTTAAAAATGGTTAATAAACAATTCAAGTCAAATTTGAGATCTAAATTAAGAACACAGACAATTCATCATGTACTATTAACAAAAACACACCACTGATCAAACAGAATTTTCCCAGAAGAAAAGTCATTGCCTAAAACACATATCACTAAATTGCAAAAAATAAAAACAGACTATTTGTGTTTAACTCAAGAAATTTTAAAAAGGGCAATAAAGTTTACAAAGTTTGTAATAAATTTTAAAATGCTTATATATTAATAGAAAATTTTAAAAATCAGGATTAAATTATATTTATTATATGAATAAAACTATAAAACAAACAAAAGTATCCATGGATTAAAATATGAACAAGATACAATATTATCATAGTAGTGGGGGCTTTCAATGGTTTGATTATGTAGAATTTTTTCCTCCTTGTTCTTTTTCATATATTCTAACTTTTTATACTGAGCCTGTATTGCTTTTCAATAGAAAAACAGTTTATGTCTTCAAGGCGGGCTAATTCCCTGACTGGAGTCTGGCTGGGTGGTGGAGGTCTGCAGGTCGCCAGAGGAACAGGCCTCTGTTCCACACTCTCTCCACTGCCTCGCTCCCTCCCCTGCTTAAGATACCCATCCCCACTTCCACATGCCAAATGCACCACAGAACCAGTGAGGGGAGATGCAGGAGCCACAACAACAGAATTATCTGTGGTTGAAGCAAGTCTGCTGGCAGTTCAGGAACTTCCTTACACTTCACATGAGGGGCTCGGGTGCTCAGGAACCCAGGACAACTCTGTTGGGACTGGCCTCAAGCTTTCGGCTCAGTTTTTTCTGGACCATCTAGAGGGAGGCCTTTGGTCCATCGCTGCCTGCAAGATAATGGGTGTGACCGCTCTTCTCCCCCTTGTGCTGAGGTGACCTCATACAGCCACACCAGCAGCACTCCCCACAAGCAGACACCACCATGGCAGGACAGTCGCCTCTAATGACAAGCATCACGCTCGCTCTGGAGCCTGGGTCCTGTCAGCTCTGAAAGGCCAATGCTTTGAAATGTCATTTAGCATCCCTGGGGCATGAAGTCATTTCAGACCAAGAGTCAGATGCGCCCAGCACCACACTCAGAGGCCAGAGGAGCCCCGGCCCTTTGCCTGGGCATGTGGCCTGCAGACAGGTAAAGCCTGGACTGTCACTGGAATGGGTGCATTGCCTGTTTTTGGAAGGAAACACCTGCTATGGACTGAATTGTGTCCCTTCAAGGTGCATACGTTGAAGCCCTAACTCCCAATGTGTCAGTACTTGGAGATGGGCCTTTAGGAGGTAATTAAGGCTAAATGAGGTCATACGAGTGGGGCCCTAATCCAATAGGATTGGTAGCCTTATAAGAAGAGGAAGATCTCTCTCTCTCTCTCTCTTCATCTATCTCTCTCTTTCTCTCTCCTCCCTCGCTATGTCCTCTCTGAGGACATGTTTAAGCCACGTCTTAAACAATGGGGAAGGGCCGGCCAAGCTGGCAAGGAGCAGGTGGAGGGCTCTCCAGGCTTCGGGAAGACCAGAAGCAAAGGCACGGATCCATGAAATTTCAGGGGCTCTATATTAATATCTATTGCTGCCTAACAAATTACCCACAAATTCAGTGGCTTAAAACCACACACGTTTATTATCTCACAGTGTCTGTGGGCAGCATTCTGGGCACGGCTTAGCAGGGTCCTCTCCATCAGGGTCTCTCACAGTGGCAATCAAGGTACTGGCCAGGGCTGGGGGCTCATCTGATGGATCCATTTTCGAGCTCACGTGGTTGTTGGCAGATTTCTGTTCTTCGAGAATTGTTGGACCGAGGGCCTTCGTTCCTAGCCAGCTGTTGGCCAGGGGCTGCCCTCAGTTCCTTGCCAAGTGGTTCTCTCCCACATGGCCCCTGGCCTCATCAAAGCGGGCAAGCCAGGAAGACAACAGAGAGTCTACTAGTGGGACAGAAGTGACATCCCATCACCTTTATCATACTGTATCGGCTAGAAGCAAGTTGCTAGGCCAGCCCACACTCAAGCGGGGGAGGTTCTACAGGAACATGATCACCAGGAGGGGATCACTGGGGGCCCTCTGAAAGTCTGCCTCCTACAGTCCACTGGGGAATTGCAGGTAGTCTTGTACCATGGGGGTGGTGCAGCAACACCAGGCTGGAGGCAGGTAGGTACAGACCACGAGGAGCTTCATAAACCATGCCCAAGAACTAGGGCATCGTCTTCTAAGAGATGGGATTCCTTCTTTTCTTTTAACACACCTTTTGGTTTGGTTTTGTTTCTCAAAATCACTTCAGCTTCTTTCCTTCCCTGAAATCCCGCCTTACATGTACACACCCTACACCATCAGTTCCCCGTCTCCTTCTCATGTTTCCATCCTCCAGCAGGTACTGCATATCTGTCATTTAGACACACCTAAGTAAGGCTTGAACACATGCAACTGAAACCGATTAAACTCTCTTGACTCCAAACGAGTGACGCCCCCAAATCCATCACCTAGACTTTGGCAGAAAGTTGTTTTTGGCTGTCTGAAAAACCAGAACAAATGGGGAGAGGGGGAGGAGGTTAGGCAAGGACTGGGACGCCTCCTTGGGATCCCAGCCCTTCCAACCGGTCCCTGAGTTGTTCCTAATAGTGGTTCTGCCACCAGGCTTGTCGTTCCAAAACCATCACTGGCTCCACTGTTCAGAGAGAGGCCCCAGAAAAGCCAAACTGCCCAAACCACAACAACTTCCCTGGAAATGGCCTAATGTGATGATCCCTCATTGCTGGAAGTGTCACTGGGTTGTGGTTGTCACCATGAGGACTGTTCTTTCTTTTCATCTAGGTTGAAAATGTCCACAGTTCTGGCTTCTAGAGATTTTCACTAGTTTCTTTACCTTGATCACTTTTCCTGCACATGTAAGAGTGTGTTCTTGCCAAAGCCTATTTCTCTGTGCTTAATAAAGCATTTTATGGGCTACTCTTTTGGAGGAAAGCCCCCGTCCTCCATCCTTTGATCTGCAGACTCTGCGTGTACAGAACTAGTGTTGGGTAAGCATTACCCTTCCAAATATCACTGGCCACGTCCAAAACAGAACCTCCAAGTTCCATTTGGAAGCCCTGGGGACTCCTTGCCTATGATCCTTAGATCCCTTTGGCCTCGATCCTTGCCCCACCCTTTATTAATCTCCCAGGAAAAGGAATAACAGCTGTGATAATTCATGGATTTTGATCATTTCCACCAAGTACTTCTCGTGATCACACTCACCAGTTACTGCACATCCATTTGGAGGACAGCCACCTTTTAAAAACGGATCGTGACAACATTCCAAATGCAACAGCTTTGATCTCTCGGCCAGAGGACATCTGCTTGTCTGGTAGGACATTTTTACCTTCTAGGTTCAGGCCAAAATTGTCCCCCTGCTCCCCGAGCAGTCTCCCTGCTGGGGCATCGCTCTTGCTGCTTTGTTTCCTTGGCTTCGTGTTATCACCTTCTCCTTCCAACACTTCTGCCTCATCCCTCCGTGTAATATTTTACCTCGGACGAATAGAAATTCTGCAGCTGACAGGCGATTGTGTTGTCTTTGAAGTGTGCTGGCTCTAGGCTGGTCTCTGGATGGAGAAACAACTTACTGGAATTACTTAGAAGTCTCCTTTCTGCTTTTGTTTCCTTCTCTGTGTTTATTCATAGAGGAGAATGTCAGTGATCAGGAGGGAAAGTGCCAGACAGTCGATTCTCTCTGTGAATCAGCTGAGGATGCATTTTCCCGCTTCCTCTCATCCCACAGAAAGGGACAATATTGAACCAAGTCCCTCCTTCCCTAACTACCTCCACTTTCCAACCTCTTCCCCTCTTCCTGCCAATCCCCAGCATCACTCCGACCTTGGTACTGAAGTTTAAATCAGGTCTTATCCACCTAGCAAGAAAAGGCTGACCAGAATCTCCCCCCAGAGAAACACTTCCCGTGGGTTTCACGGGGCCCCTGCTCCCTTTACAAAATACAGTCAGGCATGGGCCTTCGTGGGGTACAAGGAGATTTGTTTAACTGCTTCAAAATTATTATTTGCATGCAGAAGAACGTGGAACAAAAGCCCCTGTGTGTGTAAAAATGCCACAGGATTAAGCCTTTGTTTGAGTCCCTTCTAAGAAGAAGTGTGATCATACAAATCGCAAGGACACCTGAGAGCTAAGTGAGCTATCAGATGACCTAGGAGACTTGGCCGGGAAACCCCGCCTGGCACACAGCCTCCGTTCGCACAGTGCTCTGCTCAGTCATGCTTCGACACCGGCCCTCGTTTCTCTACAAGCTGTGCCTTTGTCTCCAATAAGGGGGTCTGCCACCAGGCCTGCTGGAGGGGCCAGCAAAGATAAGCAAGGGAGTGGGACAATTCGAGGATGGAGTCAGCAGGTGCACAGTGCCTGGCACTTACAAGGACCCAGAAAATGTTACCACTTGGGCTACCAAGACCACGACCCACCAGTGACCAAGCCAGGACAAGTAAACTGGAGTTGAGGTTGCTCCCAAGACTCCTGCAAGTCTTAATTCAAAGAAGAAGAAACTGACAGCAAACCCTGCTGCCATCGTGTCCCCACCACCGCTGAGAAAGCAGCGTAGCATCCCAAACAGCGGCGAGTCATACAATCTGAGTGAGAAAGGAAACCTGAGCGTCGGTGTTGTGCTACCCTCTCCTGGAAATGAGGCTTGGGGAGCTTAAGGAGAACGCCCAAGGTCACACAGCAGTCTGTTTCAAACGGGTTAAAAGTCTAAATTTTAGTGTGTGACTTTCATTCACTCAGATGCAAGCTGTAGCAATGGCATCCTTGGAAGTTTTCCTAATAAAAATGAGGTCGTAATTGTGAAGTCCCCCACCAAACAGCATTCACAGATGCCACACACACAGGCTCTGTCCAAAGAACAGTGCAGCAGAGTTACCATCTGCCTGCTGGCTAGCACTGGGTTTCCCACAGAGACCCAAAATCCCGCATCTACAGCTGAACTTGGTAGCAACCCCCCAACCCCACCATCTCCACTGAAGTCCACCACTGTGATCCAGGGACCTTTGTCTGCTTCCTGGGGTCAGCCTCAACTCCGGCCCGGGTTTTTCCCCGAGACAGCCTTCCCACCACTCTCCCTGCCTCATCTGCTGCCCCTTTCAATCTGATCTTCACGCCGAAGCAAACAGTCAGCTGTCAAAATGCAAACTGAATCCTGCTTTTCCTCTTCTCCACATCCCCGATGCTTCCCTAGGTCTAAGCAGGAGAACGTCCAGGCCGTACAGCGTCACACGCCCAGCCTTTTGTATCTGGCGTCTGCCTTTATTTTCAGCCTCGTTGCTCTCATCTCCTACACATCCTCTGCCCTGCTGTGCAGAAATACTCACATGTTCCTCAACTCCTCTGGGCTTTGGCCTCTGTTATTCCCTCTTTCTACAAGGCTACACCTGACTTTTATCTCCTGAGCATATGTCTACTCATCCTTTAAGGCTGAGCTCGGATGCCACCCGCTCCAGGAGGTCCTCCAGTACCGCTATAACTCTGGTAGCAACTTGTGCACACCTTGAACATGTTGCTGAATTAATGCTGACATTTCAGTGTTTTCACTAAGCTATAAACTCCTGAAGAGCAAGGACAGGCCTCTGTCCATCTTTGTATCCTAGCACATAGCACAGGAGCTATGCAAGAGATGCTGGTTTATTAGAAGACATTCTAATTTATTGAACATACCATATGCCTGGCACTAGGGCCACAGAAATGAACAAAGCAGAAAAAAAATCCCTGCCCTTCTGAAGTTTATATTGTAGTCTAGCGGGAGGATCGGACAAAACCAAATGCATAACTACTACTGTCAGCTAGCGACGCGTACTAAGGGGAAAATAAAGCAGAGTGAGGAGACGATGAGCGACGGGGGCATTATTTTAGATGGCGGGGTCAGAGACAATAACTCTGAGAGGTGACGTTTGGTCCTGGACCAGGATGAAACAGGCAGTGACATTAAAGAGGAGAAGAAGAGGGAAGAGTGAGTACCCAGGCCCTGGGCTGGAAGCGTGTTTGGCATGTTTGAGGAATAGCAAGGAGGCCTAGTGAGGTTGGCATGCAGTGAAGGAGGGAGAGGAGAAAGAGTCGAGGTTGAAGACGTGGCCAGACCACATCCGTCCTCGTGGACACACACACACACATCTGACAGAAGGATTTCTTTAGAAAAGAAATAATACAGACAAAATTCCAGAGGTGGTTACATACAAGGAGTGAAGGGAGGGAGGCAGGGAGGAGAATATAGGGTGCTGGGGGTCACTTTCAATATTCTGGTTCTGGGCTCATGGGCGCCTTTGTGGTGTTTGTCACAGAGGGATTCCATAAGTAGCAAAGCTGTGCATGAACTGAAGACGACAATGTGTCACGAGCCAAGAGTGATTACTAATCTGATGTGTACCAGGGAGACATGAAACAACGTAATCCACCGGGAGCTAAAACCTTCATTATTCTGAAATAATTGTCTATATTGCTTGTACTTAAAGAGAAGCTAAGTTAATACCCACTGAAATGAGAAATTCTCTCCAAAGGTTTTCGTGGGTTTTTTCCCCAGTAACGGGGGAGACATGGTTTTCAATCCCTTCCACACGGCGCACTGAGCAGCACGCAGTTCACGGTGTCTGGACCACAGGGTCAAGGGCAGGAAAGCCTGGGCCCGAGGGTGCTGGGCAAAGCTCACATGACAGCTGGCCCTAATGCTGGTGCCTTGGCAACTCTGGCACTCAGTGAGGACGTCAGAGCACTGTGTTGGGAGTCAGACAGAATCAAGTTCAAGTCCCAGATCTGCTGCCACAAACAAGCTCACCTGAGGCAAATCTCTTAGGTTCCCTGAGCCTTGGTTTCTCAAATGTCAACTGGAGTGTGTTAGTTCCCTAGGGCTGCTGTAACAAAGAACCACAGATGGGGAACCTTAAAATAACAGAAATCTTCCCTCTCACCGTTCTGGAGGCTGGAGGGTGTTGGCAGGGCCATGCTCCCTCGGAAGGCTCTAGGGAAGGACCACCCCCTGCCTCTTCTAGCTTCTGGCGGCTGCAGACATTCCTTGGTGTTCCTCGACTCGTAGTTGCGTCACCCTAATTGCCGTCTGCATCAGCACCTGGTGTTCTTGTGTGACTGTGGCTTCTTATAAGGATACCAGTCATTGGATGTAGGGCCCACCCTGAGCCAGTATGACCTCACCCTAACTAATTACATCTGCAAAGACCTGTTTTTCCAAATAAGGTCACATCCTGAGGTTCTAGGTAGACATGAGTTTTGGAGGGACACCATTCAACCCAATACATGGAGATGATGATATATAACTCAAAGGGCTTGTATAAGAGTTAAATTAAATAATGTATAGAAAGCACCTCGCACAATATAAGCATTCAGTAAATTTTACCTGTTAATATATTTATCATCATCATCATCACCCATCATCTCAGAGAAATGATTCGGTTTCTGAAAACATTCCATTCTGCTAGCTAAGGTGACCACAAGTGAAATGGTCAAATAGGTTCAAATCTTGGCTGGACAACCTCTGGCAAAGTACTCAACCTCTCTGAGCTTAGTTTCTTTATCCACACTAATGGATATATACATAAAAACACTTAAGTGCGTTTACTTTGTGCCAGCAGTGTCCTAAGAGATTTACAATATTATCTCAGTCAATCCTCAGAACATAATACCTGTGAGTTGGGTATTATTATTATCTCTATTTTACAATCAAGGAAATTGAATCAGCAAGTATTTAAGACAGTTGCCTAAGGTCACATAAGAAGTAAGTGTGAAACCAGAATTCAGACCCAGGCAGTCTGGCTCGAGAATTCCTCCAAGATTAAGGGAGAAGGTTTAAATGAAACATTGAGCCAGCGCTTAGTGTATACGAAGCTGTCAGTAAATGGTGTTCTATTGGCTAGGGCCCCTCCTCCGAACCTTGCCCCTTGCTGACCTCAGGATTGCCTTTCCTCCTCCTCCTCCTCCTCTCAATCCTGAAGCTCAGGCTGTTACCTCTGTTGACACTAAGCCAGGGCCAAGTCCCTATATTTAAATGTTCAGGCTACCCAAGTCCACTCAGTTTCCTGGGGTATCTTGCCCTCTTTTTTTTTTTTTTTGTGAGGAAGATCAGCCCTGAGCTAACATCTGCCAGTCCTCCTCTTTTTGCTGAGGAAGACCAGCCCTGGGCTAACATCCATGCCCATTTTCCTCTACTTTATATGGGACGCCGCCACAGCATGGCCCGACAGGCGGTGCGTCGGTGCGTGCCCGGGAACCAGGTGGGAGCCATGGGGAAGCTGAACCGGCGAACCCTGGGCTGCCGCAGCGGAGCGTGTGCACTCAACCGCCTGCGCCACCTGGCCGGACCCATTGCCCTCTTTTTCATCTTGTTCTCATTCTCTCCTGTGTCCTGTGACCATGGTGGCTTCTCCCATGAGAAGGGGAGGGAGCCGCAGCTCGCTGGCAACTGGTGAGCAGACAGCGGGTGCTTCTTTCCTGGGATGGGGACAGAGTTAAGCAACATCTTAATGTGTAAGACACATCTCGGGGACATCTCCCCAATGGGGCCACCCACTAGTGTGCTGTCCTTGACACAGAGATCCTTGAGAGACCCATCATGGAACAAAAGCTCCCTTAGATTTACAGGAGCCACAGCAGAGGGGAAGGAGGAAAATGCTCCTGCTGAGAATGCGCATCTGGATCCGTGATGGTGTCAGAGCAGGAGGAGCGAGCTGACCCCTCAGCATCCAGCCTGGGGCTCGGTGGGTTCCCAGCCAGAGCGCCCTTCCTGCCACCCCGCCCTGCACTACTCTGAGCAGCAGGCGTTCACACAGCTCAAGTCCAATTTTCTGGGACCTGGCGTCAACTCCACCTGCTGCTAGGTAGGCTCTGCCCTCTGCGAGCTGGTGCAGGAGCAGGAGCAGGAACCCCACCCCAGCCCGGTTGGTTCTCCTCCTGCCTTTCTGGCTATTGCCAGAGTCACAGCATGGACATGGCGGCTGTCGCAGAAATTCCGTCATTAAGAGAGTGTGCACACTTACGCAGGATGGGGTACTGGGTAGATCCAATGAAAACTTAAGCAATTTCTGGGTGAGTTTGTCCCCCTCCCCAAACCAACGGCATGAGGACAGGCTTGCTGCAAGAGGTAAAGTGAGGGGCAGCACTTGGCAGACTGCGACGCAAGCAGTGTGCGGCTGCCGCTCCACCCTTCCCCTTTTGGGGTCCCGCCCTCGTCCCTCCCAGGGACCTTGTGCCCTTGTGCCCTGTGGAGGCACCCACCCACCGAAACAGCCCTGCCTTCCTCCTTTCATCCTCATGAGACATCCCTCTCCTCCCCCCAGACTTTCCAGGGCTCTGTCTCATTTTGGTAACAATGGAAGTTATCAAAGGAACAGATCCCTGCTGATTTGTCAACCAGCTATTGGGCTGCGCCTCCCAGGTGCCATTACGCCTTAACCCAGGGCAAATGAATAAAAGATGCGGCTGGGGGAGAGTCTTCAGGTAATTTCTAAATTTGCTCCTGCTCACCTGCGGGCTGCTAAGATGAAGGCCGAGTTGACATTTGATGCTGCAAGGTGAGGGGTGTTTCTAGGAACTGGTTCCTAAGCCTTGAAAGGAATAAAATCTTTGTGTGGGAGCCATGGGGAAGCTGAACAGCGCTCTCCCCCCTCCTGGGCCCGGGCTCCAGCGGGGGCCAGGACTGAGGTCACTCCCCCGTCCCGGCTGCCCAGCTGTGCCCGCTGCAAATGCTCTCCCCGCCCCCCGCCCCCCTCAGCTGCCCAGCCCAGCCGCCCCCTGCTCAGCCCGCCAAGTCCTCAGGACCGGGCTGTCGGCACAGGGCTCAGCTCAGCCAGACATTTTCACAGGGCCTCGGAGCTCCCGAGGATTGACGTGAGTTGTGCCCTCTGGGAAGCATCAGTTATAACCAATTTCTTTTTCTATCTGGACTCACTTTGCTTGCCTTTCAATTCTGTCTGAAATGCATGGAAAACCTCAGTTTTTTTCCTTGCCAAATGCCCTCCTCATGCTTGTTACTATATTATGAATGTAGTAAAAAAAAAAAATACATATATATTATTTGTCTGTACCAAGTACTTCACATCAGTGAAATCACACAATATTTGCGTGTGTGTGTATATATGTATATATATAAATTCCGCTTATATGACGTAGCTGGAATAGTCAGTCATCGAAGGGAGGTTACCAGGGGCTGGGAGGAAGGAATGGGGAGCCAGTGTTTAATGGAGCAGAGTTTCAGTTTGGGAAGATGAAAGAGATCTGGAGATGGATGGTGGTGATGGTTGCATAGCAATGTGAATGTACTTACTGCCGCTGAATTGCATACTTAAAAATGGTTAAAATGGTAACTTTTATGTTATATATATTTTACTATCAATATATAAGATGTGTATTTTATCCGTATGTGTACATATATATATTAGCTCAACTCTTATTTAAATACACTTATATAACTACTTTCAGGCAGTTTACATTTTACTTTGTGATCTCTCTCCTCCTGTTTCATATTGTGTGCCTTGGTTTGGGCCTTTTATCTCCTAAATATTTTCTGGATTTGGGTTTCACACGACCAAGATGAGCGCCATCCAATGAAAACCCACGGCTCTCCCCTCCTTCTGCCTGCCCCACAGCCACCCTCTCTGCAGTCGCTTTTAAGCAGAAAGCTTTACTAGTTAAAGTCTGTGATTTTCAGTGGTACGTTTAATAATTCATAAATCATGAGAGGTTCAAACAGGTTCAAAGTTTAAAAGTTTAAAAGTTTTGCTGAAGCTTTAAAGTTTAAACTGTCAGAGGCTTTGACAAAAAACTTTTCCTGTCTGGAATATTTAAGATTGTTGTGCCATATTATATTCAGGACTCTATTATAACCTCCTCTCCCCAAATGTTTCTCCTAAGAAAATCCTGGCGGCGTCGGACACGAGCTTTGTCCTTTGCGGGCCTGAGACAGCGGGTGTAAGAGGCCAGCAGGTATAGGGAGGCGGCCTGCGGCTGGGGGGTGGGGGGCGATGACAACCCACACTTTGCGCAAAAACACTTAGTTGACCAGAACCGCCGTTGTGTGGGGATTTCTCTTTAAAAAAATGAAAATTGTAAAACAAGATCCTGGCAAATGTGTGTAACGAGGTTTTGGCGGAAGACAGTGAGTTGTGCATAATTTGCTATTTCAAAATCTGGAAGCAGAGAGGCCAAATCTTCCACTGGCCTCCAGCTGACCTCTAATATTTCAGGCGTAGTTACTGTATTTGCATGTGCAGTTGAGTGTGGTGTCAGCCACCTATGCCAAAGCCCTTTTTGGAGTTTGTTGGGACAGTCATTTCCATTTCAGACTGTTTGACCAAGCAAACATAGGACACGGAGTCATTTCTGACACTCTGGCCGTGGACCCTGACGCTACATAGACTCTGTTGTTTTGATAACGTCACTATTTCTCAGAAACCTACCATGGTTCCCCTGCCCTTTCAGGTCAGATCCAAGGACTTAGTCATGAACCTCCAGTGCCATTACGCCTCACACCAGACACTGCAGACAAGCAAACCCTCCACCTCCCTCCCACCTGCCTTGCTCACTGCCGCCTAACAGCTAAGGAGATTCTTTCTCCTTCTCACCAAACACTTCTTTACATTTCTTCAAAATTCTCCTCTTCCATGCGGTTCCACAAGCCGTCAGCATGATCAAAATCTTTTCCGAGGTTCCAGGATTTGGTGACAGGATGTTGTAAAACAATCCCGTGATGTGAATGTAGTAATACTGGACTCCCAACTTCGGTACCCACCC
The DNA here is from genome assembly GCF_057802395.1 of Ceratotherium simum simum. Lineage (NCBI taxonomy): Eukaryota > Metazoa > Chordata > Mammalia > Perissodactyla > Rhinocerotidae > Ceratotherium > Ceratotherium simum. The sequence continues at coordinate 9,285,562 of NC_141913.1, forward strand.
TTGGACAATAATGACTGAACTTTCACATAAATTACCTCCTTTGATCCTAACAGCCTCCCATCCACGCCTTACCTCCTGTGGTGAGACTTCAATGCTAGGTGCTCTGCGGGCTTCTCCAAGGATTCCTAATGAAAAACCCAACACCAGTTTCCAGGTCTCTCCTACACGGCCTCCTGGTGGCATCTGACACTACTCACCATTCTCTGCTCGAATCTTTCTATTCTCTTTACTTTAATTGGCTTGTTTCTCCTGTTTTTGTGCCTACCTCCATGACTCATCTAGGTCACCTTCTCCAGCTCCTCTCCCTCCTCCCTAAAGGAGCATGGGGGTGCTCCCCTGAGCACATTCACAGCCTTTCACTTCACGTACTGCCCTTGGGCAAGCTCCTTTACCTGTAGCTTGAGCTACAGCCCATATCCTAGTGACCCCAAATCTGAGTCTCTGCTCCTCAACTCTCCTGGGCCCCAGTGCCATCTTTCCATCTCTCCACTGGCTCCCCAAACTAGAATCCAGCAAACTCAACAACCATTTATTGATTACCATCTGAAATAAAAATCAGGAAGACACACACCCTACAGAGTAGCTTACTCTCCCACATCCATCTCAAACTTGATATTCCATTTTCTTTCTGAAAATGCTCCTTTTGTATTTCCTATTTAATCAAATATCTGGTTGTCCAAAGTAGAATCTCAGAGACACCCTTAATGTCTTCCCTCCCTCAACTTTCCCATCTGATCTGAGAGCAATCCCTGTTGCTTCAACACTACCGACCTCTCTCCCATCCTCCCCCTCTTCTCTATCCCAACACTGCTTCCTGAATTCAGTCTTTCCTCATCTCATCCTAACTATCACCATTACCTCCTCTCTGGTTGCTCTTCCCTGGTCTTTCCTGTTTCCAGTCGTTACAGGGACAAACATGAAAACGTGAAACTGCCTGTTGACCGGTCTGCTTCCCAAAGCTACAGCCCACACCCCTGGAAACAAATACAAGGCCCTTCCCAGTCTGACCCCCATCGACCTTACCAGCTACATATCCCACCACAACCCTCCTCCTCTCTCTCTTCACTCTGCTCCAGCTGGACCAAACTTCCTTCTGTTTCCCGAGCATGCAGCGTCGTTCCTATCTCCACACCTTTGCAAATACAGTTTCTCCTATGTGGAAGGCCTTCATCCTGTGCTTTGCTGGGTAAGCACCAGTTCATCCATTGGCTCACTCACTTCCACCAGGAAGCTTTGGAGATTCCTGTCAGCAGAGACACGCAAGACCACGGTGCTCTACACACAACGGAGGGGTGTCCACTGGCCATGCTTTCCTTCCCTCTGGGACTCTGTACTGCTTATCTTCAATCCCTCAGCACCTAATACAGTGTCTGGCACTGCAGGTGCCGACCTCTCTTCTGAATGAATTAAATCTTGTGGTACTCAATCTAAACGACACCCTCTGGATAACTAAGCGCAGCTAGGGTGGGAAAGCCCAGTCGCTAATTCAGACTCTCTGTTTCTCTCCAGTTGCAACCTGATAAAATTTTCACTATTCCCGGATGGGAAGTGTGACCTATTGGAGAGAAAAGAGGAGAAATCCTCATTTAGATGAATCCTCTCTCCCCAGCGGACTCCTCTACCTTTCGCTGTGGGTTGTAAAATCCATTTATCCAGTGGCACGTGTTTTAGGTATCGTGTGTAATTTTCTGGTTTCTATTTGAGTGGCTGTAAATCATTTTATGTTAAAACCATGGAGATATTCGCATGGTTCATAGTTGAATCTCCATTCTGACATATAAATTAAGGATATCTTAGAGAAATACAGGCACTGTGATATTTGTGGGTAGGTTTTCCTTTGTTTCAATCTATGAGGAGATGGCATAGCTTTCCCTTGCATATGTCAGGCCTTGAAGTCAGACAGATTGAGGTTTAAATCCTGGCTCCATCCGCACATGACCTGTAGTATGTCATTTCACCTCTCTGCCTCAGTTTCCTTATCTGTAAAATGGAAAAACTGACACCTCATGGGGCTGTTGTAAAGATTAAATGAGATCATGTCTTTAAAGCATTTATCACAGAGGAAGTCTTCAATCATTGCTACCACTTACTGTGCCAAGTGTTTATATATTATATAACTATACACACACACACACACACACACACACACACACATATTGCCTGTAACAACAATTGTTACAACAACCCTATGATGTAGGTACTATAATTATTTCCATGTTACAGATGAAGAAACTGAGACAGGTTAACAACTAACTTGCCCAAAGTCACACAGCTAGTAAGTAGCAGACCTGGAATTTAAACCTTGGCAATCCAGAGTCAAAGTTCGTGCACTTAACACCCATTAAAATGTCTCACAAGGCCTCAATGTACTCTTCAATTTAATAAACGGTAACCATCATCATCATCGTCCAGGATTACCATGTCTATCTCAAATTACAAAAGTGCTCTAGCTAGGCTGGCTACTCAGTCAGCGCTGGGGTGATAACTCTGTTGCACAAACAAAATTGTATTCATCTGGCCGCCTCTGGGGCTGACCCCAAAGGCCAATGCGGTGCGTCCTCACACTCGGGGGTAGGAAATACTATGAAGGGAGGCCGTGGGATTCCACAAGAGTCAAGCCAGGATATAAGCTGGCGCAAAGTCAGAGCACTTGGCCCTGGCACAGCTTCATCCCATTTGCTTGTTGTCTTCCCTCTTTTAGCTGGAGAAAGAGACCAATTGATTCCTGCCTCCCAACCAATGCCAGCCAGGCTGTGAGATTTTGTAATTGTGTCTGTCTCAGATCATGGCCCACAGAAATCGGATACAGAAGCACTCGCTTGGGTTGTCCATGCATTCCACACCTGACCCAGGAAACGAGAACTTCTAACCCACTGATATTGTTTTGTTGTAAAAATCACAATTACTTGTACAAGTGGGATTAAATGTATGTTAGTGCCATTGGCTAGTTTACCAGAAATTTCATTTAGCCTGTTATCTTTTCTTTCCTGTCATGACCTACGCTTACTGACTGTCCTCGTTACCTATTTTCCTTCAGCTCTCATCTCCAAGTATATTCTTTGCCTTGACTCCTTTTAAGGGTCTTTGTTCTCTGTAGTTGGTACAAAATACGCTTTCCTGAAATGTTCTTGTTTTTGGTATAAGGTAGGTCTGCCTTTCATTTCTGACTGTTTAGCATTAGGCAAGTTGCCTTTTCTAAGCCTAAGTATTTGCATACATAAAATAGGTATAATAAAGAGCCCAACTTGATAGAGGTGTTGTGACAATTATATGCAATAATAACAGTAACTAACACTCACTGAGAATTAACACGTTGATTGTTGCGCTAGGTACGTTTTCCCAAGCTTGCAGACAAAAGTGCTGAAGGAAGGAGATTCTAATGTCCTCTTTGGCACCCAGCCTCTTTCCAGGAGGCGTGGCTCCTCCCTGATGGAGGGGAATGAAGACTCTCATCTGTCAGACCTCCGCACGTAGCAGCGGGACACAGGCATCACCTCATTTAATCCTCACAAAAATCCTGTGGAGAAGGTAATGTTTCCATCCCCATTATAGAGACAAAGAACTGAAGTTGAGAATAACTTGCCCCAGGTCACCCAATGAGTAAGTGGCAGAGGAGGTACTCTTAATTACCATGCAATATAACAATAATAAACAGTAGCAATAGGGGCCGGCCTGGTGGCGCAAGTGGTTAAATGCGTGCGCTCTGCTGTGGCAGCCCGGGGTTCGCCGGTTCGGATCCTGGGCACGCACCAACGCACTGCTTGTCAAGCCATGCTGTGGTGGCGTCCCATATAAAGTGGAGGAAGATGGGCATGGATGTTAGCCCAGGGCCAGTCTTCCTCAGCAAAAAGAGGAAGATTGACAGATGTTAGCTCGGGGCCCATCTTCCTCCCAAAAAAAAAAGAAAAAAAAAAAAAAACAGTAGCAATAATAACAACAATAACAATTAGTGATTACTGAGCATTCACTATGTGCCAGGCACCATTCTAGAAGCTGTATATGGATTATTTCACTTAATCCTCATACCAACTCTATGAGGTACACACTATTAGAAGCCCATTTACAAATGTGTAGACTGAGAGGAAAGGGTGCTAAGTGACTTGCTGAAGGTTGTGTGACAGAGCCAGAACTTGGAACCTGGTGGTCTGAATTCAGAGCTAGAAACTATCTTATGCTGTCTCTTTCAAACAAAATAATGAAATATGCATATAAAGGGCTTAGCCCAGGGCCTGGCACATTGTAATCTTCAATATATTATTATTGCGTTGTTACCACTATGTTAACGATAGTCAATATTTTAATACTGTTCTGCTTTGCGAGGCATCTCTTCACTCATCTGTAGGGTGTGACCTTCAAGCAGAAATCTGAGTGGACAGGAGCCATGTTCCTTGATTCTTTTGATCTTTGCTCATCTTAACTGCCTTCTGCAAATGACAATGGCAAGGTCCCCATCCTAACCCAGGTTTGTCATCACCCCAAGTTTTCTCTTTCAGAAGCCCTTCAACTAACATGATCCCAAAAAATCACTTTTTCTTTCTGCAACAGCTCTATATTAGTTTTCTATTGCTATATTAAAAATTACCCCAAATTTAGCAGCTTGAAACAACCCCCTTTATTATCTCACAGTTTTTCTAGGCCAGGAGTCTAGGCATGCCTGAATGGGGTCATCTGCTCAGGGTCTCACAAGGCTGCTGCCAGTTATTGGCTGGGCTGCATTCCTTCTGGAGCTCAGAGTCCTCTCCTGAGCTCCTGTGGTTGTTGGCAGAATTCAGTTCCTTATGGTTGTAGGACGCAGGGCCCCTGGCTTCTTACTGGCTGTTGCTGGAGGCTGCCTACCAGTCCTAGAGGCCCCTCGCGGTTCCCAGTCATGTGGCTCTCTCCACGGGAAACCCACATCAGAGCAGCTTGCTTCTTCAAGGCCAGCAACAGAATCCCTCCCTCCAGTCTGCTAAGATGGAGTCTTACGGAACAAAACGTAATTGTGGGAATGACCTCCCATCACCTTTGCCATATTCTGTTGGTTAGAAGAAGTCACGGGTCCCATTCACATTCACGAGGAGGAAACTATACAAGTTGGGTCATGGAGGGTCACCTTAGGGTGTGTCCACCACAAGTTCCTTGGCTTCCATTTTTATTTCTTCCTCACTTGTCTCAATTCCTTTTTCATCCCCGAAGAATACCACCTCCCATTCCATCTTCATCTTCACATCCACAGCAAAGCACTTTCTTACTGTGTCTGTAAAATTCTAAGATTCATTCTTCTTCTTTTTTCCACATTCGTATAAAGGTGGGAATCCATGCCAAGACCTCTCCTTCTCTCTCCATTTCCCCCAAGACCATAGTTTATTCATTTTTAACAGCTTTATTGGTATGTAGTTTACATACGATAACATTCAAAGTGTAACATTCAGTGTATATTTACAGAGTTGTGCAACCATCATAATATAATCTTAGAACATTTTTCATCACCCCAAAAAGAAACTTCATACCCTTTAGCTGTCACCACTATTTCCCCTTGATCCCTCAGCCCTAGGCAACAACTAATCTATTTTGTGTCTCTATAGATTTGCCTGTTCTGGACATTCATATAAATGGAAACATACACTGTGTGGTTCTTTGTGACTGGCTTCTTTCACTGAGCCTAGGTTTGTAAGTTTCAAGGTTCATCCATATTGTAGTATAAACAGTATTATTATGGCTATATAGAATGTTTAGAGTGCTGTAGACAAAACAACCAGAAAATGAAGGATTTTAACTTATAAAAATAGAGTTAGGAGTAAGCATCTTTATTCATTTTTCACCTCACAGTTTTTTATGAGAACTTACTATACAGAAGGTCCTGGAGGGAAGAAAAGATATGTAAGATTCAGCCATTGCCCTTAAGGAGCGCAGGCTGTAGAGAAACACGCAAATACACAACTGATACACCACCGGGCCGACCTATGATTCGGCACACGTAAACATCAGAGGAGGGAAATGCATAGTGAACTTTCAACTCACTAGGAGAAAACAGAAGCCAAAATTAGTCTCTTTAAGAAGCCAATTGCTTTTAGGAAAAAAAATAGTGTTAACCAATACTCTTTGCTTTTAGTTATATGGAGCTTAATGATTTTTTAAAATGGAGCGGCGGTTGTTTTGGGAGCTGTCCTGTGTCGAGCAGGCAGTGGACTAGCTTGCAAGTCCATTAAGAGAACTCCACGGGAGGGGCAGGCTTTTGCATGGGGGCTGGTGTTGGCTGTCTTGACATCAGCCCCCATGATCCCATTCTGCAGGGATGTGCTCATGAATGTGTGCTCCAAGCCTGTAGGAATTTCACTGCGACTTAATTTTTCATTTACCCAGAGGTCAGCGTTTGAATAGCAAAAACACTTCTGACTTAGACAAGCTGAGGAATGATGAGACTAAACGGTTTCTGTCAGCAGGAGCAGACCTATATGTGGGAACTCGGGATGTTTCACAAAAGGGCAAGTTCAAGAATTCTTAAAACTAAGAGGTGTCTATCACATCAGCTGAAGAAAACAGGAAGATAATGAAACATTTACCACAAATGTAATATTCATAGTGTTTCCAAACATTCCTCTGGGATAAGCGAGATTCTTGCTCAAGATTTTCAGACGGGGCCTCACGATTTCAAACTCGGGTCATGGAGCAAGGCCAGAGTCTCGGCCACAGGACCTGCCCCTCCCACGGCCAGCAGCATGGGCCTCCCATTACCAGCTGCTGGCTGCTTTGGGGCAGAGTTGTCCTCGGGAGCAGACCTGTGGAAGCCTCAGGAGGTTTCCTCACCCCTAAGCCCCTCTCCCACCCGGCTTGTTGATCTGAAATTCCACCCTTAGAAATTTATATCCTTGCTCCAATGCAGATACTTCTGGAAGAAGAAACACATCTTCTATCAGCCATTTACACCTCAGTGCAAATGTGCTTATCAGAACCTTTGCCAGAGTCTGTTTTTGGAGGGGAGGAGATGAAAGGAACTAAGAACAAAAAAATGCCTGAGGATGAAGAGAAAGTAAGCAAAAGCCACAACAGGACAGAAAAGGAAGACAGAGAGGATGCACCAAAGACAAACTCGGCCTCTTCCCAGGAGTACCTGCTTGAGCCAGGAAGGAGCCAACTCAAACTTGTTGGGATCAAATGGAGGGAGGAGGGTACGAAGTAATTAGCAAAATGTAGGGACCTCAATGCTGTGCCTCTGGCTAGAGGAGTAGGGATCAGGACCTGGCCCGTGGTTTGTATGTGGTGCCTGTCTTCTTTGGGAGGAACAGTCTCGGGAGGAACAATAGCACTTTGGGGAGTTCACCTGTGCTGCCCAAACAGAGGAGGAGGAGGAACAGTCCTCGGGAGTGCCCTGTTCCACCTTAGTCCACTGTCAAGAGCCTCTAGTCACTAATCACACGCAGGCTTTTCCCATTTAAAGAAAGTGAGCAGTGTTTGTCTAGCAGAATGTGATCTTGCACCTTGTGAGGAAAAACCATGCCCCAGCACTCACACTGAGCTACTGTTTCAGACCTAAAAACAAGGTGACCCCCAAACCTGGCAAGTTGATTACCTGTTTGTATAACATGGTGATTTCACAACACTCAAAGGGGATTACAACTTAGAGCTGTCCAGTTCCACTGGAGGTCAAGGAACCCTATGAGAAGTCGTTTTAGAATTAATTAATTGCATTAAAAAAAAATCCTCTTTGGGGTTGGCCCAGTGGCATAGTGATTAAGTTCACTCGCTCCCCTTTGGCAGCCCTGGGTTTGCAGGTTCGGATCCCGGGCGTGGACCTATCTCCCGCTTATCAAGCCATGCTGTGGCAGGCGTCCCACATATAAAAAGTAGAGGAAGATGGGCATGGATGTTAGCCCAGGGCCAATCTTCCCCAGCAAAAAGAGGAGGATTGGCAGCAGATGTTAGCTCAGGGCTAATTTTCCTCACCAAAGGAAAAAAAATCCTCTTGGTTTCCCATAGATGGTATTACTCCTGAGAACCATAATCCATAGCCTCTTTGATGAGCCAAATTTCCCAGACTTGTAGCCAGTTTAGGTTACTCGTGACAAACCAACAAATAGTTGGACTATCACTGCATGCTGACCAAACCTGGGATATTGATAAATAATGGTGAGTCAAGGGAGACATTTAACGTCCGTCCTAGATATGTATATATCCCCATCTTCATCTTTAAGATATAAGTGTTTAGATCTTTTCCCAAAAAATATGTGAATTGCCATGCTCAAAGAATGGGAGTGAAAGATTTACACAGTATGCTCCCCAAATAATTTCACCTGCTGAAAACACAGTTAGAAAGCCTAGAAGAAGGAGCTAAACTCTCTTTAATTTGCCTGACATCCGATTCTCGTTCTAGAGAATTTCATTCTTCTGGACTTTGAAGAGGAAAATGCCTACCTCAGGAATTACAGTGTTAAAAGATCCTCCTTGTAAGTGAACGTTTAATGAACTGTAAAACCCATCATAAAACACTTCATATGGTTTTAGTTACTCCATGAGCCAAACTACGCCTCAGGCAGACAAAATCATACCTTGCTCATCTTTTCAGATGCCATGAGAAGCCTAGACTGAGAGTATTCCTTTTTTCCCATCCGAGGGCTTTTTTTTTTTTTAAACCTTTCTTTTTGGTTAAAAATATTGAAGAATCTAATTGCATTTCTCTTCCTAGAGAAGACTGGTTCTGAAATGCTTTTTAAAGTGTGTTTGTGGCATCTGAAAGTTCCCTACCTCCCACACTCAAGTTCCAAAGCTTGAAAGAATATATCATTTCTAGTTTGATGTATATCCAAAACTGAGAACACAATGCAAGGGAGTGTATGCCATATTTCACTCCACAGTGGAGTCACAGATTTTCCTTAGACATGGTTTTAGCATAAAGTAAATTGTATTTCCAGGATTGCTGCCAAACACAACAATACAAATAATGATGACCAAAAACAGCAAAATGCGAGTGAACCAGAAGTGATGATGTTTCATAAGGAAATCCCATAAATGTTCTAAATATGCTTTGGTTTTACTTGAAGATTAATTAATTAAACCGGATTGGCAAAGTCCCAGCATATAAAACGGTACTGGAAGAGAATTCAATAGAAACCCAATGGGGATACAAATAATGATTTAACACTTCTTGATGCAAATGTTAAGTTGTATCTCAACAGTCAACGATTCTGAAAATGAAGCTTAGAATAGTCTAATTGAGATTTTTTTGGTTCTTTCAGCTTTTTTTGGTATTGGCTAAATACTTAATAGTGACTATTTTCCAGAATCTCTAAGTTACTCCATTTCTGAATTATAAGTATTTCTAGCAAATCATCACATCAGCATCAAATCATTCAGAAAGCATCCATGTGAATGTGACTCCGTAATATTCTTTACCTGATGAAGGGCGTGAGGGATAGGGGAGGAGAACTAACTCTGATTCTACATGGGAACTTCACTAGGCTGCTCCACGATTTTCTCAGGGAATCCTCACACCACAACAGTGAGTTAGGTACTATCATCTCTATTTTACAGATAGAGACACTTAAGTTCTGAAAAGTAAATTATTCAAGTTCAAACATATTGTAGATTTCACAAAAGGAAACAAATAAGGGCTTTAGAAGAGTATTGCTCTATATATCCTACTTTACATTGTGCAAGAAATTCCAGTGAAGGCATTGGCTTAGTTTAAAACTGCTTTCTACTCCAGGGCTGTGTTCTGACAGCAAGGACACTCTGAGACTGAACCAGGGGGGTCTCAACCTTATAGGCATTACATCTTTACTGGGGTAATGTTTTGCAAAAGTGAGAGACAAAAGGTTTTAAGCAGTACTATAATATGATATTAAATCATTGAATCAAAATTATCCTTTTTCCCTTCTCTTTTTTTCATTGAGGTAAAATTCACATAACATAAAATTGAAGACTTTAACCATTTTAAAGTATACAATTCAATGACTTCCAGTACATTCACAGTGCCGTGCAAGCAGTCCTTTCAATCCTTCAGTCTGTGTCTGAAGAAAAACATCTCAGTTTGGTGCTGGTATATCTTTAATAACTCTCTAGTGTTTGATAATTTCCCTTTTAAAAAAAAAAAGAGAAAGCAGACTTAGAGCCTTTGGTAAATAAGCATACAACTAGAATTTGATAACATAAATTTGGTGTTTTATTTGTATTTATTTTTTATTTAGCCTGAATTTCTATTTATGTAGTAACAATTTCCTTATTAAATAAATACTTAAGTAAAATGCTGAGTTGATTTAAAGAAAAATTTTAGGTAAATAATAGCACTAGTGGTACATAGATATGGCCAAAAAAAAAAAAATCCTAAAGGAGGAACTGTAATTACTGAAGTCCAGAACCACTCTTCTGGTGGTCGGATGGAAAGTGACAAGGAGGATCAGGTGATGAGCGTTTAGAAGGAGGAGGCTGGGCAAAATGAAATAACCTGTCAAAATGTTGTAGGGATGAGGGGCTAGCACCTGGGAAGGTAGAGTCTAATAATAAATTCTAGAATGTGGGTTGGTCCTGAGTCTTCCTACCTGTTGAATGTCCACTGGCCCAGCCTGCCTTCCACAGTGGTTCCAAAGGCCTGGAGATCCTGGAGTTGTCTCTACTCTGAATTACAGAAAAATGCCCAGCCTCAGAGCAGGAGCAGATCCACTCCAGACCGGACATGAGAACAGGGCAGCAAATGATGAGGGCTGTCTCCACAAAGGACAGGCAGGGAGGAAGCCCAGAGATGGGCCGAGGGAGCTCAAAGAGTAGGCCACAGCTTACCAACTGCAGGCTGTACTACAAGGCAACTTTTCCATCTCCCAGAAAACTATTAAGAAGGAAGGTGAGGAAGAGTGGCAAGGCCAGGGATGTGAGAGGTGATCTTCAGATGGAGTGCTTGTCCCTTTGCCCTCAGGCTTTTAGCTGAAGTGAGCGCGTGGGAGTGTGCATGTGTAGTGAGTCGTCTTCCTTCCCATAGATCTGCTCACAGGGCCCATTTGTGCAGGAAACAGACTGCATGCCTCAGAAGTGAGGCTCTGCTGCTGGAAGATCCTTCTCCGCCTACAAATCTGTTTCTAATGATTCACCATTTGTAAATGGAACTCCCATCCCAGCTCTTCCTTAGTAAGAGGTTATCAAGAAGAAAAATGGGGCACCCATATGGAGATGAAAATCCCTGATGCCTAACAGATTGTCAGGAAGATTTCCAGCCCCTAGATGTGAAGACAATGCATGTACACACACACACACACACACACACACACACACACACACTCCAGAGCTAATCTTAGCCAGACTATTCATTCATTCTAGGTACCCAATGTGTATTAGACTACCTACCACATGAAAGACAAAGCTCCTCCTTTTAAAATGCAAATATGTATGCAAGAACTCATAAGCCATCAGTCCTGTACAAATTGGTCTAACAGCATAGTGTGATGCTTTCCCCTAATATCTTGGAGAGGTCAGATAAACTGAGGAAATGGGAGTGTGATCCACAGAAGTTGCATTTTCTTCCAGTTACTGCCACATTTCTATGTTTTCCTTCCTGCAGAATTTGTCTCACGAGTTATTCGTTGTCCTTTGTCCATTTCTCCATGTTCTGTACTCAGTCCTATCTAGCTTCCACACTCACCACTCCACTGAAACCAGTTTTGTCAAAGTCACCAGTGTCTTTGCATTGTCAAATCCGACGGTCGGTTTTCTGTCTTCCTCCTTCTTGACTCTTGGCAGAATTTGACACAGCTGAACTCCCTAATTTGAAACACTTTCTTATCTTGGCTTCTGTAACATTAAATTCTTCTGATTTTGATCCCACCTCTCTGGCCACTCCTTCTCAATCTCCTTCACCTCTGTGATACTTTTAAAAGTAGCAGAGCCCCAGGGCCACACCTCAGCTCTTTTCTCTATCTACTGCCTTTCCCCAGCTGATCCCCTCTAGTCCCGAGGCATTGAAGGCTGACAGCTCCCAATTCATATCTCTAGTCCTGCCCCCTCCCCTGAGTTCTGGACTCAAATATCCAACTATCTAATTGATATATCTAATAGGCATTTCAAACTTAATCTGTCCTGAACAGAACTTTGATTTCTCTTCCCATATTTCTTCCTCTATCTTCACCTTCTCAATGATGGCATCAATATCCAACTAGTGGCTAAAAACAAAACCACCATATCTTGCCAAGACTATTGCCTTCTACGTGGTCTCCCTGCTTCCGCTCCTCCATTCAAAATTCTCCAATGGCTTCCCATCTCAAAATAAACATCTAAATACCGATCTGAGCCTAATTTGTCCACCCAGCTACCTCTCCATGACTTCATCTCCTCCCACTTCCTCTCTGCTCACTCTGTTCCCGCCACCACCACCACCATGTCTACATACTGTTCCTCTACCATGCTGTGTGCCTCCACCCCAGGGCCTCCACATTCACTGTTTCCTCTTCCTGGACAGCCCGTGCCTCAGACATCAGCATGGCTTACATCCTCACTTCTTTGCTCAAATATCACCACATCAAAGAGGACGACGAGTGACGAGGATGGGACGACCCATCCATGTCACTCCTCATCCCCTCACAATGCTTTACTTACCTCCACGATCACTACCTGACATATTTGGTTCATTACCATCTGTTTCTTTCCACTAGAGTGTAAGGTTTAGGAGAGCAGGCACTTGATCGGTTTTGTTCGCTGCTCTATCCCCAGAGCTGAGAAGAGTGCCTGGCACACAGGAGGGGTTAAGTCAATATTTGCTGAATTAATTAATAAATCTTTATTCTTCTTTTCCCCAACTCCTCATGTTCAACCCATCTGAAAAATCATCCTTTCACCTCAAGCCCAAATCCATCCAATTGTATCCTAGCTTAAGCCACCCATCGTGTCTTGCCAGGATCACTGCTTAGCGTCCTAACCAGCCTCTCTGTTTTCTCTCTAAAATCCATTCTCCAAAGAACAGCCAGGAGCCGGCCCCGTGGCTTAGCGGTTGAGTGCTTGTGCTCCGCTACTGGTGGCTTGGGTTCGGATCCTAGGCACACACCGACGTACCGCTTGTCTGGCCATGCTGAGGCCGTGTCCCACATACAGCAACTAGAAGGATGTGCAACTATGACATACAACAATCTACTGGGACTTTGGGGAGAAAAAGGAGAAAAAAGGAGGAGGTTTGGCAATAGATGTTAGCTTAGGGCCGGCCTTCCTCAGCAAAAAGAGGAGGATTGGCATGGATGTTAGCTCAGGGCTGATCTTCCTCACAAAAAACAAAAAACAAAAAAACACAAGCAAAGAGCACCCAGTGATTTTTTAAAAACACAAATCAGACCCCTTGTTCAAAACCTGTGAATGGTCCCCACTGCTCTCTGAATAAAGTACAAACCTCTAACCCCGGTCTACAGGCCACACATCACCTGGCACTCTTGCCCTCTCCTTGCTCGCTCAACTGCAGCCACACTGGTCTTCTTCCTATTTCTTGAAAACACCAAGTTTGTTTCTGCCTCAGGGATTTTGCACATGCTGTGCCTTCCGTACAGACAGCTCTTCCTCAGATAGCCACACAACTGGCACCTTCTCTTTATCCAACTCTCAACTTAAATGTCAACTTCTCAGAGACCCTCCCTGGGCACACATCTAAGCTAGGCTCCACCCAGTCACTCTCCTTCATGTGATTGTGTTTTATTTCCTTCATAACCCTTACAAACAAACTGCTTATTCACTTGTACATTTTTTAACTGCCCTCCCTAGTAAAATATTCTCCCTTGTCCTCCATTATATTCCCAATATGCTAAATAAATAATGGCATTCTTATTATTATTATTTGCATGTTGGTAGTTATTCATCAACTATTTGTTAAATTGAATTAAATTTAATAGACTTTAAAATTTTTTCTTGGACAAGTAATTTTTTTTAGTAAAACTGTTCTAAATCTTGGGATGAATTAAAGATATCATTATATGTATTCATCAGACTAATAATGTTAGCAAACAATACCAGAACCTCAGGGGCTTAAATCAATGAAAGCATATTTTGCATTCATTTCACTGTTTACTGAAGATATTATGTGGGCAGCATTCTAGACACTGCTTCCAAGACCCAAGATCTTTCCATCTTGTAGCTCTGCCATCCCCTACCTTCACATCCTCCACTGCATTTTCTTCACCTGACTAGTCAGCATGCAAAGAGAAAGAGCAGGCCAAGGATCTTCTCGGAGATGTTGGAGGCCAGGCTGGAAGTGAAGGATATCACTTTTACCCACATACCATTGACCAGAACTAATCATATGGCTCCAACTTAACTGCAGGGAAGGTGCGGACTGCCTACAAAGAGGATTCAGGACGGGCAAGCATCTCCTCAGTCTCTGTTACACCATCTTATGTTCCACAGGGAGCACCATGACTTCCAGTGTCTGCCACATGAATGAGTTTGATCATCACCTTTTAGGTACTTGAGGTTCACAGGAAGTGACGAATCAATCTCAGCTGATAGGGAAGACCAAAAGGTAGTGGTGCCCGGCCCTATCAGAGCAGATGAACATGAAACTCTGCCAGAACAATCCTAATCCCCTCAGCATGTGCCTTCATGTTTTTCAGCATTCCTAGAAGTACCGTATTTGGGCCAAATGATGATAGCCATAGCAACAGCCCAAACTTACAGTCTTCAACAGCTAACTTGAGCCTCTGAATTTCAAAGCCTCGTTTCTTGCTAAGATGAATGGATTTTGGGAGCCAAAGTTTTGAGGTAAATCATCTTTACTGGTGGTTTCTTCCTCTTAGTTCTTCTTAGACTTAATCTACCTATTTTTCTTTGGCTATATACAATATCTTATCATGGACTTTAAGATACATGATAGTTTATCCAATATCATGGGAAACAGACTACATAAATCAATTATCAATAGCTCAGGCAGGATGGCAACAAATTCAAATAGACAGCTGTACCTTGTTCTAAAGAAGTGGATTTGAAAATTTTCAAATTTCCTGTGAATTAAATCCAACAAGGGTATACCACAGATCCCAGCAACATTTTTACTTTCTCTTCTTTCTTGGTTTCATCTCGTTCGCCCTGGGCTTAATCTGTGATCTGCATGTCAGAATTGTTTCGTTTAAGTAATTAATGGAAATTACAAGGCCATAAAGATAAAGAACAAAGATATATTTTAGAACAATGTGGAATTTTATGAATAAAATGAAAAGATTCAAACCCTAACCCCACTCCAAGAACAAGTATGGGGGCATTAAAGCGAAACACATGAAATAAATGTGTTATATACATTCACAATAAATGTGAATCTTATATGGTTCTCCTTTCATTGATTTCTTTAATAAAATTGATACCAAATAATATTCAGCTAGACACATTTAGGAACACAAAGCAGATAAAACAGACTAGTTGAGGAGAGAAGATGTATATAAGTAGAACAATAATGTAACAACTTTATAGCAATCTTCAATTCACTTGAAGTGATTTGGGAAATGCAGCTGAAGCCAGAAATATTATGTAGAAAAGACAGATTACTGTGAAATGCGGTGAAAGCAGAAAATCTTCAGGATATTGAAGGAAAGGCCTCAAGTGGATTGGGGGAGAGGAGGAGAGGAGGTTCTCCAGGGAGGGCACAGCATCAGCAAAGACGTGAAGAGGGAGTATATGGGTAAAAGAGAGAAGAGAACGTGAAGAAGACTAACTTGCTGGAGTAGGGCACGCAGAATGGGATGCTCTGTGGAGAAAATGGAAAAATATGATTTATTGAGCAAGGCTCATTGTTAGCAGGCTAAGGAGTCCAGACTTGTAGTAATCAGAAATAAGCCAATAGTGTAGGGTCTTGATCAAGAGAGAGAGATGATGAAAGTAATGATGAATCTGGCAGCACTCTGTGGGATAAATCGAAAATGAGAAGATCAGTTAAGAGTCGCTGCAGTAATCTATATGGGACTTGATAGAGACTTGGCTCTGAGAAGTGGCAGCTGCAACTGAGACCCAGCGACAAATCCACAGAGAAAGGAAAGATGCTTGTGAATGATTGGATACAAGAAGTGAAGGAGAGGAAGGAGTGAATGAAAACTCTGGGCTGGGGCAGTGGTGGTGGCACTGAACAGGAGGAATTTATGAAGTATATGATGCGTCTTTCAGATTAAATTTTGTAACATTTATTACTGAGTTAGTCATCATGGAATATTTCTTTTTTAATTTCTAATTCTAAGACACATGGTTAAAATTAAGGTTAATATTCTTGTTGGCTTTAGTTTCATATAACTTTGAAATTTACAAAGTTGGGGGGACTGAGCACACACATGAAAATAGTATATAGTTGCCAGGTCATGTTTTAATCTATAACAGAATAGCAGAAGAGTGCTACACGTAATCAAAACATATTTTACTAGGACAGGCAATCAGGGCTCAAAATCAAAATGGTTCTTGAGTAAGTGTAGCTGGTACAAGGCAGCTAACTGATCTTTTAAGTATCATGTAAACCTTTTACCTGACATTTTCTGCTCTTTTTCATAGTTACTTCTGTAGCAAGTAGAAAAAGGTGCAACTGATGCCAAAATCCAAAGCAAAATAGACACTCCACACAAAGTAAGGTGGACTCCAGGAAAGATGTTCAAAACCTGGTGAAAAACAAAGCATGCAAATTTCAAGAAGAAAGAAATGTGCATATGTGAAATGAATGTAAACACAAAGATCTGCCAGGAGCAAAGGGGAAAGCAAAAGAATGAACAAAACCTCCCCATCCACGAGTAGAGGATTTAGGAGAAAGTTGTGGTAAACAGAGGTGAACTGGAGATCCAAAAGTTAGAAATGTATGAATTAGCATGAGATAAAATATTCAGCAGAGAGCTTTAGACGTTGACACTGTCAAGAGTATAATCTTTTCTCAGATTCATGGCCTCCAGTTTACCAGAAAAGTGCAACCTTCGGTGCCAGAACAAAGGTGGCATAACTCATAATGCTGTGGAGGGTGGGAGAGGGCCAATGGGAAAACAAATAAGCTCTTCATTAAAAAAATTATGTTCAGGATCTCTGCTGTGGTATTCTCAAAGGCAAGACGGTAGAAGTAAATAGTTCCCAACCAGCAACTCCACTTTGGGGTACATATCCAAAGGAGATGAAAACAGGATCTCAAAAAGACATCTGCACTCCCATGTTCATTGTAGCATTAGTCACAATAGTCAAGATATGGAAACAACATAAATGTCTGTCAACAGATGAATGGATAAAGAAGACGTGAGATACATACATGTATATAATGGAATATTATTCAGCCATGAGAAAGAAGGAGATTCTGCCAATTGCAACAACATGGATGGACCTTGAGGGCATTATGCTAAGTGAATAAGTCAGATGGAGAAAGACAGATATTACTGTACGATATCACTAATATCTGGAATCTAAAAAGACAAAACTTATAGAAACAGAGAGTAGAGTGGTGGTTACCAGGGACTAGGTAGTGGAGAAAAATGGGGAGATGTGGGTCAAAGGGTCCAAACTTCCAGTTATAAGATGAATAAGTTCTTGGAATCTAGTTTACAACATGGCGATTATAGTTAATAATACTGTATTATATACTTGAAAGATGCCAAGAGAGTAAATCTTAAATGTTCTCACCACAAAAAAGAAATGGTAATTATGCGGCATGATGGAGGTGTTAGCTAATGCTATGGTGGTAATCATTTTGCAATAGATAGGTGTATCAAATTAACAGTGTACACCTTAAACACACATAATATTATATGTCAATTATATCTCAATAAAGCTGGAAAATAAAATAAAATAAATAGTTCCCAAAATTAGGATACTTAGATGAGATTATAGAAAGAGGTAGTTGGGAATTTATGTGGAAGTAAGGTATGTATCAGGGATTTCTCATTGATCTCCAATATCTAACCTTCCCTTCTTGCTCATTAACAGAATTCCCAAATGTTAAAAGGGCACATGGCTGCCTGAAATAAAGACTATATTTCCCAGCCTCCCTTGCAGCAGATGTGTATCTGTCTGACTAAGTTTTGGCCAATGGATTACAAGAGGATGTCGTGTGTGTAACTTTAGGAAGTGTCTTTAAGAGAAGGGAGCATGTCCTGTTCTTGTGCCTTGTTCATTCTTGGTCACTGAAATGTAAGTGTGATGGCTGAGACTAGAGAAGTCATCTCAGATTTCAAAGTGAAAGTCACATGCTGAGGATGGTGTCACAAGAATACAGGAGCCTGGGTCCCTGATGATAATGGAGCCACCATACCAACCATAGATAATGTTTACTTGAAAGTGAAATAAACATCTATCTTTGTAGAGTCCCTGATAACCACCTAACTAATAAAGTTGCCTTTAGGATAACTAGAACTTACAGAGGCAGGACAGGCTCAACCCAAACCAAGCTGGTATGAGGCTTCCAGCACTAGAAAGCTGATGGGGTCCCTTCAAAGTAAATATTAGAATAAATCTGATGAGTGCGAATGAACGTGAGTTTTAGCTTGACACAGGAAAAAAAGGAAAATAAGGTGATCAAACCACCTAATTAGACAACTGACTGGGTGGGGCCTGGAGAAAGTGAGCAAACTTATGTAGTACTTTCTGTGCTTAGAAACATGCAAAATTGAAAAGGGGTATTCGGCTCCTGAGTTGAATGTGAGGGGCTTCACACAGCAATCACTAGGAGAAGGAAAGTCAGCAATGCACTAAGAGCTGCCCAGTTACAAACATGGGAGAGGATGGAGGGTGTTGCCTAGAAAAGAGATACATTGTGCGTGAGGCACAAAATCAGCAGCAACCTTGGAAAATTCTTGCAGGGCTAAGAAAGTACAGTAGAATTTTTCTAGGCAGAAATTTCGTGGTTAAATCCTGACGATGTTGCTGTGGGGTTTTACTATAAGCCAAAAATCTGTGAGATGAAACTAAAAACGTTAAAGGAAAGTGAAGAAACCACAAGACCAAGCTAGGCAGAAAAATGGTAGACCTTGTTTTATCGTACAAGTTGATGAAACACAATTTGATAAGGCAGGAGGCACAGTCTGGGGATCCCAGGAAGGATTGCTCTTTAGAATTCACAAACAAAGGAAATATCATGGTCTTGGCTTTGAGTGCCAGATAAGAACTTACATAGAAAGTATTTTCATAGGAACCACTAGGTAATAGTAGTTACAACACGAGTTAGTTCCACATTCTGGCAGAAAACTCAAAATTCCATGATGCAGTTACTCAACTTTAAAAAGGGAACTATGACCAACCCACAAGCAGTAAATTGGAAAAAAAAGAAAAAAAAAAACATTAAAAGGAATCATATAAAGAGAAATTAATTGAGAAAGCCAGGTTACTTCTTAAACGTTACTAGAAGCCCAAGAAAAGTATTTGCCGTGAATAAAAAAGATGTTTCTTTAAAAAAAAAAAATCTGTATGACCACTAACTGTTAAAAACAAACAAACAAAAACCACCTCTATTTTAGGAGGATTTTTTTTGTTGTTCAGTGTGAAGATTGACCAGTGAGAGGAACGAGGAGACACACAGTTTGAAGGACAGGTGTAAACCGGAAATTGGGCAGCAAAAAGAATGTAAAGCCATCTCGGGAGCTTCAAACACGGGGGTAAGAGAATATGGAAGTTCGCCGGAAGACGGTAGGACCCCCTTTCATGGCACAAAATATTTGACTGAAGATGAAGGGAAAAGAGAGAGGCTAAATGGAGTTTTTAGGGAAATGTTGCCTCCCAAATTCAGTTTGGAAGCACACTAATGGGAGATATTAAATGCCCAGAGTGTTCTAGACCTGGCTGACAGAACAAAAGTCATCAGAGCGAGGGAACAGTTACTTGAGAGTTCTAAAGGATCTATTACCCAAATTGTCTAAGAAGCCATCATCAATGCACAACTGGCAGACTGCCAGTGAGGGTCTCATCCACAGGAAAATCCTGAAGAACATGTGCAAATGAAACGAGGTTCTTTACATAAAAGGTCAACTGCTAGAAGATAAAATCAATAGAAACCCTATGTATATTTTAAAATGTGGCAAAATGGGGGGAATTCATGCTAAGTAAATCTAGTATCTTAGGAGAAAACAAAACATGAAGACAAGGGGAACTGACAGACATAATTTATCTAGAGTCTCAAAGTTCTCTACATGGCTACCTGAACTGTAATGGGGTCTGTTTTGAAAAACAAAAGAAAACAAAACAAAACTCAGATCTGATTCAGGCCTTACAAAATCATCTTATTTTTATTTTTTTATTTTTTAATTTTTTTGTGAGGAGATCAGCCCTGTGCTAACATCCGCCAATCCTCCTCTTTTTTTGCTGAGGAAGACGGCCCTGGGCTAACATCTGTGCCCATCTTCCTCCACTTTATATGGGACGCCGCCACAGCATGGCTTGCCAAGCAGTGCGTTGGTGCGCGCCCGGGATCCGAACCAGCGAACCCCGGGCCGCCGCAGCGGAGCGCGCGCACTTAACCGCCTGCGCCACCGGGCCGGCCCCAATCTTATTTTTCTTGATGAATTCTCGAGGATATGCAGGAATCTGTGTTATGTCACTCATCATATAGCAATCTCTCTCTTCTCCAGGTCATTCTCCCTGAGCAGTCCTTTCTCCCTCCCTCTACACTTCCCTCTTCACTCTGAGGGCTGCCCCTTCGGTCCACCTTACCCTTTCTCCCTCTCCAAAATCCTGGTCATTGCACACTCCCCACCTCACCCCCATCAGCCACCCAGACACAAAAAGGCTAGCTCAATGGCATTCAGCAAGAGAAAACTCCCTCGTTTAGTCTAAACATTAACTACTAACAGTTCTTTAACTATCCTCTTGGGAATACTCAATGCATACAGTCATATAAGATAGAAAATGTTTCAGAAAAAAAATTGAAACGTTGTTCTATCTTCTCACACGTGGAAAAAATGATGATACCAATAGCTAACACTTTTATAGTGTTTAGTAATGCTTTATGTATATTAACTCCTTTAATCTCTCTCTCATCATCATCATCATCATCATCACCACCACCACCATCATCATCATCCCCTTTTTACATGTGAAGAAACAGGTCACACAGCTTAATCAGCAGCACACTTTTCTGAACCCTGCTCTTTAGTCTGGCTCCAGAATCCACATTCTCAACTACTATACCACACGGAATCTCCTCTTGCTCCAGTGGGATTCTCTTCCTGGAGAATCCCCACCCACTCAGTATACTGGGCCTGATGGATTCCTGCAGCAGCCACCCCCGGCCTGTGCTTTTACAGGAACATGCACATTCACATTTACACACACACACACACACACACACCATCTTTTCACCATACGAGGCCAGAGTGTGTTGTATCCAGCAAAGTCAGCACTTTAGCTTCTTGCCTAATAAGATTAAAAAAACAAACACACTCACACAAGAAAACAAGAAACACAAATATCCATCTTTTAAATTATTAAAACAAAGGTTTTTGAGTATATACTGGGATGTTATGAGACTAGATCTCAACATTGCTGAACTCCTGAGGGTGATATTAGGGATAAAATGTATTGGCAATCTTCCAGAAATTTGCTTCCTGTGGCTCTAAAAGTGGAAGTAAGAACGTGTCTCTTGGGCAGGCTCTTCTTGGTTCCGGGAGGGAGCAAATTAGTGACCTCAGGGTAGTGGCCACTCAGGGTCCATGTGGCAGTGGATGCTGGAGCCTGTCCCAGGCCAGCCCTCCCAAGGTGACTAGCCCCCAGGGAATTGGCAGTGAAGCGAATGGATTTTAAAAGTAGGATGTTGGGGTCATGCCAGTTTGAGGTGTGTGTGTGTGCTGGGGGTGGGGGAGCACGGTTGGGGCCAGGGGAAGGGCAGGTCTGACAGGAGTCGAACCCCTTTACTCTTCAAAGAACAACTGCATGCCTGCAGCAGTGACCCCACACAGACACCCAGACACGGCGTGACTTTTAGAACAGAACCAGTGACAGTGAAGCATTGTTGGAACTCAGCAAGGGGGGTCCTCCAACCTCAAGGGACACCTGGGTCCTGAGCCCAGCATAAGGAGATAGGTACAAACAAGACCCTGTAGACTACTGGCCATATAACGGGGAGAGGGGGGCTGAGAGAGAGAGACTGGAGTTTCTGCTCATCTAGGCATGCGAGGAGTAGAGAAGGCATTACTTTCAAAAAAGATAGAATGTGATTTTGTTTGTCTCTCCATGTACATGAAATGGGTCATATCAATGATATTGGCTATTGTCATAACTACATCCTTCACTCTTTCTTCATTCCATCTCTGAGACCCTGGCCTGGAACTGGTGCCTCCTTCAAACTTTCTTGAGCCAACACTGTAGATCACTGTGTTTGACCCTATTCTGCCATGACATCATTTCTTCATCAGAGGGACCTTATACTTTGGCGAGAAGTTCACGTTCTAGCCTAGTTCTCAAATTTGCAGGACCACAAAATGCATTTTATCTGTTTATTCTGTATGATCCAATGGTTGGTAAATTGATTCACACTAATTAAACCCACAAGAGTGTGATTCATGAGCTGGGAGAACAATAAGTTAAATTACAGAGAAAGATAAAACTGGCCTGAAAAGCAAGGACGTGCATTTCAACTGGACACAGTGTTTGGGGTGAGTAAGTCCACCCTGGAAGGCAAACAATAAAGCAAAGCATTGCCTTATCGACACACAATCAAAGCAAAGATGTTTGTATGTTTGTATGTCAAGTGATATGTCTAGAAAGCTCTGGTAGACTGAGAATTTGCCTTCCATGATTGCTATGCTTGAGAAGCCAAGACCAGTATTTAGAATGAGATGTCCCTCTCCCTTGAGGATGCCAGAGTGACACATAAATTCTTACAGCCCAACCCTCATTTTTCCCACTGTCAGCAAGAGACACTCTATTCCATTTATACTTGTCACTATGCTTAGAATTGTCACTTATGGGTAATTTTTATCAATTATATTTTAGAGGGTAATTTAGACTGTGGTAAATAAGTCTGAGCATCACAGCACACACCCCAGAGCTGAAAGGACATCAGCAATCATCTAGCTCGCCGGTTTTCCAATTGTGTCCCGTGGACCCAAGGGGCTGCTGAGTGAGGAAACTAGAGGATGAGGAGGTGGCTGAGCAGACGGGCTGAGTAGCTGGCCACTCCCTTGCAAGGAGTTTGGATTATTCAAAGTGCAGAAACCATTGATATGTTTTAATACAGAGTGACAGGCTGAAGTTTACATTTTAAATAACCAATTTGAGGAAAGTGTTTGGAGGAAGGCAAGAGGAGAAGTAAGGAGAGCGCCTCGGAAGGGATAGTACTTGTCCGGGGAGAGATGCTGGTGTCGCGGGTCAGGGTAATACCAGGGGAGCTGGAGAGCAGTGGATGAATTTGAGATGTAGTTAAAAGGCAGAATAGATAGGACTTGGCTAGTGAGAGAGCAGAAGTTATCAAGGATTCACCCATTTATTTACCCCATCTAGAAAATTTATTGGGTGCTTACAATTGGGCTAGGCACTGGGCTGGGTGTTCAACTAGGCAGTCAAGTTTCCGCCCTTTCTGGAGTTCATATTCTAGTGGAGGGAAAAGACAATACACAGGCACACATGCAGGTGAAATATTAACGTGCTTGGGAAATCAACTGCAAGGCTCACATTAATTGTTTCCCTTCTCTTGGGGATCATTGTCCTGCACCGCCTATTGTCCAATCAACCAGTTGTCTAATCCCCTGAAAATCATTTCACATATTTTGCACAGTTTTTCAGCGTGTAAGATGGAAAGGTGAATTTACTCCCCGTTATTCCATCATGGCCAGAGGTGGAAGTGACTTTCTCTTGCATGAATTTGATGTAAGGGATACCGGAAAGGGAGGAGTCAAAACTCACCACCAGGTTCTGACGTTAATAGCACAGTAGATGCTGTGAGGCAGAACCAGATGGCTTTGGATTTATTTTTGTTTCTTCTTTTCTTCCATTTTCCCTTCCTTCCTTCTTTCCTTCCTTCTTTTTGTGAATGCGTATTTTAAGATGTGTTTGTTATGAAGATTCTTGAGAGCAGAGTGCTGACAGAAAGGATGGAAGTCAATAGACTGGCTTTGGACATGTTGATACTAGAGTTCAGACAGGAGGAGTAGGCCAGAGATACCCTTGAGCACCTAGGCATAAGGAGATATAGTCCACCAGGATGGAGAATCCTGTAGAAGGAGCAGATTTGTGGAGGGAGATCTAGAACTCCTATTTTAAGATGTTTAGTTTGAAATGTCTATGAGACATTCAAATAATAATATCAAGTAGGCAGTTCACTATTGACATCTGGAGCTCAGAAAAGAGAGCCGGGCTGCAGTTATAAACTTGAGACTCTTTGACATATAGGTAGCGTTTAGATCATGAGAAAGGATGAGGTTACCTCAGAAGAGAGAGAGAAGAAAAGGAGAAAAGAAAAAGAGAGGAAAAGAGAGCAGAGGAGAGGAGACAAGACAAGATGAGAGGGTGCAACAAGCCACAAGGAACATCAGCATTTAGAGGCTTCACAGAGGAAGAGGAATCATCAGAGGGAAATAAAAAGGACTGGCCATAGAAGAAAAGGGAAACAGTGTATTGTCAAAGGAAGAGAGTATTTCAAGAGGGAATATCAATTGGTTCAAATGCTACTGAGAGGTCAAGTAAGACGGGAATTTAAAAGTATCCAGGGGTCAGCCCAGTGGTATAGTCGTTAAGTTCGCGCACTCTGCTTCGGCAGCCGGGGTTCAGGGTTTGGGATACTGGATGCAGACCTACACACCACTCATCAAGCCATGCTGAGGCGGCATCCCACATACAAAATAGAGGGAGACTGGCACAGATGTTAGCTCAGGGACAATCTTCCTCACCAAAAAATAAAAATAAAAAAAATAATAAAATAAAAGTATCCATTGGATTTAATAACTTGGAAGTCATTAGTGAGCTTATCAAGAGCAGTTTTGGTGGGATGGAGGAGGGGAAGTTGGGCCAGAGTCAGTTGACGAATGGATGGGAAGTAAAGTGGAGGCAGCACATGCAGAGAGCTCTTTCATGGGGAATGGAAAAGCAGGGTAATCCTGGAGAGACATGATGAGTTAGTAGAGGTTTGTTGTTTATTTTTAAGATATAAGACACAGAGCGTATTTGGATGATAAAAACAAGAGGTTACGAATGCAGAAAGAGGGATTAACAGAGGAGCAAGACTCCTGAAAGGTTGGGGATCCAGAGCCCACTTTCTAATGGCCCCTACTACCCTCTCCTGCATGATGAAGACTTCTCTAAAAGCAAGGTCACCCCGCAGTTCTTCCCTAAGCCCACATGAGGCCTAGCATACAATAAGTGTTTGAAATGTTTCTTCAATAAATTAAGGTATATGTAATGGAAATGAATGAATGAAATTTATCTGGTAAAATCTGCCCTGAAAAGAGGAGCAAAGATGTCTATGTATTTAATTACCTTGAGATCAGAAAACACCTTCTGTAGATTTTGGTTAATGTCCCCAGAGTAGAAAATAAGTACAATAAAAACAGAGTTCTTATTATTAATATTTTAGAGATAAGCAATGTGATTTTTTTGCAAATTAATCACAACTGATGCATAGCTACTTCCTTTGTAGATCCAAAGCCTTCTTTCAGCATTCTAGGGCAAAGAGTAATTGCTGTATTTTACATCTGAAATCCATTCTCATTTATCAAAAAACACTTTCGTTTGGAAAGTGCTACATAATTATTTCCATAACATCTCTATATGTTGACATAGCATTATTAGGCCATCAATTCTCAATCATTAGGCTAGTGATAGAATCAAATCCTGGATAATCCAAAGCAGTGAATAATAGGGTAGGGGACAGCAGGTTTGTCATCCTAATTTGGGCTCATTTGGGCTAATAGCCCATGTCAATCCACTGATGACAGAGATTCAGCTCAGAAGCATTTTGTATGGCAAGGGGTCTGCTCAGGATTTTTTAATTTCTGAGATTTATTCACAAAGTGGATCAAGAACTTGCTAAAAGGATAGACCCGTCTACAGGAGGAAGGTTATATAGTTCAAGGATGTGGAAACTCAAAACTAGATTCATAGACTTTAGAACTAAGAACTAGAACTGAGAAATCACCCAGTCCTTCCCCCTCATTTTATAGATGAATAAAACCCAGAGTGATCGCATGACTTGCTCAAGGTCACACAGCAAGTCAATGAAACATCCTCACGT
The DNA here is from genome assembly GCF_057802395.1 of Ceratotherium simum simum. Taxonomy (NCBI): domain Eukaryota; kingdom Metazoa; phylum Chordata; class Mammalia; order Perissodactyla; family Rhinocerotidae; genus Ceratotherium; species Ceratotherium simum. The sequence goes on from NC_141913.1 coordinate 9,311,651, forward strand.
TAAGTGGCATCTCATGTTTCTCCCAGTCCGTTGCTCTATACCACCTTGCATCCCCAAAGAGTTCTTGTTTCCTTTTGTCTTCTCCAACAAAAAGAATTGTCTTCAAATTCTAAAGGACACTTAAAAATCTAAAGAATAAATTGAAATCCAGGATAGGTAAGGCATTAAGGGAAATTCAGATTTTTGAAGCTTATGCTACTCTAGACACTTTCCCAGCTGTTAACTCATGTAATCCTTTCAAGACCCTGTGAGGTTTTATTCCTTTACAGATGAGGAAACAGAAGCTACATAGACTAAGTAATTTACCACAGGTCACACAACTAGGAAGTGATGCAACTAGTCAAGAATTTAGGTCTACTACGCTAGGTACGCGTCTCTTTCGACTATATCACACTTTAAATGAGATCACACCTTCCAGCCCAGACAGATTGCAACCCAAAGTACTGACAGACTCGGATATGTAATTATGCAACCACTGTTGGCAGTCTTTGGGGGGAAAAACATGAAGAACAAAGAGGTGCCAGAAGACTGGAAATTAGTTGTTGATTGTGAAATTCGAGAAAGCCTAGATTCTGGGAACTACAGTTTGGTCAAAGCAAATTCTTGATGTCAAACCTTGGCAAAATTCTAGAATAAAATTACTAAATAGATGGTTTGTGAACCACTTAGAAAAGAATGCTGTGATCACATGGAGCCAACGTGGGTTCACTAAGGTCATGATGCCAAACCATCAACACATCCACTAGGAAATGAGGTGAAGCCTGTTGGGATATCATTGTGGTCAGATTGAAAATAGGTGATTAATAGGACAGTTGGATATGGTCACAACTGGCTGAAGTTGCCGGTTGCCTATCATATGACCCTGCCTGAAATAATTCCACTAAAAATTTTAGCAATGTCTTTTTTCAACTTCAAAAATTGCCAGATTTGTGGCTAACTCAGAGTTTGAAGGGAGATGTTATATGATAAAAACCGATAATCATTTTGACAGACTGAAATGATGGCCAACCCCTCTGTTTTAGATTTAACAGGGAAAAGTATAGTTATACATTTAAGCAAAAATAAATAGATAGGTAGATGACAGATGATGATAGATGATAGATACATAGATAGATAGACTCACATAAGTTCCAAATGGAGAAAATCTGACCTGACCAAAGTTCGTGGGAGAGAAAAGAGTGAAGTTTCATTGACCACAAGTTCAGCACAGACCAGCAACAGCACACAAATGCCCCATAAAGTAACGGAGAGGAGCTTGCGTTTCAGCACCTGCAAAGCGGGACTCACAGCGCAAGTCCACCGTTTAACAGCTGTGTGACCTTGGGCAATTTGCTTAACTTTAGCCTCAGGTTGCTAATCTATAAAATGAGTATTATACAATGTCTCATTGCTAGTATAGAACTTGGATTACAATTCAAATCTTCTGATTCCTCATCTGGTGCTTTTTCCATGGAGGGCTGGCTTCAAATGGTTGAAAAAGAATTTTAGGAAAAAGGATTAGAATTATTCCATGAAACTTTAGAAGGCTAACCTTCTAAACATCAGATCAATAGAGAAACATTATCAAGAAGCCGATTTCAGCTCTCTTCCTGGAAGGACATTGTGGCTGGCAGGCCAGCATCGAATAGGCTCCCCCAGTAAGCAGCGTAATCACGGTGTGAGAGCAAAAAGGCAGCAGGTACAGGAGCAACTGTCGGGACTTCTGCTGCAGTGATTCCAGTGAGAATGAAAAACGGGACCAATGAACTCTGAGGTCTCTCAGGCTCTACAATTCAGAGATTTCTGCAATTCTGGGTTTCCATGATTTTGCAAGTGATGTGAAGAAAGGTTTTCACCAAAGAATTTATCGTCATTGACTTTGCTTTATGGTAAGCCAAATTTACATGTGTTTGAAGTGACAGGGAAAGAGATCCCTTCTCTCAGCATTCACCTTAGGGCAAAAGTAGTAGAAAGCACAAATGATTCTGAAGTCCCCCACAATTCAAAGCTGCCCACAGAACAACCGGGAGTTGCTCTCCTATTTTCTGACAGTTACCTCTTTGCCTTTTGGCAAGTTAGTGAAATATCATTGGCACTGAACACGCCCCATCGTGAGTTTGTTTTGCTGCTCTATGCTGTCCCCTGCTGCAGATGCCCAATCTCCTTATGCTGTCCCCTGTCCACCGAAACCAGGTATAGGCAGCTTCTTTCTCCCTAAATCATTAACTTATTCACTCATTCTTTCATTCATCCATTCATTCAACATATATCTATGACTCACTGCTTATAAAAATAGTTCCCCTTTAATGAACACGTGCTATGTGTCTGGAGCTTTACACACATAGCTCAACTAATCATCCAAGCAACTCTGGGAGATTTACATCATTCTAAGATAAGAAAATTAAAACTCACAGAATCAAGTTAATCCACTCAAGATTGCACAACTAAAAGTGATGAAACTATGCTGTTCTCATTCTGCTACATTACTGTAAGTAAAGCCCTGTGTTGAGTAAGCTGGGGAGTAAGGCTACAATTTCTTCTGTCCATCAGCTTACCCCTGAATAGTGGATATTACATGCACACAGATTAGATACAGTAGTTCCCCCTTATCCCCTTATCCTTGGAGGATATGGTTCCAAGACCCCTAGTGGATACCTGAAACCGAGGATAGTACCGAACCCTATACATACTGCTGTCTCGTATACGTACATATTTGAGATGCAACAGCAAAACTAGCACAAATTTCTTTTTCCTTCTTCACAATTTCATAGATAAAAGATTCTTTATTACTGTAGATCTTAGCAACTTCAGTATACAATTTTTTTTCTTTTCTTATTAAGTCAAGAACTTTCTCCTTTTCACTTAAAGAAAGCACATTATGGCTTCTCTTCGGCATATCTGAATTGCCCATATCAGTACTCTTGCACTTTGGGGCCATTATTAAATAAAATAAGAGTTATTTGAACACAAGCACTGTGATACTGTGACAGTCGATCTGATAACCAAGAGAGCTATTAAGTGACTAACGGACTGGTAGCATATACAGCGTGGACACGCTGGACAAAGGGTTGATTCACATCCCGGGCAGGACAGAACAAGTGGTGCAAGAGTCACCTACTTCTCAGAACTGTGCACATTTTAAAACTTGGGAGGAGGGGGCTGGCCCCATGGCATAGTGGTTAAGTGCACACGCTCTGCTGCTGGCAGCCCGGGGTTCAGATCCCGGGCATGCACCGAAGCACCGCTTGTCAGGCCATGCTGTGGTGGCATCCCATATAAAGTAGAGTAAGATGGGCATGGATGTTAGCCCAGGGCCAGTCTTCCTCAGCAAAAAGAGGAGGATTGGCATGGATGTTAGCTCAGGGCTGATCTTCCTCACAAAAAAAAAATTAATTAATTTAATTTAATTTAATTTAATAAATAAATAAAACTTGGGAGGGCCAGCCCTGGTGGCCTAGTGGTTAAGTTCAGCACACTCTGCCGCTTTGATGGCCCAGTTTCAGTTCCCAGGTGTGGACCTACACCACTCATCTGCCAGTGCCCATGCTGTAGCAGTGGCTCACATACAAAAGAAAAAGAGGAAGATTGGCAGTGGATGTTGGCTCAGGGCGAATCTTCCTCAGCAAAAAAAATAAATAAAAACAAATAAATAAAAATTAGGAATTGTTTATTTCTGGAATTTTCCATTTAATATATATGGATTGCAGTTGACCGTGGGTAACTGAAACTGTGGAAAGCGAAAGTGTGGAAAAGGGGTTCTACTATGATACACTTTGGATGGAAACATGATTAGAATAGCCATCTGGGGATCAATTTGATAATATATATCAAAAGTCTTTAGAAGCTATAATGATTAATTTTATGAGTCAACTTGACTGGGCTAAGGGATGCCCAGAGAGCTGGTAAAACATTATTTCTGGGTTTGTCTGTGAGGATGTTTCCAGAAGATATTAGCATTTGAATCAGTAGACTGAGTAAAGAAGATCTGTCCTCACCCACATGGGTGGGCATCATCCAATCTGTCAAGGGCATGAATAGAACAAAAAATGCAGAGGAAGGGTGAATTCCCTCTCTCTTCTTGGGCTGAGACGTGGGCATCCATCTTCTCCTGCCTTCTTGGGCATTCAGACTCGGGGAGTTACACCAGCACCCGCCTCCCCACTCTCAGGCCCTCAGCCTCAGACCGGGCCTCACCATCAGCTACCCTGGTTCTCAGGCCTTCAGAGTCAGACTGAATTACACCACCAGCTTTCCTGGTTCTCCAGCTTGCAGATGGCATATCATGGCCTGTCTTAGCCTCCATAATCACATGAGCCAATTCTCATAATAAATCCCCTCTTATATATCCATACTAGCTCTTTTTCTCTTGAGAACCCTGACTAATAAGAATTTATTATTGGACATTAAATGACCACTTCTGGTAATTTAACTTTCCAGCTAGGATGTAGTAGGTTGTAGCAGACTAATGCTCCCACAGAAAAAAACTAGGCAAGCTGAATATAATACAAAAGAACAACTGTTTGAGGTCATGAAAGAGCCGCTTGGGCAGCCAGAAGAGAAGCCAAGATTCTAGAATGAAGAGAAGGTCTTTGAGGTAATCCCTACATTTTGCATGCAACTTGTTTTCCCCATGATATTTGTGGACTCTTGGTGAAGCGATAAAGGATGGCTGCTAAGAAGCAGGACATCAACAGATCTTTCAGCAATCCCACAAGATTGGGGAGACAAAAATTAAAATTGGGGGAGTATGTAAAAGATACAAACTTCCAGTTATAAAATAAACAAGTTCTGGGGATGTAACGTACAGCATGGTGACAATGATTAACAATACTGCATGGTATATTTGAAAGTTGCTAAGAGAGTAGATCTTAAAAGTTCTCATCACACACAAAAAATTTTGTAACTATGTGTCATGATGGATGTTAACTAGATTTATTGTGGTGATCATTTCACAACATATACATATATTGAACCACTATGTTATACACCTGAAGCTAACATAATGTTATATGTCAATTATATCTCAATTAAAAAAAATAAAGTTCTCCCCATCTTAGATCATTAGGGCTGCTATAACAGACTACTATAGACTGGGTGGCTTGTGAACACCCAACCTTTATTTCTTATAGCTCCGAAGGCTGGGACGTCCAAGACCACGGCTCCAGCAGATTCAGTGTTTGGTGAGAGCCCACTTCCTCAGTGACAGCTGTCTTCTCACTGTAATCACACATGAGGGATCTCTCTGGCACCTCTTTCATAAGGACACTAATCCCATCATAAGGACTCCTCCTTCATGATCTAATTACCTCCCACAGGCCCCACCTCCAAACACCATCACATTAAGTTTCATCATCTGAATTTAGGGGTGACACAAACAAAATAAAAATAAAAAAATAAAATTGGGGGAGTATGGTTCTCAGGCAGCTAGGACTTGAGGTGGCAAGATCCCTGAGAGCATGGAGGTACAGAAAAGCGAGCCCCACATTGGACAATTACATTTGAGGCACTTTCCCTATTCTTAAGCTACACAGGAAAAGAGGCAGTAGTCTCATTGTACTGAAGACTAAAGAAGAAAGTTGGAGTTTAAGACCTGCCAGGAGGAGACTGCTCTAGTAAATACGCCAGGTCTTAGCTGAGACATCTGGAAGTGCACACCATGGAGATGAGGAATAAACCAAACACAGACGAGCCTTACAGAGGCTGCAGCTCCATCTCAGAACAGCTCTACGTTAACTGCCTATGAGAAGACAGTGTGACTCCTTTCTGGAGGAAGATCATTTCATCCCGAGTTTCATGCTTCTTTTTTTTTAATCCTATAGGCCTTTTACTTTTTTTTTTTTTGAGGAAGTTCAGCTCTGAACTAACATCTGTTGCCAATCTTCTTCTTTTTCTTTTTTTCTCCCAAAAACCCCAGTACATAGATGTATATCCTAGTTGTAGGTCCTTCTAGTTCTTCTTTGTGGGACTCCACCTCAGTATGGTTTGATGAGTGATGAGCAGGTCCGTGCCCAGGATCCAGACTGGTGAACCCTGGGCCACTGAAGCAGAACATGTGAACTTAACCGCTACACCACCGGGCCAGCCCCTCTTACATTTCTCATACAAAATGTCTGGTCTTTAATCAATAATTACCAGCCATGAAAAGAAACAAGACCAAAAAATAAACAGGCAGTAGAAACAGACATACAGGTAACCCAGACATTGGAGTTATCAGAGACAGACTTTAAAATAATTGAAATAACTGTAATTTGTATGTTGTATGTTCAAGAAAATAAATAAGATGGAAATTATCACCAAAAGAAGAGAAGAGACAAAATGGACAGAAGCAATATATAAAGAGATAACATTCTAGATATTTCAAAAACTCACAAAAGGGGCTGGCTCGGTGGCGTAGCAGTTAAGTGTGCGTGCTCCACTGCAGTAGCCCTGGGTTCGGATGCCCCGCGCGCACCGATGCACTGCTTGTCAAGCCATGCTGTGGCGGCGTCCCATATAAAGTGGAGGAAGATGGGCACGGATGTTAGCCCAGGGCCAGTCTTCCTCAACAAAAAAAAAGAGGAGGATTGGCAGATGTTAACTCAGTGCTGATCTTCCTCACAAAAAAAAAAACTCACAAAAGCCATCAAGGAAAAATCCAAAATGCTCTAGAACCTGATAGGATAAACATAAAGAAACCGCACCTTGGTATATCAACATAAAACTGCTGAAAACAGAGATAAAGACAAAAATCTTAAAAGCAGCCAGAGAAAACAGACACATTACTTTCAGAGGAGCAGCAATAAGACCAAAAAACAAAGGAATGATGTCTTGAAAGTGCTGAAAGAAAATGATGCCAACCTAAAATTCTATATCCACTGACTGAAAATAATTCTTCAAAAATAAAGACAAATTAAATACATTTTCAGGTAAGTAAAGACATATAATTCATTCCCAGCAGACTTTCATTAAAGGAAATATTATGTGGTGATGGATGTTAACTAGACTTATTGTACTGATCATTTCACAATATATACAAATATCAAATCATTATGTTGTACACCTGAAACTCATATAATTTTATATGTCAATTATATCGCAATTTAAAAAAATTTAAAAAGGAAATATCAATGAAAATTCTTACGTAAGAAAATACCAGATAGAAACACAGAAATGCAGGAATACAAAGCATAAATTTGTGACATATTAATTTTGACTGTATCAGCAGCAATACAAATGTTTTGTAGGGTTGGAGATGTATGTAGAATTAAAATGTATACCAACAGTAACAAACAAAAGAGGCAAGAAGAGGAGATGAGTTATTATTTAGGAAACATTGTTTAACAGGAAATGGTAAAAATATAAATTACATTAGATGCAAATAAGTCAAGGAATGATATTGTAATCTCTAAAGTAACACCTAAAAGAGTGGTAAAAGAATATATAACAAACAAGCTAATAAAAGGAAGAATGGAATAATAAAAGACATTTAACTAAAAGAAAACAAGGCAAAAAAGGAGAGAAAAGGAACCATAAAACAGGTGAATATAAAGAAAGCAAATATTAAGAAGAGAGATACAAACCAAATTACCTCAGTAATTACACTAAACATAAAGGGAATAAAAGCTCCAATTAAAAGACAAATATCATCAGTCTATATGACAACCACAAGAACAACAAAATCAAAACAACTGTGCAGCTTACAGTATACACGCCCTAATATGAGGACATGATGGAAAGTCCTCAATCAGAGAGGGTGAAAGGAAAAGATGGAAAAAGATAAGCCATGTGAATGCTAATAAAAAAGCATTATAACTATATTAATATCAAGCAAAGTAAAGTTTAAGGCAAGAAACATTACTAAAGATAAAAGACATTCATAATGATAAAGATGTAAACTCATCAGGAAAATATAATAATTCTAAATAACATAGCTTCAAAAATTGAAGAACTGAAAGAAGAAACATTCAATGATAATAGGAGACTTTAACAAACCTCTTCTAGCATAAGAGAGAAAAAAATAAGCAAAAATAATAATAAAGCAGTAAGGATACAGGAGATATGAATAACAAAATTTGGTTTATTTGATGTATGTAGAAGACTCCACCCAAAAATAAAAAGTGCTCATTCATTCCAAGTACACATGGAACATCTAGAAAATTGGCCTTATGCTGTCCATAAATAAATTCTCAACAAATTTCAAATTATTAAAATCATTCAGAGTATATCAGCTGACCACCGTGAAATGCCCACGTTTGGAAATTAAGCAATTCACCTTTAAAAATAAATTAATATTTTTAAAAACCCACCCTGAGTCAAAGAATAAATCACATTAAAAATAAGAAAACATTTTGAACTATATTATAATGAAAATATGACATCAACCTGTGGAACGTGGCTAAAATTATGGCTAAAGGAAAATGTATAGTGTTAAATGTATACATTAGCCAAAAGAAAGGGCTAGAAATCAATTATTTAAGTATCCATCTCAAGAAGTTAGTACAAAAACAGCACATTGAATCCAAAAAAGTAAGAAAAAATGAAAATAGCAACAGGAATTAATGATATAGAAAACAAATGCATGAGAGAAAATCAATAACGTTGGTTCTTTGAAAAGATAATGATACCTAGCAAGACTAATCAAGGAGAAAAAAGGCAAAAATTGCCAAAATTAAGAATGGAATGAAAAGGAAACACCACTACAGATTCTGTAAACATTAAAAGATAATAAGCGGGGCCGGCCCAGTGGCTTAGCGGTTGGGTGCGCGCGCTCTGCTGCTGGTGGCCCGGGTTCGGATCCCGGGCGCGCACCAACGCACCGCTTCTCCGGCCGTGCTGAGGCCGCGTCCCACATACAGCAACTAGAAGGATGTGCAACTATGACATACAACTATCTACTGGGGCTTGGGGGAAAAAAAAGGAGGAGGATTGGCAATAGATGTTAGCTCAGAGCCAGTCTTCCTCAGCAAAAAGAGGAGGATTAGCATGGATGTTAGCTCAGGGCTGATCTTCCTCACAAAAAAAAAAAAAAAAAGATAATAAGCGATCCAATCAGAGGTTCCAGGTGGCTGAGTGGTGCTCAAGGTGCCAGGTCTAGTAAGGCACAAGAGGAGTCATTGTCCCCGCACAGAGGCAGGTCTGAGGGGTGTGCTGACCACACCAGGGCCTGGATAGGGACAGTTGACTGGCCACGCTCTGCCCACAGACTCAGATGGTGACAGCCACAGTAACAGACCAGACTCAGGTAAATGCTTCCTCATTCTCCAGGCCCTCTTCCACCCTTACCCCCACCCAAATCCTAAAGCCCCAAGTGAGGGATGCCTACTCATGTCTCTGTAGCCCAGGCCCCTGTGTCCAAGCTAGTGAGGTGCTCCTGGGTGGAGTCCCTATTGCTGACAGCCAGTGTGATGGAGTGGGGGAGAGTGTTGCAGGGCAGAGAGACTGCCACCATGTGTAAAGGCTTGGAGGTGTAAAGTCTTGGAGGTGGGACAAAGCCGGGAAGATTCAGGAAACCTAGGTTCTTCCTATGTCTGCAGGGAACAGAGAGTGTGAGCAGTCACGCCTGGAATGGCAGGCTGAGGAGTTGTACTTCGTTGTGAGGTCCTGGAGGGTTGTGAACCGAAGGGGGACACAGTCTGAATTAGGACTTTAAGAGTTTTCCAAAGGTTGCTCAGAGGCAGAACAGACTGGAATGGGTGTGTGATGGGGACACAGTTACAGGGAGGTTGATTCTTTGTTGGAGGTTACAAAGCTGGTAAGAGGCAGGACTGAAGCAGAGTTGGTGTGCTAGCCTGAGTTCAGCTGGCTCCAGAGCTAGGCAGAGGTACAAGGGAGGCCTGAGCCCATGGAGCCTGGCCATGGTCACCTGCCTCTTCCCACCAGTTCCCATGGCTGAAGAAGCACGTATGGAATCTACACAGGGAAGTGGAGGGTGTCCCAGTCCCTCCCAGGTCCCATCCCCACTCATATGGTCTCTGGGATTGTGGTGTCCTGAGACTCTTCACCTGCTATTTTCCAAGCCCGTTGGTCTGAGATACCCCAAGTCCAGTGTTATAAGAAGGAGTTCCCATTTCTGGCAATCAGTGGTAAGAGGTGTGAATGTTTATCCCAGGAACTAGTAGGAAGATGTGCAAATTCTTAGAGGTAAAGCTGAGCTGGGAGTGCTCAGGAAACCACAAGTCACCTTTCTTTCAGGTGGGAACAAAGATGATGGGGCAAGAGTCTGGACTGTAATAGCTGCCTGAGAAGTTGGGCACCTATTACGGAGGTATTGGGAGGTTTAGATCAGAGGAGGGAGGTGGTCTTATCCAGGTACAAATAGGCTCCAGCTGGCTGCAGAATGGAGCATAGACTGAGGGGGTGGGGTGAGAGAGGAGGCAAGGGGCCCAGGAAGAGGCTACTGTAATTGTCTGAGTGAGGGCTGATGGGCCAGAGTGGTGGCCTTGGAGGTGGAAGAAGTGCTTGGATTCCAAGTCCATCTTTTAAGAAAAGCCAAGCAGGTTTTTTGGATGTTGTAGGTGACAGAGAGAAAAGGAGTCAGGAATGACCCCGAGGATTTTGGTCCCAGCAGCTGAAGAAATGGGAGCTCCACTAATTGTGATGGGCCTGAATTGTGTCCCCTTAAAATTCATATGCTGAAGTCCCAATCCCTGTACCTTAGAATGTAACTATATTCAGAGATAAGGTCTTTAAAGAGGTTATTAAGTTAAAATGAGGCCATTAAGATGGAGCCCTAATTGGGTATAAATGTTATCCTTATAAAAAGAGGAAGAAACATTAGGGATGCATGCTCACAGAGAAACGACCACGTGAAGAGGCAAGAAGAGGGCAGCAATCTGCAAGCCAAGGAGAGAGGCCTCAGGAGAAACCAAACCTGCCCACACTTTATCTTGGGCTTCCAGCCTCCAGAACTGTGCAAAAATAACTGTTTTGTTGTTTAAGTCAAAATAATAATAAGAGAGGGTGCCAAGATGATTCAATGGGGAAAAGGCAGTCTTTTCAACAAATGGTGCTGGGAAAATTGGATATCCACATGCAAAAGCATAAGGTTGAACTCTTAACTACACCATATCCAAAAATTAACTCAAAATCAACCAAAGACCTAAACATAAGAGTTAAAACTATAAAACTCTTAGAAGGAACCGGAGGGGAAAACCTTCATGACATTGGATTTGGCAATGAGTTCCTGGATCTGACACCAAAAGAACAGGCAACAAAACAAAAAATAGATAATTTGTACTTCATCAAAATTAAAAACTGCTGTGCATCAAAAGACACTACCAGGAACGTGAAAAGACAACCCACAGAATGAGAGAAAATATTTGCAAAACATGTATATGACAAAGCGTTAATATCTAGAATGTATAAAGAACACCTACAACTCAACAACAAGAAAATAAACAACCCAATTCAAAATGGGGCAAAGGATTTGAACTGACATATCTCCAAAGAAAATGTACAAATGGCCAATAAGCACACAAAAAGATGCTCATCACTAATCATTAGGGAAATGCAAACCACAACCATGAGATATCACTTCAGACCTATTAAGATGGCTATTATAAAAAAAGAAACAGAAAAAAACAAGTGTTGGCAAAGATGTGGAGAAAGTGGAAGCCTTGTGCATTGCTGGTGGGAAAGCAAAGTGGTACAGTCACTGTGGAAAATAGTTTGACAGTTCCTCAAAGGCTAAACATAGAATTACCATATGATCCAGCAATTTCACTTCTAGGTATATACCCCAAAGAATTGAAAGCAGGGATTCAAACATGTTCTTGTACGTCCATGTTCATAGCAACATTATTCACAATAACCATGGGGCTGGCCCAGTGGCGTAGCGGTTAAATTCGTGCATTCCACTTTGGCGGTCCAGGGTTTGCTGGTTCAGATCCTGGGCACAGACCTACTCATCACTCATCAAGCCATGTTGAGGTGGCATCCCACAAAGAAGAGCTACAACTCCACAACTATGATACACAACTATGTTCTAGGGCTTTGGAGAGAAAAAAGAAAAAGAGGAAGATTGGCAACAGATGTCAGCGCAGGGCCAGTCTTCCTCAAAAAAAAAAAAAAAGCCATATGCTTGCAGAAAAAAAAAATATCCAAAAGATGTAAACAACTTGAGTGTCCGACAGATGCAAAGATAAACAAAATGTGGTATATGCATAAAATTAAATATTATTCAACCTTAAAAAGGAACGAAACTCTGACACATGCTACAACATAGATAATCTTGAGGGTATTACACTAAGTGAAAAAAGCCAGACACAAAAGGACAAATATTGTATGATTTCATTTATATGAGAGACCTAGAGTAGTCAAATTCATAGAGACAGAAAGTAGAATAGAGGTTACCAGGGGCTGGAGGAGAAGAGAATGGGAATTTATTGTTTAATGGGTACAGAGTTTCTATTTGGGATGATGAAAATGTTCTGGAAATGAATAATGGTAATGGTTGCACAATGTTGGGAACGACTTAATGACACTGAATTGTACACCTAAAAATGATTAAGATGGTCAATTTTATGTTAGGTATGTTACTACAAATAAAAATTTATACAGAAAAATTCAGTCAATGTAATTCACTACATTGACAGAATAAAGAAGAAAAATCATGATCATTTCAGTAGATGTAGAAAAACTAATAAAATTCAACACCTATTTGTGATGTGAAAATAAAAAGGCTTAGCTTACTAGGAATAGAAGGGAACTCCTTAACTAAATATGTTTTAAAATCTTAACTATCTTTTAAAAACTATAGCAAATGTAATACTTCATAGCAAAATACTGAATGTTTCCCCCCTAAGATTGGAAATAAAATAAGAATACTCGCTATCACCTCTTCTAATAACATTATTCTGAATGTCTGTAAATCAAGAAAAAAATTACAAGTTTTAAAAATTAGAAAAAAGAAATAAAACTGTCATTATTTGTAGATGACATGATTGTGTACACAGGAAATCTAAAACACTCCACAAACAATTAGAATTAGTAAGTGAAAAGCAAGGTCTCTGCTTACAAGATCAATATACAAAAATCCTATATACCACAACAATTAGAAAATGAAAGTTTTTAAATGATAATATTTACAATATAATTCAAAAACCAAATACCTAGAAATAAATCTAACAAAATATGAACAAGACCTCTACACAGAAAACTATGTAATATTATTGTGAGAAGTTAAAGACTTGAACAGAGGGATGTACCATGCACATGGACCCAATATAGTTGTGATTTCTTCCCAAACTGATCTGTAGATTCAATATAATCCCAATCAAAATCCCAGCAAGAGTGTGAGTGTGTAAATTGGCAAAATGATTCTAAAATTTTTACAGAAATACAAAGGGCCAAGAGTAGTCAAGACAATCTTGAAAATGAAGACAAAATTTGGAAGACTTACACTTCTAGATATCAAGAAATATTAGGTTATAGTAATTAAGGCAATGTAATTTCAGCACAAAGATAGATAGAGCACTAGAACAGAATGGAGAATTTGACTTGACTTCTGACAAAGGTGACACTACAGCACAGTATGAAAAGGGAGGTCTTTTTCAGTAAATGAAGCACTGTCAATTGGGGATCCAAAAGGGGAAAGTCAGTTTTGACATCACACCAGACACAAAAATCTATTCCTGATGGTTGTAGATCTAAATGTACAATGAAACTATAAATCTTCTAGAAGGAAGCATAGGAGAATGACCTTGTAGATAGAAACAGATTTAAACAAGACGCAAAGAGCAATGTAGTCTGAAGGTAAGAGTGTGTATTTTGGAGTCAAACTGTTTAAGTTTGAAATCTGATTCCAATCTTGGGCAAGTTATTTAACCATTCTGTGCCTCAGTTTCCTCATTTGTAAAATGAGGGTAACAATAAGCAGACGACTACCGTGAGGACCAAATACGATGATACACGTGAAATGCCTAGGACAGCGCCTGACACATAGCAGGTACTTCACAAGCGTTACTATTACTGCCCTTTCCATGAACACTGAGAGAGCCTCCTTTAAGGGGGAGGTGCTTGTTTTCATTTTGTGTAGAAACCTTATGTCCAGCACTTTGACATACAATTTTTCTTTTTTTAACTTGGAGATATCTATACTGGAAACATTGCTTCACCATCCACAGCATTTGTTGAACACTCGCCTGCCGCGTGCCGCACTCCGCTTGGGGAGCAGGGAGAGGAAGGTGGGGAAGATGCTTATACAGGAAGCAGCTGACAGATTTCTTCCCAGTCACTAACAGCTTCCCATGTAGTCGGGCAGTCAGACGTAGACCTGAGAAACGATTGGAGAATGTGACAGGACATAAATAAGCAAGCGCTCCACTTCACAATGTAGATAATTAGAAAACACGACAGCCTGTTACAGTGCCAACTATACCTAGGGATGTGAGTGTTCTAAGGAGCTGGAGGAGGGAGAGAGCAAAGGCATGGAAAAGGCAGTGATCCCAAGTCAGGAGGAAGAGTCATGAGTAGTTGCTCTGGAATACAATCCACGAATGGTGGCAACCTCTAACACTGGCATGATTTGCTCTATTTGCTTAAGAAACACCCAGACTGGAATTGCCTGGGCAAGGATTACAGGTTTGGACAACGGAGCTCTGGCAGGGAGAGGAGAAAGAGGAAGTCATCTGGGGGACACCCACCCACGGCCCTCTCTTCGCTGACATCAGCCCTCACCCAGGGTACTTTGTCAACTGATAACTCTGAGAAGCCCTTTGTATGCCATATGGTACTTCTGACCCATTTTCAGCAAAGGAAAATGTATGCATCTTCTCCTCCTCACTTTTGGTTTCTTATTTAACCAGATTTGGGGTAGAAACCAAATATACCATCTCTCACTACCATCCAGAACTCCCCAAAATAAGATGACTAAATCTAAAAGAAGTGAAATTCGAAAAACACATAGGAAGTTGATGCTGCTAACCCACACAAAGACTCTGAGTTCACAGATTGACCAATCTGAGGATATATCTCCAAATTCTTAACTTCTCCCAGTCTGGCCTACTTGGTACTCCAACCTGTACCTGACTTAAGTAGGAAACTCTCAGTTTGCGGATTATCCCAGCCCCTATTTCTCCCTTTTCCTTCTACTGGCTTCATTTTTTGCTATTCACCACTTATTCTAGAATCTCTGTGAGACAATAATGGGGAAAAAAGAGAGGGATTGAAATGCAGTTCATTACATGTCAGGGAAAATGTCTGAAGTCAGGGTTTTTAAATTCTTTAATTAGTATTGTTATATGTCATTTTCCTTTATGCAGCCTCCTTCATTCTCAAGCTTTTAAGATTCTCCCTCTGCCTATCTTAAATTATGAAGGTCATTTGGGCTCGGATGTCGCTTGGTCCTGGCTGAGAATATTTGACTGTGCAACTTCCTGTTTAGACATGCTTTCTGAGGATTTTGCTATTACAAATAATTTCTTTGATTACTGAATTCCAGATGTAATGAAAGAAAAGCACACTTGAATCTTTATCTTCCTAGACTGTAAGTTCTGTATATAACTAAAATTTCCTTCAAAAGGAGCAAAATCATCTTCCACTCTCAAAACATGTTCTTCTTCTAGCATAAAAAAAATATCTCAGTTGGTGGCACCACCATCCACTCAGCTGCGTAAAGTAGGACCTGGGAGTCATCCTTGACTCCTCCCTTCCCTTACTTTCCACCCCAGCAATCGCCAGTCCTGTCGAGTTCACCTACTCATGTTCATTTCTCAACCACCCTGCCTCCTCTCCTTCCCCAGAGGAACTGCCCGTGTGCCCCTCACCAGCCCTCACTCCCATAGCAGCAGTAGTCTGGTACCTGGACCCTTGTCTCTGGTCTCCCCCTCCAATTATCCTATCTCAAATGAGAATATGTATTCAATCAACAGCTCCCTACAGCCTTCAGGATGAAGGTCAGAGGCCCTGGTGGAGCATGGATGGGCTCCAGGGTCAGCCTCTCTTTCCAGCCTCTTTGCCCACCATTCCCAGATTTGCATCTTCCACTCTGGCAACCTGACTTCCTTGTAGTTGTCCCAATGCCACCTGCTGTTTCTCACTTCCATGCCTTTCTCAAATTAGAAGCGCTCCTTGACACATTCAGTACTTTCTGCACCTAAGGCCTTTCAGGTGCCCCTGTCACTCCGTTCTTAGGTTGGCGTATAACCACCAGTTTATGTGCTGGCTTCTTGCCCTGTTCAGGGACTGTCTTGCCTCTGCATCACCAGCATCCATCTTGGCACACAGCAGGTGCTCAACAAATATCCACCAAATACGTCAGATGAAGAGTTGCATAGGTAACATGCACATTTAAATAGTTTAGAAGTTAGGTATATAAAACATAACATATGAAAGAGTAAAAAACAAAGATATTTTTGAAACTTTTTCATTGCTTTGGATCCAGAACACAGAACCAGTCCTTTGTTCTTCCCACAAATCAGTGGCATACAGCCAAAGCATTGGACTGCTTTCGCTTCCTGAATAATCAGAGTAAACATCTATTGCATTACTTATTAAATGCAGGTGCCGAGTGCTTCACATGGATTGTCTTATTTAATCTGCAGAACTACCCTATTAGGTAAGAACCATTGTTACATTTGAGGAAACTGAGGCTTAGTAAAATTAATGTTAATCATTGATGGAGCTGGGATTTGGAATTTGACATCTGACCCCAAAGTTCATGCTCTTAACCACTATAATTTCCATGAGAGTTAGTGTCAGAAGGCAGTATATTGGTGAAAAGCATGTAGAGTCAAAATTACTCTTGGAAATTCCTTTTCATCAGAAATCTGTACCTCTTTGGCAGGAAGTTAGAACACATTTTAAAATTCATAGGCACACACTCATAGTCCAGGTCCTACAGGCACAAGACAAATGCCATTTTCGTCTTCACTAAAATCTTCTACATATTTGACTTGTCTCTTTAACAATCATTTTAGTGCTTGATGACTTATTTCTCTCTCAAATCTTCATGACCCCTGTTAGCCTGAGGAAGGCCATAATTGTGACCCACGTTGGAGATGGACTACCCATCTCTCCGGAAGCTCGACACAGCCAGCTCTTGCACTAGAGTTGAAACTAACCACCGAGCGTTAGATGAAGATGATGACTTGCATCTGGGAGCCATGCTGTATGGGAATAAAAACTGCTAGAATCACACTCAGCTGGGTGCGATGTTTACACTGAGAGCATATGAGAAAGCCCAGTTGTGAAATAGCAGATTCCTGTACTCCCATCCTGTCTTCCTGTGGGACCTGGGAAGGAATAGTAGGCCTGAGTGCCAGCTCTATTTAAATGGCTCTCTCCTCACTCAGATGTTTGCATTTTTGAGTTCATGTAAACTAAATACACAGATGGAATGATTCCATTACCTGAGAACCCTCCCATTGCCCTGAGGGTCAGGGCATCTGATATGGGCAATGATATCCATTTTATTTTGAGATCTCTATCTTAAAGAAATGGGATAACTGACATGCAGTTCTTCTTTTCCTCTGACCTTTCAGCTGCATCTTAAAATGGTCTCCACCTGCCTTATTCTTCTCAGAGTTGGAGAAGTGATGCCCCATCCCCAGTGGATCAAAAAAGGTACTTGCAACTCCTAAAACTCACCTGTGCAGCCTGTATTTCTTTCCTTTGCAATGATAAGATTAACTCAGACGTTTGCAAGGTCCTTGAACGATAGATAGACCGATAGATTAGATAGATAGATGATTGATAGATAGATAGACAGATAGATAGATACATAGATAGATAAATAGATAGATGTCAAACTGAAAATATGGGCCAATAAATGCCTTTTAAATTCCTTTAACAAAGTCTAAGGAAGCCCACTGTTTTCTCATGGGAAATTATGATTCAGGCCATTTTTTTTCTGTTTACACTAAGTACGCTACAGCCACACTCTAATTACCTTTACGTAGAGGAGGTCAAGAACAAAAGGACTGAATCAACTAGAGGAATCATCAACTCTCACTGAACACAAAGAATACAATGGAATCTACTATATGATATTTTTTTTTGGTGGACACAGTAGCTTAGCAACTCATATTTACTTCCTGTTATAAAAAAGATGGGTCCCATAAAATGAAGAGTTCCTGCATGGTGATTCATATATACAGCCTCAGTTTTCCTTTAGAAATTATGTGTTGAGCTTTAGGAAATGGAAGACGGTCACAAACCCTTCTCTTATAGGAAAACTATATGTCAGTAAGGTGGAGTCCAGAAATGAAAACGCTGCAATGACAGTCCAAAGCTCCCGGCAGAACCAGCCCAAAGCGAATCAGAGTGCTCCTGGCGCTGGATTTCATCACAGCTCAGGGAGCCTGCCCGGCAGCAGAAAGAACTGGCCCCCAGAGGCTCTTTCGTTTAGGTTGGGCCACAGTGCTCCAAAGCTAGCAGTCCAGGCCTCCCCATTCCACCCCCCTCAGGCTGCATGCTGCATTCTTCAGGCTCCAGTGTTTTAAACTCTTTTTTTTTTTTTTTGTGAGGAAGATCAGCCCTGAGCTAACATCCGTGCTAATCCTCCTCTTTCTGCTGAGGAAGACCAGCTCTTAGCTAACATCAATTGCCAATCCTCCTCCCTTTTTTTTTCCCCCAAAGCCCCAGTAGATAGTTGTACTTCCTAGTTGCACGTCCTTCTAGTTGCTGTATGTGGGATGCGGCCTCAGCATGGCCGGAGAAGCAGTGCGTCGGTGCGCGCCTGGGATCCGAACCCGGGCCGCCAGTAGTGGAGCGCGCGCACTTAACCGCTAAGGCTCCGGGCCGGCCCCTTAAACTCTTGTTTTATTTTTTTTTTAATTGTGGTAAAATATCCATCATATAAAATTTACCATCTTAACAATTTTCAAGTGTATGGTTCAGTGGCATTAAGTACATTCACATTGTTGTGCAATCATCACTACCATTCATCTCCAGAATTCTTTTCATCTTGCAAAACTGAAACTCAGTACCCATTAAACAATAACTCCCCATTCCCTCCCCACAGCCCCTGGAAACCACCATTATACTTTCTGTCCCTATGAATTTGACTTTTCTAGGTACCTCACGTAAGTGGAATCATACAGTATTTGTCCTTTTGTGACTGGCTTATTTCACTTAGCATAATGTCCCCAAGGTTCATCCATGTTATAGCATGTGTCAGAATTTCCTTCCATTTTATGGCTGAATAATATTCCATGTGTCATATTTATTTTGTCCTACCTGTAGTATATTTGTGTGTGGTGAGAGGAGTAAGAGGCTGATTATGTAATTTGCCCACTCCTCTCACCCACTATGGGATGAACTTGATACCTGGATATCACTTTGTTTTTATCACTACTGGGGTCACAGAGCATCCAGAAGAAAAATCTCTTATATAAAATGTTGTGAAAACCATAGGTTAGACCAGGGATTCTAAGTTGGAGTGCACGGTTGGGCTCCAAGAAGTTTGTGAACTCCCTGAAAATTAAACCAAAATTGTGTGCCTTTGTCTTTTTCTGGGGCAAGAGTCCTTAGTTTTTATTATCTTTTCAAAGGAATCTTTGACCCCCAAATGCTAAGCATCACTGGTCTCAACTACATCTCATGAAGGTTAAACTGAGACCTGGATGAATTGTTGTCACTGCCTTCCATTTCAGTGTACAGTTCCACAAGGAAGGCAGGGCCAGTCTGCTGAAATACCTACAGCGATGGAAACTCTCCACAGGACCTTAAACCCCTAGAGCACCTGCTTCCCGCGAATACGTTCAGAGGATGATGGAGTCGGCTGTGCTTGGTCTAACTACTCTTCACAGTGTATAAGAAATTATTTCTGGGGCCTGCCCCGTGGTGTGGCGGTTAAGTGAGCGAGCTCCGCTGCTGGCAGCCGGGGTTCAGATCCTCCGCACGCCCGACGCACTGCTTGTCAGGCCATGCTGTGGCGGAGTCTCATATAAAGTGGAGGAAGATCGGCACAGATGTTAGCCCAGGGCCAGTCTTCCTCAGCAGAAAGAGGAAGATTGGCATGGATGTTAGCTCAGGACTGATCTTCCTCACAAAAAAAAAAAAGAAAGAAAGAAAGAAAGAAAAATTATTTCTGCAAAGACAGAAAAATATTTAATACTCAAAATATTTTCACTAGATTCAATTTCAAAATAGTATGGTAATGGGAGGTAGAAAAAAACATATGAAGCATGGTCCCTGATCTTGAGGAACCTGAAACTGTGAGAGAGGCAGAGCTTGGACACCATCAGTGAACATTACTAATGAACTCAACACTACCAGTGAACAACACAGATACAAGCCAGATGTGTGGCATCGACCTGAATTTTCTAGAGGAATTTTCTTAGGGTCACAGTCTGTTTAAATCATGCTGCCCCAATGGAGAAAATTCCTATTCATGCTAAGGTCCAGAAAAAAGTCTCACTTCCGATACAAACTGGTATGCTTTCACTTCTTTGACAAGGAAAACTATGTAACTGACCTCATCTTCCGTTAAAATTTGGCCACCAGGAAGCTCAGAGTCATGTTTCTGGCTCAACAACAGCAACTATGTAAGTCCAAGTGATCTCCACATATTTGTTTTATTATCCAGCCTTCTTCTCCTGTTCCTCATACTTGACCTGTAATTCATGTTTTCTGTGGTCTGGATTCTATTTTTGAATTCATGTTTATTTCTTCATTGTGTGTTTTCACTGCACACTGGTGCAATCCTTGGTGGAATGAGATTTTTTTGTCTGTGATACAGACAGTGAATGGGAGCTGGGGTAGAACTAGGAGACAAGATGGGTGTCTGCCATTCTGGGTCTCTCCTGCTTCCCTCCAGATCAACTCTCCACCCTTCTCCATCCTGCTCTGGATCTCCCTGCCAGGCTGTGGGTTGGCAGTCACGTTAGTGACTGAGAATGTGGCCTCTGCATCATAAAACCCTCAATTCGAGTCCCAGTTCTGTCCCTCACTAGCTATATGTCCCTGGCCAAATAACCCAAACTCTTTAAGATGCAATTCTGTCATCTGCAAGATGGGGACAACATGGTACCACTGCCTAAGGTTGTTTTGAGTATTAATTGTTTATACATGTAGAATGTGCAGCCCATGACCTGGCGCATAATACAAATTCTTCTGTTTTTATTTTATTGCTTTTATTTTATGCTTAATTTTTAAGGCAATCCACCAAGGGGAAATCAGCTAAGATACTAAGTAAACAAAATTATAGAAGTTCTACTAAATCTGTCCCTCATATTCCATATAAGAAGGAAAAAAATTCTGACAGGAACTTAAAATGCTAAATCATAAACATTATACATACTGTTTTAGTTTTTAATAAGAAAAGGTTCCAGGTTTTGAATTCCTACCACCGTTGGGCCTGGGTTCAGCTCTTTTCACACATTATCTTAACTCCTCACAACAACCTCTAAATTTAGCGTAATTTCCCTACTTTGAAGACGAGGAAACTGGAATTCAGAAGGCTACCGGGCTTGCTGAAGGCCACACAACCAGGAATGACAGAAGTGGGGACTGGTCCTAAAGTCTGTGCCTGTCCTACAGGGTCACCTCACCTCAGAGTGACATTTTCAGTGTTCCCAACATTATTCAGATGCAGCTGTTAACCAAAAACTTGAACTCAATGGCTATGCCTATTAGAAAACCTGTCTGTTTATGAAGAAGAATTTGCTGGTTAGTGTGAGTGATGAATTTCCAACTGCTGACCTGTGACACCCATTTGCACGTACGGAAATGTATTCTAAATTCTTCATTTAAAGTTGAACATCTGTTGCATTGGTTCTCCTGCTTAAGCTGGTCCCCTGCAGCACACAGGGAACATTTGAGTCCCCATTGAGCTTGCTGGCATTGGGCGATCAGCTTGCCAGGGAAGTCAGGGTTTGCACCCGTCCCCTGGAACGTCTCTGAAATTCTTGTCTCCATGTGTAATGTTTGGCCCGTTTCTGAGCACCATCACCCGGCCTGTATTACATCCTTGACACGTCTGCAGATGCTCTGAGAGAGGTGGAGTTGAGCGAAAGAAGTAAAGCCCAGGAACAATTGAGCAGTAATAGTTCCAGCCCTACACAAGTGCTATTTTGGTATCTTGGCCTTGTACCTGACAAATGGATGAGAGTTCTGAGTGGAAACATAGATGTTCATTAGCATGAGAAAGCAAGGAACGGGTGGGCCCCTCATAATGCCCTCTCTATTCTCAGCTGCTCCATCACCTGCCCTTGTTCCCTCATAGGGCAGGGAATATGCCAGGGTCTTCTGATGTCCACACCCAACTGCCGCTTTTATTTAGCTTGTCCTTAAAATGCCCAACAGGAAATAAAAGACAAATTATGATAACACTCACTTTAAGGCCTACAAAATACACCGTGTACCGTGATGTACGTGCTCTTCATAGCAAACCAGAGGAGTCAGCAGGGCTGACGCTACTATGCTTATCTTACAGATGAGGAAACTGAGGCACAGAAGTTGAGTCAATTAGCCAAGGTCATGGAACTGGTAAAATCAAAACTCAAATCCAAGATTCAGCTGATCTGAATCCAAGCCCAGCGCTCTTTTATCTCATCATATATTTTTTTAAGTCACAGCCACAAGTGCTAGAAGCAAAAATGCATAGAGAAAATGTGGAAAGTACAAGGACAGGGTGCTAGAGTGAGGCACTGTCCCCCTCAAAGCCCCCCAGGTGGCAGCCCTATATATGAGTGTTTTCACCTGCCTCCCTGAACCTGACCATGCTGCCCCCTGCTGTGGCCTTTGCTCCTTTCTGCTCTGGCAGCCACTCTCCTCCACAGGCCTGCTGCTGTCAGGAGTCACAGGGCTGCAGCTAGGGTCCCCTTGTATTGTCCAGAACCATAGGAAACAGGTGATTTGATGACTTGTCCCTGACACCACGGGTTGGCCCCTTCCCAATCCTGCCCAGCCCTGCCTTGTCCCAGAGAGCCACTGGCCACATCCCGCCTGCTGTGTGAGGCCGACCAAGGCTGAAAAGCAAAATTCCATATTCATGTTTGTCATTTACTGGCGTCTCACTGGTGAGGAGATAAATATGCTCTTCCCCAGTTTACAGAAGAGCAAACTGAGGCTCAGAGATAGGAATACTGACTGAACCCAAGGTCACACAGCTAGCTCATAGCAGATCTGGGACTACAGCCCAACAAAGGCTGCCCTTGGCTTTTCTCGGTATCACATGAGCGCACTGCAGGCCCAGTGCTGGTGAATGGAGACCTCGAGGTCCTGCAGGGGCCTGGTGGATGGGCCTGGGAAAGGGGCCCAGCTTTCCTGGCCTCCGGGCTGGGCCTCCAGCCACGGGACCACGCTACTCCCCCTCGGTAAAACAGTCTGGGAGTGGACACTGGATCTCACTAGAACAAGCCGGGCAGGTGTGGGGTTATTTTCCAGATGAATATTAGGGAAAAGAAAAAAAAGGGGTTCAGGTTAATGTAGAGATCCATGGCCCAAAACACCAAAAGGGAAAGTACGGTAATTCACAGAAGGCTTAAAAAGAAAACAAAGGAGGGAAAATTGAAACAAAAGCTATCTCATTGACGATCTGCCATTTCCTTTTTTCCAGTTGCTTTTTTTTTTCCCCTCTTGGGAAACTGGCATCTGTCTTTCCCCTCACCAAGCACACAACATGTAAAGACAGGGTCTGAATCGCTGGGTCTAATGAGGCATTAATAGAATGCGGCGGAGCCCAGATATCCACGGTCCCCGCAAGTACACTAGACCGCTCCGTCCACAGCCAGGCAAACGGCATCCCACCTGCTTTGGAAGCTATTTATGACACTTACTGATTTAGACAAGCCCGTGGGTTTTAAAACAGGCCCCTTTCCTGAATTTTATTGCCTAGTTCTATATTGTTTGACTAAAAATAATTAACTTTCCATAACATTACTTACACTGAGATTTCATTTAGGAAAAGCAAGGTTAAAAAGAGAGCTGAGATCTTAGCATAAAACAAACAAGTAAATAATCCAAAAAGAAGGAAAATCCATCTCTAGGCCATTCACCTTTTTTAAGCTTGAAAGAACTGCTAAACTTTCTTGAAGTTGCTAAACCAAGTAAGCACTTAGAGGAGACTGTGATAAGGCAAATGGTTCCACTCTGTCGCCAAATGAACACAGGTGATTCTCAGTTTTCCTTCCTAACGCTGTAGCTAAAATGGACACACCTTCCCAAGCAGCTTTGGCGGGGTCATTTCATCTGATATCCTGTCTGATGATAGGTGCAGTAGGCGGGATTTCTAGGAATTGCCCCCAAGATTCCACACCCTAATGCCAGAACCTGGAAATGTGATGAAATATCACATCATATTATGTTATACGGGCACAGTTGATCTTAAAAAGATAATCCAAGTGGGTCTAATCTAGTCACATGGGCCATAAAAGCAGAGAACTTTCTCCAGCTGGTGGCAAAAGAGGAAAGTGGAAGACAGAGGGATTGAAGCATGAGAAGATCTCGATGTACCATTACTGGCTCGAACCACATGGAGACCACATGAGAAGAAAGGTGGGCAGCCCCTAGGAGCAGAGAGTGGCCAGGCTGACAGCCAGCAAAGAAATGGGACCTCAGTCCTACAACCACAAGGAACTGGATCCTGCCAACAACCTGAATGAGGTTGGAAGCACAATCTTCCACAGAGCCTCCAAACAGGAGCCCAACCAGCTGACATCTTGATTTCAGCAAAGCTCAACAGAGCCCACCTACACTCCTGAGCTACAGAACTGAGATAATAAATGGGTTTGTGGTAATTTGTTACAGCAGCAACAGAAAACTTACATAGTTGGCGAAGATGAATCATGACAGCACCCAAAGACTAGGGTAAAAAGAGATAAAAAGAAAAACATCAGGACAGGACTATGGAGAAGAAAGAGCGAGGACGAGGTTTCAGGCAGGGACTCTCTAAAAGGCCACTTACTGCCATTTCAAGTCCTGGTCTGGTCAACCCAGATCATCAGAGAACTAAGAAGTAACTAGAGAAGTCTCTTCTGATCCCTAAGAAGTTTTTCTCTTTCCAAACAGTGAGTTTTTCTGCTCCTGGCCAATGGGTACCAGATTCTCTTTAGTCAGGAAGTTCTGCCAGGTGTGAAACGAGGACAATTGGAGCTGTGTGAAATATCCACAAGGCACAGCCTCCTGGCAGAGATGGAGAGTGCCGGGGCAAGGCGGGGAGACCATCCTCTCAGAGCCTTCCACCTCCAGAACCCTCCCAGGGCTCCCCATCCTCTCAGCCGCTAGCTCTTTCTCAGCTTGTTCCACAAATGCCGCCTTTTTTCCATCAGCTTTCCTCCTTATCACAGTCTTGGCCAGATTCAATTTCTTTTCTTAGAGGCAGTCACAATACCTAGAAAAGAAGTATTATTTGGGGGGAAAAGTTATTTTTAAATAGTTTACTCTTCTACTCAAATCCCATCTTCTCCTTGATGTGAATCAATTTTAAATAAAATGGAAGTAAAGGAAGATTATGTGAGGTTTCAGGGACCTCATGAAATTTAAAATTTCAGATTCATTCTTCCATATTTCACCCAAGGGCTCTTACTAGCTGAGGTCAGCCAAGGACTTACCTTACTCCTCAAGTTTATTCAAGCTTTCGCCTCAACCCAACAAATATTTATTGAGGGTCTCCTACGTGTGCTAGGCACTGGTACTAATAGGATTCACCCACAGCAGGGAATCTTGGCACAAATAATTAAAACACAATCACGTAATTGAGCTGGGACTTTGGCAAGAATATTACAGAGATTGGTAGCCCCAGTATCATCGCCCCAGGGCAATTGGGCAGCTAAGCCACTGTACAGAAGGAGGCATGCTACGGTGGATCCTAGCAGACTGTAGCACATATAACCCAAGCATAAAATCTTGGCACATCCATTCACTCCACAATCCTCCTTGAGCCCTTTCTTGGCACATCCATTCACTCCACAATCCTCCTTGAGCCTAATCCAGACATTAGGCTATGGGCTCTAAGGGCCACCACAATAACTTCCTCCTGAAGTTTATATCCCATTAGTGGGCAGTACTGGTCCACAAAGGTGGCCGTGGAAAAGGAAAGCCCACCTATTTAGAGATCTAGCCAAATAAAAGAAAGAGCCTTTCATTTAACTAAACTCTTTTGGATATTGATCCAAACACAGAGGGAAAGGTTTTGTCTGTCTAGCTCTGCCACGTCTCTTCTTCTACCTTCCATCTCATGGGTGTGGTCTCCCAAGAAAACTGACTCTAGATGTAGACTGCTGTATTGCTTTCCTTGCTGGTACTGGAGGAAGAACATCGGCTAGAGACGGAATAATAGTCCTGGCAAAAGGAGCACTGTCGTGCTGATGGCCCCCCACTGTCGACTGCTCAGGTAACTCCCCACCTGTGGCAGTCAGGCCATCATTGAGGAGCTTGGAAACTGCTTTTTAATGGTGAATTGTTCCCTAAGTCTTCATAAAACAAATCTATATATGCACCGTTTCCAGAGTGTCTCTTTCCAGAGTACTCCTCTACTTCTCAGTTTGTTTCTAAAATGGGGATGATGTTCCATATCTTTCTGTAGACTCTGCTTATAATGATCAGAAATATTCATATAAAGTACCTAGCACAGTGGCTGGTACATAGCAGACAACAACTATATGGTAGGTTTTGTTGCTGTTGTGATTCATAATGATTATAATCATTTCCAACTGTCTTCTGAGCTTTTGTACCTAGATGTCCCAAAGGGTCCTTGAACTCAATTGGTCTAAAACTAAACTCGTGATCTATACCCCCAAATGCATGGCCTGTCTGCTACATTCTGCTTTTGTCTAATGGTACTACTACCCACCCAATCACCCAAGCTACAATACTGTACATTGTCTTCCCCTCCTCCTCCTCCTCTTTCTCCTTCTTCTTCTCCTCCTCCCTCCCACCCGCCTTCTCCACTTTGTCTCCCTCCTTCTCCTCATCTTCTTCTCATTCAAAAAGGATTGGTCATTAGGTCCTAACCATTCTATCTCCCAAAGATTTCCTGAATCCATCTCACTCAACACTGTATTAGTGCAAGACTTTATTATTTTCTGCCTAGACAATAGCAAAAGCCATGTAACTTATATCTCTTTCTCTATTTCTACCCCAGTCTAAACCATCCTCTTCGTTGCATTCTACAACTTAAATCTGATCTTGACACTCTCTTCACTAAAGCCCTTCAGTGACTTTCCACTATAGACACAAAATACCCTTCACAATCCAGCGCCTTCCTACCCTTCCAGCCTTGTCTGCTGCCATCTACCACCATAAACTGCACTCCAGCCACTCCGACCTTCTGGCTATTTCTCAGATGTGCCATTCCTTTTCATTCCTCCATGTCCTTGCAAATAATTGCCTCTGTTTAGAATGATTTTTTCCCCATAATTTTCCACTTGGAAAATTTGCCTCTCAATATTTTCTCATTCAAATATTCCTCCAATTTGAAGCCTTCATACATCTGGATATCAGATATCTGAATCAAAATTAATCTCTCCTTCCCTATGTTCACATAGCATTTTCTAATAGCTTTATTGAGATACAATTCACATACCATAAATTTACCCATTTAAAGTAAACAACTCAGTGGTTTTCATTATATTCACAGAGCTGTACAACTACCACCACAATCTAATTTGAAAATGTTTTCATTACCCCTAAAATAAACTTTATACCCGTTAGCAGTCATTCCTCCTCCCTCTGCCCCAGCGCTAGGCAAGCACTAGTCTCTCTGTCTCTATAGACCTGCTTATTGTGGATAGTTCATGTAAATGGAATCATACAGTGTGGAATCATACAATATCTTTTGTGACTGACTTCTTTTACTCAGCATAATGTTTTTAAGGTTTCCCCACGTTATACTTGTGTCAGTACTTCATCCTGTCTAACTGCTGAATAATATTCCATTTTATGGATTTACAACATTTTATTCATCTATCCATCAGTTGATGGACATTTGGGTTGTTTCCACTTTTTGACTATTATGAATAATGCTGCTGTGAACATTTGGGTACAAAGAAGCCTTCTCCCCGCTGACCCCTGGTAAACCAAGGCTGTTCCTGCCTGCAGTGGAGGATGCTGAGTACTTCCCAATAGCACTCAGCAGGAAAGGGTGGAGCCAGCTGGGATCCCAGCTTTTCTCTTCCCCTGCCCACCACTCTCCTTCAGTCATGCTGGCTCCCGGTTCAGTTTTGAGACTCACATTATTCTAACCCTATCTTTTTCATCCCCTGAGGGCATGAGACATGATACCTACAAGAAGGCACTGCAGAACACACTTCCTTGGTGCCCACATGGAAAGCCAGCAGGCGGCTCATCTGGAGGTCAGAGCAGAGGGACTCGCCCCAGACACTCAGGGCAAACACCAGCGGCCAGCAGGGCATGTGCTGAAGGAGTACTCTCTCTTCGATTCTCCTGCTGGACAATCTGGATGAATCACAAAAATTCCCATGGGCTAGTCTCCAGAATGGCCTGGAGTTCACCTCCGTGGAGAATATGCCTTATCCCCTTTTGAGCTGATTAGAAACGCCAAAGCACATTCAAAGGAGAGAGCATGAGCCTGACCGGTGCTATTTAGAGCCCCTGACGGGCCACCCAGGCTTCCAAGTGCGTCCCCACCCTCTGACCCTGGACACTGAGAGTGCAGGATGCAGTTGCCTCTCTGGATACTTCTAGTCACCTCAGAAGTTCAGGAGGTTTCTGGTGACAGCTCAGGATGCACAGACCCTAAAATAACTGACTAAGAGGTGGGTGCTATTTCTAAAAAGTACAGCCTGTTCTGTCCTGGATGCCAGGGGATTATATCACGTTATCTGCTCCCATCACAAAGGGATGCTTTCCTGGACTTCGGAGTACCGCTCCCAACGCCTACTTCACCAAGTGGCTCCTGTGCACGTTGTGGCCAGGAATACCAACCAGGTGAAAGGTAGGAGTTGCACCTTCAATCCCAAGTGGGGAATATTCGAAAACATTCAGCGAAGAGAACAGGCATTCCAGGTTGGCGTGTTTGCTGTGTGGGAGGAGGCACCGAAACCATGAAACGCATAAGACTCCCAAGTGACCTGCAACAGCCAAGAACAGAGACTCACTCCCAGGTGTGGAGAGCAGCTTTTTTTCCTTCAAGCATGTGACAGGTGACATGAGGGGAGGGAAAAGTGGCCAAGCCCTTTTGCCACTGTGCCAGGAGTAAGGGTGCAACATCTGACTTCAGCTTCTCACCAGGGAGGAAGAATGTATGTCACCCACGACCACCAACCACAAGCTGGAAGTGGTGAAGAGCTGCCTCAAGGCTCAGGCTGCCTGGGTTTGGATCCTAATTCTGCCACTTACTAACAGCGTGCCTCGGGCAGGACGCCCAAGCCATCCCTGCCTCTACAAAAGGAGGCCAATGTTAATATCTAGTGTATAGAATTGTTCCAAGGACAAAATGAATGAATATTAACATTTTAAACCTTCTTTAACAGCCTGGCACATCAAAAGTGACATGTAAGTGTTTGTAACAAATTAAAAACTTACACTTCTACCTGACCCCAGAAGGATTTTCATCTAAGCATCACACTGCTGCATTTCTGAGTTGATAAAGCCTCGGTACCAGCAATCAGGAATCTCTTCATGCATCAAGTTTTAAGACTGGGGGACTAAAGATAGTGTGAGTGATGCAGATTTTAAAACGGTAAAAAAAGAAAAAAGTACAATAAAACAAAGGCAGGGGCAGGCCCGGTGGCGCAGCGGTTAAGTGCACGCACTCCTCTTCGGCGGCCGGCCCGAGGTTCACAGGTTCGGATCCCCGGCGCGCACAGACGCACCGCTGGTCAAGCCATGCTGCGGCGGCGTCCCATATAAAGTAGAGGAAGATGGGCACGGATGTTAGCCCAGGGCCAATCTTCCTCCACAAAAAAAAGAGGAGGATTGGCATCAGATGTTAGCTCAGGGCTGATCGTTCTCACAAAAAGAGAGATAAATAAATAAATAAATAAAGCAAAAGCAGCGCCTGACCTGCCAATAGGGTTAGGTGATATATTCAGATCTTTCCTTTCCAACCATTAGAAGGCAAGGAGTGCCTGTGATTTGGGGATCTCTTCTAAAAGTAAGCTTGGGAGCGAAGAAAAGTCTTTTTTCTCAATCTCTATATATTTCAAACTACACGATAGATTTCAGAAATTATTATAATCGTTAGTTTCTGTCTGGAGCAGGAAGAAACTTTCCATCTGACAATGGCAAGCAGGAACATCCTTGGGTCCAAAAATATCAAATGCCCTATGACCCTGTTTCAATATTTTGGGGGGAGAATTTTGTTCATTACAAAGAAATTTCGCTTTTCTGTTCAGGGACACACTATGGGCCAAATTTCAATTGTGGGCTGTGGGGTGCACCTGTAAAAACAGACTCTCCCACCTGGACCTGCCAAAGCCTGGAGCGTGTGTGCTGTCGCCATCCACGGAGTGTGGGAGGGACAGGGTGCAGGCAGGCCTGGGGGTGAGGCTCTGCCCACAAGCTGGGGCTGAGGTTGGCTGCACCAGCACTTAGCAATGAGCCGCACACAGCGGTGTTTCTGACCACAAAAGCTGCTAGATGACATGAAAGCTTCCTATCCCCTCCTTTATTATTATTTTTTAACTAAATGTGTACAGCCGCAAGGATTCTCACCTCAGCAATGCTGCTACCTACAATGGGAAACTTTTCTAGGATGTGAATGATATCTGTGCTGGGACACGCCTCTTACTTTCTACCATTTTAAGACATATAATGAGAGAAACAGGAAAATGTCTTTTCTCAAGAGGAACATCTCAGGAACATGAAAATAAACACACACTCAGAGGAAATGTCTGTTAGGCTTCAAGAACTAAAAATGAACAAGAATACTTTTAAATCATGAAGAAGAAGAAAAAATTCTTAGGTGACAAGCAGGTGTGACCAGGCTTTCTTTCCTCATCAGTAAGAACAAAGTCATTATTAAATAATATTCTTTATTTTATTACTCACAAAAAGGGCGGCAACTCATTGCTTCATTTAACAAACACTTATTTGGCACCCGCCATGTGCCAGGCATATTCTAAGTGCGAAGGACCCATCAGTGAACCCCGTGGCTAAATATCTCTGCCCTCATGGTGCTTACTTCCCCTGGAGGAGGAAGACCAGCAAGTGAAGCATATGGAATATTGAACGGTGCTAAATGCCTCTGAGGAGAATAAAACAGAGACATTGCTGTCTGCGAGCCAGGGAGAGAGCCTTCACCAGAAACTGAACCCTGCTAGAACCTTGATCCTGGACTCTCCAGAGTCCACAATTGTAAGAAAATAAATTTCTGTTGTTTAAGCCACCCAGTTTATAATATTTTGTTATGACAGCCCAAGCAGACTTGATTTGGGTACCAAGAAGTAGAATGCTGCTGTAACAAATACCTAGAAATGTGCAAGTAGCTTTGGCACTGGGTAAGGGGTAGAGGCTGGGGGATTTTTGAGGTCCATGCTAGAAAAAGCCTGAATTGCCACTAAGGGATTGTTGGTAGAAACACGGATGTTAAAGGCAATTCTGGTGAGAGAGCAGAAAGGAAAGAGGAGAGCTGGAGAGAGCGCCTCCGTCTTCTTAGAGAATGCATAAGTAATCACGAACAGAACATTGGCAGAAACATAGACATGAAAGGCCATTCTGGCGAGGTCTCAGAGGGAAATGAGGAACTTGTTATTGGAAACTGGAGGAGAGGGGATCCTTATTATAAAGTGGCAAAGAATTTGGCTGAATTGTGTTCTAGTGTTTTGTGGAAGGTAGAACTTGCAAGTGGTGAAACTGGATATTTAGCTGAGGAGATTTCTAAGCAAAATTTTGAAGGTATGGTGTGGTTTCCCCTTACAACTTACAGTAAAATGTAAGAAAAGAGAGATAAATTAAGCAAATTTTTAAGCAAAAAGAACCTGAACTTGAAGATTTGGAAAATTCTCAGCCTATTCAAATTGCAAAAAAT
This sequence comes from Ceratotherium simum simum, assembly GCF_057802395.1. Classification (NCBI taxonomy): domain Eukaryota; kingdom Metazoa; phylum Chordata; class Mammalia; order Perissodactyla; family Rhinocerotidae; genus Ceratotherium; species Ceratotherium simum. Next base: position 9,343,482 of record NC_141913.1, read on the forward strand.
GAGAAGAAAGTGTTCTGAAGAGAATAGTAAGGCTGTGGCTGAAACACCATTTGGTAAGGAAATCAGTATGGGTGTGAACCAGGAATTTAATCAGCCACCTCAGAAAAAGCCAGGAAAAGATGGTATTATACCAGCAGAAATACTGCCAGGACCAGGGAAAGAGAAATGAAAGGCGAAATGAATGAAGGCAGTTGGACATCTTGGATTCTACAGGACTGAACAGTAGAGCTATTTGGTTGCAAATGTTTGCTATTCTTCAAGAAAAGGGGAGAATGACCCCAATGGTGATTCAGAGATAATCAGCACTGCCTCCATCTTGGTTTCAAAGGGTGGGGACACTGCTGTGGTTTCAACAGGCCAAGTTGCCACCACCCAGAGCCTTGGGGGTGGGACCACCTGGCAGAGTTTTGGGGGCAGGACCCCCAGCCAGCAGAGCAACTTAAAGTGCCCACTTAGGCTTTATCTCAGGAATACAAAGAAATAAGATCATTGCCCATGCATGTCAATAATGAATTGATTTTCACTCTTTATCCCTCAGAAGGCAAAGAGTCAGGAAAGTATGAGTATAACCTGACTGAAGTTAAGATGTAGGAAAAGTGGTACAGTCCTTCTCTCTGCCAGCTGAGCTGTGGAAGGGAGCACTGTGCTAAGTGAGATCAGTCAGACAGAGAAAGACAAGGACTGTGTGATATCACTCATCGTGGAATCCAAATAAGCCAAACTTGTAGAAACAGAGAGTAAAGTGGTGGTTACGGGCGGTGGGGGGGGGTGGCTAGGACAGATAGTGTTTAAGGGCACAACCTTGCAAGAAGTAGTAAATAACTCCTAGAGATCTAATGCACAGTAGAGTGCATATAGACCAACAATATTGTATTATAATCATCAAACTTGCTAAGAGACTAGATCTTAATTATTCCAACCACTAAAAAGGAAGGATAATTATGTAACTTGATAGAGGTGCTAATTCTCACTATAACAGCAATCATATTACAATATATAAATGTATCCAATTAACATGTTGTACACCTTAAATTTATACAATATTATATGTCAAATACATTTCAAAAATTTTTTTTTAATGTGGGAAGCTGACTCATTGTTCTGTTATTCACTTTTCCCTATATTCATGCTCTTTGATGTGTGACTTTGCAGCTGTTTTGGATTTTTTTTTTTTTTTTTTTGCTGTTTCTTAAAATATATAGTGTTAGTTTTAAATTAGCAATAATAATAAAAGTGAACCTTTAGTAAGTGCTTACTATATGGGTGAAGTGTTTATTCGACTAACTTTTCTTACAGGATTTATAGGGAGAATTAAATGCAGAGATTTAACATCACAAAAGCAGGATACTGTTTAAAGTATCTAATACACTACATGTGGTTTATAGTTAGATCTGTCAAGCTTTGTTGTTTTTCTTTCTGTGATAACAGAGAAAATGTGGATGGCACATTCTAAGAGTGACACGGGTAAATGGGAGCACATCCTGAGGAAGTGACAGGATGGCAAAGAGTCTGGGAAACGAAGCCCATAAGGACTTGTTAAAGGAAGTGAAGGTGTTTATTCTAGAAGGAGAAGGATTCAAGGAAACACAAGAACTGCTTTCAAATCTCCAACGAGACAGGGTGTGGGAAAGGGATTACATTTATTCCGAGTAGTTCACAAGGACAAACTATAACCAATAAATGAAATGCATATGATGGAAGATTTTGGATTGAACAAAGGAAAATTCACCAACAATTCAAGCTATGGAACACAAAGTGGGCTGCTGCCCTGTGAACCAGTGGGCTCTGATTCCTGGATGTCCACAAACATCAGAGGTTTGGAGAAGCAATTCCTAAATTAAGTAAAAAATTATACCAGAGGATATCAAAGACTATTTCAAATCTAAGCTGCTATTATACGACATCTGCAAAATTACCATGACTTTGATTCACTACACTTACTATTGAATATTGAAATATTCACTTCACATATAAATCTCAGAAATGCACCTGTGGTAAGGTCAGTCTGCATATAAGTGATATTTATGAACTTCAAATTCACAACAGTCTGAGTGAGGATGAGAGGCTATTCTTGAATTAATGATTCATCATTTAGAAAAGAATGGGGCTTTTGAAAGCAATAGTAGAACAATATTTAGAGTATATAAAATAAGCATGTATTGGGCCACATAATATTTACTTCTTGTGCCTCTCTATTATATGTTTAAAGTCATCACACCCATTTCTGACCAAGCCTCAATTCTGTCTTCTACTGAGGATCTAGGAGGTCTCGTAAAGGAGGTACTTTAAAGAAGGGGTGTGCTGCTCAGGCAAGAAGGGCCCCTGTCCTCAGCCTGAGGCCCTGGTGGGACTCTAAATCCCTCCAGGGGGTGATAACAATCCTGCTTCAGGCCCATAGCGCAGGGTCCCCCTCATGCCCATGCTTTCCAGGCAGGTAAATGTGACCTAAACAGAGTAAGTAAGAAAGATTCAAAAGGCCTTAAATATGCCAAGAAGAGTCTTTTTTTTTTTTCCCCTTTCTGAGTCAGCTGCAGTTTGAATACATGCTTTAGCTTGGCTGGAATGGCCTTCAGGACAGGGAAGGAGGGTGTAGCTGGAAAGGGGCAGCTTCTGTCCAGGGGATATTCAGTTCTGTCTGGGCACCATCTACCCAGAACAGGAGCCCAAACAGTCAGAATGGAGGCGGGCCTGTGCATCAGATTGGCTGAACCAAACATTCTAAGGGAATTTCAGCATCTCTTCTTTCCACCCCTCAATTCACTACAGTGTCTTGGAAGGGTATGTTCATGTTTGGTCTCTCCGCTAGACTGAGAGCTCATTAGGGCAGAAATGGTCTTTCTTCTCTGGATCCTTGGTGCCTAGCAGGGTGCCTGCTGCAGCAAATATATATTCAGCTCCCCTGACCTAGAAAACAGACTTCCTGGCCACATTTTGCTTAGAAGCAACTACTTCACATCCAAAACCATGAGGCAGGTTGAGTAGCCTTTCCCTGAGGTTGTAAAAAGGTGGTCAGAGAAGTCATTGCACCCGAAGTCAGTGGAGACCAAAGGGAACATTAGACGTAGCACCCGAGTCAAATCAGAGGGAGGCTGTGGAAGCTGCAAGGCCAGAGCTGAGGGCGTGGCTCCTGGCCAGGATGGGCCAGCACAGAACAGTGGCCAGCCACACAGCAAAGAAGAGGACTCCTCAGAGATCTGGGAACCTGACCAGAGCATGGTTTTCCTGAACACAGAGAGAGAAGTGTCTCCCATAACACAGAGAGATTCACCAAATTTAGAAATGTGCTGACGCAATAAAAAGTCACAGCAGCAGGAAAGCAGTAGCAATTAAGGTAGAAAGCTGTGGCAGGCCTATGTCTAAATACGGGAGAACAATGGAAGAATACCTAGATCAGCAAGGACAGGTGTCCAAGCCAAGAAGAGGGTGACAGGAAGGAGAACCAGAACTACAAGAGCCAGCCAGTCTCTCAAATTCTAGGATGTGTAGACACTTCTATAGTGTCTTCAAAGTCCCCCAGTTTTGTTTGGGTACTTCTCAACTTAGATTTCCAAACTCCTGAGTGACAGACTCTCATCTAAGTACAGGGAAAGGAGAAACAATTTTAACTAGTGGAATCAGTTATCCTCTCAGCCTGATTTTAATGCCTTTACTGTGACAGCCCATAATTGAATCTTCCAGGCCTCCACTCTCACAGACACTGGTTGCCTAACAGGGCTCTACCTTAGGGAATTCTATAGATCCAGGCCTCATCTGACCTTGCAAAGACTTGGTGACTTGGCCATGGTTTGTATTTGGGGAAGCCCTCAAGTATATGTGACTCAGGAAGACAGTTGCCAAGGAAGAATGGGACAATCTAGCCCATTGATGCTTAAAAAAGGACCTAGAACTCCTATACGTACAAGCATAAAGTCTTTCAGGCTGCCAGGGAAAAGCAGGAAGGTCAAGTCTGCTCCCCTTCAAACACATTGCTTAGGCTGCCCCTTCTCTTTGAAGGCTGCCCCAGGCATCCATTGAGACTTGACTATTTCATTTGTACAACTATATTCTGGAGAGGAAGGCTCTCAACCAGCAGATGTGAGTCTGCTTCTCTCCTCCCTCTCTGGTCCCCCAGCCCTTTAGGTTGCTAACTCTGAGCAGGCGCATCCACCCATTGTGTGAAATGGGAAGCAGTGGGAATAGGGAAGGATACCTATGTTAACCAAGTGCCTATTTTGTGCCAGATGCTTCTCATAGACGATCTCATTTAGAATAAGGAATAAAAGGCTTCACTAGCAAGTGAGAAACATAAATAACTCCCAAAAGATCTGTTTCGATTCCACTTTGATACTTTCTCTTTGTGGTGGTCCATCATTTTCTAAATTTAGGGAGTCCCCATGCAGAAGTAACTCTGCCGGGTATCGTTCCTTTAGCGTGGAATTCAAGGAAGTTGGGGGTTTTGCATCTCCAGTGGAGCTTCTGAACGTCAACCTCACACCAAGTCAAAGAGGCGTTGCCCTGAGATCTCCAACTGTAGGAGCTGGGGAGTGCCTAAGTCCAGGTCTGCTTTTCAAATATATTTACATTCCAAGGTAATTGATGGGCAGTATCTGGAAATTAGTCAGGGAAAATGTTATTTTTGGTAAATGCCAACCTCCTAACAAAACAGAGCTCCCTTTTCCTATTACTCCCTCAACAGCTCAAGTAGAAAAGGGATGGACGACGGGGAGATGGCAGGGAGAAGCATCCCGGGTTATTCTCCAGCTGGCCTTTGTGCAGCAGGTGGAATAATAGTAAGCAAGGACAAGAAGGCTCAAATAAGAGAAACTGATGGAAAAGCAGTTTTTACAAGCAGGTGCTATCTTTGGGCCCAGTTTGTGATTCTAAGGCTAAAATTAAAAATAATCACCCTGATAAAGACTCTGGAAGACCACTGTGTGAAAGTCCAATTCCCAGACCATGCCTTAAGCCAAGTCAGTGGAGATTTGCTGAAGAGCACTTCAGAGGTCAGCCCCACACAGAAGGGGAAGGAAGGATGAAGGTGTAGAGAAGTGGCTTGAGTTTAAACTCTCTGAGGTTATCGCCCCCGGAGTATCCAGAGTGGTCTCGTCTGAGGCTCACTGACTCAAAGAACTTTAGACCTTAGTGATTCCAGCCCCTCCATTTTACAATGAGGACACAGAGGCCTGAAAAAGTGATGTGCTGGCCCAGAGTTCTAAAGACAGAGACAGCTGGCCCCTGGCATGCGGGGACATCGTCTCAAATTTAAAGTATCAGCGTGGACTAACCAATTTCCCTGATCCTGAGCAGCGGGCTGCCATGGGCTACCCCTTCCTACAAGAGGCTCGTCAGCGGCCTGTGCTCTCCGCCATCAAAGCATCCCAAACAACCAGAGTTACTGAGCAACACTCAACCTGCACTTTTTTTTTTTTAGCAAAATGAAAAGAAAAAATAAATAAATAACCCAGAGCCTTCATGACTAACAATTTCTAACACAACTGTGTAAAGTATTTGTGGAGAGCCATTAACAGAACCATTTGGAAAGTTTTGTATTGTTTTCCTAAAGGCCCACAAGCTGCCCGGAGCTGACTGTGAGCTTGAAAGACTTTGCCCTGACACTTTCCACTTCCTGCTCATCCTCCTGTCACCAGGATGTGAATGGGGCGCGGAGGATGAGAGAAACTTCCTGCTGCCACAGGCTGGGCTGACCCAAGCTGGAGGAGGCTCTGTCCAGCAGAGCCTGGGAGGAGGAAACCTGGTTTCCTCTTCAATCACCCGAGAGGTGGGACAGAGGAATGTGTAGGAAGTCAGTTAATTGTTGCCGAAGTCACAGTCTGTTTCTTAAACACGAGGATCACAACTCTGGTTACCTTAGAGCTGAAAGAGAGGAGGGAGTTGAAGGAAAGTTTTCCTCAATCACTTGCATAAGTGCCTGCATTGGCTGAAGAGTTACCATTGGCTCAAAAAAGATCACGTGACACTCCCAGCCATGAAATCCAGAACCCAGGGTCTGAGAGCGCATTGCCCTCCCATAACCAAAGGCCACCTGTGCCCCACTTAGCTTATGCAGAGCCGAAAGCAAGCAGGAAAAAGTCTCGTTTTCAAAGCTGCTCCTCTATAGTTCCACAAGACCATTCACCATGCTTGGGAGGGGGCCCGGGGAAGGAAGGCATTTGTGAACCATTGTTCGCTGGAGAAAAAAACACTCACACTGTAAACATGTATAAATGGTCTGGGTAACTCAGTTGCTCAAGATCCTGTTGAGAACTTTTACTCATTACTCTTGTTATTGTTATTATCGGAGACATTCCCTCCTACACATCCTTCCTTGCTCCTGGCAGGAGACATGTCTTGATCAAAAGCAAAGAATATTCACTCTCCCCTTCCTTCCAGTTACGAAGGATGGGGCTGTTTGGGGTGAGAGGGCCAGTACACCATCAGAGCAGTTTTCCACCATTAGTAAGAAATAGGAATTTTTATAGGCATTAGCCAAACAGAATAACTTAACCCAAACAGTGACTTCTGAAAGGGAGATACAAGGCCCATTATTAGAAAGCTATGAAGAGCAATTTAGGCATACTTTTCAGAAAGGAGACACTGACAACATGCTTTCTATCAAACCCACAGAAACAGGATACCACACACAACCAGGGACTGAACATTCTCAGGCAGGAATTTACATTAAAGAAGTTAATATAAATAGGGCAATCTGAAATAAGGTTGCATTTTTTTTTTCCCATTAAATCAGGGCTTGGTCCAACCTTATTTTGCCAGCAAGGAAGCCCTGAGATCGAAAGTGGAATTTCATCCCTCAAGTCCCAGATCCAAATGCCACATCCTCTTCGAGGCCCTCCCTGGATTCCCCACTCAAAATAATTGTCTTTCCTTTGTGATCCCATAACACCTTCCTCCTACCTCTACCTCACCTCCTCTGCTTGTATAAGAGTTATCTGAACACATAATGTCTCCTTCCCTAAACTGTAAGTCCTGTAGGGAATGGAGCCAGTCTCAAGGACTTCGGAGTCACATGAAATTCACTTCCAACTCTGCCTCTTATGAGCTCTCAAACCTTAAGCAAGTTCTTTGACCCATCGAAGGCTCAGTTTCATCGTCTGTAAGAGGGACATAATAATGTTACCTACCTCAGTCGCCTTTTTCAACAAACATTTATGTACCACGCACAATTTTAGACACTGGAGACAAAGCAGTGACCATAGAGGCAAAGCCCCTGCTCACATGGAGCTTTTACTCGAGAGGAACCGCTGTGAGAGGGAATAAGGAGAAGGTTAGAGACACCTGTGACTGACACATAACCAGCACTAAATTAATGTTCACTAAATGGATTATTAAATCAAAAAATCAGTGAATGGGGGCTGGCCCCGTAGCATAGTGGTTAAGTTAGCACGTTCCACTTTGACGGCCCAGAACCAGGGATCGCTGGTTCTGATCCCGGGCACAGACCCACGCACCACTCATCAAGCCGTGCTGTGGCAGGTGTCCCACATATAAAGTAGAGGAAGATGGGCATGGATGTTAGCCCACGGCCAATCTTCCTCAGCAAAAAGAGGAGGATTGGCAACAGCTGTTAGCTCAGGACTAATCTTCCTCACCAAAAAAAAAAAAAAATCAGTGACTGAATGAAAGACATAAGAATTGTGGACAAGTCTTTCAAGATGAAAGCACAGCCTTCATTCTATAAATACTTTGGAAGTATTTATCTACTTCTGGGAGTATATCCTAAGGAAATAACCTTTTTGGAGGAGATACGGTGATTCACTTCCTAAAGACTGGAAATTTAAAAGAATAAAGATAGTACTCTGAGATTTAAATTTAAAAATCATACCCAAAGCAAGGAAAGGAATACTTGTAATTGATTCTTTAACTGTTGATAGAAACTCTTTCACCCCTGAAGCCCAGGGTCTTGGTGAGAAACAGGGAACAGTGTTTCTGATCTAGTTTTTTCTGCGGTGAGCACCGGGGCAATGACGTTAGAAAATGCTCCTTCATCTCACATGCAAGAGAAGAATTTGGCACATTTTGATATTTGCCACGGCCCTTCTACCTCATCCCAACCTCTCCCACCAGGGCCCCTGTTTCCACACTACCAGGAGCATCTCTCATCAATGGTTCTCTCTTCTCATTGAAGAAGTGGGAGGGCTTGGAGAGCTGCCTTCCTTTCCTCTGACCCACCTTCCTCTCTGGTGCCAACTCCCATTTGGAGGAGAGTTACAAGGAATTGTTTGTGCAGGGAGTGGCTCAGCCTTCCCTTTCAGTCCCCGCAGCCACCCCTCCTCTGAGCTTTACCACCTAATTCCCAGCAGCTGGCTTTGTTGCCACAACAAGTGGGAACTCTTTCTTAATGTGGCACAGAGGTGTCTGTAGGCAGCCAACCATGGGACATCGCCGGCCACAGCTGGCTAAATGTGGTTTTAGAGACTTGTTTGCGCTTTTGTGTGACTAATACTTACCTACCGGCTGGTTGGCATAAGACCTCTTTCCCACTCATCTGGCACTTGGAACACAATCGACTGGCTTCCCAGCCACTGCCAAACTCATTCATAGGCAAGGCAGAGGGACTGAGTTTGGGTGGGACTGAATAGCAGGGCCCCCAGAGGCCCTGGGGACTCAGAGACACTGGGGCATGTTCTTCTCCTGAGGGCTTATGCCCCCTCAGCTGATTGGGATAACTTAAGGGTGATCTGCATAAAAAGAAGGGAAAAGATAAGAAGGTCTTTAACATTCTCCTGTAATGGAACAGGTCTTTGTCTATTTGCAAAATAATATCACATTTAAAAAAAGAAAGCTAAGTTTAAATTACCCCAGAACTTACAGCGATAGGCAGCACATGACAGGCTTTGGGGTTGAAAGAATTAGTAAATAAACAAAGGAGTGAGTGAGTAAATGAATAAATGGACTGATAAGGAAACATGGAGGATCAGGGGAGGCAAACAGTCTCTGTATTCTAGGAATTTACCCAGCGGATGCCCTCCACACATGTAAAATGACTAATGAACAGATTCAATGAATTACAGTACATCCGTGTTCTGGAATACAATATTATGTGGCTGTTAAAAAAAATGAAACATCTATATACACATGGATATGAGAAATACCTAAGATCTACTTTGTGTGAAGAAGACAAAAGCTAGGGACAGAATAGCATGGATACATGCTACTGTTGGTGTGGATAAAAATGTTTTTAATGTATGTTTGTAGATGCATAGACTATTTCTGGAAGAACACAGCATGAATAGTAATAGGCTTGTGTCTGAAAGGAGAAATAGATGGCTGGGGACCAGAGGTGGATGCAGAATTTCTTCCCACTGTGCAGCCTGTCATATCTTTTGAATTTTACACCCTGTACATATATTATCTATTCCAAAAAACTAGTAAATTTTTTTATTAATAAAAATAAAATTAAAAGAATAAGGTAGATTTATATCTATAGAAATAAACATATCAATCATATATTTAAAATGAAAAAAAAGTCACACAAAATATATACAGTATGACACCACTTGTGTTTTTAAAAATACTCTGCATGTGTGTGTTTGCTGAGACATTAAAAACGTTGTGGGAGGGGAATGGTGAAGGGGCTTTCACTTTTTATTCTGTGTATTTCTGTATTACTTTAAGGCTTTGTAACGTGATTGTTTAGTAATTAAAAATATAAATTTAAAAACTGAGACAGCTCTATATGTACTGATCAGTTATCACCTCTAAGACACAGCGTTAGGTAAAAAAGGGACAAAATAGTATGTATATTATGGAACTGTTTGTTTCTGGAAACTTGCCCATGAACGCACAGAGATTCTCTGAAAGCGTACATGTGGAATTGGCATCAGTGGTTCCCTCTGGGGAGGGAAATGGTGACTAAGGGATGGATCAACAGGGAAACTTTTTTTTACATGGTGTATAACTTGCATATTTTATAATTTTGTGCCATATGTACTATCTAGTCAAATTTTTTAATTATTTCAATTAATTAATTATTTATTTTTTTGGGTTTTTTGGTGAAAAAGTCTAGCCCTGGGCTAACATCTGTCACCAATCCTCCTCTTTTTGCTGAGGAAGATTAGCCTTGAGCTAACATCTGTGCACTTCGTCCTCTATTTTATATGTGGGACGCCTGCCACAGCATGGCTTGATGAGCAGTGTGTCGGTCCACGCCTGGGATCCGAACCTGTGAACCCCAGGCCACTGAAGCGGAGCATGTGAACCTAACCACTACACCACCAGACCAGCCCCCTAAATTATTTTAATTTAAAAAATATACAACTTCCTTATTAAACTAGATTATGTCAATAACAAGATTAAAAGCCTAAAAGAACTTGGAAAATCAAGTGGTTTATTTCTCTCAACACACGTACACACGATCCCCATTCTAGAACCTTCTGCTTTCCTGGTAGGTGGTGTTTCTAGGCGCCCACGAAAACACCCCTCATAAGACCACAACACAACTCCTATTCTCTCAGTCATTGCCCTGTGACACCCAGCCTAGAGGCCCCGCCCAGCGTAAAACAATATTGAGACAAGACTAAAATCAAACTAACACAGTATTTGCTCTAAGCAAATTATTCTAATCATTCAAGAACTGTTTGTTGAGCGACTACTATGCACAGGGACTGGCAACTCACACCTCCATTTGTCTCTTGAATGTGTCAGGACCACAGACATTGAGGCCCACTTTTTAAAAATCAGATTATACAATGTGATGGAATGTTTATTTTTAATTCTACCTTCTGCAAACCACGGATAGTAAGTAGAATGTACCTTCTGTCAAAATTCTCCTCTGCACAAAGTCACAATTTTATGTATAAGTCCACAATTTGTCTAGATTTTTAACATATAGCTCCTAAAATAATTGCTCTAAAACTGGCCCAAATTTTCAGGAGTCCTAGAAGGAGGTCCCTTCTGTTCCCACTGCACCCACCATAACCTGGGCTCTCAGGGGTCTGCTGCTCAGTCTCTTCACTGGTATCCTTGCCCCTACCACCAATTCCCTCCTCTTCATTGGGCACCACCGGCAAATGGGGTCATCCATGGCTCACCCCAAATACCTCACACTTCTGCCTGTATCATTCCAACTGCTGGGAGGTCCTCCCCTCTCATCTACCAATCTGAAGCCTGCAGTCAAGACCAGCCCGAGCCTCAGCTGTCTTCTTTCTCCAGTCACCCATCCTAGATGTCTTCTACCATCAGTCTTTCCATTATATTGACTACTTCTTTGACAATTCATTGTGCACCATCCTGGAACAGATGACTCCTTTCTCATTGTGAATTCCATGACTCATATTTGCTGGTAATAATTACAACGAGAAGGACCTAGGGCCTAGGAGGCAGGAAGAGAAGTGGGCTGGCAGGACAGAAGTCATGTTTTGGTGGTACAGCCTGGCAGAGAGGAGGGAACCAGGTCAGAAGCACTAAGGTCCTTTCACCACCTCCTGTCAATGGGGGAGAACCATGGAGAAGAGAGGGAGGGGAGAGAGGCAGGGGAGAGAGGCAGGGGAGCTTCGACTCCATGGATCATCTCAGGCCTGGTCAGTGCTCCATAACCTGAGAACTGGAGTGGGGTCTAGTAGCAGAAATGTTGGTGCTCCAGCCTTGTCCCTCCTTTCCCTCCCTCCGCTCTTCCAGGTGCTTTCAATTCCCACAGCAGTGCCCCCAGGCTCTTCTCTGGAGGACTTCTGGCTACTGGAGCCACTTTACTCAAACAGCAGAGAGCCAGAGGGCCTAGGAATTCTCCTCCCAGGGCAGCCCTGCCCAGTGACCCACAGGTGCTGGGATAATTGCAAGGCATAACTTACATTCTAGGATTCTTCTGCAGAATGGGTTGAAGCTACCCCCTGGGGGACTTTTCTTGAAACCACACCCTTGCTTGGGGACCTCTATTTCCTGTCTTGCTTCTCCTGCTCCCTTGCCTGTCTCCCCAGGGAGCATGTCCTTGATAAATCACATGCACAGGATGCCTTCTCTGAGGGCCTGCTTCTGGAGAGCCTGACCTAAGACAGGAGAGGTGGGGGCTGGGGGAATGTCCTTGGCACACAGGGAAGGGAAGCAACATGGTTTTGTTTTGTGTTTTTAATTTCCTAAAATATCCAAGTTCTTTTGTGCTTTGGGAGTAGTGGCAACACTAGGAGATGCAAGCTAGGAGGACAGTGCTTTGACTTCTCATGTACTTACATCTCCCTGACTAAACCGGACTGTGAGCAACCAAAGTCAAGAGCCAGTGTTAGATTTTACTCACCATCATAACTCTACTCACCGGACCCTCGCTGTGTGCTAAGCAGGTGCTAAGAGGTGTAGGCCATTCTCTCTCTCTTTCAATTCCTGAGAACAACTCTACATAATAGTAACCCCATTTTATAGATTAGGAAACTGAGACTCTGAGAAATGAAGTAACTGCCCCAAGGAGTCACAGCAGGGACCAGACCTGCCTTCTCTGTTATGGGCATGTTGAACCATTTGAACCATGATTCTAGACTTGGTCCCTTACCCCCGGGACTTTGAAGACCATACTTGCTCAGAACTCTTTACTGAGTGCTCTGAATGGGAGAACCCTCAAAATAACCAGAAATAACCCTCACAATAAGCAGATTGCAAAGTGAAATAACCAATTTTACTAAAATCTAAAATAATCTAGTTGGGGAAGTGGAGTTAAAAGACAGCGTAAAGGCCTGGGTAGAAAATAGGTCTGAGGTCTCCACGGTTGATCTGCTTTCAACTTTATAACTTTATAACTTCCACTTTTTCCCTAGTTATATATGAGTTTTAGCTTCTTCTTTTCCTCTGCCCTCCCATATAGTCCAGGTGAGAATTTTTATAGAAACGTTCTTTGTACAGTTATAAAAAGTAAAAAAAAAGTGAACACTGAGCTTTTCTGGCTGTCAGGAAATGTGGTATCTACTTTTTAAAACCAAACTCAAAACATTTTGTGGGTCATATTAAGAAACAGTACCACACAGCTGTATATAAAATTCTTAAAATAGATTAAAATTGGTCCCTTGGTTTGCTTCATTAATTGGAGAGTAGTTCCATGCACTAGCTTATTAGGTGGTTATTAATATATTTTAAACAACAGCACAGCACCATTATCAAAAATATTGAGCACAACTCATCTAAAATAAAAAAGAAAAGAAAAGAAATTTATCAAGCCTGTTGCTCCTCTTACATATCTTTGTTCTGGGCTCAAATTGTGGGTATACCAAATAGGACTGAGGCCCTTCCCTTCCCTGTGCCGAAGCAGCAGCATGCCCAGTGGCTGAGGAGCAGCAGAGGCGGGTGGGGTGGGGGGCAAGGAGGCAGTGGGGTGCCGAGGGAGCAGCAATGAGAGGGAAGGGAAGTGCAGAAGTGGTGGCATTCCCGTTGGCCAAGCCAGAGGCAGGAAGGGAAAAATGGGGACCACAGAGACAGGCAATTGAGGCAGTTGGAGTAGTAGGGAGATTGATGACATACAGTGGGTTGAGCAAATAAGTGTGTTGAGGCTCATGGGAGCCTGTTTCTCATCATCAGAGAAGGAATTTATAAATATTGAAAGAGAGAAGGCTAAAAAAGAAAATTGAGGTGTTGGATTAGAATTAGATGTATCAGTGTTCCCTCATATTGTATAGGAATAGATATTGATGTATGTGTATGTGTGTCTGTGTATGACCCATATCCCGGGTTGCTAAACATCATCCTCCACTAAAAGGGACCAGAGAAGTCCCTGGAGATATGGCTGATTCCTAGACTGGGGCAATGAGCCTGGAATATCTTGCTGTGCCAGAAAGTAAGGAAAAGCTAAAAGAATGATGGGGACATGACTAGAGCCTGTTTGAAGAGGTTTATACTGGGCAAATATGTGTCACTCTGAGCATCAAAAATAAATAATGATAGTAACAGATAGCCCATTAAATAATAGGACCCCATACATTCATATATATATATGCTTGATATATAGATATATCAAGCAAATAAATGGAGAAGGGAAAGTTAAGCAGAAGGAATGATACAAAAAAAGAAAACCATTATTTGACAACCATTATGGTGGTGGTTGATTCAGAAGGGAGTTGTCAGTTGAGACTTAGGCTGGTGGGAACAAGCTGATGTGATCTCTTCACAAAATCCTTATCAGTTATGAAAGGAGATTGGAAACTTCACGGTGGAGAAACCAGGTGATGGAGGCTAACATCTCGAGTGGTGAGACAGCTGACAACTCCTCAGTGCTCGGCATCATTCCATAGGATTCCTGCCAAGAACGCATGGCCTGAGTCTGGGCATGAGGAGATATCAGACAGACCCAGGCGTGGGCCATCCTACAGAAGAAAGGCCAGTACTCTTTCCACTCAAGGCCCCGAAAGATAGGGGAAAGACTGAAGAAGCAGTCCAGATCAAAAGAGATTGCAGAGACTTGACCACTAAATGCAACATATGACCCTGGATTATATTCTGGATAAGAAAGAAAGAAGTGACATCGTTGGGACAGTTGGAAAAATGTAAATGGAGTCTGTGGATGAAATGATAATGTATCAAAGTGACTTGGATGGTTGTATGATGGTTATGTAGGAGAGTGTCTTGCTTTGGGGAAATATAGTCTGGAATAATTAGGGGTGATAGAGCAGCACATCTGCAACTTGTTCTCAAGTGGTTCAGAAAGAGACTATGTGTTAATTATTTATATATGTATAATATGTATAATTAAACTATATATATGGAGAGAGAGAAGGCAAGAGAAAGAGCCTGCAAATATAAGATATTAATAACTGGGGAATCTGGGTGAAAGAGATACAAGGTTTCTTTGTACTGTTCTTACAACTTCTGTGAGTGTAAAACTATTTTAAAGTTAATGATTTTTAAAAAAATAGGATCTAGGCAGGACTTGAGGTGACCAAGAGAGGAATTGGAATGGAAAACAAAAAAAGCCAATGAAATGGGAGGTGAGGAGAAGAAAGCAATGTATGACCTTCTCCCCCTTGTTACTTTTTAAACTAAATGGATTGGAAAAAATCTGAAATATAATTCCAACTGGTTCCCGTGCATGCCAGACCCCACTCCATGTGTTAATACTGTGCAGTAGCACAGGCAGAGGCTCTGTGTCAGACAGACCCTGCTGCAGATGCCGCGGCAGCCCTTCCGGCTCTGCACTCCTGGGCACATTATCCACCCTGAGCCTCAGTTTTCTCAGGTGTGAAATGGGGATAATCACACACATCTCACAGGTTGTGATGAAGATTGGGCAGATCATCTAGGAGCAGACCGCCAGGGGTCCATGGTTGAAGCAAAGTTCTCACCGAGAACTCAACGTTGTTTTGGGTTTACACTGTGCCTTAGTGAGTTTTTGAATACTGAAAGCTTGACTTTCACTCCTGAGTTTGTCACTTAACAGTTTGTGTTTAAAGAAAATAAAGCAATTCAAAAACTGTTGCAATTAGGGATCAGAAGTGTTATACACAGAAGTTGGTATAAAAGGGACCTCAGGCACATTTATGACTCAGATACTCAGTGAGACACCCATTGTTTAAACAAATTCATAACTTGCTGAACGTTATTTATTTACCCTGTGCTTGGCAGAATGTGCACAGCAAAATTACCTCCATCCACTTCTGAAACAAGCGTTCATCAGTCACAGTCCCTCTATTATACCCTGAAATTTATTACATTTCAAATAAAATATCTGTTTCGGACACTTGCCAGCCTCGTAATAGGGTTTCAGTATTGACCAATATTGACTTGTCAGTTTTCTTGCCTGTGAGCCCCTCAAATCCCATCTTTGTAACTCACAGAAAGGCAGCTGGTGGTGGGTCCAGAATTTCTCTTCAGGAGAGGATGAGGTTAAAGGGGAGACCTAGGGAACTTGTCTTGAAGGAGTGTTTATATAGCAAGCACATCTTGGAGGCAAGTTTAGAAAAATAGCAAAGCTCCTTTAAAATTTCACACAGAGGGCCGGCCCTGTGGCTTGGTGGTTAAGTGCGCGCGCTGCGATGCTGGCGGCCCGGGTTCGGATCCCGGGTGCGCATCGAGGCACTACTTCTCCGTTCATCCTGAGGCCGAGTCCCACATACAGCAACTAGAAGGATGTGCAGCTACGACACACAACTATCCACTGGGGCTTTGGGGGGAAAAAATAAAATAAATAAAATCTTTAAAAAAAAAAAAAAAAAATTTCACACAGAATTGAAAAATAACAATTGTCCAGATCAAAAGACACTATGAAGATTACTATTACAGCAGGTAGCTTTAGCAGGGGCTGATGGAGACAATGGAGGGTGACAAATCCACCTTTTGGCTCAGCCACTGTCCTCAGCCCAGTACCTGGCACACAGCAGACTCTCATCCCAGCCCACCCCTGTCTTGCCAGCTGGATTTTAGAGACTTCTAGACTCAGCTCTCAATCAATGACAAGGCAGAGTCAGCCACTATGCCCTCACTGTGCTGTCATGTGATACTCTGTCTATCCTGAGATTCTTACACTCAAAAGCAGGAGACAAGGCAAACGCACCAAAACCCACAGAAGGTGTATAACCAATCACAGCTGTGTAGTCCTGGGTGGAGAGGGGCTGCAGGAGTGACAGCAGGGATGGGGCCAGCTGGGATTCATGGGGAAGAAGTCTGGGGGGCAGTGGGGGGAGGCCAGCAGCCCCAGGGCTCATTGTTGCTTGCTGCTAATTGAAAACAAAGGGAAAGGTAAATGTTATTTCAGATCCTCTTGCCAAAATTGAAGTGGTCATGAGGAACCCTCTCAATTTTTTTTAAATTGATGATACCTCCCCAGAGAGTCTAAATGGTTGAGCCACCACCAGACTCCCAGGTTCAGCCCTTCATTCTTTCCAGGGACAACTAACTGCCTCGACTTGCCTGTCTCTATGAAGATCTTTCCACCAAGAATGGAAGCAGGAAAAGTAGGCTTTTGGAGGCTTTGGCAAGTAGACCCGATGGCCAGGACACCTCCAATGGCTACTCTGCATCCATGTTTCCAGTTTGTGGTTGCAGGACCAGGTGCCCTGTGGGAGTCACAAGCCCGTGGGTTCAGCCTCTCAGGTGCCAATATTGGTCCTCAGAGGGCCTCTGAGTCCATGGACAGACTTCTTGAAAGAACAAAAATGTTTGAAGCTCAGAATATTCTCTGCTATCCACGGAAGCCATCCTGTAGATCTGAAACACGTAACTAACTGATCATTAATCATGAGGAACAGGTCCTGTGGGCAGTACTCCTGTACAAACACCCAACTGCCGTTAACTGGGACTGCAGATGTCGATAGGTGAGAACACCAGGTTCTGAACACCAGGAATGTGTTTCTCTCAGATTGGAGGATGACGAGGTGAAAAGAAAGATTTATGCAACGCAAGCTCTCTCTCTCTCTTCTTTCTTCCTTGGATTTTTCTCTATCTTGAGGAAAGTTCGGTTTTTAGAAGATCAAGCCTGGTTGTAAACACAGTCTTTAAAACCTTTGCACTGCTTTACTGCAGAATTTATGATTTGTTTACATTTGAGGCGAGGAGCAGGCAAGAGGGGTAATCCTGAAGCCTTTGGTAGACTACTCAAAAGAAAAAAGGGATGCTGGACACGTGAATAAAAATGCTTCCTTGTTCTATCCATGATTTGTGGGTGCAGGATTCTCCCAAAGAGAGAGGTCATGCCCTAAGGAGATTGGCCCAACCAGCCTTTGTAGCCATTAGAATAAGCCCCTGAGATCTTAAAAGAAAATTCCAGAAATCCACAGATATGAGGATTTGGAAAATGCACGTGAGAAAATCTGAGGCAGTGTCTCAGTGGTGATTTGGGGTGTTGCCAGCGCTAATGCCTTCTGAGAACTAAAGGACAATCGCCAGCACGGCGTGGGATCTTCCTGAAGTGGATCTGAAGTGGACTTGAGGCCAGGGCCACAATGGACCCTTGAACTGTCCCGGCCACACTGTGGACACCTGGAATGAGAACTTTCCAAACAGGAATCCAGTCATGAACTATCCTTTTGGCGAGGGCTTTTGAAAGTCAGAGGCCAAAGAGAATAGCTTAGTAGGAATCAAATAATCCAAGATTTTTTCAACATAAATCACAAAGATTTAAATTCCTCCTTCACAGTTACAGAACTATTTGTCATCTCAGTAACAGCAGTTTTAATATAAATGCAAGGATAAAGGACAGGAATTAAGACCTGGGTTCTAGTGAGAGCTCATCTCTACTCATACCTACCGGTTATGTGACCTCCAGCAAATGCACACCTGCCCTCAAGTTCCTCACCAGTAGTATGGGAACGTTAGTACTTGCCACTCAAAGATACAATGAGGATACAACAGCACATGTGCAAGTGCTATGAAAAGTTAATCCTATAAAATGTAAAATATTTTTGTTACTAATAATGGTGATAATGGCTATGATAAATACTTTTGAAATAAACTATCAGTCCCTCCTCTAGAATGAATGGGTTTTAGAAAGGGAAATGTTCCCCTTTTCTTAACAGGTCCACAGTTAAGGCACCCAAGTGGACAGCTGCAGCTTCTGGTCCTAACTCAAGGTGCAGGCTGAGAAGGAATGTTGAGGTCACGGCTGGGAGCAGACACTGCCATGTTAGTGGAGGAGAACCACTGGGATGGGGTCAGGAAAACTGGGCTCCATTCCTGGCTGTGTCACTTACTATCTCTGAAAATTTAGCAAAGTTATTTGATCCCTTTGGAGCACCAATTTTTAGGTCCTAGGTAAACCATAGGTTTCCTAAGTCTTTTCCAGTAATAAATTCCTTTGATTCTCTATCAGATAATAAGTAGATAAGTTAAAAAATAATAGACAGTTGACTTTAGGATAGTTTTTTATTGTAAGTCATATGTTAAGTAACAAAAGGGATTAAACAGATCTATTGTGAATCAACATCAAGCAGGAATTAACTTGGGTTTTGTTGAAAAGTTTCTTTTAGTTACTCTACAACTCATATCTACGCTAGGTTTGTCAGCCATTCTTACAGGCTACACTTTCAGTGTGCTGTTTGAAAGACAAGATTAAAAATCTTTAATCATTGATTTAAGGAATTTGAGTAATACTGTTTGGGTTTTTACCAGGCATCTTAAATATTTAAGAGAGAAGGTGTCAATATTTGGATTAAACAAAAGAAAGACGCCAGAACACATGTGCCCTGTTGGTTACTGAGATATTCCCCATCTCAAAAAAGAGGTGGATTTTGTTGCCAACATAAAGCTGCCCTGGCGTCAGAAAGGAAGAAACAGGGCCGGCCCCGTGGCTCAGCGGTTAAGTGTGCGCGCTCCGCTGCTGGAGGCCCGGGTTAGGCTCCCGGGCGCCCACCGGCGCACCGCTTCTCTGGCCATGCTGAGGCCGTGTCCCACATACAGCAACTAGAAGGATGTGCAGCTATGACATACAACTATCTACTGGGGCTTTGGAGAAAAAAATAAATAAAATTATAAAAAAAAAAAAAAAAAGAAAGGAAGAAACAATTTGAATTCATGTATGTTCTATCTTCCTTGAGGCTTCTTTGGTCTGCTAATATATGGATGTTATGTAAAGTAAATTGATTAGGTCTTAACAGTAAGGAGGGAACTGGTTGCTTATAGGTTTAGATTGTATCATATAATTCCAAAACATAAAGCAGATAATGTGAGTGAAAAACTGTAAACAATAAAGTTATGTAATAATAGAGTGCTCATTTTTTTTTTTTTTTGGTGAGGAAGATCAGCCCTGAGCTAACATCCGATGCAGATCCTCTTTTTTTTTTTTTTTTTTTGCTGAGGAAGATTGGCCCTGAGCTAACATCCGTGCCCATCTTCCTCTACTTTATATGGGACACTGCCACAGCATGGTATGACAAGCAGTGCATCAGTGTGTGCCCCAGATCCAGGCCTGCGAACCCCGGGCCGCTGAAGCAGTGTGTGCGCACCCAACCTCTTGCGCCACCGGGCCGGCCCCTAGAGCGTTCATTTTGATCTTTAATCTATAGCATGCCAAACTTCTGGAGAGATGAAATTTCCAAGCAAACCTGAGAAGATATAAATGACTTCTGAAATGTTTTCAGTCTATTAGGTTCAGGATGCATTTTGCCATTGCCTAATTTCTGGAAAGCCACATCATTCATTCACAAGTGCATTCATTCATTCACGCCTAATAAACCATGTGCTAGGCTGCGCAAGGTGCCTGCTGGCTGAGAGGGCTGGCTGGTCCATCCCAACTTTCTCTCAGTACTCCTGTGAATGAGAATTTGTTGCCATGGACTTTGTTTTAGGAAGGCAGTGTGGCAGCTGACTTCTCCTGCTCTCGGCTCAGATGTCTGACATGAGGGGGGAAATAAGCAAGAGGAGGGCAAACAAGGTGTCAACTCCCCCCAAGAATATGAGGAGTTAGTCTGTTAGGGCAGGCAGGGAAAGAATGCTAACAATGGAAAACTCTCACTTTCTTGCCCCAAAACACATCCCTTTGTATTTCTTTTAGTAAAACATGTTACCCAGAATGGACTAAGGGGTTTTGTCTGCCTTGGGCACTTCTAGAAAAGTGCATGGCACTTAGGAGAGGTTCAAATTTTGTTGAATATTGATGGAATGGACTTAACACATAAAATGTGGCTATTTAAAAAAGTAAAATTTCAAAGTTACTGGAAAAAAAATAAAATGAAATAAAAAGTAAAATTTCACCTCTGTCTTGGAACTTGATTTATTAACACAAGGCCCCAAGCTCACGCCGTTATAGGTTCATCAGATGTTTCGGCTGCAAGGAGCCTTATTTATTACATCTTACAGATGAGGCATCTGAGGCCCAAGCTCACTATAGCGACTATAGCACGAGCACTGGACTGGGAGTCACGAAACTGAAGACACCAGGCCTACTGGCTCCACCATCTCCCAAGACGGTCATCTGCAAACCGCTCCAGAACTGCAGGAGGCAAGGCAGGATGCTGGTTAGGACCATGGGCTCTGAGTGAATTCAGGATTCACCCTGACTAGCTATGGGGCCTGAATGTCTCTGAGCCTCAGTTTCTCATCTGTAAAATGGGGAAAATTATAGTATCTACCGCACTGGACTGTTGTAAGGAATAAATGAGTGCAGGCATGTGATCCTACTGCCCCTATGAAACCAAGAAGAGAAAGATGACTCTGTGTGAAGGATGTTGTACTGTACGCGCAATCCAAGCCAGCCCAAGGAACCTCTGTGCCCCTTGCTCACTGCGAAGAATTCATAACCATTATCAGAAGCCACTGGGTGCATTGGGAGACACCAGAGCCAACCTCTGCTGATGGAAGGTATCACTCCTCTGGGCATCCTCCCAGCCATTGCCTTTCCCTCTGAGGAGAGGAGCCCAGAAGTTGAGGTCTGGGGAGGACACAGTGTCTCAGTCGTCCTAGGTCTCTCTGCTGCAGAAGCCTGTTGGAAAGGAAAAAAATGATCCAAAAAAGTGACAAAAAGGCAAACTGGAAAGTAAAAGCATAATTTGAGGATATTCCTAAACTCCAATACTAAAGCAAAAGGATTATTGAATAATGTAAATTTTGCGTAGCATTTCAGAGAGGGGCTCATAGGGTTTCACAGGAGGAAGAGTTTCCATTGCACTTGCCCGCAGCAACTTCAAAAATCTTTATTAGACATTTCTCTGCAACCTTCTCATCTGCCGCTCCTCCTCCACTGCCCCAAGCATTTCTGTCTCTGTTCCTATCCCAGGAAATGCCTGGTCCTACTGGCTCCTCTTTCTCTGTTGGATTTTTCCTCTTCCAGCCCCCCACCTTCAAATTCTTCTTGCCTCCACTGTGTAGAGCTGGTCAGCCCCTACTACATCATATTCCAAACTGGGTTCATTTCCAAAGATGGCATGAGCAAAATGGTGTCCATCTAATAACATCCAGTACCATTAGAAGGCAGCTGTGGTTACAGATAGCAACATTTTCCCCATTACATCTTAACAGTTTGCTTGGATCCCATAGTGAACATACTTATTGGTCAACTCAGCATCCATTTGACCCCTTTTCAATTGAACCCATATTTCTCTTCTGGTATCTCCTTCTCCACACAGTCCTCTGCCTCAGTGGAAGCTGACGTTTATCCCAGCTCCAGTGGTGAACACTGGCGTATCTGAGCCAATTAGAGGACTCCCATCACCTTTGCCAAAATGCTTGGTTTAGGGATGGGTGTGTAACTAATTAGGGCCAATGAGAAGTGAAGGGAGACTTTCTGAGAGTTTCTGGGAAAGGAATTTCCTTGCTCTTCTAAGAGAGCTATAGGATGCCAGCTCTTTCCCACTGGACATAAAGAAGGAGCCTTCACCCTGACTGCTACCGTCTGCCACCCTACAGCCCAAGGAAGCGGCCCCGGGATTCGCAGAGGGAAATGACTGAAAGAACCCGGGCCTTAGATAATGTTTTTGAGCCTCTGGATCTCTAGCCTAAAACCAGTCCTACCTCTGATGTCTAATTATATGACCGTCTACTGTTTAAGCCAGTTTCTGTTGAAGTTTTTGGTTCTCACAGTCAAAAGCATTCTAACTGATATACGCCCCATTGTTTCCTGTGTACCGATCTTAATATCCAACTAGACCACAAATTCTTGAAGAACAGAGACTTAGATTTCTTTTGTACTTCCCATAGCACTTGGGAAATACTGCATATATGGCAGGAGTTCCAGTATTTAACAATGGGCTGGTTTGTTATTATAAGATCCTTGAAGTAAGGGTCCTTGGTTTTTGTACATTCACCCTGACCTCGAATATCCATCAATAAACAACTATTGGTTAATGAAAATAATGGCTTTGGATATTCTGGAATTTTAACCATGTGGGAGTCATGATTATAAATTACAACTCTGAGCCTCATGGAATTTGAACATTCTCTTCCATCTCATCTTCTGTATTCCTAAAAATCAACTTCCACATGGGCAGGATCTGGCCAAAACCCCAAATTTGTAGGATCTCGGTGGTTTTTAATAAATGTGTTGTTGAATTTGGAAATATAGCTTTATTGAACATATTAACAAACTTTGAAGAAATAACCCTTTCAAGGTAAATTCAGCTGAAAATTCTCCAAAGTTCAAGATAGAAATAAACACTAGCTTAATTAAGCAACCAGCCAGTGAGAGGCACCTCCTATCCCACAGAGTGAAAATTGTATTGTTTCAGAAACCATACAGCAAGCAAAATATTCAGAAGCATCAGGAGCCTTTGACAAAATCATAGTATGCAGCAGCACTGTACAGTCTGTATTCCAAGGATCAACTCTGACCAGACTCAGTGGTATACATCTTTAGCAAACACATTTTCACTTGCACAGAAAGCATGCTCAGAGGCCACTCACATCCTCTTGAGGCTTTCAGTAAGACTCTACATTCACTAAAGGACCTGGCATGTGTGCAGAGCTTAGGGAAAGAAAGATAATTATCAGGATTTTTACAGCACATTAAAATTCTCCTCTGTTAACCCAGGACAGTGTCTATGTAATTTATGTAATATTTCTTGCATATTTCAGTGATCAACCTGCAAATTTCTATTCCAAGCTCCAAGTCCTCTCTTAAGCCTCCTCCTATGCCTGAAATCCCCTACACCTCATCTAGAACTTGCTCCATGCTGTCACTCTCTGGGCTCCTGAAGTCCTTGATTCTCTGGGAGCAGGGACATTTTCAGGCACACTATCTGAAAATAAACTTCACAGACTTCCCCATCACTCAACACCCCACAGACTGCATTTACCATAATAGAAATACTTTATTTAACATAGGTATTTGTTAATGTCTTCAATATGTCTATCTGTACCTCCATTGTATCATTGACCATGAGTTTCTAAATGGCAAAGATCTCACCAGATTCACTTAAATTGAACAACACGGGAAAACCATAAAGCAAATGGAGCTTTCATTGTTCCTTCTCCTTTGTTCTGGCATGCTGCTTTCCAGACATTTAGTCGGTAGAATACCACTGACCTCTGGTCATCTGCTTCCTCTCCCTCCTTCCCCATTTCAAAATAAATCTGTCCTTTGCCCCAACACCTCAAAGCTTGGCTCTCTGCTAAATTTTCAAGTAAGCTACATTAAAATGAGCATGTCTTACTATGTTATCCCATCCAGTTGACGTAAAAGTAGGACAAATAATGGGAATTTGAGGTAACATGACAAGGAGAGACATTTTGGCTCTAGGAGCCTGCAGAGTTCCATCAGGTGGGTATCCATTTACACTGTTTAAGTGTTAAAGCCAGGCATTAAAAGGGCTGGCCATGACACCCCACAAAGAACAGAGCTTAATAGATGTTGTTAGTAACAGGATGATAACAACAAGAATCACTTTCCTAGACATACTTCTTTTACTGTTTACAAAGCACTTTCACATATATCATCTTAAAATAAAACCTTAGAATCCAAGTGACTCTTTTTTTTTTTTGAGGAAGATCAGCCCCGTGCTAACATTTGCCAATCCTCCTCTTTTTTTTTTTTTTTTTTTTTTTTTGCTGAGGAAGACTGGCCCTGGGCTAACATCCTTGCCCATCTTCCTCCACTTTATATGGGACGCCGCCACAGCATGGTTTGCCAAGCAGCGCATCGGTGCGCGCCCGGGATCTGAACTGGCGAACCCCGGGCCGCCGCAGCAGAGCGTGCGCATTTAACCATTTGTGCCACTGGGCTGGCCTCCCAAGTGACTCTTTAAGTATGCCACTCAGCATGTTACTATACAGGACAACGAAGCCATTTGCGTTTTGTTTTTTTTTAAGCAATTTTTACAAATTTAGGGAAACTACTATTTTGTTTGTAGATTCACTCTTCTACTTCCTCTAGATAGGCAGAAAAGGATTTGAAGCCATTCTCATCTTATTTTCTAATATATGACCATCTCCACACCTTGGAATGTTCGTGGGAGGGAAGGAGCAGCTATTTCTTCCTGCTAAGAAACCTGATAGCGGGGCAAGCAACGTGTCAGGAAGTAGCGTTCTTCAGCAGAGGAAACGCTATGCCTCTTGGACCCTCCAGAACTACATAAAGGCAGATAGTCCTCTGCATCCCCTCCCCCACGACCCAGTACCCCATTTAGGGTGGAATTGGAGAAGGGACTTCAGGGAGACGGTGGAAGCAGGGACCCAGGAAACTGGGGATTGATTTCAGCAGGCTTCGCCAGCATGTTAGACCCAACCCAAGAGATGAGTTTCCAGCCAGGACCTCTACACCTTCACATGAACAGAAACACTGCAGGGCGTGCCTGCCCAACCTCCAGGTGGTAGTGCAATTCCTGCCTTCTCCCCAAACACATACGCTCACAACTCCCCGGATTCCAGCTGGGAGTAGGAGGCAGAGAGTGGAAAGGCAGGTCAATCTGCCTTTTTGAAACATCCCAGGTGTGAGGCCAGAGGCCAGGTGGCTCTGCATGAAAGAGAGGTGACAGATTTTGTTTATCTAGAAAATGCAGGAGGGGAGGCCTGGCATACTCAGATACCTGTTTCTCTATTCTTTTCATCCAAACTAAAACTTCAACTCCTCAAATCATTGGAAAAGATGGGATTTCACAACATCTCATGACTTCTAGCTACAGCTTACCAAAATCTTGCTCTTCAAAAAATACCCCAGGAGACATAAAGGCTAGTTAGGTAAGGTTTTATAGGAGGGATACCAAAGGGAATTCAAGTGTATTGCACAGTTCACTTTTTAGTGTTTCCAAAACTTTGCTCCACAGAATACATGTTGTTCCATAGTCAGGCTAGACAGGAAAATGCTACATATGATTCCCCTCTCATGAAAATTCCCAATGCCGCGGAGCATATTCAATGCTTTTTGGATGGCTGGATAGATAGATGGATGAATGGGTGGGTGGATGGATGGTTAAAATAAAATCTCTATATCAAAAAAATAAGAGATAAGTGTTGGCAAGGATAAGAGAGATAAGTGTTTGCACACTGTTGGTGGGAATGTAAATTGGTGCAGCGGCTATGGAAAACAGTATGAAGGTTTCTCAAAAAATTAAAAATAGAACCACCATATGATCCAGCAATTCCACTTCTGAGTATATATCCAAAGGAAATGAAGTCACTATCTCAAAGAGATATCTACACTCCTATGTTCACTGCAGCATTATTTACAATAGCTAAGACATGAAAACAACCCGTGTCCATCGACAGTTGAATGGATAAAGAAGAAGCATCCATTGACAATAAGTGGATAAAGAAAATAATAATGGAATATTATTCAGCCATTGAAAAGAAGGAAATCCTGTCATTTGTGACAACATGGATGGACCTTGAGAGCATTATGCTAAGTGAAATAAGTCAGACAGAGAAAGACAAATACTATATGATCTCACTTATATGTGGGATCTAAAAGAACTGAACTCATAAAAAAAGAGCAGATTGGTGGTTGCCAGGGGCAGGGGGTGGGGTTAGGGAAATGGGAAGATGTTGGTCAAGGGTACAATCTTCCAGTTATAAGATGTATAAGTTCTGGAGATATAACATACAGCATGGTAACTATAGTTACAATACTGTATTACATACTTGAAAATTCCAAAGAGAGTAGATTTGAAAAGTTCTCCACACACATACAAAAATATTGTACCATCCATCGATGTGTTAACTAACCTTATTGTGGTAATCATTTTGCAATATATAAATATATCAAATCACTACATTGTGTACCTTAAACTAATACAATGTTATATGTCAATTATATCTCAATAAAGCTGGAAAATGAAATAAAATAAAAATCTGTAGCCCCTAGGTGGTTGCATCTGGGTGTGCCCACCTGGAATCTTTAGGTTGCCACTAGTTCCATTTGAGAGCCTTAAGTACCTACTGAAACAGCTACCTTGGAGACAGCTGATGCTCTCTAATGTTTAATAGTCTGCCAACCTAAGATCTCTCGCATATATTTAAAAGCTTGCGTCTGTTTGACACCTGCAAGCTAAACAAGCCCAGAAGAGTTAAATAACAAATTCAGCATTAGAGATAACAGGCATTTTCCAGAAAAGTTACACATTAGAAACTTCTTACAATAAACCTTCTCTGGGGGAGGATGACATCATTTTAAGTAGAATTCCAGTGACCACTACAATTCTGGCACATACTCAGTACATGTTTGTTGAAGGAACACATGAAAGAATAAACGAATTTCAAACTATCTCTCTGAGATTGAATTTGCAGACACGTGTGCCAACCTTCAGGTCAGTCACTTTTCCAGCTATTCTCATGCTCAACAGCTTCATGGTACCACCAACCTGAAGAAACAATCACAGAGAGATAAGGGTATGGACTTCCCACTTTTATTAAAGTCTATTTGTTCCCACATCTTTATGACTTTCAGAAATTGACCTTTTAAACTTCCGGCCTTGTCCATTTCAAAGAAGACAGTGAAGTCACCGAGTTCAGTTCCATACTTAAACTGGATATCCTAGAAGACCTGAGTCATGCTCCTCTGATCCTGGTACACAGCACTTCCAAATGGTTCTCTCAGCCGCTGATTTGCTGACATTTCAAACAAATGATATCTACAAAATGGATCTGAACCCAGGCCTTTACTTCCCATGGTCAAGGAACTGATTGAGCAAAAGAAGCCAGCGAAGTGAATAAAAACAAAGTGGGGAGATGACACGATGTAAATGCTTGAGTCCAGCCTCTCAGCTGCTCACAGTTGGACACGGTCGCCTGGCTCTCCTCTGCACAGCCCGGTCACCCTGCTCCCTCCTGCACTCTGCTGAGCCGGGACAGGCGGCCAGACCTGGAGCCAAGACTCACTCTGGACGCTGCACACACAGCACCCACACCCATCCCTTCCCTCCACTCCCCACTTAAAGTAATGCATTCTGCCCAACAGTGTAAATGTACTCAATGCCACAGATCTGTACACTGAAAAATATTTAAAATGGTAAATTTTATGTTATGTATATTTTTACCACAATTTTTAAAACTGAACAAAGAAATGCACTCATTACCAGTTGAAGAGCAGACTTAATATCTAGAATACATTAATGGACAAGTTAGCCTTCATAATAATAATAATAATAACAGTTAACATTTATTGAGCCCTCACTAGGGCTCTCGTTTAAACACGATCAACCCACATAATAACCCTATATGGTAGAGACTGATATTATCTCCATTTCATAAATGAGGAAATTGAGGCATAGTGAGATGAAGTCACTTGCCCAAAGTCACACAGTAGTAATAGTGGATGTACCAAGAGACACAGATAAGCAATTTATGTAATTTAATTAAAAGGCAATTTGAACATTTATGTTTGTCTATTGACAATCTAGAAAAATGTTTACCCCCGGTAGGGCACCAAAACGTGTATCAAGGAGAACCTAAATCTCCTGGAGATTCATATCAGTGTTATCCCACAGTTGGTTTTTGTGTGTGTGTGTGTGTGTGTGTGTGTGTGTGTGTGTGAGGAAGATCAGCCCTGAGCTAACATCCATGCCAATCCTGTTCTTTTTGCTGAGGAAGACTGGCCCTGGGCCAACATCCGTGCCCATCTTCCTCCACTTTATGTGGGACACTGCCACAGCATGGCCTGATAAGCGGTGAGATGGTGCTCGCCCAGGATCCGAACCCGGGCCACCAGCAGCAGAGCGCACACACTTAACCTACGCCACGGGGCCAGCCCCTCTCCCACAGTTTTGCAGCCTTTCTGGAGCAGTTAAAGTATTCCAAACACAACTTAGAAATGCCAACTCTCCTTCAATCCACACATCAGAACATCTCTGTTTAAATGCTTCATGTGGGGCCAGCCCCGTGGCTTAGCAGTTAGGTGCTCGCGCTCCGTTATTGGCGGCCCAGGTTCGGATCCCAGGTGCGCACTGACGCACCGCTTCTCTGGCCATGCTGAGGCCACGTCCCACATACAGCAACTAGAAGGATGTGCAACTATGACATACAACTATCTACTGGGGCTTTGGGGAAAGAAAAGGAGGAGAATTGGCAATCTATGTTAGCTCAGAGCCGGTCTTCCTCAGCAAAAAGAGGAGGATTAGCATGGATGTCAGCTCAGGGCTGATCTTCCTCACACAAAAATAATAATAATAAAAAAATAAATGCCTCAGGTGGGCTTCACATGGTGTCTATTGGATGCTTTCAGCTGACTGGGCTTCCTTTCCTCCCCTCTTCCAGTTCTGTTTCCTGAAAATACCTACGGTTGCCATTTTTGGGCCTCATTTGTTGACTATCTCACCAATACGAAGTCCAGTGGGTTCTCTGGAATTTTAACAATGCAAGAACAATACCTACAAGACAGACAAAAAAAGACTCTGAGAAGGGACAATGGAAACAAATCACAGAATACTCATAAAGACAAAAAAAGGAGAGTACATCAGAAATTACCATAATTTCCCATATCAGAGTGACAGTACAACACTAGACAAATACGTAACACTGAGTTTAAATTCTGATTCAACAACTTACTGCTTGAATCCCTTACCCTCTTCCGCCTCAGTGTCCACCTCTGTAAAATGGAAGCAGATCTATATCTACTTCACAAGTTGTTACGAGAATAAAGAGAAAATGTATATTAAAGCTCTTGTTGAACTATAGAATAATATATAGATAGAGTTATAGGTATTCCTCCTATGCAATTTGTATTTAAATCTTCATAAATTCATAAGCATCAACCCATTTCAAATACAAAAACAGATTCTGCATTAGAAAGAACCCATTTGTAGGAACATCCTACTTATCTAAGTCATTTTAAAACTTGATGTGGAAGATCCTTACCAGATAGGATTTTGATGTCTATCCTACTTGATGTAATTTCTATGTAGCTAATGAAA
Source organism: Ceratotherium simum simum (assembly GCF_057802395.1). NCBI lineage: Eukaryota > Metazoa > Chordata > Mammalia > Perissodactyla > Rhinocerotidae > Ceratotherium > Ceratotherium simum. The sequence continues at coordinate 9,373,148 of NC_141913.1, forward strand.
GACCTTAGCTAAAATTATCAAGGGAGGTTAGGTATATATCACTAATATCTTAGGATAAAGTCAAAAAGGATAAATTTTTATCCTTTGTTGATGTCACAGAGAACAGATTGTCCCAATAAGAGATTTTTATTCTTGAAAAATCCTCTCTAAAGTCTACCCTCCATTCGGAAACCTCAAATATTAAAATGTAGGAATCGTCAAGGAGTTCTAATCCCATTGCCCAATGTCATTGAAGGATTATCCCAGAGGTGTTTACGAGTCACTCCCTTGTCTACAGCCCTGAATTTGACTTGGCAGGACTTGAAATGCTCCACGAAATGTTGTTCAAGTGGACAGCACCCCGTTCAAGCACCTGCTTGGATGCCAATATCTCCCAGTAGCAGAAGCCCCAGACACTAATCTGAAAACATGGGTGAAAGCTCAGAATCACCCCCTTCTTGTGAAGACTCTTTCCTTAGTGGTCTCCCAGGAAACGCTACTCGTTTCTAGCATGGGTTCTACCTCCCCAGCACATCTACTCACATCTTCCAATGGCTAACACCTTACAATGACAACATTCCACGTTTGCCAAGTGCCAGCAGTGCTCTCTGTTCTCCATGGCACATGTAAAGACACAACCCTTGCCTGGAAGGCTTGTGAGGTAAGTAGGACAAGAAGTAATATTTAGATAAGACAGCAGATCAGAGGCTGATAAGATTCAAATGTGTGCTGTTCCCCTCCCCTCTCCATCCCTCCGAGGGCAGGTCCTCAGAAAGGAGCCAGGAGTGAAAAGATGGATCATTCAGATGAGACCCTTCCAGTGATAAGGAAACAGACATTCGGGAGGAGTCCAAGGGGCAGATTTGGGCTGAGGAAGGACAGTGAGAAAGGGAATGGGAGGAAATGAAGGAAAAGCATAAGTTGGAACCAAGGAGGGATATTTTACGGAGACTAAGGAAGCACTTCAAAGAGCAGCCCCAGTGAGATGCCTTGAAACCACTGAGCATCTCCCTCCACTGGGGACAGAAGCAGAAGAGTGGCACCATCTCCCCAACACCCTGTTTTCAGTTGTCACTGCTGGTATTTCCTTAAAAAAAAAACAATTTCAAAGAAGACAAAGTATCCATACACCAAAATGTTCCTGGTCACCTCTATAACAAAAATCTAGAAACAATCAAAATGTCTATCAAAAGGATTGGTTAGCACATTGAGGGTGTCAACGTGATGAATGTTGTGCAGACATTGAAAATGATCATTAGGAAGACAATGTATAAACATGAAGAAATAAGTATAATATAATATTAGGTGAAAAAAAGCACTATACTAAATGAGTATGTTACAATGAGCTTGCTACAATGCCAAATAAATGTATATGTGGACAAAGACTAGAAAATATGCAAATATAAAAATACTGCAATCACATTAGGATGGTAATGTTATGGATTTTTTAATTTTTTCAGACTTTTTTAGCATGCTTTTTACATCCATCTTTTCAGTTTAAAAAGTCTTGAATGCTACGGTGGTTTCATTCATGGAGACATCCTTCCAACGTTAATCCAAGTACCTCAGATGGGAAGAGGATGGGAGGAGAAGTTCTTTTTAAACACCCACCTATAACCTACCCTGCTTTAACACGGTAGAGGGGTGCTAATTAGTAATTTCTCACATTTGCTAATGAATAAGCCACCTCCAGGAAACCTGCTCTGAGGTGGGGAACACAGGTCACTTGGGTGGGCCCCAAAGTGAGTTATTGGCTTGGAATGGAAGCTGTGAAAGACGAAGATGCTAAACAGCCACTTGGACCATTTGCCTCAAATTCTGATGATGCGTCTTGTCAGCCACAGCCCCAGCTTCCCTGAGGGCATCGTGGTTTC